>NW_027185397.1:2473328-3170955 GCF_022577435.1 Embiotoca jacksoni
GCTGCGGCTTGATCGATAACATAATGCAAAACAAGAAGAATTAAGAGGATTGGAGAGGAGGAAGAAGAGGAGGAGGAGAAGGAGAGCAGTGAGAGGAAATCAATGCATGAACCACTTTAACTCTGATGTCTGGTCATACGTGTGTAGTTAATTTTGTTTATGCAGTTTGGGTGTCAACAAACATGCAAATAAACATCAAAACGGCCTCTTTTTTTCTTTCTGTCATGTTTGGCTATTTTATTTCCATATTTCTTTTTAACACAGAGTATCTAGAGGTAGTTGGAGATGCTTGTGTAGCTTTTTCTGCAGAAGTACAGAGCGAGAGAGTTCTCATTCTAGTCTGTAACATTATAACTAGCTGGCTTCATTTGTTGTAGAGCTTAGAGCATTACATTTTCCCAACAGAAAACAAAAACAAATTTTCTGAGGTTTTCGCTAAACAATACTTGGTGGATCACAGCTTGTTCACCGTTCGCTTCCCACGGATGCCTGCAGTGGTGTTACCTGACATTTCTCGCTAAAGTCAATGATATCTAACAAAAAACCCAAAAAGAACAACTGGAGGTCTCATTAGTGTACCATTTTGTCTGCAACAAGACAATTAAATATAAATCACGACTGTTGTGTCTATAGCTTTTAAAGGTCTTTGAAAAATGTTTTTAAGGAATGTATTTAAGAATTTAATAGTTTTTCAGTAAAATTAAGGCCTTAATTAAGTTTTTTAAGGATCTGTGGACACCTTATCCTCTCAACAGGAGCTCAGTCATTCATTAAGTTGCTTAGGTCCTCACTATAAATCATTCAGAATTAAGAGGATGTGTGTACTTTGCAAATCTGTTCAACTTTCATCTGACACCCATGATGGCTCAACCCACTGAGGTGTTTTGTCAGCTTTAGGGAATTTTTATTTAAACTACCCAAACATAACCCAAAGCGTTTTTCTCCCTTGATTTCTTTTTCTTCTGATTTATCTAAACTCTATTTATTGTTCATGTGTGCTGAACTGCAGTTACCCCTAAGACAACATAGGAGGGATCCAGAAAAATCCAACAAATACAAGGATACAAAGTCCTACAGGTTTAAAAAGTGAGCAGCTAATACTGTACATGTTGAGAATTTATGTGATATTTCTAAAGTTCTGAGGATGCATTGTAACATCCTACCAAATTAAGTCTTTAAAAAGGCATTTAGATGAAAGCAAAGCAATTTCGTCATTCCACATGCTGTGTTAACCTTGCTTTATAAATATCTTTGAAGCACTTTTAACATAAATAATATTTTCTACACTTGACCCCAGGAACATTGAAGACAAAAACATTAATGGAAACAGGGAAGTTGTGAGTAACAGTTTTAATGAGCAGATACATTTGTGTTATACCTGCTCATCATTGTAGTTTGGCTATTGAGCCATCACCTGCCCTAGTGGCCGGGAGCCCTTTTAATGTAATACATTTTTGTTTTGTAACATTTTTCATTTGCATTCGTTCCTATTTTGTCTGCAATTGTTTTGTTTTTTTGTTGCATTTCCACCTCAGTAAACACATCTGGTCGGGAAACTGGGGAGTGAAGCCACCACCAACATGAGACACAGGCACAACACACAAACACATTGCAGCAATGTTGTTGTGTTACCCAGTCTCAGATGTTAATTTTGGGGATTGCAGCAATGTTGTTAATGAGAAAAATGATTAACAGAATCATCACAATGACACTCATGTTTTAATAAATCCTTATTCTGGGACATCTATTTGAACCATAGCCTCTGGATAGATGGACTTTTTAAGATTTTGTTGTTTTTAATGAGGTTTTCATGACATCTCAGCTGTTTGTATCAGACGATATGTGCTTGTTAAAACTGAAACCACCAACAGAGAGAGAGAAGGGTTTTTGTGGAAGATGATGGAGCTCTCTCTTCCTCTCTCAGTGGGATGGATGGATTTTTCGTCTTCCTCTATCTTTCTTATTGTTCTGAAACACCAGTAGGACGAGATGCTCCACTGAATGGCTTCAACACCCTGCAGACACAAGTGTGTGTGTGTGTGTGTGTGTGTATGTGTGTGTGTGTGTGTGTGTGTGTGTGTGTGTGTGTGTGTGTGTGTGTGTGTGTGTGTGTGTGTGTGTGTGTGTGTGTGTGTGTGTGTGTGTGTTTGGGTGTGTGCTTGTAAAACTCAAATAATAGTGCCTAAATCTATATATACACACATTGTGGGGGATTCGACTTCCTTTTGGGGATAAAAAGCCCCAATAATGTAAATCAGTAAGTGAATTTTATTTTAGTATAAAGACTTGGTTTAAGGTTTAAGCTTATGTCTCTTGGAAATGGAATATATGGAAATGAAATAGCCTGTGAAGTGATGGAAACACCACTGTGTTTGTCTGTGTGATCTTTACTCACAGCAGGAGGTCTGACGATAAAACACACATTTTAATACACTTTCTTGGCATTTATTGTTAAACAGAAACAAGATATTGTGAACACACACTCCCCGAGTGATAAATGCAGCACTGGCAGCAGATCAATGATAAACTTTGGTTGAGCAAACAGCAATCCATAAAGAGGACTAATGCTTGTTTTTCTTTCACTCTGCCTCTCCCTTTTTTTTGTCTATCTCAGCAGTCATTTGTTGTCTTTCAATCACTCCATCTCTCTTTTTTCTGCTCTTCTTTCAAAGCCTCTTCTCTCATTCATCTGTCCTTTATTTCTTGTAATACTTCAAATTCCTTTACATTTGCTGCTTCTTCTTTTTTTATATATATATTTTAGTTATTTTATGTTTCCCCTTGCCTTTCTTTCTCCCAATCTCCCCCCTTCTCTCTCTCTCATTTTAAAGTGAATTACATTGTGTCTGCAGAGCCTTAAAAATTCTTAAATTCCTTTATACAAAATTAATATCTATAAAATTATATTTAAAATGACTCAATGACTAAAAGTCCTTTAACCTCTGTTTGAACTGGTCTAAATCTGAAAATTTGTCATGCCTAAACGCTAAAATGTCCAAGATTTAATCTGATTTTTGGAAATGCTTTCTTCTCCATTTTTCTCTCCTTCTCTTACGTTTTGTCATCCTTTCCTCCTTTTCAATATGGCTGCGTCTCTTATTTCCTGTGTTTGTGTCCTTCTCTTCCAATCTGTCACTTTCTCTCTTTTAAAGCTTTCATTTCTTGTTTAATGGGTTTCAAATCTACTTCCTCTAATTTTCTTCTGTCTTCTGTCCACCCTAGGAGTTGCAACCACTGGGAAGGACCTTCAAAAGATATTTGTTCCTCTTCTTCTCCTCACCCCTTCCTCCTCCATTAGTCCTTCTCATTATCAGCCATTTATTTGTGGGTGTATTTTTCTTCCCTTTCACTTCATCTTACCCCTCCTCATTCTTCTTTTTCAAAAAATGTTTCCTTTCCCTCGTGTCCCCTGCTCCCCTTATCTTCATTTCCACCTCTCATCCTTTTCTCCCACTCTTTTCCTCTTTCTTGCAGTTTTCTCTCTCTTCTCCCTTTATTCAATATAGCTCTTATTTTGCTCACATGCTTTTTCTCTTTCTGAATTTCTTCCTCTTATTCGGCCTACCATCTTTTTTCTTTCTACCTTTTCACTTCCTTTAATTCTCTTTCTCCATTTTCTCTTCCACCTTCTCCTTTTTTGGTCTTTCCTTCTTATGTTATCTCTTCTCTTACTGTGCTCTCAATCTTTTTTTCCTGTACACTCACATTCTCCTTCTTCATCTTTGTTCCGGTTTCAATGTTATTCCTCTTCTGCTCCCTTACTCTCCTTATGGCCCTTATCTTCTTTGCACTTTCTTAATTTCTCTTCTTAATACTCTCCCTCTCTTATCTTTCTCCTCTCTTATTCCTCCAAATTTCATCCACTTCTGTTGGCCTCCTCTGCTCCTCCCTACTCCTCTTGCTCATGTCCCCCCCTCTTGGGTTTCCTCTTTCATCTTCCCTCCTCCTCCTCCTCCCTCTGTCCGTCAGATATTGTTTAAAAGCGGCGCTGCAGTTTGATGGTTAAAACGCTGGCAAATCGATACGTTCACACATGACAGAACGCTGGCAGACGACAAGACGGAGGGCGAGTGAGGCAGGGAAGAACAGAGAGAGAGAAAACGAGGGAGGAGGAGGGAAAAATAACAAGCTGACAACGAGGAGGCCCTTATTTCCACAAGCTAAGATGGATGGATAGCAGGGGGATGAGTGTGTGTGTATTTCTATCTTTTTAGTCTCGTTTCAGTCTATTACTTTGTATCCTTTTTTTCTGTTTATTTCCTTTGAGTCACCTTCTTCCTCTCTTTTTCTTTCTTTCTTCTCCCTTTCTTTCTGCCTTCATCCCTCCATGTCTCTCTTACATCTTTTTCCTCCTCTTCATCACTGCTTTTTGCTTTAATTGTCATTTGTTTCTCATGGACATGTCAAAATTCACAGCCTTTTCTTCCCACTTGTGACTGTCTTACTTCTCCTGCTTGTTCTTTCTGTACATTTTTCCATCTTCTGCTCGTCATTGTTAATTCAAAATCCCATTTCAATGTTGTTGTTTTTTCCACTGATAATATGTTATCGTTGGCAGAGTAAAATTTCAAAGAGAGACCGAAGAAAATGGGAAACAGAAATTAAAAGAGAAAATAAGATATCGATGTAGCAGACTGGGTAGTGAGGTTGTGACATGTGTATTTATCTGGGTTTTATTGACTGTGTGGGAATTGTAATTTTAGTTGAAAAATAATTTTAAAAATTCAAAGTTAGGTAATGATTTAACCACTAACTCGATAGACATTAGTTCCTGATGAAGATTTTATTCTGGTAAAATTTACCTGAATGTAAAAAGAGACTTTTTTATGTTCCTGGGTTTAATTATAAGTTATTTCAGTCTGTGTGGATAATTATTCAAAGGTTCGCGTTGACAAAGGTTTGCACATCCAAATCATTCTAAATTTAAACTCAGAATTTGAAGGTTTTTTTTTTCCTTTCATGATTAATATTTATCTATAGAGAGAACTGAATTATCTTTGCCTCATACCATTCATTTGCAAAACCAAAGTCTGTTCGCTTTGTAGCATCTCGGAAGATAAAAAAAAAAAAAAAAAATCAACCAGTTCCTGGAATTCGTAAAAACTTAAGCTACATTTAGGAAATATTTAGCCAAACCTGAGACTTATTGCTGAGTCAGACTGCTTGAATTTTGTATTGTGTAGCCTCATCTATCTCGGTATCTTTTGATTCTGCTTTTTTATTAGCATTTCATGTACAACGTACATAACATGTGACATGAAAGTCCTGTTTTCTGCTCTTGTTGTTCTTTTTATTTATACATTGTGCCAATGTGTTTGTTTTTTTAATTGATACATGTGATTTTGATTTATTTTAATTTCTCTTTTTTGTTTGAAATCTCCATATAATGTCTTATGGGGATTTTAAATCTCACCAGCACCTTTTAATCCTGTCAAGTATGAGGTTTTGTCTTTTTATTGCTTCAGCAATAAATAAACTACAATGAGTACAATCATTTTAAGATGCAACAAAATCACCTGCTGGATTACGATCAGATTCTTTTTACGGCAAAGGAGACTACTGAGAGTCCGAAGTAGCCTATGTCTATTTAGCAGCAAGCCATTGATTTAGCTACTGGGAGACTAGTGGTGAAGAGAGCCATGGATCCCTTCCTCTCCACTCTGCAAAATCAGCACCCACTCACAGAGCTCAGCTATTCATTTGGCAAGCCAAGTAATTCCCATGCCAACCTCTGAAACCCATTATGTAACTCAGTCTGGCTACTTGCATTATAGGTCTAAAACATTGTGCGCCACACATGGGCAAAATGTCACCCAAGGGCCAGAACCAGCTCACGTACCATTTCAATCTGGCCCTTGACGTCCCCAAAAGAAAACAAATGGACCACTAACATTTAAAAAAAAAAAAAAGCAGCATTATATAACTGAAACTGGAGAATAATGACATACAGAGCCAGTGCTGCTATCTAACATCCAACAGAGGGTGCATTGGTGCAGGCAGTGGCAGTTTACAAAGCACAACAGGACAGTGTCACATCTCCATAGCAAAAACACTCTGTATTTGTGTTTTACTTGCCAGCTTTTCAGGCTTTTACATAGCTGGATATAATTTGTAGCAATCGTAAAAAGGTCAATGAGGATAATAAATGAAAGTTACTTGTGACACTTGTATTATCTAGACAAATAAGTTGATGAAGTGATCCACTTTTTCTTTCAAACAAATCTCCCTTCAATTTGCTGACAGTTTGTAATTGATCTACTGTAACCAGCAAAGTGAGTCTGAGGTGACACTGTCAGCTGGCGTGAGGTGAGCTAAGGCAGGCCAGTTCACGCTGCTGCAAGTTTTCAATGTCTTAAACCAGTTTCTTCTTTGGTTTGAATTGGACATTATGGTAAATAGGACATTTTTACAATTGCAAAACCATAGACTGAATAAAAAAAGTGGGATGTAACTACCGCATCTGAAAAGTGAGGCCAATGCGGAAGTGCTTTGAACTGCAATACCATCAAGGGCCTCCAGGGGTTGGCTCCAGAAAGACTTTGGCTCCATAGACTCCCTCTCAACTTCCCTCATGAAATACAAAGTCAATATTTTTTTTCCACAAATCATCATGGTGTCATTTGCTAAAGTCATTTCTTGTTATTACTTTTCCAGCGGTCCATAGAAAAATAATCCGATTGTTAATTTGCTGTTAGGCCTCAAATAGTGGTATGTTTGGGGGGGGTCTGTTTGATTGACAGTCGTGTGGTGCAGTCACGTTTCTGCTATAAATTGGTGGACATATCGTCGTCCTCAGGTTCCCAAACCGATCGAGTCAGACCTTTCCTTCCCAGCTCGTCCAAATGTGGCCATCAAGGAGACAACCGAAATGCTAAATTCGGGGCTTCAGAACGGCAATTCATAAACGAACGGGTGTCATCACGGCTGGTTGCCGCTTGTGTAACAGTCTGCCTTAAGTCAATATTTCTAACGAAATGCAATGTGTTTCATTATTGTCCTATGCATTGATGCATATCAGACAATTGACAAGCTGTCGGCTACAATAAAGGTTGATACTGCACTTAAGTGGATTGTTTTATATCAGCAATCTTTTCATTGTAACTTCTCAGTGTACCAGATTGACACATACATCTGTAAAAAAGCCAAGTTCTTGTTTTTTTAAACAAGGACCCAGGCCTTCTGGACTGGCAAATAGCCTACTATAAAGCAATTTGTTAGGTCAACCAAATGTGTGTAGTTTAACACAATTCTCCACTATGGTTTCATGTTTCACTTCTTTGCCCAAGGTGTGACCTTTCGCTTACTTTATAGAAGTCAGTATGGCCCTCTGAGAAAAGACGTTGCCCAACCCTGTTGTAAACTGTTGATAATGTGCAAGTGATGTGCACATACTCGCTTTCACGATAAAAAAAAACTAAAGTAAAAGGATAAAACAATACATGGATCAGCTTCAACATTAAAACCACCAGCCCAATATTGTGAAGGTTCTCCTCGTGGTGCCCAAATAGCTCCTGACCCATCAAATCATGGACTTCATAAGACCTCTGAAGGGGCCCCGCCGTAATCAGGCACCAAGACATTAGCAGCACATCCTTTAAGTCCTGTAAGTTGTGAGGTGGGATCTGACCTGTTTTTCCAGGACGTCCCACAGATTGGATTAAGATTTAGCGAATTTGAAGGGTACTGTCGCAATGGAATGGTTTGCATGGTCTGCAACAAGGTAGGTAGGCGGTGTGTCTCAAAGTGATACATGAATGCCAGGAGCTTTCAGTACAGAGCATCACACTGCTTCCGCTGGCTTGCCATCTTGCTATAGTGCATCCTGCTGCCATGTGTTTTCACATGCTCCCGACTATCCTCATGATGTACAAGACAAAGGGATTCATCAGACAAGGTGACGTACACCTTTCCATTGTAGCCAGCGTGATTTTTTTTTTTAGCAGTTTGTGCTACATTGACTCTTCTGCAGGATCGGACCACACGAGCCAGCCCTCGTGCCCCGCACACATTACTGAACCTTGGGTGTCTGTGACTCTTGACCCTATCATTGATTCATTGGTTGTCCTTCCTTGAACCACTTTTGCTAGGTGTTAAACCACTGCCTCCTCCGTGTCATATGTTTTTGCTTTAATTCTTTTGAGTGACTGAGGCCTCTGAATCGACGCTTATACACTTGCATGCTGCGCATATGTAAAGCAATATGATCAAATTAAAACATACCCTTCAAATCTACATTCCTATTAGCTGAATATGAAGGACACACCTGATTTGCTACCGTTTTGGAAAATTGTATTTGTGGATCATGTCATGTCAGGAGAGTTTAAAAAATCCTCACACAAATGCAGTGAAGTGAACACCGCAGTTTAAAAATGCAAGTTTTTGATGAAAATAGCAAATACCTGAAAATGTATGTATTTCAGAGATTTCAGTCAGATATACTAAAAACAAAAGATATTTGTGTGTGCATCATAACAAAATTACTGAACCTTACATATATAAATTAGGATTTTTTTTTTTTTTTTTTTTTTTAACTTTTTTATACAACCAAAAATAAGAAGAATAAGAAAAAAAATTGTTGGAGTTTTCAAAGTGAAATGCTGTCCCTTTCTTGTGTGATGTAGGAAATCAGTTGCTTAAGAGTTTGGGGACTCCTTTGTTGTATTTTTTGTTTCATGGATCACCAAATATATTGTATAAAAAAAAAACTTGTATATATCGTTAAGCATTAATTGTTCCTTCCCAGATGTGCACTAATGAACCCCCATATCGTGCAACTTTGCAACTGTGGAAAGGAAAATCTCCCTTTTAACAGGAAGAAACCTCAGACAGAACCAAACTGAGAGGTGGGTTCGGGTTAGGGAGGTGTGGGTGCCTGGTGGAGCCAAAGATACCTGCAGAAAAAGTACAAACTACGGGAGATAAAAGACACAAAGTTAAGGAGATGTAGTGGTGGCATATTAATGCATGACAGTGAAAGAGAGCACAGTAGATTTCGCATGGCCGTGGCATCATGGGAGGTCCCTCAATAGCTTTGGCCTATAGCAGTATAATGAAGGGAAGGGTTTAAAGTCACCTGAGCCAGCTCTAAATATAGGATTTATAGTTAAGGCTGGCTGATAGAGAGACTGTCTGCCTCGTGAACCAAACTGCATGCAGCTTCGTAATAAGAAATTACAGCAGTCCAGTCTTGAGATAACAAATTACTTCAACTGTTTTTCAGCATCTCTCTGAGATATGATTTTACTTATTTCAACAAAATTGCACAGGTGAAAAAGGTCATAGAGACTTGAGGTGTTTAAGGCCAAATAACACAACTTAGAAGTACAAAAATGACAGGTCATCCAGGCCTTTGTAACTTCCAGACATGTTTGGAGTTTAACTAACTGATTTGTTTTGTCTGGCTTCATAGAATAAGTATAGCTGTTCATTATCTGCATAGCAATGTATATTTATGCAGTGTTTCATAAACATTTGAGACATTGATAAAGAGAAGTAATAAAATGTTGTGATCAATGGTGTCAAATGCAGCATTAAAATCTAGCAGGAAGTGTATAGAGGCGAGAAGATTCGTTGGTAACTTTCACCAGCGTTGTTTGTGTGCAATGATGCTCACTAAATCATGACTTAGAATCTTCAAACCTCCAGTACAAATGGTTACATTTCCAACAGCTTCTTTTAGAAGGATTTTAGAAGGAAAAGGTAGGTCAAATACAGGTCTTTTGGCTTTTGGCTAAGAGACCTGCATTCAAGAGTAGGTTTTTAAAGTAGAAGTTTAATTATAGCAAGTATATAAGCCTCATATCAGTATTAATTTAACAGTAAAAGATCATTTAATAAAGCTCACAGAAATCTACTGCAAAAAGCTGTTTAAATACAAACAGCAGCAGCACGGCAACTAGTAACACATTTTTCTGATACATTCAGCACTGATGTAGTTACTGGTTGCTAGATACATTAATTAGCAACACTTCTTCATTGCACAGATGGAACACGTAGTTTGATGCTGTTCTAATTTAGTTGTATGTAAATGTTGTTTTTAACCCTCATGTTGTCCAAGGGTCAAAATGACCCGCAGCTGTGTTCAACCAAGTTCTATTTTATTTTCATATTTTTTGGGATCATTGGTGACAAGGAGGCTGAGGGTTTCTTTAAAGAATAATCACCAATGATCCCAAAAAATATAAAAATATAGAAATAAAATAGAACTTGGTTGAACACAGCTGCGGGTAATTTTGACCCAAGGACAACACCAGGGTTAAGGATCAGAATCTCAGCTTTTCATCAAGGGTGGGTTTTTAACCCCCTTTCACCTTTATGAATCCTCTTCTGGGACCAGGGTTTACCCATATAGGGTTTAAACACATCCCACTGCCATGATTCAGTCAAGAGACCCTCTTAACCCTTTAAGCCCTACAGGCCCCCAATTGGGGGCCATGGAGAAGACTTGGCAAAACTATTATTAAAATATGGACATATATACTGATATTTACACATCTGAATAAATCTCACAACTGTTCCCATTATTATTAAAAATATTTGTTTAAATAATGTTGTATTGTGGTTGCAGAGATATACTCTTTTTATTATGGGTATGTAATTTTCAAGCAGAGGCCTAAAAAATAGGTGTGCTTTTAAAACACGTAGCATGATTAAATAGGATCATTGTGCTTCGTTTCTGTTGCAATGTGGAAGAGTTTGAACGTGTGCCCTTTGGAAAAGACACACAGACTTAATGTATTTCAAGCTTCTCCTGTCATGTGGTGGTGTTTACAAGGACCCAAATGCAAGCTCACAGACTTAGGTATCAGTTCCAAAATACAGTCTTTATTGTAATAAACAAAAACAAACAAACCAAAAGGTGGCACCTATCGTGTCCACTTGCTTCCAGTTGGAGGGCAACTCGACCGACAGACCGGGGAGACACGGCAGGCAGGGCAGCCGGCAGACCAGCGGAAGGAACGGTGTCAATAATCCTCCGAGTCGGGAGGGCAACTCCACCGACTGGTGACTTTGACAGGGAGCTCCGCAGGAGGAACAGGAGCCGGAGGAACGGGAACAGGACGGACGGACGGACGGACGGAGGATGGACGGGTGGCTAACAAAAATGAACCGACAACCAGAGGAGTGCAGGGGCAGGGTACATATAGTCCGGGGAGGTGATCATGGAGATGCAGCACACCTGCAGGTGGTGATCAGGGGTGAGTGGCTGCATCTGCTGGGACCGGTGAGGGGCGTGGCCACAGACAAGCAGACAGGGGACACAGGAGGAGAGGTGATCCGGGGCAAAACAGAGGAAAAAACCGGACTCCTGACATCTCCGAAGTATCTCCGGTCCATAGAGCCGTAAGTGGCGCTCTTTGGTCACAGTTGAGGAGCCGTTACTGACTGAATTTGTGGCTGTATTTTTTTGAGGTGGAATTTAAACCGAAAAACTCAGTTCAAGCTAAGATATTTTTGAATTATGCAGTTACCTAACCTAGATACAGTTCTATCATTTTTCTGGGTAAAGCTGCAAGTGTCAAATGCACATAAAGACAATGCAAATACTGAAATATAAAATAATTCGGATAACAGAAAAATAGACAGGAGAAATAAGAAAAGAGAAAGAGAATGACGCTTTGGATGAGAATCAAGAATCAAATTGAGAAAAGGAAGTGCAATAGAGGTAAAGAGATGAAGGGGGGAAAAAAAGAGTAGAGAGCTGATTAACCCTTTCTCAAGCTGTTTGACAAATGAACAAAATCAACAGGCACCCTACTACATCTATCACTGCTGAAACACATTTACACACACACACACACACACACACACACACACACACACACACACACACACACACACACACACAATAACTAGTTTCTGCTAATAAACCCAACTAGCATGCCAGGACACATTACTCTGTCATAGGCCACACACACACATCCATCTTCCACTAAAGGAGGGTGGGGAGTGGGGAGATCGAGCTTCGCTACACAGGCAGGAGTGATGGGGACATTTGTTAAGGATGCGGTCTATTCAATGGCAGTCATAGACCACCGCCGTCACTTTAAAGCCTCATCCATCTCCACTGCTCTGCCTTAATTTTTCACCCCCCCAAAAAAAAACCTTTGTGAGGAAATATTTTATTGTTTCATCATTTGTAAAAATGCTCGCCAGCAGCCGTCCGACAGAATGTTTCTCTCGGTATAAATCATAACAGCCACAAGGCATCGATAACCCTCCACTTTGGCTGAGTGGATCTGTACAGAGCGAGGAGGCCAATCACAGGTCAGGACTGGATCTGAAGAACAAATCCATCCTGCTTGTTAACTGAAGGCAACTACACGGCCGCTCTGATCCCACATGTACATTCAATATTCACACCCGAAACTTTGTAATTTACTTGATCAGTGTAAGATATCACTCATAAACATAATATTAACATAAACTTGACTACTGTTCTTGTCAACTTCTACATCCAGCTTTACATGAACATTTGAAATGTATTTCTGGTTAATATGATAATACTGATTATATTTGGCGGTGAAGAAAGTATTCTTGTGTTCTGGGTTTTAGTTAAAGCTGCTCT
This sequence comes from Embiotoca jacksoni, assembly GCF_022577435.1. Classification (NCBI taxonomy): domain Eukaryota; kingdom Metazoa; phylum Chordata; class Actinopteri; family Embiotocidae; genus Embiotoca; species Embiotoca jacksoni. The sequence goes on from NW_027185397.1 coordinate 2,485,897, forward strand.
GATCAATGGGCCTCATTCACCAACTATTCTCAAGAAACCCACTTGTGCAGTATTTACAAAGATTCTGGCATTCACCAATGTTTTCTCATTTGTTCTTAGGTAAGAACAAGATCTATGAACACTCAAAAGCACAGTTACACAAATGATTGGTTATTGATTTTTCTCCCATTCTACGGTTGTGTTATTACGTATAATATTTAATTTCCAATGAGATCTTTATAATTCATAATTTTACCAATTGTTTTTTTTTACTTTACAAATAATTAAGGTTTTGAAGAAACACTACACTAACACTCCAAGGACTGAAGGTTGACAGCAATGAAATTATTTATTTAATGACTTAAAATGTTATCCACATTTACAAATAATGTAAAATTGTGATTTTTCAGATCACAGGACAGTTTTTGCCTCAGCCCATCTTAAATGACCTCGGGCTCAAATATGGTGTCAGAGTTTCTGGATCATTATTATATATGGATTTTTCTTTGCATGGTAGAGTTTTAACCTGCATTTGTGGATGCAGCAATGAACTGTGTTCACAGACAATGGTTTTTGGAAGTGTTTCTGAGCCCATGCAGGGATTTCCACAGACTTGTGGCAGTTTTTAATGCCCAAGGGCCCAAAGATCATGGCTATCAAGTATTGGTTTTTGGCCTTTTCCCCTTGTGTTCAGAGACCGAAGCCTTGCAGATAAGAGGATAAATATTTTTATGAAAAGGGGCGGTTATGGGTGGCAGGAGATACAGCACTGATAATTCCCACCTCTGTTTGGTTAGAATTAGGCACAGAAACAACTTGGCTATGGTTTGGATTAAAATTGAGAAATTTGTCGTCATCTTGGTTCCAATCATAAACACATTTGTTCAGGGTAAAGAGAGGTTATGGTGAAAAGAAACATTGAGTCTGTAGTTGTTGGCACTCCACTTGTTTTATTTTTGACCGCTTGGATCAAAGAGAAGGGGGCACACAATTTTCTGCCACCACGCTCCCTCAAGTCGACCTGGCCGCGCAACTGGAGCATTTGGTTTTCATTCTCCCTATGTGGACATTGTGGCACTTCAACAACATCACCTAACATCCCTCTTTGTTTCCTTCATATATAACCACAGCCAGTAGAGCACGCCATAACTATGAATATCTCTTAGTAAGCTGATTGCAAAAATGACCTAGGCCAAAGTTTCAGAGCCTTGCATAATTGATCAACCCTTGAAAAATACTTCAGAAATTGACAAAACAATCATGCAACCACAGAAGTACAGCCTGCCTCAGACAGGCTTCTGCAGCAATTTTACTTATTGTATGTGTCACACCAACAAACTTTCATGTTTTGATGGGAATCCACATATTCAGGCAAAAATATGTTCGTGTGGAGCTTTGTGATCTTAAGAAGTAATGGTGCAGCAAGATTGGTAAATTATTACAATCTGACTCTTATTGCCCATTTATTATTTTGTCAATATCGTTGACACAGTTTCTATATCAGTCTTTTAACCCTGTAACTGTGAGCACTTGTTTCTATATTGGAAGATGTCTTTTTAAATCCGAAAAATGAAAATTTAAATGACAGATTTGTTTTTGCTTTAGACAAAATGCAAGAAAAGTCTGGGTTAAAGCTGAGAGAAAGTGCTTACTAATTAAACTGTTTTTTTTTCACTGAGCCTGTTTTTTTGGTGGTTTGAGCCTAACAATCCCTTATTAATAAAAGCAAGTAAAGTCCTGCAGGTTCACCATTGTTTAGAGGGTTTTTTGGAGGGTCTTTTCTGTTGGTTTGTGTAAGTTCTCAGATACATCCATCACTGCTCAGTCACAGCAAAGGCTAACTTTAGCAAACCGCAGCTAACACGGCCTCACACCACAAGGTCAATTACCCTGACCCATCTAATTACACAGCCAGGGACCTGACACGAACACACACATGGACATGCGAACACACAGTAACAAATCATCCATACAAGCTCACACAATTTAACAAGCACAAAGACATGCTTGTATGTTGAGACACACACACACACGGATACACACACACACACACACACACACACACAGACTCAGGTCCATTAGCAGTGTGTGTTGGTCCAAATGAAGACCAATGGCCAGGCAACTTTAATCTGCAGCCTCTAATAAGGAAACAGAGGAAACAAAACAAGGCTAAATGATGATACAACTCTCCTTTAACTCGACCGTGTGTGAGTGTGTATATGTGTGTGTGTGTGTGTGTTGGGGTGAAGGGGGGGTGACCAAAATGCTGGACCTCACAATTTTTTTTAAGAGTCAAGACACAGTTTTAGTGTGAAGGTGAGAATTAGATTTGGGTTCGGGTTAGTGGATGGATCGGGGTTAGGCACTTAGTTGTGATGGTTAGAGTAAGGGGTTGGAAAATACGTCAATGAGTGGTCCCCGCCAAGATAAAAAGACAAAGCTTTGTGTGTGTGTGTGTGTGTGTGTGTGTGTGTGTGTGTGTGTGTGTGTGTGTGTGTGTGTTTGTGCACATGGTAGCATTCAGCAAATCAAGGCTCTGATGTTAGAGTTTCTAGGAAGTTGCTTTCAGACAGTCAGCGGCCACAGAAACACCAAGAAAACAAAGCAGGAGATAAAGTGTATATATGAGTAAAACTGGATGCAGCAAGCAGCAGTGGTTGAAAGTACTTTTTCTACTACTTCCAACTCCAGCAACAATCACAGAGCAGTTATTTTATTCCACTTAATTTATTTGATAAGTTTTGGTTAAAGTAAATTCATAAAATTCACTTAAACACCCTCTCTTGGCATTTGTTAAACCCCTAAAACCTCATCCCCAGTTATCAAATCAACATTTTCTAGAAAGGAAATCACGTAATGACTCTAGGTGGCTTAAATGTGACACTTTAGCCTTCATTCAGTACATGCAGATCCATTGAATAGTCTTACCTTCAGGCCCCGCCCACATCCACCATGCTTCATTCAGGACACATTTTCAGAGAATCGTCCATGTCGTATTTAGTTTGCTCCATTCACAACACCTGTGAACTTGTAGGAGTTTATCACATTATTTTTCAAATACACGCATTTTGTCAAATGTGGAATTATATCAGACATTGTCAGTAAGGATTGTTGCTAGAATGAATTTGTGGATAGTAAGTGGTCTGCACTTATATTGCTTTATTACAGTTTAAAGCAATATAAGTGCAGACCACTTTGGATGGAAGTAATTCCATCCAAATACACTCAAGGTGCTCACCTGCCATCAAGAGCAACTTGGGGTTTAGAATCTTGCCCAAGGACACATAGACATGGGGACCTGGGGATTGAACCCCCAACCTAATATTTAGTTGGCAACCAAGTCTATACCAACTAAGCCACAGCTTGCCTCAGCTTTTGTGGCAGAAAACACACACGAAATTTTGTGGAGAGAAATGTGTCACAAAGCCCTCAGGGTGTCCAGGACAGTTGTTCTTTTACTTCTGATTAAAACTATATGCTAGATAAATTGTTTACATTTGGGAACTATTACTCTAATCCAACACCTCATCCCTGTGTCTTTGTCTGTTTAGGAAATACCTGCTTCTTTGAAGGTCATTTGGGGAAAAACAATCAGCGATTTTGTGCTAGCACACTTTAACGTATATAAACATGAACGATGTACATTTGCTCCATTCTGATCTTGGAGTCAATACTGTGGTTATCAGGTTTATTAATCTTGTTTATAACTTAAAAGACAATATATATTAACCGATACAATATATTTTACTACCACATTCTGTATGTTTCTATATTAGACATTGATAGAACTAAAAAGAGAAATAAAGGTAATAATTTCTAACTGTTTCCTTGTTTTTCCTATAAGATCAGTTCATGTGAGCAGCCTAATAATATCACCACCATTTCTACAGTGACTCTTTTTCATCTGCTCGGATTTGTAAAATCATACACACACATCCGGTAACAGAACACTTCCATTTATCATTGGAGAAAGCACAGAGGAGTACCTTCTTTTCAGGTAGTTAAGTTAATTAAAAATACTAAAATGTGGATTATAAAAGGAAAAAAAACAAACATAATTACATTAAAAAGATACAAAACTAGACTTCTAAGAACTGCTAAGATTGACTAACTTTTTGATTGTCCTTGGACCAATGTAACTGAAGCCGGATGTAACATCCACGGTAAAATATTTTTCAAAACCATGTGGTGTTATGTTTTTGAGTCAATACCCATATAAATAAACATATAAACAGTTCAGTGTATGGACCAAGAAAAAAAAAACAAGTGTCAGGTACAAAACTCTGCAGTTTCTGTCACAAACTGGTTCTTGTGCCACGACAAACACAGGAGACACACCATGTGAACTGTTAAAAGAAATAATTTATTAAATAAAGGCCAATTGATTCAATGTTTAACCACACAAGGTGTTGAGTGCGGATATGAGTGGAACAGTAGTGTAAGCAAAACCAAGGAGACTGCAGGAGTAACAGTTAGAGCCCAACTGAGGCCTTGAAGGTTGGTGTACACACCTAATTATAAAGCTAGATAGAGAAAAATTGAGCAAGCGATAAGAAAAGGAATACATATTAATGCGATGGTGATCTCCCACCCTCCCACTAGCTCTTAGATACCAATAATACATGGATTATTAATTCACTTAAAATGTGGAATTACACATTTAAATGGTTCAATATGAGGAAATAAAATGTAAAATGGTTTGCATTATGACCCAAAAATGTACACTTTGTAAACATGACAAAAAGATTTAGAGAGTGGACCTCCAGTGGGTAAGGACAAATTCAATTTGGAGAATCAATAGCATTTACTTGAAAATGAGAGATTATATTGAAAAAAATGTGACAAAGGAATATGTAATAGGAGTACATGAGGACAGACCTGTATTTGTGCATTCAATAAACAGGAACATTTTAAGAGATGAACAAATATGATGTGGATATAGTGGTGTTAGTGAAGCTTCATCGCAATACAGTTAAAAACAATAGAAAGTAATAGACAGGAAACATTGGTAGCGGATTTAGTTTATGAATCACGATTAGGATGAAAAAAAACTTTCCTTTTTGTGGTGGCTTTTCTGAAAAATTTCTATGGAATTTACAAAGTTTTAAGTGATTTAGTTTACTGCTTGGTTAAACTTGGACACAGATGTGAGTTGTAGAAATAACATGTCTTTTATATATACATATAGGGTATTGTAATAAAAAGAAAGGAGATCCCTGCAATGTAAAGTAAGATGTAACAAGAGTGAAACCCAAAATGTTGATCCCAAAATATTAACAAGAGAACATTTTTCAAATACATATATAAAACAACCCCTACACACACACACACACACACACACACACACACACACACACACACACACACACACACACACACACACACACACACACACACACACACAAACATACACACGCAGACAAACACACAGTTTCCAGAAAGTGAAGGGAAACCAGTGAAAGAGGAAAGGAATTGTTTTTCTTTATTAAGTGAGTTGCTTTCCTCTGGGATGACAAACACAACACACATTAATCTAACCTGCTACTGCTGCCTCTATGTGTGTGTGTGTGTGTGTGTGTGTGTGTGTGTGTGTGTGTGTGTGTGTGTGTGTGTGTGTGTGTGTGTGTGTGTGTGTGTCAATGAGTCTCAGGGGTTTCAGCTGCTGTAGAAACAGGGTATTGGCTCTCTGCTCAGCCCAAAGACTAATTACTCAGAGTGACGTGATGGTTACGCTCCCACAAATACGAACACGAACACACACACACACACACACACACACACACACACACACACACACACACACACCTCATCCAGTCAACAGGTGTGTCGGACTGTGAGGTGGAGGTGAGGGGAACACTGAAGTCCAGATATGCAAGCAGGAATTAATTGCTATCCGTACACACACAAAAAGAGAAACGTGTTTCTGACCATGTAAATGTGAAATGTGTTTTTTTTTTTAATGTGCTTAGATTATAGTGAGGCCTAAAAAGGGAAATCCATCAGCGGTAAGGAGACAAATAGAATTTTCTAAATAGAATTCGTTTTTGTTTTTTTTATTAATAATTTGAAACGCTGCACAGACTTTAAGGAAATGACACAGGACTGCCCTTTTTAACAAAACCCAGACCATATATCTATCCTACTTGACTTATAAGCCACAACATTAAAACCACCTGCCTAACATTGTGTAGGTCGACTTCTTTGTGCCACCAAAGCAGCTCTGATCCATCAAGACACAGGCTTCGCAAGAACTCTAAAGACCCCTTTAGCTGTGGTATGAGACACCAAGACATTAACAGCAGATCCCCACAAATGCTCAGTTGGTTTGAGATCTGGGGAACTTTGGAGGCCAAGTCAACACTTTGAACTCATCGTCATGTTCCTCAAACCCATTCTAGAAACAGTTATTGAGTATGGTGGGGTGGAGGGTCATATTAGGAATCAGGACTACTGTGAAAAATAATAATTTTGGAGATGCTCTGATCTAGTAATCTAGCCATTATAATTTGGTCCTTGTCAAAGTCATTCAATCCTAATATGTGGCCATTTTTCCTGCTTCCAACACATCAGCTCCAAGAACCAAGTGCTGACTTGCTTGCCTATTATATTATATTAGGCATATTAGACAGGTGCTATTGTAACAAGATAATCAATGTTGTTCACGATACCCGTCAGTTTGTTTTAATGTGGCTGATTGTATTTAAGATACAATTTGGGTTTCTACAGACAGAAGCACAGCTGTACCATGAATTTACCAAGAGGGCCAATCACTATTTGGAATAAATAAACTGCAGGGCCCTGATCTTCTTCTCAGGAACTGCTGCCAGTCACCGGCTCAGGTACATTGATGGGGCTTAATAAAAATACAGCCAGCGGAAGCATTTCATACCATCAACGTATTCGTCATCAAAGTCAAGTTCATCTGGGAGGATGTCAAATGAAATACGCTGCGTTCAAATGGGACTTGTGAGCTCGTGGTTACAACATGGGAAGTCGTGTGCACAGCGTGCTCGGCGTTCAAGTGGTTACGTCATGAAAACATTGTTGCTGGGCAAAGTGGACGGCGTCTACAAGCCAGACGCTGACAATTTAGCAAGCGAACAGGGAGGTAACGTAATGCAGGAAATGCAAAGACACAGAGGGCTAGTTTGTGTGTGTGTGTATTTATTCATTGGTCTTACTCTTTCTAAAAAAATATGTTTAGCTATCTTATTTAATTGTATATGTATTTCTACTTTTGTCTTTGCTGGTTACGGTTTCTATGCTGCTGTGATGACTACAGTTCCCCACTGTGAGTCTCATCTCATCCATCCATCCATCCATCCATCCGTCCGTCCGTCCGTCCGTCCATCCGTCCGTCCATCCGTCCATCCATCCATCCAACCATCCAACCAAAACGAGGCACTTGGTAAGATCAACATTTTTTTCAGACGTCAGATTATCTAAGTTAAAAAGACAAATTATATGACTAAAATGACAATATATCAACAGAAGATGAACGTCCACGTCCTTTGCCGTTTCTGTAAATGTCAGCAAACATGTCACAACCCGTGAACTGGGGCTTATAGACAAATTTGAGTAACGATGTGGTGAATGCCACAAGAGGGCGCCGTTCGTATGGACTCTTCTCATGTACGCAGTAAACACCAGCCCATTTGAACGCAGCAGTTGTCTTGTCTTTTTGGTCTGTGGGTGCACAGTGAAGATGACAGAAGCCTCAACAAGCACAATATGCAGAAAAACCCAAACTTTTCACACCATGTTCCAACAATGTACTGAGCTAAAATTCCCAAGCACCACTGCCTGCTGCTGCATTTGCTTTTACATCCTGATCTATCTGGTCTCTGTGTTGGAAATAATTTATTATTGGAAATGAATGAAGTTAGCCACACCCGTAAATGTGCACAACTTTCTCTTTGTGGAGATGTTCATCCTGCTGCTGTATGAAGCAACTCAGCAGAAAGACTCCTTCAAAACAGCTTGGAACAGCAAACAGCTTGAGCTCCACATTACATCCATAGATGGTGAGCTTAATTAATCCGGTTAGACTCACAAACAATTATTTTACGGATATTAAGTTTTTTTAATAAATGCTAAATTGTAACGCAACCTGAGTTAGGCAAAACTAGACTTTTGCGTCCTCTCTGTCATGTTTATGGTAGAATATTAGTGCAGAAATGTGGAAATATTCATGTTTTGTCCTGTGTATCGACACAGCAAATTCACATCTCTGGAATAAACTCTCTGAGTTCAAATCAACTCTATTTGCTTTGTTACATGTGAGACCATCGAATTCACTCTCAAACAGAATGAAAGTAACTCTTTTCTAGGAGTTGATTTTTAACACTTTTCAGGAGTTGAATCTTGAACTCTTTAGGAGTTAAACCTCAACTCCCATGAAGAGTAAATTTTACTTTAACCCTGAGTTGTTTGAATATGAAATATTTCATAGTGTTAACAGTCAACATTTAAAAGTGTTTATTGTTTGACATTAATGGAGTTAAAAGTTAATGACATAATGGTTATAGGTAATACTGACTACAAGATAACAACTTATTCATCACACATTTATATTGAACAACTATATGCAGTGTGCAACAATTAATGCTGCATGAAAACTTTGTGTGACATATTACAAACTAACCAGCCATTATAATTTGATTGTGATTGCTATGTATGTTACGTTCCTACCTTGTACACTTATGGTTTTGAATGATAGCCCCGTTTTATTTACCATTATGTCTTCATTGAAATATTAATAAACAGCCTGTTTTAACAAAAGTAACTATAATTTCTGCCCATTGCTTAGATTTAATTTGATTGCTTTATTCTCAAAAGTTACGAAGAGATAACTAAGGCATGCTGGGAAATGCTAATACAGCAACAAAGCTGTGCAGTAAACACCTGGAATGGTGTTGAATCATGCTCCTCAACACCCAGCGAATGAACACCAAAATATTACCCCACCAAATAGTATCCCTGAACACAAGCTAGAGTCCAATTTAGAAAATAAACTCCCAAAATCCAACTCTTTGTTTAACTCCAGGATATTTCAATCCAGAAATTTGCTCTGTAGAAAGCCTGTTTAACATACGTAGTATATAGTAGTAGTATATAACTCTATAATAATAGGGAGCAGCTTTGAGGCTTCATCATATTTGGCAATGAGATGAGTTCTGGCAACGAGTTTAAGACAGAGATGTCTCACATTCAAAGAGATATGGTATTATTGTGATGCCAAATGCATATACATTAATGGGTGAAATGGTTTGTCCATTAATTGGCTCGCTTTGAGCTCCTTAATTGGCGAAATAAAAAATGTTGCACTGACAGTCGCACTGTCCTGCGTACCAAGGGGCGGAGCCTTGCGTATCACTAGTACATGTACCACTGTTCAGGATCACACCACCCTACACTACCGGGGCCAGAACATGTAAACTTGGACGGGTAGGAAAGGAGAAAAAAAACACATCAGGAAAATACTGAACCCAATTATCCCCCCCCCCCCCCTCCACACACACACACACACACACACACACACACACACACACACAAAAGATATAGAACAAAAAAAGGAAAGGAACATTAAGTGGAACATTGTTATTCCTTCAGCAGGCTATCCTAAAGACTCAGGCTGTTCACCAAACACTATATACCTGTACATTTGAAAGAGGAAAGACAGGAGCCATCTCCGACAAACTAAAACCACAAGAAAAGATTGACTGTGAAACCCGAGGAAGCTTCCCACCCATTCAGACCCCACGTGACCCCCAACGACCCTAAGTACACAAATGGACGGCTGGGGTCAACAACTCACATGTGACCTCAAGGACTTGAGGTGTTAACAAACCCCACTAAAGATTAAAAAGCATTGGATTCCCCCACTGGTCACATCGCACCGACGAGACCTTTCAAGAACTCTCAAGCAAGTCCAGTTGTCTTCAGATACACAAGATACACGAATATGAGTTTTCATGTTTCACCTGAAGAGGCAAAGAAGGACCTATTCACGGTGAGCTGTCTCATTTGGGCAGGACAGGACTGCACCACTTTAGCCACGTGAGCATCAAAGGACAATTCTGAATAAAAAAAATAAAATAAAAAAACGGTTGTGGCCTATTTTTTTTTAGAGTGCAGTCATAACACACATAAATTAACCATCAAAGGCAAAAAGTGAAATTTCAGCTTTGGAGCGGCCCAAAATAACATTGCCTTTCTCTCCTTCTATTAACAGTGAAGACACGTCTTGTTTGAATAAACGTCATCAAATTCTCATTGGACAAAGTTAGCAGGGTCTTGGGGTTTATGCTCAGTGTGGTAGTGTTATGATTGACCCCGTAGAGCAGCTCATTTTAGTTAAGGAGCCACATACTGCCCACTTTGATCTCAACTGGGCCAGACCAGTAAAATCATAGCATAATAACGACAATATTTCTCTCTGTTTAAATCATTGGTGAAGGTTTTTGGATAATAAACCCTATTTTAAGGTCTTTCTACAATAAACTAGAAACATAAAGACCAAAAACTCAGACATCAGCCCACTGTTTATCTGCCTGGGCTCTCCTCTGCAGATTCCCTTGCTTTGTGACGCGTCACAGCGAGCGCTGCTGCCTGTGGCAATGAGCGCTTCTGCCTCCGGAGCAGACATCGCATTTACGCTGTTTTTGAAGCAATTACTGGATCGATTTAAAAAAAATAAAATTAAAAAATTACAAAACATTTGTACTCATAAACCTCCATATTCTCATAGAAATGCAATTTATGTCTTTCTGTAATTTTCACACTTCGCAAAGTCATCCAGTGAGCCGAGCTGGACCCCCTGGCGGGCTGGATCTGGCCCGCGGGCCGTATGTTTGACACCCGTGCCGTAGAGTGTCAATAAAAGTGGTCGCAGGCTCCAGCATCAGGAAGGCTAATTCAAAAAATCACACAGTGTCTGCGGGTTAACCCTACTATCATGCTAAGGCAGCCGGTAAACAAAAACTGGTGTATTGCCAAAAAATTATTCGGTGAGCTGTTGAGTTTTTGTTGCAGAAGTACAAATACACAAAGGGTGCACTGAACTGAAGAAGTCTCATCTAAAACTGAATGGTGCATACCAAAGGAAGAATACTCTACAATACCAAATCCCCACCATGAGCACTATGAAGCATTTTAGTGCTTCTTGCTGAGTATCAGTATTGGGCTGTTATCTCATCTTTTCAGCATTTGTTTCTAAATGCTGCACATGAAGCAAAATTTGTGGAATTATTTTCATACACTATGACCTCAGAATGAATGTCGGTGCTCTCAAAAAGTATTTTTTTTTTTTTTTCAATAAACAGCTGTTGGGAAAGGGGGAAAGAGTGGTCTAATAATCAGGGTCAGCGTGGATTTGGGTCAGAAGGCTAAATTGAATACATTTATCATAATGTGTTTAATTGTGACCCTGAATATCAATACAGGCCTAACATGTGGCTTCTGCTGCCAATCAATAAATACGCACGCGCGCACACACACACACACACACACACACACACACACACACACACACACACACACACACACACACACACACACACACACACACACTTCTTTCACTGCTTTCTCTCTGGATGGTGAATTAAAGAGTTTGGTTTCCAGTTTATTTTAGTGTTTCTTTTAATGAATTTCATTCTAGTCTCGTGTATTCACTTTTGAGACCGCCGTCCTTCAATGGAGTACCTTATTCTGACCCTCAGTTATATTCTAAAGTTAAGCTACCCCAAGTAGTGGTATAAATAACGATAATCTGGTGACGCAATTTAAATGATGTCTGAGTTCGTCCTTGTTAGAGGGATGTGGGTTGGCTGGATGGTGGATGGTTCGATACAACAGCAGACCTGGTTTCAGGAAGCCGGTGTTCGCTTCCCATTTCCAACCATGAGTAGGGACAGTGTTTTACGCTCGCCACGACAACCAAAGGTTGCAAGTCCTAACCACAAGTACGGTAGCCATGACGATTAAGGCTGCATGACCCTGGGTGCCGGAGACCTCTGTTTGCTTCCTGTTTTCAAACACTACAACTACAGTTTTTTAAAAGCTGTGTTTATGGCATAAGGTTGTACAACTTTAAGGGCATTGTTCACAAAAAATAAATGAATAAATAAATACAGCTTTGGATGAATGGAAAGTGTCAGATACAATGAAATGATATACAGTGCAACATTATTTTAGTCTGGTGTTGAATAGTCTGACAGCCGTAGGGACAAACATCTAAACCCAAGCAGGGGTGCTAATTTAGGAAACCATTCAGTGGGTTGTATTTAAGGTGGGAATAAATCTTCAAATCTATCTATCGATTGTATGTGTTGGAAGACTCATTGTTTCTTTCTCTTTTGCCTTCCCTTCTTCATCCATTCCTTCCTTTCTCTGCATCTCTCATGTTTTTGATTTCCCTTCATCTCTCATCAGTTCCTTTTTCTTTCTGTTTCTAGATAAATAAATAAAAATCCCTTCAAACATCTCCTTTCTCTCTTTAGTTCAATATGACAAACTGAAATAAAGTCAGACCCTTTCATTGAGTTGACTCTTACAGTCACTTTATGTGGGTTAGTCCACTATTACAAGGCGCTGCTCTTCAAAACTGACGAAAGGGAGGTAAAAGAAAAAGTAGAAAGGACAAAAAAATACTTTTTAAAGTGAAAACAGAGAGAGAGAACCAAACAGGGGAAGACAGACGGAGGGAAGGAGAAAGTAGGAGACATAGAGGACAGACAGATAAAAAGAAAGGTGAAATGAGCAAAAGCAGAAGGGTGAACAGACCCCAAAGAGTAAGAAAGAAGAATAAAACAAACCAGAGCAAATAAAGTGGAGGGAATAAGACACACACGCACACACACACACACACACACACACACACACACACACACACACACACACACACGCACACATCGCGGCCCAAACTGAGCGAAACAGTGATGGATTTCAGTTATTAGCCAATCAGAAAGATGGATGGCGCTGCGTTCCGTCCAATCAACATCATCATCTAGATCCAGTTAGCAGATAGCGCCTCGCCGCTAATCAACTTATTAAAGTTCCTGATAATATCGCCGCAGAATTATCTCACACACACACACACACACACGAACACCCACACACGGTGGCCGAGGAGGCGAGAGTCGATAAAATCACTTGAGGCGAGGCCAAGCGCAGAGGTAAGTAATGACGCTAGAGGTCATTAATATTATTTAACACCTGCGGGCACAAACACTAATGAAGAAGAAAAACTGGACCACCCTCTTCCTACTGCCTCGTCCTCCAGCTGGAGAGAGAGAGAGAGAGAGAGAGAGAGGGAGAGAGAGATTTTTTATTTTACACCTCTCAGGTACTCTGCATGTGTGTTTGTTGAGCATTCGTTCACAGTTTGGACATTCTGCAGATGCAGGCACTGATAAAGTCCGAAGAATCAGTTAAGACCAGAATCTGAATATTTGATGTCTGTTTTTATTTTTAAAATTCTAATGATCATTTGATTTATTTATTAGAAACGTTACAAAATAGAAACAATGTAAAACCCCAGCCAAAGACTGCTGTCCAGCAAGTTAACTCCTTTCGGCAGTGACTACAATTTCTTTACCTGGCTCATTGCTCATTAACCGAGACAAAACTATAGTACAAATCTGGATCTCTTACAAAACTACATATGTGAGAAATTACAAGTTTATCGCTGCTGCTTTGTGATTTACCATCTTCTACCCTCCTTTTATTTGTATTTTAATTGAGTGGACCATGTACTTTTATGTATCAATTTTGGTGAAATTTGGTATACATGTGGACAGCACCTGTGGTAACCTGGAAATATATAACGAGTTGAAAATTGAAAATGACTTCTTTTTTTTTTAAGATTTAGTCCGTGTTCTGCATTTTCATTGAGCAAGATAAGTGGTTTATTCTTATAAATGTAATTCTACAAGTGTCTTCTTCAATTTAAGCCATTAATGAAGGTTATGGAATGTTGACTGTATACATGAGAATTTATCAACTGTTAAATAGAGGAAGGTGAAATCAGACCAAAATAGGCTCATAGAGCAACTGCAGAATTGGGGTTCAGACCAGAATCAACCAGTTTTACCATCCATCCATTATCTATACCTGCTTTATCCTGAACAGGGTCACGGGGGGGCTGGAGCCTATCCCAGCTCACATTGGGCAAAGGCAGGGTACACCGTGGACAGATTGCCAGTCCATCACAGGGCCACATAGACACAGATGGAAACAAAGACCATTCATGCGCTCATTCACACCTAAGGGCAATTTGCAGAACCACCAACTATCCTGAGACGCATGTCTTTGGATGGTGGGAGGAAGCCGAGGTACCTGGAGGGAACCCACGCTGGCAGAGGGGGAAAAAGAGACTTGGATCCAGCTACCTGAAGGTACTTTAAGGTCGATTTGACAACACCCAGACTGGCTTTAGCAATCTAGAATAAACTCACTGCTTTGTTTTTTTTCCCTCTTTCTTTATTGTTCCTACAAATTATGCACATATTTTTTTCCCACAGTTAATTACTGACTTTTAGTGGCCAGTCTTCATTGAATCATCATAAGGGAACCTGATCATTGTTTTCAGGCAGAACTCTACTCTGCTCTTTTAATATTAGTGTTATACTGTAAACCTTTAATATTGGTTTAATGTCATTCAAGCATTTTGGTATCATATGCTCACTGAACTTTGTTTTCCTAGATCTTTAGGTGTGGTTTTGGCAAATTTCGCTGATTGCGATATATTTTAAAAATTATTTTTCAGTTGTTTTGCAATGACAATTTAAGCGGCGTTTTAGTGTCCAAGGGCTTAAATGAATAATCAGTGCACAGCGGTTTAATCATTAGCTATATAAAAAAATATATTTTAAAAATTGTACCACACAGTCATTTCAGTAGAGGGATCAGACGTCAGAGTTCAGTCTAGTGCCTCATCTGATCTGACAAGGATGGATAGGAAAGACAACGTGGGGATTAAATCTCCAACCGTGCAGCTCTAAAATCACCTGAAGAACGGGAAGATGGAAAGGACAATGACAGTGTACCTTCTCACTGTCAGCCTTGTTTAATCTGAACGAATGAGCTGCTGTTGGAGGTAAACAGGAAAAAGAAAAAAACACATTTTCTCTCATTAAAGCGAGCCTTAATTTAGCATCAATTCTGGTTCAATGAGTTCCTGTCCGTTGTTTCCTCAGCTGGACGTCCGGCCTGGCGGAGAGGACATTTGATCTGCTTAAGTGTTGTTCAAAGTCAAGATCGAACCCTTAAGGTGGGAGCAATGGTGGAGGCGTTAAGGAAATGAAAGTAAACAGACATGCTGTGATATTGCTTTGCTTACTTATAGAAATGTATTAAGTCATCTTTCAGATGCAAACAAAAGAGTTGCCCATCCACCAAAATCTACAACACTGTTGTAAGTCCCTAAATGAGCAATGATTCCAAAACAAATAAATAATGCCAAAATAAAATAAAAATAATTTGAGGTTTCCTACACACGATGTAATGTTTTAAGAATTATTTTGTCTTGTTTCAAGATTTTAAGAACAAGATATCGACTCTTAAACTCAAGTGATTTTAAAGACAAATAATCTTGTTTTAAGCATCTTTACGTCTTTATATGCCGCTAAACAGACTAAAACATAGGCTTTTTTTAAAACTAGTTTTAAAGTTAAAGTTGTTTTCAACTGCAAATTTTATTAGTCAGCGCACTATTTAGTGTGCAATGAGCTGATATCAAACCACATATCTATATATCTATGATATATGACAACATTAAATAAACATCCAGACCGAATCTCTCTTAATTCATACACTTACTGTATCTTTGATTCCTTAAGATCAAGATTTGAGGCTGTGTTTGTTTGCCTGTTATTTCCAAGTGTGACATCTGAGCTTATCTTTTACTGTTCAAGTTGGATTGAAGAGTGAGCACTCCGTCTCTGATGGACAGACAGACAGACACACACACACACACACACTCACACACACACACACACACACACACACACACACACACACACACACACACACACACACACACACACACTCTCTCTCAAGTGATCTAGCCTGTGGTGAAGATGGAGTTAGGGTTTCCTCCGCGGTGGAGGTGGATGATAAAAAGTGGTAGAAGTGACGGCTGTGTTGCCGACCAGCAGGCTGACACTGACGGCCATCACGCTGGGAAAATGACTGTCACATTACTGTCACATACCTAAACCTGTGTGTGTGTGTGTGTGTGTGTGTGTGTGTGTGTGTGTGTGTGTGTGTGTGTGTGTGTGTGTGTGTGTGTGTGTGTGTGTGTGTGTGTGTGTGTGTGTGTGTGTGTGTGTCAGGCAGTGATGTAGGGGTCAGTTTCCTGGTGTGACCCTGGTCCTAGATCGATAGTTGGGCCGTCCGAGCTGACAGATGGCAAACCTGAGTCTGACTCTGCAACAGAGAATTTATACCGTATCCTTCCACTGACAGACGCACCGTGACGCCCCGTCCCCCTCCAGCACCATACCTGCTCTGCTAACGATCGGAGACAAGAGGAAGTCAGCAGGGACAGAGATTTATCGTGATTTCAGACTAGCCGAGGTAAAAATTTCAGTGGTCAAAATTATTGGTAGTGCCACTGCAGTTTTGTTTTGTCTTTTACTATTCATGAATACATCTGGTTTAACTTGATTACTTGAATGTTCGTCACCATAGTACAGAATGTTATCCAGCATTGTTTTTACGTTTCATAGTTTCTCTGAAGAAAAAAAACAGACAACATGATGGTGAACACAGGACACCATGGGTGAATTATAGGAGAGTGGAACACACATTTCAGAGGTCCTGTGCCTTTCGAACTAGTCACCAGTTGTATTAAATATATCATATAAACATATATTATTCATAAATTGTGAAATATCTTTTCTCTCTTCGAAAACAAAACCCCTCATCTGTGCTTGGTAATGTGGCTCTTTTCCATCGCAGGGCAGTGAAGCTAGTTGGTCCAATGCTAAGGTAGCAGCTGTCAGTCATCCATTATGTCTGAGTAGTTTTTCTGTCTGAGCCTGAGCTGCTTTTAAAAGACAACTACAAGACAAATACGAGCAAAAAGCAACCCTTCATACAGAGATATACAGCCCTCTCACCCACACACACATTTACACACACAGAGGATGTGTGCTGTGGTTGATATGTGAGGCTCATTAACACCATTGTCTCTATAAGGAATGGTGGACACAACAACAACAACAGCAATAACGACAGCTACATCTATCCTGTGTGAGGATTTACACACTCTCTGTTAGGACCTCGGCCTTATTTTTAACTTTTGGCCATCTGCACATTCTGCCAGCATTTTAGCCTCCTTAACAGATCCCACTTTTTGTTGTCGGTGCTATTTGTTGTGAAATGATTCCTGTCTGCATTGTTCTTGTAGATATTAGGCTATTAATGGTAGGTATTAATAAGAAAATATAAACATTTTGAGATCTGTCTATCTTTGTATTGAGAAAAGTAATACGTTATTTAATAATGTTGTTCTTTGAAAAAGCAAGACCATGACTAAAGTAGTCATCTTATTTATTTTATTTCCTTTTTAGTTTGAGGCTAAAAGTATGGAATTACTTTTGTAGTTTTAACCATTATTTCCATCAGTGATAAAAACAAATTGTCCTCACCAAGATAATGATGGAAATCTGGAAACAAATGATATAATTCAGACGGGGCAAAAACATAATACATTTGATTCAGATTATCTGAACCCTATTTTTGAAGGTTGAAAGTAAGCACATCCAAAATGTCAAGACTCTGCACCATAGAAAATGGCCCCATACCTACATTGTTAAGGGATCTCCAGCAGGAATGTGAGACAACATCAACCATCTCTCAAATGCCCCAAAACTATATCAAGTGCCAGCGCCCTCTAGTGACCACAATAGTCATAATGGCAGGAAATGAGGAAATCGAGTGATATCGTTAAAGAGCCCCAAAGTCGTCAAAGCGAGGAGGTCAGGGTGGATGGATTTCCTATGTCAAACCGATAATCAGCATTGTTTCTGTTAGTAAATTAGTGGATACATTGTTTTGAGTATCACAACCCTCATAATATGATTTGTTTCACTGTCACAACTTGATCCATTTAGTCCAAATATTTGGAAAATCTAGAGGAGTGTCGCATGATTGAATCTTATCCACACTCAATTTAACACAGGGATAAACTGGAAGCTAGCCAGCCACTTGGCAGAAGTCTCTGGTGCACATACTCTGGCTATAGAGCATTAATCTGATCAGCACAGGAGCGTCTCACCAGACACCTGATGTAAAAAACTATGAAATACAGATTTATCAGATCTTTAATTGACAGATGGTCATATATATTGTAATGGCCTGGGTGACATGTTAGGTTAACTGTTCAAAATGTTACAGTGTCCATGCTTGTTGTTGCTGTATTTAGATAAGCTGCGAGACCTGTCAGTCATCTCTGCACCTATGACAGTGAACAGGGCGGGACAGCCACCTGTGATTGGCCAGGAGCCAAAGGTGGATGGGTCTATTTCTCCTTGCTTGTTGCGAGAGAGTTCAAGTGTGTGTGCGATGAAGATATGCTACAATATGTAAAGGTTCTGCACAACAGATTTAAACTTTGGGACAGTGTGTACAATGTAAATAAAAACAGAATGAGAGTATTTTCAAATCATCTAAACCCATGTTTGATTTAAAATACACCATAGACAACATATTAAATGTTGAAACTGAGAAATTTGTATTGTTTTTTTTAAATATGTATGCTTATTTTGAAATTAAGGCCAAAAAAAGTTGGGACAGGGGCAATAAAAGATTGAAAAAGTAGGATAAAGCATGTTTTGTGATTAGGGAGGTAACGTTAGGATGTGATACTTTTGCAGCGGTTTTGCTCTCCCAGGGGTGTTTCGTTATGTTTGTTGTGTCCGCTTGTCTGTCGATCAAGTGAGTCAACATATAAACGGGAAGACTTTTAAGGATCGGAGCAGTGAAATGGGGTTTATCCGGAACTCTCAAAACGAATATATTCCGAAAGAGATCATCCAGCCAGCGGGGTCTCAGTGGATTACTATACCAGAGGGAAGACTCAGGGGGCAGCAAGGGAAAAGGAAACAGAAGCGGGGGCTGTCGGGCTGGGATACGAGCCAGGCTAAAGAGAGCCCCTCAAAGGCCAGTGCTACCCAGCATTTCCCTTTCCAACGCCAGATCGCTCAACAACAAAATGGAAGAACTGGAGCTGATCATCGCGACACAGAAATCTGGGCAGGACTGTTCGACCCTGGTAATATCTGAGACTTGGCTCCATACGGGGATCCCTGACGAGGCTACTATGCTAGTGGGCCGCACAGAGCTGACAGGACTAGGAACTCCAGTAAAGAGCAGGGGCTATGCATCTGCTCCAATAACAAGTGGTGTTCAAACGCAACCGCAATAGATGGACATTGCTCGCAAGACCTAGAGTACATAACGCTAAGTTGACGACCCTTTTATCTGCCGTAGGAGTTGACCGTTTTTATTGTCATGGCTGTGTACATTCCACAGAGTATCAACACCATGGTAGCATTGGACATCTTACCAACAGCCATCAGTAAACTGGAGACTGCTCATCCGGATGGGATTTTCATCATAGCGGGAGACTCCAATCAAGCCAATCTGAGAACTGTCCTCCCTAAATTCCACCAGCATGTGACATGTCCTACAAGGGGTCAAAATACTCTGGATCATGTTTACAGCAACATTAGGGAAGGCTAGACTCTCCACTCCCCCACTTGGGTCAGTCCAACCTGCCTACTGACTTCTCATCAGTTGGCTCCTACTGTCCACATGCCCAAGTGTCCTTGAGCAAGACACTGAAGTCCCGATGGTGCACCATTGGCGGTGAGCACCTTGCATGGCAGCTCAGCCTCATTAGTGTGTGAGTGTGTGTGTGAATGTGTGTGTGGGTGAATGGAAAACAGTGTAAAGGTGATAAAGCACTATACAAGTGCAGACCGTCTACCATTTACTTATTTACATAGACATAGAAGACTACACATGCACAGTATTGTTTTACATTGTTTTGATAATGTCCCTGTTGACAAGCATATCAGACCAACAGCAAACCAACACCAACAAACCGTGGATGACTGTGGACGTTAAGCTCCTGCTAAGGGACTGCCTTCATGTCTGGCGACCACGAACTATACAGTGATGCCCAGTCCAAACTGAAGAAAGCCATCAAGCAAGCAAAAGCAGACTGCAGGCGGAAAATTGAAGGACACTTCAGTGACGGTGACCCTCGTCGCGTTTGGCAAGGCATCCAGCACCTCCCCAACTTCAGATGCAGCGGAGATACAAGCAGCACCAGCAGCAGGGACTCACTAGCGGAGGAACTGAACCATTTCTTCTTCGCACGCTTTGAGGTGAGTGAGGCGGAGACCAGGACTGGACTGCTACCAACCACCGATTACCTGGCTCCTACTGTAAGCACAGGATGAAGTTAGGAGAGTCCTCCGCAGTGTCGACCCCAATGGAAAGCTGCCGGACCAGATGGTGGAGGTATTTAGCAGCATCTTCAACCTCTCCTTGTCATGTTGCACTGTCCCCAAATGCTTCAAATCTGCAACCATTGTGCCTGTCCCTACAAAAACATCCATCAGCAGCCTCAATGACTATGGACCAGTGGCTTTGACGGCCCTAACACACATCCAATCCTCACTTCCACCTACCTTGGATCAACACCAGTTTCAATTCAATTAAATTCAATTCCATTTTAATTATATGGCGCCAAATCACAACACAGGTATTTTTAATGGCACTTAACACGTTAAAGTCCTTCCAGCAGATCTTTACAGCATTATACAGAGAAACCCAACAATTCAACAATTCCTACTTAACCAAGGAGGAAAAAACTAATCTTTAAGAGAGAAAAACCTCCAACAGAGGGAAGGAAAAACTCCCTTTTAACAGGAAGAAACCTCCGACAGAACCAGGCTCAGAGGTGGGCGGAGCATCTGCCTCGACCGGTTGGGGTGAGAGGAGAGCAGAGAGAGAAAATGACAGCATAGAGATACAAGAGAAGAACTGTTGGTGGAGACGACAAGCACAGGGCAGAGACATGCAGCTCCATGACGGGACATCTGCAAAAGAAAGAACAGAAACTACGCGAGCGAGGGAACTGAATGGGGAGACAACAGACAATAAGCAAAAACTATGGGAGAGAAAAAGGCTATGAGTCAGTTAAAGAGTAGGAGGAAAGAAAAGATGCTCAGCATGTAACGAGGTCCCCCAGCATCCTCGGCCTATAACAGCATAACTAAGGGTTGGTTCAGGTCTACCCGAGCTAGCCCTAACTATAGGCTTTATCAAAAATGAACGTTTTGAGTCTAATCTTAAAGCTAGAGAGGGTTTCTGCCCCTCGAACACAAACTGGGAGCTGGTTCCACAGGAGAGGAGCCTGAAAACTGAAGCTCCGCCTCCCATTCTACTTCTGGAAACTCTAGGAGCCACAAGTAGACCAGTATACTGAGAGCGAAGTGCTCTGCTAGGATTATATGGTTCTATAAGATCTCTAAGATATGATGGAGCCTGGTCATGTCGGGCTTTGTAAGTCATCAAGAGAATTTTAAATTATATTCTTGATTTCACAGGAAGCCAGTGAAGAGAAGCTAAAACTGGAGAAATATGTTCTCTTGCTAAAGCCTTTATGTCTTTTGGACAGGCTTCAAGTTTTACTAACTGATTAGTTTCATCTGGTTTTATAGAAAGATATAGCTGAGTATAATCTGCATAACAATGGAAGTTTATGCAGTGCTTCCTGGTGACATCTCCTAATGGAAGCATGTACAAAGTAAAAAGTATTGGGCCTAACACTGAATCTTGAGGAACTCCATAACTAACTCTTGTTTATCTGGAAGACTCATTGTTGACATGGACAAACTGGAATCTATCTGATAAGTAGGATTTGAACCAGTCTAATACAGTTCCTTTAATCCTCGTAACGTCTTCTAGTCTCTGTAATAAGATCGTATGATCAATCGTATCAAAAGCAGCACTGGGGTCCAGAAGAATAAGTACAGAGACGAGTCCATTATCTGAGGCTAATAAAAGGTCGTTAGTAACTTTCACCAGTGCTGTTTCTGTTTCTGAGCCTGACAGAAAATCTTCAAACAGATCATTCCTTTGTAACGAAAAAATGTCCCCTTGGGGATTAATAAAGTAACTACCTAACCTAACCTAACCGAAATGATCAAAAAGTTGATTTGCAACAACTTTTTCAAGGATTTTAGAAATAAACGTCAGGTTGGAAATTGGTCTGTAGTTTCCTAAAACAGTTGTATCAAGAGTCGGCTTTATAAGTAAAGGTTTAATTATAGCCACTTTAAAAGCCTGCGGTACATAGCCGGTTACAATAGATAGGTTGATCTGATCTAATATGGAAGTATTAATTAAAGGGAAGACTTCCTTAAAAAGTTTAGTTGGGATGGGATCTAACAGACAGCTAGAGGATCCAGATGAAGAAATAATTCTAGTTAACTCAGAGAGCTCAACAGGAGAGAAATGTTCCAAGTTTACATCTGGTCCTACAGTTGCTTTCAGGGCTGCTGTGCTTAACATCACATCAGTGATGGTGGCAGGAAGGGTCTGCCTGATTCTCTCCCTGATAGTAAGAATTTTATTAGTAAAGAAGTTAATGAAGTCATTACTGCTGAGAGCTGAAGGAATAGAGGGCTCAACAGAACTGGGACTCTTTGTCAGCCTGCTACAGTGCTGAAAAGAAACCTAGGGTTGTTCTTGTTGTCCTCTATTAATGATGAATAATATAAGGTTCTGGCCTTACGAAGAGCTTTCTTATATAATATTAGACTATCCTTCCAGGCCAGGTAAAATTCTTCTAAATTAGTGGAACGCCATTTCCTTTCCAGCTTTCTAGTCGCCTGCCTAGCAGAGCATAGTTCTGAGTTGTACCACGGAGACAACTTCCTCTGGTTCATGACTCTCTTCTTCAGAGGGGCAACATTATCTAGAGTTGTGCGCAGAGATACTGCAGTGTTTTCTACCAGATGATCCACTTGTGTGGGACTAAGATCAATGTAGATGCCTTCCACTGCTTTAACACACGGCATCGAAGAGGATAAGCATGTAACTGCTTCCTTAAACTTGGCCACGGCATCATCTGACAGACATCTACTGTAGTGGGATTTATTCCCACATGCTGTGTAGTCCATTATTGTAACTTCAGATGTTAATAAGAAGTGGTCCAACAAAACAGGGTTTTGAGGAAATACAATTACATTTTCAGTTTCCATCCCATATGACAGAACCAGATCGAGGGTGTGGTTACCACGGTGACGGGGTTTATTTACATTCTGAGAAAAGCCTATAGAATCTAATAATAAGCTAAAAGTAGAACTGAGGCTGTTGTTGTCCATGTCAACATGAATGTTAAAGTCTCCCACTATCATCACTTTATCTGAACTCAGCACTAAATCTGATAAAAAGTCAGAATTCAGTTAGAAACTCTGAATAAGGACCAGGTGGACGATAAACAACAAATAGAATTGGTTTTTGTGCTTTCCAGTTTGGGTGTGAGAGACTAAGAGTCAGACTCTCAAATGAATTATAACTAAGTTTAGGCTTTGGATTAATTGATAAACTTGCTGCCACTCCTCCTCGGCCTGAATCTCTAAGAAAATGACAATTAATGTGACTGGGAGGAGTTGCTTCATTAATACTATCATATTCTTCCTGTTACAGCCAGATCTCTGAGACAAAACAAATCAGTCTGATGATCAGTTATCAAGTCATTTACTAACAGAGATTTAGACGAGAGAAATCTGATATTTAATAGTTTGCTTTTAATTGTCAGATTTTTTTTTATCCATTAATTTGGTAGGATATATTTTTATTACATTTTTTTGATACATCTTTCCTTGAGTTTTTTTTTTTTAATATATGTGGTCTGGGTACAGACACAACCTCTATAGGATGTTGAAGGTTTTGGGTGAGTGACAGCTCTAAAGAAGCTGCAGAGGAGCTGTAAGACTGCAGTTCTGCGTCCTGGCCTCAACCCTGGATGTCAGGTTTTAGGGCTGTTAAGAGACATGGCCATATTTCTAGAAAGAAGAGCTGCACCATCCAAAGTAGGATGGATGCCGTCTCTCCGGATCAGACCAGGTTTTCCCCAGAAAGTATTCCAATTGTCAATGAAGCCCACATTGTTAGCGGGACACCACCTCGACAACCAGCGGTGAAGTGAAGACGTACGGCTAAACATATCATCACTGGTCCGGTTAGGAAGGGGTCCAGAGAAAACTACGGAGTCCAACATTGTTTTTGCAAAGTTGCACACAGATTCAACATTAACTTTAGTGACCTGCGATTGGCATAACCGGGTGTCGTTACTGCCGATGTTAATAATAATAACAATCTGACTGTATTTACGATTAGCCTTAGTCAGCAGTTTTTTGATTCAATGTCGCCCGCTCTGGCCCCGGGAAGACATCTGACTCTGGCCCCCAGAAGACATCTGACTCTGGCCCCGAGAAGACATCTGACTCTGGCCCCGGGAAGACATCTGACTCTGGCCCCGGGAAGACATCCGACTCTGGCCCCGGGAAGACATCTGACTCTGGCCCCGGGAAAACATCTGACTCTGGTCTCGGGAAGACATCTGACTCCGGTCCCGGGAAGACATCTGACTCTGGCCCCGGGAAGACAAATGACTCTGTCCCTGGGAAGACATCTGACTCTGGCCCCGGGAAGACATCTGACTCTGGCCGCTGGTTTCACTAACTTCACGTTAAATAGAGTCTCCAATAACCAGAGTTGGTTTCTCAGCGGGTGTTTCGCCGAGTGGGGAAAATCGGTTGGAGACGTGAAGGGGTCGGTGGTGAACCGTGGGCTTCTGCTTGGGACTATGCCTCCTTCGTACTGTCACCCAGCTGCCCGGCTGTTCGGGTGCTGCAGGGGACCGGCTAACTAAGCCTGTAGCCCTGGGCAGCTGCCTGAGAAGCTCCTATGGCTAGCTGGTTGTTTAGCATGGTGCACATCCTACAGCACAGACTGACTGAAACTTTTAATTATGTTATGTTCAATTATGTTTTTATATTTATTTCTTACTTCTCTCCCAGTCCATTTTGAAATGATGAGGCTAAAACTGTGATACACATCATGAAAATATATCTAAGAATACATTTATTGAATGAAAATACCTTTCAACTTAGGCTACACATTCATACAGTCTGTGATTTTTTTTTTTTTAGCACCACATCCTTCCTGCGTTTGGTAGCTGCAGCTGTGCTGCTGTTATCCTGGATTATGTGTTTAACTGTCTTAATATTTTTCTAAAATTATAGTTTATTCCTCGGTTATAAAATACGTCACGCTGCTGCCGGTATACTTGTCGATGTTTGTGATTGGTCGGATGCTGCAAACGCCTGCTCTTTCATGTGAATGCGCTCAGAGCTGGAGCCGTGTGACCGGGCATTTAGCACAATGTCGTTTATAAGGGTTTGTCAAGCCAGATAACTGAAATATATCCTGGGTATGTTGAACCTGCTTCGTAGTACATGCCTCTGGTTTAACATCTCATGACTACTTAGGTTAACTGGCAACAGATCAGTGACATGATTAGGTATAATAAAAGGATCTCAGAGAGACAGAGTCTCTGCAGTGAAGATGGGGAGGGGCTTACCGCTGTGAAAGACTGCAAATACTGCAACAATTAAGAATAATGGTCCTCAATGTAAAATTGCAAAGAGATCGGGGATTTTATCATGTATGGCACATATCATTAAAATATTATATTTATATATATATATATAGTATATCCAGAGAAATCTTAAAAAACAGATAAAACTCTGTCATCAAAATCACTGCCTGGGCTGAGGAACATTTCTGAATGCCAGTGTCTTTGCAGCTTAAAATTACAATGTAAAAAAGAAAACATGAGCCAGAAACGCCGCCACCTTTTCTCTGTCTGAGGTCCTTTAAGATGGACTGAGGTGAAGTGAAAACTGTCCTGAGGTCTGACAAAGTCAAAATTAAGACGAAGACATTAAGAACTGACTGTTCATTTGCTGTCTTACTATATTCCATCGTTTGACAGGTGCCATTGTCATGAAATAATCATTATTATTCATTTCACCTGTCAGTGGTTGTAATGTCTAATGAGGAGTATTGCAGAACGGTGTTGTAGTTGTGGTTTCAGTAGTTTTCATTCTAAATAAACTTCCAAAGCTGAAATCAAAGTGTTTAAATAACGTTAAAATTGGTATTTAAAAAAAAAACTAGTTCAATTTATTGAGTATTTAATCATCATATTTTCCTATCTAGAGTGTCTGATCACATCGGTGTGTGCTGGATGTCTTCCACAGGCTCCAGACTGCTCTAATGACGACCCTCGACGCGTTCCACTGAGAGGTCAGCAGTCAAAGGTCAAAATCAGAGGCAGGGAGGACAAATGTGTGTTTGTTACAGACAACAGCTATTACACACACACACACACACACACACACACACACACACACACACACACACACACACACACAAACACACACACACATCACATTACATTATTTAAGTATTTTAGAAATAAAATTTGCCAGTGCTTAGCCACGCAGGGTGAAATCATGTCATGTCCAACATAGCATGACGCTGATGTTATCTCGATGTAGTTGGATTCCTCAATCAATGAATTTCGGAAGTGGAATGAGTGGAATTTTGTAATGGCTTCAAGGCCCAAAATATAGCCCTGAGGTAAGTGACAGACAAACCTTTCAGTGCTGAAGAGGAGTGGGAATCATCTAGTGAAAAGTCGTTATCATGCCACTTCAGTCTGGTGATTGAACAGTCAATGAAAGAGAAGCTGCAAACAGATGTTTCCTCCAGCTGATTGAGGGATTTAATTTTATCAGCGCTCTGATTACCAAAAGTATTCTTTAATTTTAAAACAGCAGCCTTGATTTGTTGAACACCTGGTTGTAATACTTTTTATGGGACATCTGTCATATCTAATCCTTGCAAATTCATCTACAACATTTTTTTATTGTTTTTTTAAAGTCACCCCACCACCTTCATATTTTATTAGTCATTCATATTTGGTCTGGTTCACTTTTACTTTATGTTATTATTATTATCCTTGAATTGTGAGATTATGGAGCCAAATGAAATACATACTGTAGCCAAGATTAAATCAAGCAAAGGCGGCCAAAGATTCAATGTGGTTAAATGTAAGAAACCAACTGGATAATTTGTACATTTTATATTAACTCACACTCAAGGTGTTGAATAAATAAAGAAACCAACTTTTGCAGTTTAGTTTAAAATCATCACTCTTCAAGATCCCGAAAACATCTCTCACACAGAATTATCTTTCTCTTGTCTCTTCAACTCCTTCGTCCCCGACCCTCATAAAAGAAATAGTCCTTCCGTCTCCTCCGTCTCTCCTCCCTCCCAGACGTTGCTTGGTCTAAAAATAAGTATTTCTTGGCCTCTACCTCCACTCCTCCTCCTCCATCCACCATCCTTAACCTCATCCTGGTCTGCAGCTGATCTTCCTCGCCCAAACCCTCTGGTACTGGGCTAACCGGATGCCGAGGCCAAGGCATGCATCACTGTCAGACTAAATGTGGAATCAGCATTTCTGAGCGCGCCAAACCCCCGGGCGAGCCTAACTCTTACCTGGCTAGTCCAGAAGAGACACCGTGTCCCCTCTAGGCTTCACGCCACGCCAGTATTGATTTCTTTCTTTTACGGCAGAAACAAAGACACTTTCTCTGTTACATGATATATCATAATCACGTCATTTGTAGCTTTGAGTCGGCGGATGTAAGGGAAACAAGCCCTACATTACAGGGGAAAAAAAGAGACCTAGATAAAGAGATCTGGCCCGTCTCGAGGTAAAAAAAAACCTAATTGCAGTGTCTGAATTTCTGCTCCATTTCTTTGAGACTTTGTTTCTCTTTGTCTGTTGAATGTTAAGCTACCTAACTTTAATGCTCATCTGCTAGTAAGACAAATTTACTGTACATTAGAGGGCAGGTTAATAATTAATATTTAGTAAGAATGCAATCTGGTCACCTTCTAGTAATTATATATTTATGACATGATTAATCAGAGGTCTGTATCACACTGATTCATACATACACCGAAGGAAATTTGTGTGATTTTTTTTTATTATTATTATTATTGTTTTGTATAATTAGCTTCACAGGTAAGTTCTATTGCTATTGCTGGAGAAATGTCAGATGAACTACTATTGCTGTCTAATTTGGATTTAGCAGACCAAAGCATACACATTGAATTTTTGGAGTTAAATGGGATTTAAATTTAATAGTTCAGTTAAATTACTCTGCTGCCCAGAGCTGGAACAAAGTAGGCACCTGAATTTTGAAATTTTATAACTTCCCCCTGCAATGTGCACTACATAGTGCTGCGCTCCGATTTCACACAACAGGAGCAATCTCTGAACGTTTTGATTACGCCTCACGTAAGTGATGGCATATCTGCACCTGCGAAAAGGAGTTCTCCAACCCGCATTCGGCTGTTGTTCCTCCAAGACCTGGATGTGTGAGAATGAAATTGAATTTCATGAACAATATTTAAATTGTGAAATGTGAATATAGAGAGATGAATTTTCAGTGACGATTAAATACAGTCTTAGAGTAAAATAAATTACATTTTGTGTTTATTGTTTATATTCAGTATTAAAAAAAATAGCTATTCACATTCAATATTAATTCAAAATTATGTGATTGAAATTAGGTGCGTAGTGCAATTATTTAAGCAGATGTATAAATGAGCGAAATTCAGTTTCTAGTGGCACATGCCTAGCGCAAATACATGAGCGCATACCAGTATAGACACATACAGAAAGCCGTGGTCAGGATGTGTTTTGGCTGGTGTGTCATGGTCAGGATTAAGATGGATGGTTTCCAAACAAAAGCAGCAGAGAAACTACAAGCCGATGATGGATGGATCAGTCAGCTGCATTGCCTTGGTACAGAACAGAGTGATGACAACACATTATACCACCCAAAATATTTGAGAAAAATCTTGAAATTTGTCAGGACACACACAAAACAGACTGTTTGCAAAAATTACCTCACATGGACAAAATACACAAACTTCAAGTCCTGCATGTGGTTTAACAACTTTAAGGTAATGGCACTGTACATAAAAGTACACACCAACTGCTAACTGAAATTAGGTTTACTTGCTAAAAATTTAAACAGACTTTTCTTTTCTGTGCTGGAATGATCCCTATAAATATAGGACAGTGATTTAATGATGGAGTGATCAAAGTGACACCATTGGTTGGCCAAAAGAATGCCATTTGACCAACTGACTCATATGCCCACTGATAAACTTACCATTGTTGGCTAAATGTTGTAGCTTCCTGTATCTGTTTCAAATGAAAAGCACTCATTTCAATTTAAAAGCCTTCTAAGCATTTCATCCACGGTCCAGCCATAATCTAGGTTTTGATCAAGTTCCCTTCCCTTAAGGAAAACTTTGCCACTTTGCAGTTGCCCAGTTACATGTAACTTAGTGGAAACTGTGTAGCGTAGGCGAAGGAAGACAAAAGTTGACCAAGATGCTGCTACTGCAATATTTAGAGTTGAACAATCATAGGGTTGTCCAGAAACAACTCAATTCAAAAACCTGCTTATCCCGTAGGCTTATCCCTCCTCTTCCCCTTACTCAAACTTGAAAAAAGGCACTTTCAAAATGTTTGCAAAACAAAGGTTTACTTTACCATCAAATTTGATCCCATTTTTTTGTATATAGTGGTTCCAGCATCTTTAAACTATTCCCTCAGTACGGCTTTATTGTGCACAATTTATTTTCACTGCATAAAACTGACACTTCATTGCTGTGAACACATGTAACTACCTCATCTGCGGATCTGTATACACTGCACATATCTGTTAATGCAATGTACTTCTTTGCACTATATGAATAGAGACACCAGGGGGCTTTGTTGGGACGGTCACACAATTTACTGCCAATTTAAAGACATTATTGTGATACTAATATGTTTAGCGCTGGGTAGTTACCACACATTTTGATGTGAGACTGGATTGGCTGCAAAGAAATCATTGCTGAAGGAGACCGAAAAGAAGAAGAGAACTGCTTGGAACAAGAAACTGTAACATTTTAGTTTTGGTTTCTTTCTAATTGCTCTATAATGTTTTAAGTAGTAGAAGTAAAGAAAAAAACCTTTGAACGAGTAGGTGTGTCAAAACAAGACAGGTACTCTTCTACGTGCAGACATTATAATCAATATGGCCAATACTGACTGGTACTATACGCATTCAAGGACAAACCCTTCTGATGTGGCCTTGTAGGTGTCTAATGGCATATCTCTACAATTGTATTACTATTTCCAACAAATCCACAATATCTTGTGTGTGGAAATATTCAAAAGGACTCTGATTGCCTTTTTGTTGACCAGCAACTTCTCGTGTTATCAAAAAAAAAAGCTTCATTTTGAAGTAAATGCAATCTTAAGAATCATTAAAAAGTCCTTGATTTTGAAGCCCAAGTGGGTCTGTGTGCTCTGAAATCAGGAATGTCATTAGCAACGGAACCTAAAGCCAGCTGAACTCTGGGTAATTCCTGTCACAGAGCGTCAGGGGAAAACACATTTGGTTGTTGAACAGAGCGACTCCAACTCACTTTATTCAATCAATACAAGGAGATCCCAGAGCCCCATTTCTCTCAGAGGCTCCAGCATTTACATTTTGATTCAGGTCCCTGATGAGGAGAGGAGGGAGTTGTCAGAATAAAAAAGGTTAAATCTATGGCCTTTTAACTCTCCTCCTCCCTCCACAGACTGGTCGAGAGGATGAGGGTGGGTCCGATCCTCCTTGTAGCCCGGCGGCAGCTGCAGGAAGCATATTGAGGTGCCACATAGCATCAGAGCCAGTTTGCCTTCGTCTTCTCTGACAAGTCTGAAGCACTTCTCCTGATCTGTGGCCCACTGATGGGTTGTCAATATATGGATCCCCCCTCCCTCCGCGCCCTAATTCAGTGAAAAAAAATCTAGTTTTCCATTAGTCCTCTGCCCTGCCAACATTACCCCAAGCTTCTCCACCTGTAATTATTAAAGCCAGATTCCCTAAAATACGATCAGACCACCACCGTTTATATCTATGAAATCTTGAAAGAGGGGAGAATGAATGGAAATTAAGGAAAAAAGGAGAAGAATAACGAGAGGAAATGTGATATGAAAAAAGGAAATTGGAGAGAAAAGAGAACAGAAGGGGATATGGATATGTATACAGAGAAAGAAGTGAGGAAAAGATGATGATGAAACAAGAGAAAGGGAAAAATGAATGGAGCAAGGGAAAGAGCCGGAATGAGATGAAAAAGGGGAGAAGAGAGGAAAAGAAAATTAAAACTACAAGCAGCAATGTACGGGCCCTCGTACTCCCACGCCGCCTCCCCAAAGCCGCCTCCCCGAAGCCGCCTCCCCGAAGCCGTCTCCCCGAAGCCGTCTCCCCGACGTGCAGTGCGCTAGGGACTGCGTATCGCCGCTTAAAGTTGCTATTTTTGTCTCGTTTCCTGTTTCCAGCAGGGGGTGTTGGCGAGCCGTTTGGGCACGCCCACTCGCAAAACACACATCAGCTGTATCGTCTGACCACGCAGGATGTATGTGACACGTTTCGTGAGGTTTCAAGCATCCTTTGACCTTAAACATCAACTTCCTGTGCCACGGTGAGCGAGCCATTTGGCCACGCCCACTCGCAAAACACATCAGATGTATCGTCTCACCACGCTGGACGTATGACACGTTTCGTGAGGTTTCAAGCATCCTTTGACCTTAAACATCAACTTCCTGTGTCACGGCAAGACATCAAACTTTGCCGCATCGTCACAATGAAAACAAATTATTTTTGATAACTTTTAATCCCAAACATGTTATCTATACATAGAACCTAAATTCAAATCGGTGGGACAAAATCCGTCGGACAAGTTCGACAAAGTACAACGTGTAAGAATCGGCCAAAATGGCGACTAAATTCAAAATGGTGGACTTCCTGTCGAGTTGATGTAATGTGCAATGTAACTTTTTTGTGCATCTAGGTGTGATACACGTGTCCACCGGATTTCATGAATTTAGGTAAATGTGGCCGCCGGGGCATCTCTTTAGGGGGCGCTCTCAAGCCATTTGGCCACGCCCACTCGCGACTCCACTAGAATATGAAATTTTTCGCCAGGAGACATATGCGTATTCACTTTCATGAGTTTTTGAATATGATAAAGCTTCCAAAAAGGCAAATCATTTTACATAAGAAGAAGAAGAAGAAAGGCGAACGAGAAAATTTTTACGAAATACAATAGGGCTTTCACACCGATGCTCGGTGCTTGGGCCCTAATAACTGATCTTTTTGACCATTGTGGGGCAGTGTAAAACCAGTTATCAACTGACAGGGAAGACAAGGAGGGACAGAGTGAGCTGGAGGAGTGTGTAGTCAAAGTGGTATGACAAGACACAGGCTCATGTATGATGTGTTATAATGATGCAGATTACTTTAATTAATGTCAAAGATAATAAGAGAAGCTATTATCAAGTGAGACCATCACGTATCAGCTGGTGGTCACTTTGTCAAAGTAAACTATTGCAGTTGTAGCTTTTTCTGGGCTACAATATTTGCCCAGAATATATATTGTCTCTAAGAAAAGAATGCTTTCATTTCCAACAACAGGCAAGTTGTCCTTTATGTTTATTGTACACCAGGTGTTGTGGTAATTATCAAGATTTATGGTTTTTAATTTTGCAGCTGTTCATTGAGCATTCACCCTTCACGTGGCAAACTGTAGATCAAATTTTCAAACAAACACGCACGCTGTTGATTTAATTGCCTAATTGGTCTGATAATAAAACAAAGAGGTAATCTACTAACTACATAAACTTCATGCAATATTTCATCGTAAATGTTTCGATACTTGAAATCTGCATAAACTGAATAAGTAATTAGGTAGGTAGGTAGGTAGTTACTTTATTAATCCCCAAGGGGAATTTTTTTCACTACAGCAGCATACAGGAAGCAATAAGATAATAATAGAATAATAAAAAGCAATAAAATAGCAGTAAAAAAATATTAAATATAAAATGCACAGTATATACAGTATATACAGTACAGTATATATCTATATATATTATATACAAACAACCAAGAAACACAGACAACAGTGTTATTGTTGTGTGATGGATTTTGCCAGAGGTGAGTTATTGTACAGTCTTATTGCGGTCGGCAGGAATGATCTCCTGTATCTGTCCTTGTGACAGCAGAGCTGGAGGAGTCTTTTGGAGAAAGTGCTCCGCTGTCCCTGCAGCAGGTGGTGGAGAGGATGGTCAGGATTATCCAATATGGATAATAGTTTGTTCAGCGTCCTCCTCTCCACCACCTTTTCCAGGCTGTCCAGTTTGCAGCCAATGATGGAGCCGGCCTTCTTAACCAGTTTGTTAAGTCTGTTGGTGTCGCCGGCTCCAATGCTGCTCCCCCAGCAAACCACAGTGAAGTACAATGCACTGGCCACAACAGACTGGTAGAACATCTCCAACATCTTGCTGCACACATTGAAGGATCGGAGTTTCCTCAAGAAAAAGAGTCGACTCATCCCCTTCTTGTAGACAGCGTTGATGTTGGTCTTCCAGTTCAGTCTGTTGTCAACAGACACACCCAGTTACTTGTACTCCTCCACCATGTCCACCTCCTCTCCCAGAACTCTCAGCAGTTGTGGAGCCGTCGTCTTCCTCCTGAAGTCGACCACCATCTCTCTGGTCTTGGCCACGTTCAGGAGCAGGTGATTTCTTCCCGCCCACTCCACAAAGTCACCCACTACTGCCCTGTACTCATCCTCCCGTCCATCCCTTATACACCCAACCACTGCAGAGTCATCAGGGAACTTCTGCAGATGGCAGGACTCTGAGTTGGACTGGAAGTCAGTGGTGTAGAAGGTGAACAGGAAGGGGGACAGAACAGTTCCCTGTGGAGCTCCAGTACCACTGACCACCGCATCAGACAGCACACTGCCCAGACGGACAAACTGTGGTCTGCCTGTCAGTTAGTCAGTGATCCAGGAGACGGTGGATGTGTCCACCCCCACCACCTGCAGCTTCTCACTCAAAAGCAGTGGTTGGATGGTGTTAAATGCACTGGAGAAATCAAAGAAAGTGATTCTCACAGAGTCACCGGTTCCATCCAGATGCGACTGAGCTCGTTGCAGCAGGTAGATGAGGGCGTCGTCCACTCCCACATGAGGCTGGTACACAAATTGCAGAGGGTCCAGAGACGATTTCACCAGCGGCCTGAGGTGTGCCAAGACCAGCCTCTCCAGCACCTTCATCACATGAGATGTGAGGGCAACCGGTCGGTAGTCGTTGAGGCCGGATGGAGTCGTCTTCTTGGGGACTGGAACCAGGCAGGACGTCTTCCACAGCACCGGGACTTCCTCCTGCTTCAGGCTCAGGTTGAAGAGGTGATGTAGGACCTCAGCCAGCTGGAATGCGCCGGTCTTCAGGACCCCGGGGCTGATGCCGTCAGGTCCTGCAGCCTTGTGCTGGTGGAGTCTCTCCAGCTATCTCCTAACCTGGCCAGTCGTCACAGAGAGGGCGGTGGAGGGGGGTCATGGTGTCGATGGAGGAAGAGCCCTTTGAGATTGAGGGCTCTATGCAGCTCACGAGGGGGGGCAGAGGGGGGAGGGGGGAGGCAGCAGAGGTGTTTGGGAGGTGTGAGGTGTGGAGGAGACAGATGAGGGTGGTGAACTAAACCTGTTGAAGATACAGTTTAGCTCATTGGCCCTCTCCAGGGAGCCCCCTGATTGTCTCTCTCTCCCCTTGAACCCAGTAATCTCCTTCATCACCTCCCTCACGTTGTTCTGCTGGAGTTTGGCCTCCAGCTTCCTCCTGAAGGAGTCCTTGCACTCTCTCAGCTTCTCCTTCAGGTGGCGCTGCACTCCCCTGAGCTCCTCCCTGTCCCCAGACCTGAAGGCTGTTTGCTTCTGATTATGTAGAACCTTCAGGTCACTGGTGATCAACAGCTTGTTGTTGGGGAAGCAGTGTACAGTCCGAGATGGTACGGTGGTGTGTTCACAGAATTTGATGTATTCTGTGATACAGTCCGTCATGCTGTTGATGTCCTCCCCATGTGGTCAACACAGCACATCCCAGTCCGTGGACTCAAAGCAGTCCTGCAGAGCGTCTTTCGCCTCCTGTGTCCACCTCCTCACAGTCCTGCTGGTTACAGGCTGCCTCTGTACCAGAGGAACATACTTTGGTGTCAGCAGGACCAGGTTGTGATCCAACCTACCGAGGGGGGGAAGGGCAGCAGCACCGTATGCATCCATGGCATTAGCATACAGTAGGTCCAGAAGTTTGGACACAGTGGAGTGGATGGTGTCCACTGCTGCCTCTGCGTCAGCTGATGGAGGAATGTACACAGCGATGACAATGGCGGACAAGAACTCCCTCAGCAAATAATACGGGCGCATCCCCACGGCTAGTCCTGCTGGTTACAGGCTGCCTCTGTACCAGAGGAACATACTTTGGTGTCAGCAGGACCAGGTTGTGATCCAACCTACCGAGGGGGGGAAGGGCAGCAGCACCGTATGCATCCATGGCATTAGCATACAGTAGGTCCAGAAGTTTGGA
The DNA here is from genome assembly GCF_022577435.1 of Embiotoca jacksoni. NCBI lineage: Eukaryota > Metazoa > Chordata > Actinopteri > Embiotocidae > Embiotoca > Embiotoca jacksoni. Next base: position 2,521,517 of record NW_027185397.1, read on the forward strand.
CACAGTGGAGTGGATGGTGTCCACTGCTGCCTCTGCGTCAGCTGATGGAGGAATGTACACAGCGATGACAATGGCGGACAAGAACTCCCTCAGCAAATAATACGGGCGCATCCCCACGGCTAGAAGTTCAATGTCCGGGCTACAGAAACGTTCCTTCACACACACGTGGTCGGGATTGCACCACCTCTCGTTCACATAGACTGCAATCCCTCCACCTTTCATCCTGCCGCTCTGTACAACATCTCTGTCCGCCCAAACAGTCCTGAAGCTGGGTACGGCCACGCTGTGGTCCGGGAAATGTGAGTGCAGCCATGTCTCGGTGAAACACATGATGCTGCACTCCCGGTATTCCCGCTAGGTCTTTACCAGCGCGCCGAGCTCGTCCGTCTTATTGGCCAACGACCTCACGTTCCCCATTAAAATCGGCGGTACCGATGGTTTATCTTCCCTTCAGTTTAGCTCCAGCTCTGCAACCCCAACGTCTTCTCCGAAGTTCGTCCAGGATTTCAGGCCTCGCTCCGGGCAGCAGCAGTAGAGGCCTACTCAGCGCGATCAGCTGATCACTGGAGTAAACAATGGCCCCAGTCTACTGTGCGTAGCTCTCCGTTACGAAGAGAGTAAAAAGTAGAAGAAGAGCCACCAGAAAAGTGGAAAAGTTACAGTCCATTGTCAGACCGTCACTTAACACACGTGAAAGAAAAAAAAAGCAACTCCGAAGAGAGGAGAAAGAAAGAAAAATACTTAAAACGCATTCCGGGGTGGGGGGGGGAGCTGCTGTAACAGGCTGCCACTAGCACGGCGCCATCTTCTAATCCATCTTCTAATTATGACTGAAATCGGTTAATGCGTTATGACTCACTGCAACTGCCTGATACACATCCGATTCAATAGACAGGAGTCAGCTTGAATTTTCACATGATAAATTAAACGAGGTTGCATTAAAAAAAAAAAAAAAAAAAAAAAAAATTTGAAATTATTTATGTCATAGGGATAAAACATGTATGACCTCAACTACATCCAGCTATGGGATTATGGATGGGTCTGGTCATGTGTGGTCTTGCCAACTGAAGCCATGAAAATATCCCTGCACTTAATACAGGGATGAGCGAATACACCATTGTCTGTATGGTTAGGGTTAGGGTTGGTCTGTTCAACCAACTAAATTATCTGTATCCATATCTGTACTCGGATGGGGTGGGGCTTAATCCGAAGGTGGGCGGTGCCTAGGCCAGAAATGGGTGTGAAGTAACTGGAAGTTGTTCATTTAAGCCTGAGATTGATGTGGGTTGATCAAAAATGTATCAATTATTAGAAAACTATTTCCAGAACAGCTCCAGAATTGAGCTTCAGAGCAATGTTCTTTTTTGTATAAAAGTTGCTGTATTTATCATTATTGTCAAGTTATAGTGAGAAAAAATGTCAAGCTAGTCATAATATAAATAAATACAAATAATAATATACTTTACTTTGTATTTTGTTCAGCAAATCATGTGTGTGTGTCTTTCTGTCTTTCTGCCTCTGTGTGTATGTTGAGGGGAGTGGGGAGGGGTTCATTGGCCTGGTTTTATTGTTTTATTAAATAAACTGACGGTGGGAAGCTAGGGGATTTATGCAGACACTCCACATTGAAATATGCATTCAGCCTTACACTGTATTCTCAGTGAAGATATCTTAAGGAGGAACCAGTGAGGCGATGGGAAAAAAAAGGAAAACAAACCAGCAGAAGCAGAGTCACAAGCTATAACTTGCGACTCATCCGGTAAGAGCAAAGTTCTCCCAGTGACTCGGCTTAAGATATTTTATACAAACCTGACTGGAACGAACCGATGCCAGAAGTTACCCAGGAAAGTTGTTGTTAATTTATTCCCTAGCACGGGGGGGGACAGGAAAGAAGGACAATGGGGAAAGGAGGGGAAGGGAAAAGTGAGGTTCTACTCAACATCGATATACTGTAGCTGCACATTCAATATCTGTAATTTTCTTTTTAATTTCAGGTATTGACTTGCTTCTTGTTATTGGGGACTCCCTCTCTTATGTAGAGGTGTTTTCTTATTTGTTACTGACCTTTTGTGTTTTTTCCAATTTGACACAATTACTTGGATGATACCCGTACTCGTCAAATGTACATTATCTGTACCGGATACTCGTTTCAGCCGAGTACTCGTCTCATCCCTCGCAATTTCACCTCAAAATTGACACCAAAATGACCCAACATGAGCACATCTTTACCAACAAACCCCTCGTTGTGCCACACCACCCATCTCGGTGCGGCCGGGTTCATGTTGAGCTATGGAAAAAGGAACATGGCTGAAGTGCAGATAAAAAGTCTTGTACCAAAATGCAAATACGCATAGATCTGCCACTTAGACAAGCTTTATACTGATCCAAAACTATGTTTCCTGCCTTAACTGAGGTCTTCTTTCCTATTTTCTCCCTTTGCTCTTTGTGCTTTTTTTTTTTTTTTTTTTTTTTTTTTATCTAATTTGTTGTTTGTCAGTTTTCTCCTACAGTAGACGGAGATGAACTTTACTGAGAGGTGTTTCACATTTTCATTCTGTCAGGATAGACTGACCAAACTTTCTACAAAAGGTCTTTCTGTTTCATTTTGTCTTTTGTTTCTGACTCTGTCAGAAGCCGAAGCACCAAATTCCAACCAAGATGACTTTGAAGAAAGATTCTTGAAGTCTAAACATCTGGCAAAAACATTGATGTTAAACTATTCTGTGGGTGACGCTGAGTGATGCAATTTTACAGCCAATGACATTTTCACACTTCTCATCTATGGCTACTACTATTTGGTTAAAGTATAATTCTGGTTTATTTTAACCTGGCTTAGTTCCCATTAATGTGGCTAAAGTGGTTCTAAAAATGATAAATCTTAAAACCATATAATTAATTTTTTCACTTGTTCACAGACACAGATGTGAAATAAAAATTACTGCTCTGAACTTCCAAAGATGGATTTTGAACTCACGGGTTCAGTTTCCTTTGTACAATTGTATTATTAGTCCACTCTCACAAAACTGGAGGTAGTTTGTTTCACCCCTTACCTCAATAGTCAACTATCACAGAATCTCCTCCTTTTTTTTCTGACTTTGCTGCTTCTCTGTCTAAAAAGAGATGAACTTTACCAAGTGTCCATTCACATCCTCATCTTGTCAGGACGGAGAGAGAAAACTTTGATGGAAAAGGTCTCTCTATCTCTCTCTGTCGGCCCTCTGAGAAATGAGGCCTTCACCCCGTTTATTGCTGAGCTGCGGAAAAGTGTCAGGCCAGTTTCTGACGTGAATTTGCATCCCTCAATGACGGGTGACAGCGCTGAAAGGCCAGGAGAAAACCGGCACATCGATCGGCTCGAGGAAAGTATTCAAAGAAACAGATGAGCTGAAAGGAGCCGAGGGCTTCTCACACCTCCGCTCCCATCTACCCGTCCCTGCAAACCGCCACTTGCTTTAAAGAACAGAACTTCATTAAATTGTGCCACTCTGTGTTTGTATCACAGTGTGGAAGGGGGAGAGGTGGGGGAAGGGGGGATGATGTGTGTGTGTGTGTGTGGGGGGGGGGGGGGGGCGTTGAAGGATCAGACCTTCGCCACAGAAGAGCTATTAACTCGGCTTCGCCATCAGTACTATTCCCCTGCATACGAAAGCAGTAGGTTGTCACGGTGCGTTCCCACGACGACAACAATGGGAACATTGCCAGGTAATGAGGGCGCACACACGCGCAGATGTATACATACAATCAAGAGCACGCACACACACACACACACACACACACACACACACACACATGCAAGTAGACAGAAAACACTGTTAAAAGCAAAGGAGCACACACACATATAGTTCGGAAAGATGCGTTCAAAATGTCATTGAAGTAAAAGAAAAAGGTTTTCTTGCAATTAATTGTGCCTAAATTATAAAAAGTGAAAGCAAAAAGTAGGTGTTCCATATTTGGTGAAGTCAGTAAATGTCCAGCTAGCAGTCCAAAACCCAATGATATTCAGTTTTATATGTGTGTGTGGGGGGGGGCATCAAATCCTCATATTAAAGAAGCTAGAAATGGTACCTTTTTGACATGTTTGGTTAAGAAATTAGTGATGATGAAAATATTATCATTTAATTCAACAAAATTTATCAATCAACTAATTTTGCATTTCAAATGTTGATCAGATGTTTTGTGTTTATTGATTTTCTATATGGAAATCACCTGCTTTTTTATGTTCTATTATAATAAATGAGTCCAACTTACAGAAGAAAAATGTAAATTCTCCCCTTTTTGCTGTTCACTCCTTGTCCCCCATCACTCCAACTTATCCCTTTCACAAACTCTAATTAACGCAAAAAAAAAAACAAAAAAAAAATTGCAATTTTAAATATACATATATATATATATATATATATTCCGAAAAAACTAAAACGAGGAATAGGAAAAGGAGGGGAGTAAAGTAGGAGCCAAGTCTAGTGATAACACCTTCAGCGCTTTCAAGTACTGGACATTAAAAAACATTTCTCAAATAATTCCGAAAAATTATCCTTCAATTTATACCAGATCTTTTCCAGTCTTATTAGAAACATGACATGCTGAAGCTATTGAGAGACGGGTAGGCCTCGTCTAGCTTTCCACCGTGTAAGTAAGTGACTACGCTATGCTAATAAAGATGCAAAGCTAATGTGTCTTTCTATAGGTGTATGGGATGTCAATCTTGAGGGCCACCAGATATTGTAATAAGAGGGGCAGTCTAAATATTATGGATATAATCTCAAAATAGACCTATAAAATAGTCAAAATAGTCAATAGCCACTTTGCACCCTTCTTCGGCGAATTCTGTACCCAGCCTCAGTCAATTCTGGACCCAAAAAAACAAGATGGCGAGGGCCGAAATGCTTCAACCCCTCCCCAAACATGTTACTTCCAACAAATTCAAAATGAGCATATATATTTTTCATAAAACAATCAAATTTTGCAGTTTTAACATTCAATATTTTTTGTCCTTGGTCTATTTATATTTAAATATGGGTGTATATGATTTGCAATTTTTTTTGCATTCGGTTTTTATTTACATTTTACACAGGATCCCAAGTTTTTTGGGGGAAATGGGGATGTATGTCAGTTTCCTCCTTCGTAAAGTTTTTGGAGGGTAGTTCCGATCTGATCCCTTCTTCAGCTATGAGAAACTGACAATATGCTACGACACAACGGCTTTAAAAGGGGATGAGAGGAGCGGATTTAATTGGCCATGATTGAAGTCGGCTGTGATGCACCTCATAGTGATTTATTCCTCCTTCTTCACCAGCGCCTACACTTGTATTCTATAAAATACCAAACAAGTTGGCCACACCTACAACCTGCGCCCAGACGGATGAAAACAGGGCCCACAGACTTAAAAGTGAAGGCGGTGAAACTACCCTTAAAACAGCCTGTGGTTTATAGGGTAATGCAAAATGTTATTGGTAAACAAACTCCACGGTCCACTTAAAATCTAAGAAACATACAGTTTTTGATTGTTTGTTGTCAATGAATTTCAACATTAAGTTTGCAATCAGTTATTACACTGTTGGACTGCATTCACAGCAAGGAGACAACGTTTTTAACATTACACTTGGCCCATGTGTTGCACCTGTTTGATTTTATATCTATCCATCATCTTCCGCTTATCCGGAACCGGGTCGTAGTGGCAGCAGGCCAAGCAAGTTGGTCCAGACTTCCCTCTCCCCCGCAACACTTTCCAGCTCATTCTGTGGGATCCTGAGGCGTTCCCACGCCAGCCGGGAGATATAATCCCTCCAGCGTGTTATGGGTCTTCCCCGGGGTCTCCTGGCAGTTGGGCTGCCATCTCGTTCTTTCGGTCATGACCTTCAGAGGACATGACCATCGATGAGAGTCGGAACGTAGATCGACCGGTAAACTGAAAGCTTCGCCTTTCAGCTCAACTCCTCTTCACCAACACGGTCCGGTGCAGCACCTGTTTTACTGCTGCAGCCGCACCGATCAGCCTGTCGATCTCCTGCTCCATCCTCACCTCACTCGTGATCAGGACCCCAAGATGCTTAAACTCCTTCGCTTGGGGCAGGCACTCTGTCCCCACCTGGAAGGAGAAATCCATACTATGTTTGATTTTCACCTTTTACTATTTCTTCTGAAAATGATCATATAAAAACAAGAATCTTGTCAAATCTGCACAACTTCTGTGCACACACTGAAGAAATACTTTTCCTGAATGGACTAAGTTGCAAAATTGCAGCTCATAAAACTCTCACACACACACACACACACACACACACACACACACACACACACACACACACACACATACACACACAAGCCCTGGTTGGTCTGACAGCCAGCTGTGCTCTCTCACTCATCAATTAATTCTCTCTGCTGCTTTGACCTTTTCCTCCAACAGAAACAGAAACTACAGGCTGCGCTGCTTCGCACACAGAAAGAGAGAGAAAGAGATAAGAAAAAAGGCGCAGAAGCGTAAAAAGCACACAAATGATAAGCACATACAAAATTACAACTTTTGTATAATGAAATTGTATTTTGTAGATATAATCTATAAATCAAATTTATCGAGTTTTGAAATTATTTTTCTGTTCTCAGTGTCTGGACTCCAAAGGCATCAAAACGAATTCTTTTAACAACTTTTAATCCCAAAAATGTTAAGAAAGCTCAGAAAAAATGTCAGGTTAGTCCGACAAAATACCTGGGAGGAGTTTGTTAAAGTACAACATGTGCGAATCGCAAAAACATGGCCACTAAATTAAAACTGGCGGACTTCCTGTTGAGTTGATGTACTGGTGCAATGTAACTTTTTTGTACGTCTCGGTGTGATACACATGTCCACTGAATTTCGCACATGTAGGTAAATGTAGCCGCCTTTAGGGGGCGCTAGCCAGCCATTTAGCAACACCCACTCGCGACTCAACTAGAATAATAATTTTTTTTGCTGGGAGAGACATGATTGCCAACTTTTATGAGTTTTTGAGTATGATAAAGCTGCCAAAAATACAGTTCTTTGTGGAGAAAAATAAGGAACGAGAATTAAAACTGCAAGCAGTGATAACGGGCCCTTGCACTCCCGCGCGCCGCCTCCCGAAGTTGTCTCCCCGACGTGCAGCGCGCAAGGGACCACGTATCCTGGCTTAAAGTTGCTATTTTTGTCTCGTTTCCTGTCTCCAGCAGGGGGCGCTGGCGAGCCGTTTGGCCACACCCACTCGCAAAACACATCAGATGTATCGTCTCACCACGCCGGATGTATGTCACACGTTTCGTGAGGTTTCAAGCATCCTTTGACCTTAAACATCAACTTCCTGTGTCAAGGCGAGACATCCAACTTTGCCGCATCATCACGGCAACGCCCATTGACAAAGTCGATCGAAAGTTTCAATATATCATCAACTCCATGTTTAGGTTATTGTGACCCAACTTGATGTTTGGAGAAGGTCGGTCCATGTACATAAGATTTAAAGCAACTCGTAGTTTCATGGCGAGACGCTCAAAATGGCCACCTCTTTACGGGCACACACATCGACGAAAACAAATTATTTTGATAAGATTTAATCCCAAACATGTTTTCTATCCATAGAAACTAAATTCAAGTCAGTGTGACAAAATCCCTCGGACTAGTTCGACAAAGTACAATGTGTCAGAATCGCCCAAAATGGCGACTAAATTCAAAATGGTGGACTTCCTGTCGAGTTGACGTAATGGTGCAATGTAACTTTTTTGTGGGTCTAGGTGTGATACACGTGTCCACCGAATTTGGTGAATTTAGGTAAATGTGGCCGCCGGGGCATTTCTTTAGGGGGCGCTCTCGAGCCATTTGGCCACGCCCACTCCCGACTCCACCAGAATACGAAATTTTTCGATGGGAGACATATGTATATCCACTTTCATGAGTTTTTGAATATGATAAAGCCTCCAAAAAGGCAAATCACTTTTCGTAAGAATAAGAAGAAGAAGAAGAAGAAGAACATTTTTACGAAAAACAATAGGGCTTCACACCATCGGTGCTTGGGCCCTAATAATAATCGTTTGAATAACAATAGGGCTTTCACACCTTCGGTGCTCAGGCCCTGACCAGAAAAATAATTCCTTGAAGAACAATAGGGCTTTCGCACCATTGGTGCTCGGGCACTAAATATTATACATTCATAAATCATCTTATAGATTAATACATTTTATAGGGGGTTATATAAGACAAAGGAGGGGAAACACTACATTTTATACATTAATACATCTTATAGGTTCATCAATTTCACATATTAACAATCTATAAGAAAATTACTTTTGATGCCCTCAAATTCTGTAAAGAAAATCACTTTTAATCCTGTTTCCTGCACACAGTTTCCACTCCACACACACAATGTATACATCAAACTGGAGGGATTTCTGTCAGCTGCCAGTCCGACTCTCATTGTGATCAGAGTCTCCGTTTTGGCTGAAATCCCTCCGAGTGCTGAGTGCTCCCTCCAGCTCTCCAATAGACTCCCATTATATCTGAGCTCTGAACCTTCTGGTCAGAAACAGGAAGGGAGGGTGTCTCTAACCTGAGACCACGCCTCAATAATACACAGTAGGGACGTGCAAATCACTAAAGTTCTTCACGACAAGATTCTGATGCTCACGCTGAAAGAATATTTTCAATAGGACTTGTAGTTTCTGTTTCATGAGGACTTTCTTGAAGGAAGAGCGTCTGTATTTCTGTCTGGGTCACTGCTCCACTGAAGGGCGGGAATCGTCATAGCAACCAGTGACTCCACATCGTTTCCATCATGGCGGTCCTAGCGGGGCCGTTCACGTTTTAGCAGGACATGTCAAACTTCTGCAGCTTTAGCATGCTTTTACAGGACAGTTGAGAGGAGTTTGACTCTTCTCTTTTTTTAACAGCAGAAAAATACTGAACAGCTAAAATCACATCAATGAACTCAAGCTGAAATAATGATTTTCTTTTTCACACACAATATTTGCTTCATAGTGCTCCGTTTAAACAATGTTAAATAATTCAACAGCTTCAATGTGTTCAAATCAGGGTTTCACTTTAGTGAGTGTTTAACATGAGAAGAGTTACAGCGACCGAACAACTGAACAACTTCTATCTATTGTTTTATTCAAACTTCCCCAGAATAAATGCAGCCTCATGTTTAACATTTTCTAGATAAATCCATCACAATATTCATTATATTTTAAACATAACCCAGTTAAACATGAATGAGCCGATGAAGACGGTAAAGGAAGTATTTCTGTCACCGACGTGTGTTTACAGACAGTTTATCTTAGAGCATTTAAAGAAGTTTAAACCCAGTTCTGCCTCATCAAAATCATACAACAATCAAATCATCCAGCACATACGTGTACGAGTATAAACAAAACCAGCTGATGCTGTCCCAGTTTTATCAGATCAGACGAGCGGATTAAAGAACGCGAGACGAAACCAGTGTAGATGAAGTTGGGTTGTGAAGCGTTAAGAAGCATTTAATAATAAAGAAAGTCACATAAAGTCCTCGTTCATGAACAACTGCTGACTGCCATCACGTTCACGCCATGATAGGCAGTCTGGTCTTATTCTACCAGGGAACAAAGCTACGTAGTTACCAGGCTTTGCAACCCAAAAGGCCGGGTACAGCAGCTCAGAGAACCGTTTGTGGAAAGTGTACAGGTGAGTCAGTGTGTCAGAACACACCTGGTAGAAAGACAGCGTGCCAGCAGGTCAGTTTAGATAAACCCCAACACATTTCCAATTAACATTGGTCCTTTCATTATCATGCCATGCAGATGAACCAGTGTTGTACTCAGTTTCATCCTCTTTGGGAAAAGCCCAGAGACCATAGTACTTGAACAAAGCATCACTTCCAAATGCAGAGACATGACTGTCTTGTTTCCTGCTGATTCCTTTGTATGAAACAACAACACCCAACTTTTCAACATACAGGTAACTCCGCTCTACCTCCCAGTAATGCTGTCCAGCCATCCCCTCTCTGCACAGCACCTGAGGATGGTGGACAAACCTCTCGGGGTGGTAAGGGTAGCCTTGATCCTTTCCATATGTCACCTTCTTGTTGTCGTCGGACAGAAGGAGGTGGTTGTTGGCTGTGTTTGGGTCCAGGCTCGGGTTACAGAAATCTGATGGAGGCAACAACACACAAATCTTCAACAACATCTCCAGCGCAGATCACAGCATCCTGAGCTCGTATAACTCTCATTATAATAATATATAATAACAAGTATTCAGAGTGTCGTCTCTTCATCAACACGTTAACCTGGTACATGAACATTAGTGATGTCATCGTGGAAACCTGAAACTGGAACACTGAAACAGGAGATTCTTCGGTGTTGGATGATGAAGCTCTGCCCCTCTTCAAACGTGATGTCATTACAACACGTCGCCCGGCTCATCACTTCATCGCCGTAGACTTTCTGAACATTTCAAGGGTCTCTGTTGACCGTTTACACAGTTTGACACAAAACCTGATGTTCCTCTGCTCCAGTTTCAGGTTTCCACGGTGACGTCACAAAGGCAATGGAGAGTTTCTTGGACACTGAATTTTGTGATTAACAGTAAAAAGTCAGACTTACAACAGAGGAGGTCTGTTCTGTCGGTCACATTCTCCACATCAGTGACGTCAGGCTTTGAGAAGTCATCCGAGACCAGGACGCCGTCCTTGTAGTGGTAGATAGTTCTGGTAAAGACCCAGCGGGAATACCGGGAGTGCACGGACTGGAATGTGCTGTTTGGACCACATGGGGAGGACATCAACAGCATGACGGACTGTATCACAGAATACATCAAATTCTGTGAACACACCACCGTACCATCCCGGACTGCACACTGCTTCCCCAACAACAAGCCGTGGATCACCAGTGACCTGAAGGTGCTTCTTAATAAAAAGAAAGCAGCCTTCAGGTCTGGGGACAGGGAGGAGCTCAGGAGAGTGCAGCGCCACCTGAAGGAGAAGCTCAGGGAGTGCAAGGACTCCTACAGGAGGAAGCTGGAGGCCAAACTCCAGCAGAACAACGTGAGGGAGGTGTGGACCGGTATGAAGGAGATTACTGGGTTCAAGGGGAGAGAGAGACAACCAGGGGGCTCCCTGGAGAGGAACAACCAGGGGGCTCCCTGGAGAGGTCAAATGAACTAAACTGTTTCTTCAACAGGTTTAGTTCACCACCCTCATCTGTCTCCTCCACACCTCACACCTCCCAAACACCTCTGCTGCCTCCCCCCCTCCCCCCTCTGCGCCCCCTGGTGAACTGCATAGAGCCCTCAATCTCAAAGGGCTCTTCCTCCATCGACACCTCAACCCCCCCACACCCCTCTCACCCCCCTCTCTGTGACGACTGGCCAGGTTAGGAGACAGCTGGAGAGAATCCACCAGCGCAAGGCTGCAGGACCTGACGGCATCAGCCCCGTGGTCCTGAAGACCTGCGTCGTCCAGCTGGCTGAGGTCCTACAACACCTCTTCAACCTGAGCCTGAAGCAGGAGGAGGTCCCGGTGCTGTGGAAGACGTCCTGCCTGGTTCCAGTCCCCAAGAAGACGACTCCATCTGGCCTCAACGACTACCGACCGGTTGCCCTCACATCTCATGTGATGAAGGTGCTGGAGAGGCTGGTCTTGGCACACCTCAGGCCGCTGGTGAAATCGTCTCTGGACCCTCTGCAATTTGCGTACCAGCCTCGTGTGGGAGTGGACGACGCCATCATCTACCTGCTGCAACGAGCTCAGTCTCACCTGGATGGAACCGGTGAATCTGTGAGAATCACTTTCTTTGATTTCTCCAGTGCATTCAACACCATCCAACCACTGCTGCTGAGTGAGAAGCTGCGGGTGGTGGGGGTGGACGCGCCCACCGTCTCCTGGATCACTGACTACCTAACAGGCAGACCACAGTTTGTCCGTCTGGGCAGTGTGCTGTCTGATACCACAGTATCAGTACCACAGTCAGTGGTATTGGAGCTCCTCAGGGAACTGTTCTGTCTCCCTTCCTGTTCACCTTATACACAACTGACTTCCAGTACAACTCAGAGTCCTGCCATCTGCAGAAGTTCTCTGATGACTCTGCAGTGGTAGGATGTATAAGGGATGGACGGGAGGATGAGTACAGGGCAGTAGTGGAGGACTTTGTGGAGTGGGCGGGAAGAAATCACCTGCTCCTGAACGTGGCCAAGACCAGAGAGATGGTGGTTGACTTCAGGAGGAAGGCGACGGCTCCACAACCGCTGAGAGTTCTGGGAGAGGAGGTGGACATGGTTGAGGAGTACAAGTACCTGGGTGTGTCCATCGACAACGGACTGAACTGGAAGACCAACATCAACGCTGTCTACAAGAAGGTGATGAGTCGACTCTTTTTCTTGAGGAAACTTTGATCCTTCAATGTGTGCAGCAAGATGTTGGAGATGTTCTACCAGTCTGTTGTGGCCAGTGCATTGTACTTCACTGGGGTCTGCTGGGGGAGCAGCATTGGAGCCGGTGACACCAACAGACTTAACAAACTGGTTAAGAAGGCCGGCTCCATCATCGGCTACAAACTGGACAGCCTGGAAAAGGTGGTGGAGAGGAGGACGCTGAACAAACTATTATCCATATTGGATAATCCTGTCCACCCTCTCCACCACCTGCTGCAGGGACAGCGGAGCACTTTCTCTAAAAGATTCCTCCAGCTCCGCTGTCACAAGGACAGATACAGGAGACCATTCCTGCCCACTGCAATAAGACTGTACAATAACTCACCTCTGGCAAAATCCATCACAGTACAATAACACTGTTGACTGTGTTTCTTGGTTTGTTTGTATATAATGTATATAGATATATACTGTACTGTATATATCTATATATATGTTGACTGTGTTCTTGGTTTGTTTGTATATAATATATATAGCTATATAATGTACTGTCTAAACTGTGCATTTTATATTTTATATTTATATTTTTTTACTGCTATTTACTGCTATTTTATTGCTTTTCTATTATTCTATTCTATTCTATTATTTTATTATATTATTTCTATTATTATCTTATTGCTTCTGTATGCTGCTGTAGCGAAAAAATTTCCCCTCGGGGATTAATAAAGTAAATACCTACCTATCTAGTTGCTCCGGGGTGTTTAGGATTAGCGATGGCTGCTGCGAGGAAACGGAAGCGGGTGTTGCTCTTCAGGGTTTTAACAACATCACAGAAAGCTCTGGCTTTTTCTCTCACTGCAGTCAACACTTCATCTGATGAGTACCACTTTGCAGGGTCGCGACCATCAGCACTGGTTAACAGTTGATCCGAGTGAAACTGGTCCACATCGGCTGCTAACTGGTTGAGGAAGGAATTGGTGTTTTCCACAGAGGTGAAAACGAAGACCAGAGCATGCTGGACACCCGCAGCGAGAACCTGTCGATCCAAGACTGACTGATTTGGAACAATCTTTGTTTCTTCCATCGCTTCCACTCACGACCTCATGATGTTGATTTCTCTCTCTTTGTCTTCCAGCCACTTGCTTAAGTTGTAATGACTGAACTGTGAGTGTTCTCCGTCTTCAAAGAGCTTTTTCAGTGAGCTTTCATCTTCCTTCCCTGCTCGGATGAGGGGAATTTTTTCTGCCCTGGTTGTCTTTCGCACAGATATGTAATAACTGCACAGCTTCTGGAAACTGCTCATCATTTTGTGCACTGTTTCACCACATTTTCCTCCAGAGAATCATTGCATCTCATCACCAGTTGGTTTGAGTCATCTAACACGTTCTCGGCTTTTCTAACCAGGCCAACAGTGATCCCAGTCACCTGAGGAGCTTCTGCAGCAGAAAACTTCAGCTGAGTGGGAATGAAATCTAAATCTTTCAGAGGCATCAGTCAGACCTTCAGGGGAACGGCGTTCTCGCCTTTCGCTCCGATCAGCTTTGGAAGCTGCACATAGACCTCCACCGCATCTCTGAAGGTCACAGGGTTTTTCTCAAGGAAGTTGCCGTAGAATTTGCAGGAGAATGTTTGGCGGAGTTTTTTCTCTTCATCAGTAAGCTTCAGATCAGCGCTGCCCTCAATATCCACTGTAGGAATCTTCTTTATCACCGCCTCCATTCTGCCATGGATGTCCTGGACGTGGCTCGCATCCACCTTCTCACTGTCAAACACAAAGAAAGCATTCGTCCCACAGAGGATGCCGAGGACCACGTGTGTTGCCAAACCCTTCTCCAGAGCCACTGTCGGTTGCATCGTCTTGGTTCCCTGATTGGTCATCAACTGTTGGAAGTGGGTGGTTGCTTTGTACTGAAGGGTCACTCTGCTCTGATTGTGGAAATTATTCCGATCATCCACATACTTGGCAGATCCTCCGGCTTGAATCAGACCACAAAAGAAACTGACCTTCAGAGAGGCGCTGACGTCCAGCAGGAAAGATTTTTCTTCTGTGGAGTCACGTGAAGTGATCTGAAACATACTGCTGGGCTGAGAGCTCTTAACTAGTTTTTCCTGCACAGTCTTCTCATCCCAAAGAGAAATACCTGTAGAAAATACAGAGCACCAAGACAGAACGTAATGTTTGGAGAGTGGAAAACACTGCAGTTACTAGGAAGAACCTGATCCCCTCTGTCAACATGGTGGTGGTGGTAGTATCATGGTTATCTGTTTACATGGTGGTGTTAGTATCATGGTTATCTAACATGGTGGTGGTAGTATCATGGTTATCTAACATGGTGGTAGTAGTACTATAGTTATCTGTTTACATGGTGGTGGTAGTATCATGGTTATCTGTTAACATGGTGGTGGTAGTATCATGGTTATCTAACATGGTGGTGGTAGTACCATGGTTATCTAACATGGTGGTAGTACCATGGTTATCTAACATGGTGGTGGTAGTATCATGGTTATCTGTTAACATGGTAGTGGTAGTAGCATGGTTATCTGTTAACAAGGTGGTGGTAGTATCATGGTTATCTAACATGGTGGTAGTAGTACCATGGTTATCTGTTTACATGGTGGTGGTAGTATCATGGTTATCTAACATGGTGGTAGTAGTACCATGGTTATCTGTTTACATGGTGGTGGTAGTATCATGGTTATCTGTTAACATGGTGGTGGTAGTATCATGATTATCTAACATGGACGAGCCTGACTTGCACATGACTTCCTCTTGTTGTAACCAGAGCTCAGCCGTTTTTTGTTTTTTTTTTAACGCAGCATATGTCAAGGGAAGCCAGTTTCCTTTTGGCATCAACCAATCAAATCATAGCATGTCATCAACATCATTGAATACCCGAAGATAAACATTAGACTGTTTGTATTGCTATCACAATTAGCAACATTAGCAAGTTCTTTTTAGAAAAGAGTTTTACGAAACTTCCATGAGAGCAGCAACTTAAATTAAATCTGATGGTTGTTCAACACCAAAACTAGTGCTGTGCTCAGAGGAAAAAACTGATTCAGACTTTTAGCGTGGAAAATGATGCCGGCACCGATTGGCTAGCTGGTAGTGGTGGTTAAACCCCGCGGCCTATTTTGCTGATCGTGCCGTCTTATTGACAACGATTCTTGCTCCCCGTGGACCACTACAGGATTCACCGACTTGGCCAACATGTCACAGGTCACTGAGGATCTGGACTCAGCTTCAACACTAGGAAGGACGAGGAAGAGGTCCAAACCAACCAAGACATTCTGATGAGGCTCTTGGACCTTCATGCCAGCCGCTTATCTATTTACTTGACTACACTGTTGAAGAAGCAACTTATTTATATATTCTCCCTCTGCGTCCTCAAACATTTGACCCATGTAGCACCGCTGGTTTCTACTTCTGCTGACAACCATGATGGTGCTTCAGTGAAATCTGATCCAGTTCTCGTGATGAACTGAATCCGTGTCAAACTCTTCATGGAAATCATGCATGTTAGTGACACGTGTTCCTGTGGTTGTGAGTCGCATCTTACCTGGGATCTGTTCATCTCTGCGAGTGTCATACAGCATCCCTAAGGTGAATGGTCGACCCACGGCAGCCACTGACTTGAGCTCTGAGGCCATGTCTCCAACCTGAGGAGAAACAAGGTGAAACAGCTCTTTCAGGATCGGATCAGGCAGCTTTAAAAAACACCTGCATCACTTTCACACGTCTCATCTGGTGAAGGTGTCGATCAGCGGAGGCTTCTTCACTTTCAACTGGAGCTTCCAGTCTGTTGCCGTGAAACGCTACATGCCAGCTTATATCCTGTTCAGTGCCTCGCCTGACTCCGCCCCCTGGCACGTAGATGTAATGCATCATCACTTTTCACTGAAAGGGGACTTTGTGCTTTTCCAGATAATTTGGGTAATCACTGACAACAAGTATTTCTCCCAACATTCATAACAAAAATTTCCACAGCAAGATTGATTCAGTCTGGAAAAATTCCTGTACACAAGGGACAAGTCCGAAAATTAATAGTTGGTGGCCGTGATCTTTGAGGCCTCACTGCATTAAAAAAAAAAAAGCCACAATTTAGTTGTGGAAACCAGTGCATGGGCCCGCCTGGAATCCAGACCTGTCACGTATTGAAAACATTTGAAATGAAAAAATTACTGTGAAGGAGATCCCGAACTGTTGAGCTGCTGAAATCCTATATCAGGCAAGAATGGGACAACATATAATTTTCAAAACTCCAGCAGCTGGTCTTCTCATTCACCAAACATTTACAGGAGAAAGGTCATGCAACACAGTGGTAAACATGGTGCTGTCAAATTTGTCGCTGGCGTCAAATTCAAAATGAGCATATGTTTTTCACGAAACAATACAATTTCTTAGTTTTATCCTTTACTCAGTTTAATTTACAGGATTTGCAACTCACTGCATTCAAAATGCTATAAGTTCCACTTTACACAGCAAACTAATTTCTTTGGAAACGGGGTTGTACATTAAAACTATATGTATAAATATAATTATAGCCGGTCAAGGTGCCACATATACTGCTGTTAAACTTGACATATGATTTTTTTTTTTACAGTACAGTCTTTCAGCCAGCCAGTCGGCAGCTGTGCAGCGTTGTCACACTTCATCAAAGCTCCATCACCAATGATAATGTGACCTAGCTAACTCAGCACTGCCGCTCCCCGGTGCCCAGAATATTGGCAAGTGTCAGATAGCCAATAGATTTATGTATGCAAATCAGCCCAATCAATACTGTCTGCCATGGTCCAAGATCTACAACCACGCCACATCGCCAGGAATATTTCCTGTCACATAAAATCCAGTGGCAGAGCAGAGGGAGCAAAGAAAACTTAAGATGAAAGAAAAAATGATTTGAAGAAGAGGAGAGGAAAAGTGGAGATATGATGAAGAAGGCTGGCTGTCAAGGAGACTGCAGATGGCCAGTCATCAGAGAGAATAAATCAGTGCGGACCTGCCATTGGCGAAGAGAAGAGCAGCCAGGATGTTTCACACAGTCACGGTCCAATCACATCTACTCCGTAGGATTCAAAATGTTATCTTTATCTGTTTTTCTGTTTTTACATGGTATCAGACATCACACATGTTTGGAGTTAGACCAACAGTTATACAGGAAATAATCATAACCATTTATGTTTTGATTAAGCACTGGGAGAAAAGCAAATAATACCCTAATAATAATTTACTTTCAGCCTCAAATGTATTTCATTTTGGAATGAATACCATATTTATCAAAAATGTAGTGAAACCTAAAAATCTATTTTTGTCAAGTCAACATTTTAAATATTTTATAAATTTACATATTTCCAAATGTGTAATGATATTTTTTGAAAATAAATGATGTCCAGAATGTGTAATTGCTATGATAATTTAAGACGAGAAAAAACATTGTATATGATCATACACTTTTATTCTAGAAACAATTCAAATCCTCAAATGTGCCTTGATATTGTAAAAATACAGTATTGATTTAATGTGCAATAAAATTGAAAAGTACATATTTTAGTCTACTTGAAAATCTTGTATTTAAAGAAATATTTTTGCATTATTTATCAAAAATAGTATTTACAAAGTAGTTTTATAAATGTTAAAAAATAGTAGTTTTCAAACAACATCTTTTGTATTCAGAACTTAACTAAAACTCATTGCAATAAACATATTTTCATAAAACCATATCTCTGTTGTTTTTGACAATAGCATCAGCCTGCAAAATATGTACACAAAATAATATATATTTGTTTAGCTTTACAAGTGAAGTTGTTCAGTTTTAATGATATTATGTCATATGTTTGGCGTTTTGATGGTGATATCCTAAATATGTTTGTTCTAACATTAGTTATAAGTACTTTTTTTTTTTTTTAATGAACCACAGGAATAGTAGTAGTTACTATTATAACAACTAATAGGCATACAAATAAACTATGAATGATAAAAAAAAAATGTTATGCCAGAATTTGATTAAAATTATGTATAAATAATTTGTATAATGCTATTTTGTCAGAACAGTATTAATTACTCACTAGACAGATTCAGGTGATGAAATACCAAGCTTATATTTTAAATCTTCGAATCTTAAATTTCTAAAATGACAAAATAATAATCACATCATGACACAGAAGACACATAATTTGAATAGACTTTGTTTTGTTTTTGTTTTTTGTTGATTTAAATAAAGTATCCAGCCTACCATCACAGCTCCCCCCATCCTGTAAAAGGACAAAGGAGGAAAGGTGGGGTGGGGTGGGCGAGGATGGGGATGGGGGGGCTTGTCGGTTGCCTTGTTGGTGTGGCAATAGCTGCCGTGTCACTGCCTCACCCCGTGGGAACCGCCCGTCAAACAGAAAGGTTGTTCCGCATCTGCATAATCATTACTATGGCGACAGGAAGTAATTCTGGGAAACAATCAATGTTGTTTTAAGGGACATTAAAAAAACAAAAGGACGGGGAAAAAAAGAAAAGAGTCTTAAAGAAGATCTAGTAACTCAACCTAATGAAAGCCAGCACCTGCAGTTTTATTGGACGCTGCAAGAGTCTCTCACCTTTTAGAGACAAACAATTCCAACCTGTTTTCAGTAAACAAACAATTCCAACCTGTTTTCAGTAAAACAAACAATTACAACCTGTTTTCAGTACAAAGTGAGCTTTGCCAAATATCCCAAAGAAATGCTGAAGACCCTCAGTTGTCTACCGTTGCTGTCACTATTTTATATTAGCGAATCTGTTCGATACAGTTCTATTTAGTTTTAATACTAATTATCATGCAAACATCAAGAAAATAGCTACTCAATTCCATCACAGCTTCTAATCATTTGCATCCTATATTGCAAATTTGACTCTCTCGTATACTAAATATTTTCCTCATTTCCAGTATCTACAGTATAAATCTTTAAACTTTACCCCAAAGTAAAAATGCACAGCAAAGTTGAACATGTTTGTGTCTGTTGTGCGTTTAGAAAGGAAACAGAACTTTTCTCCTGTTCATTTACCACCACAGCAAATGTAAGTTTACCAACTGTTCTATATAAATAATGATAGCAGGTGAGATGTGAGGATCTTTGAATTATACGATGCTGTGTTGTATGTAGCTGTTGGTATTCAGCAATGTGACAATATTTAGGCTACACAGGACCAGTTCTAGGTTAACAATATAGAAGTAGACACAAAGACTTTAAGTACAAAAGGTGTCACCTTACTGAAGTTAAACAAAGACAACATCCATAACAGTCATTGAACCCAGTGAATACTCCTGCAGATAAGAAAATGGTAAGCTGAATTCACTTTCTCTCTTTCTTCCACTTAAATTAAAAATAAAAACAGTTAGTTTCAATACTTCATCCAGGGTGGATGATTTCTTAATATTGGATTTCTGCATTAGACTGGTTTATGAGTAACTATCCTATTTAAGGTTAATAAGTTGCACCTATTTCTGGTTCTCTTATTTCCTTGAGCTTCATTAATCCCCACAGGGCAATTGAAATCATAACATTGACTATTATTAACAAATAATGCAGCCTCCTCCTTCACAGTCAGCAAGACTCTTCAATATCTTCCTTCATCATCAAAACAACCCACACAATTGCTGACAGGAAAATTCATTGAGTTTTCATGCATACACTAGGCCTGTATGTCGAATTAACATTATTTAAAAACCATTTAAAGCCCGTATTTTGTACGGATGATTTAATTTTTGTATTCTATATTACAGTCAGGTTTGTAAAGCTGCGTCTCTTTTATGATTTTTTTTTTTTGTAACTTAGTTAAACATTTTTTAAAAAGGTTAAAATATTTCTGTTATGTGCAGTATGTTTATTATCATAGGAAGTGATTACATCTGATTCTTTATTGTGTGGATTTTTTTTAAAATTGCAATTCAATTTTCTGTACTTGCTGATTGATGCAATTTTACTTCAAAAGAAATCACTTAAGACGTCGCAAGTTGCAATTAAACGAGTTGAAAACCAAAAATATTGTGGTTAATTTTGATGTGGTCTTCATGATTTGCCAACCTACAACCAGGTATGTATTATTTTCCAGGTCATAAATTGACTTTTGAAAAATGTTCTTTGTTTGTATTAAAGTAGAAGTTTTAACTGACATGATTAATCAAATGTTTCTCCTTATATCTATTCAAATCATATTTTAATGTCAGCTACACGCAGGTAAATGGTTAAATCTTTAATAGTTATGTTCTTGCTAATCCTTCTTTATTCCTAAAAGAGGACATAAAATGAAGAGATGAGAAGCATAAAAAGTAAAAAAAAAAAAAAAAAGGGATTGAAGGGAGGGGAAGAGGGAATGGAAAGTAATGAAGAGAAGTAAAGAAAGCAAAAAGAAAGAACAAGCAAAAAAGGAGAAAATGAATAAGTTAAAACGGGGGGAAAGAAAAAGCATGAGAGCTGAGACGAGAATAACGAAGACAAAATAAAGAGATGAGGAGAAAAGCAATTCATCTCTGACAAGAGGGGGAGTGAAGAGAGAGGACAGAAAGAGGAAGATGAAAGAAGAGCAGAGAAGGAAAAAAAGTGAGGAGGGAATAAGAGGGAAAGGAAAGTGACGAAGAAGCAAAGGAAAGGAGTTGAAAGGAGAGGAGGGAAGGAAGAGAAAGTAGGGTCCTCTATCATCAGATAAGAAGCAAAAATGGATGAAGCCTTATTGGCCGGCGAGTTTCTTCTGGCCTCTTTTATCTCCTCTCCTTCATGAACTCAGGACACATTTCAGAGAAATTTGCGAAATCAGGAAAGCTGGGTATCCTGTCATCTATCACCAGGTGACGCCGGACCATACATCCTGCCGGCTTCACAATAAAAGCCTCAATTGACACTTAATTTTTTTTTCATCCCCCCCCCTTAACAATTATATGCTGCAGCTTTTGGGGTTTGTTGTTGTTGTTTTCAACTTGGCTGAATGCTGGACTTTAACGTCCGGACGTGTGTGTGTGTGTGTGTGCTTGTGTGTGTGTGTGTGTGTGTGTGTGTGTGTGTGCTTGTGTGTGTGTGTGTGTGTGTGTGTGTGTGTGTGTGTGTATACTGTGTATACATGTGTTCTTCCCAGCTGGACTATTTGTGTAATGCGTTAACAGTGTATTTCATGTACAGAAGTTATGAACATAAGAGATTAATCCTTTTTTTTCAAGATGTGCGTGCCAAAGTTTTCTCACTGATTCGATAGATGAAAATGGATAATTTTCTTAAATTTAGATTAGGTCTTGGTACACTATGTTTGACACGGACGAATATGAGAGAAAGCTTCTATTGAATATAACTTTTTACTTCAATTTAAGTATTCAATTTTGGTACATTTGTATGTAATTTAGTGTACATGTGAGCTCTGACAACCGACTACTCACACATCTACCAGTGAGTGTTTGTTTGTTTGTAACCCTCTAAAGTTTGAATTAAGTCCTGTAGGCCTCTCAGATGTGTGTGTGTGTGTGTGTGTGTGTGTGTGTGTGTGTGTGTGTGTGTGTGTGTGTGTGTGTGTGTGTGTGTGTGTGTGTGTGCGTGGTGGAGGAGGGGGAGGGGGAGGAGGAGGAGGAGGAGGAGGGCCGTTTGTGCATGACAAACTGGTCCAATTTCAGGCGTGTCGTGTTGCCCAGATGATATTTGTCTCGCTGGCGTTGTTGTTGTTGTTGTGGCGTCTGTGGTCCCTTCTCTTCCCCCCCACTTTTTTTTTTTTTTTTAGTTTCCTCTCAGATTTGAATCGGCAGGAGGGTCACAGTCCACCCCCCCCCCCATCCCCTCTGACAGCGCAGAAATAATTACAGTACAGCCTTCCCCCCTCGCTTTGCTGCTATATTAGCTCTCTTATCAGGCTGCTGAGGAGGGAGTAGTTGATCAACTAAGGTCACTGTATCCTGACCACAGTACAACAGCTACACCACCATTTGTGAGATATGATAAATAAAAGCTGGGCGGGGGGGGTCCGCCGCAACAACACTGTTATCTGCTTCTGAGTGCTTTTTGTTCCACTCTCTTCCTATTCCTGCACCTTCGTGTTGGTGTTACTGGGGGTGGGGGGTTGAGGAAAGAAAGGTAAAGTAGCCACACAGAGAGAATCTAGAAAACTCGGCGTTTCCGGTGAGTTCGTGTAATTGATGACCCGGATTAATAAATTCCTCTACGCCGTTGTGAGGTTTCGACCAAGGGATAACTGCGTAACTTCAGTTTACATGCGACGCCACTTGTTTTTCCCTCCGCAAGCCAGCTAGATAACATGTAAGGGGTTAGGGAGTCGGCCGAGGTTGTAAATGCAGCTACATTATTCCAGAAAAAAAAATGTGCGAGTGACAGCGGTTAGAGGTTAGGAGGGCGAGCGGAACAGATGCGCCTACATTATTCTAAAGCTAGATTTATAGCCACCAGGGTCGAAGCGGAGAGTG
This sequence comes from Embiotoca jacksoni, assembly GCF_022577435.1. Lineage (NCBI taxonomy): Eukaryota > Metazoa > Chordata > Actinopteri > Embiotocidae > Embiotoca > Embiotoca jacksoni. Next base: position 2,544,278 of record NW_027185397.1, read on the forward strand.
TAAAAATAAATACATCTACATTATTCTGGAATTGCGGTGAGAGCGAGAGGTTAGAGTGAGCGAGGGGAAACAAATATAGAGGCATTATTCTGAAGTCAAAGGGAAATTTTTAGAGGTGGAGGTGAAGCTGGAAAAACTGGATGCAACATTACTCTTGCGGTAAAGTGATAGCGGGAGGTTAAGTATACAGGTTTACCAGCATTATTCTCAATATCCATTATTCTCTCACCTGAAAAGACAAGAGTCACTGTGTGAACTGCTAAATGGTCCTTTTGTTCTGAAGGGGAAGGATTTTATACGGTATAGTACGTAACTAAGACAGAGGATGAACTAGTCCTCTCCAAATGCGTCATCATATAAAATAAAGGTTATGATTTTAGAATTTTTTTGAAAACAACAAAAACAACATGGGGGACAAAACAAGCAAAACAATTATCGTTACAGCGCTGACTGCTCTATAGGAAGGACGTACACGAGACTTATGGAGTGACAACATGTGTACTGACAATATAACTCTTGAAGTCCTTTCACTGCTGTATTTCCATAAAGCAAACGTGCTGTAGCGTGGACCAGCAGTTAACATGAACATGCTGCCAGACTATTTTTACACATATCTGTGTAAGTGAGCTGACTTGTGTGCTGTCACTTGCAGACCGTAAAATAGAATTTCAGGCCTCACAACAAAATGCGATGTGCAAACAAGACGACCAAAATATTGCTTGTCATACAGCGACACACAACAATGTATGATACATTTATTATTAGTCACGTATTTCATATTCATATTAACCCCTTTCCTCAGTGAAGATAGAATATTTGTTTTAAGCACTTGTTTTGTTTAGAGGTGTTCATTATATTAAACTTCATTCTACAATCATAGGAACAAGGTGAAGTTTACTACATAAATTGCTAAATGTAACTTGTTTATGTTTGACACTAAGATTTACACAGAAAACTGGCAGTCTTTCCCTTCACTGAACGATGAGAATTAGTAGTAACTACATTCAATTTTATGGGTGCAAATTCACTGTGAGCTGAGCAGGACTGAGCAGGACGGCCCAGGGGCAGATATCCGAGCGTGAAGAAGAGCCATTATGGAATGGCTGGGTCTGACCCCGGATGATCACCACAAGCCTGGACTGGCCGTTAGAGTACGCAAAACAGCTGAGGGACTTCGTGTTCAGATGGCGGCAGGCAGGAAGTTCTGCTGGTGAGAATTTCATGCTGGAGAAGATGGTTCTGTAGCAGTTTGTTGAGGGGCTGCCAGAAGATACATCGATATGGGTCCGTTACCACCGTCCCTACTACACTGAATACAGCCATTACTCTCGCCGAAGACCACCTTGTCGGGTTCATTCTGGCTGCTGGGGGGGTTGGCATCCGCCATTCAGCTCCAGCGCGGTCGACTCCAGCCCCTTGCAGGAGGAACCCCGTCAACGTCCTGTCCCAGGACTCGTCTCGGCCCCATCCAATTCTGTAACCTAACACTCTCCTCCACAGGTCCCAGGTGCTATGGGTAAAAATAAGGTGTGTCCATGGTGATGTTAACAAATATCTCATTGTGTCCGTGGAAATTCAATATACACCCATCTTTGCTCTAGCATAGACCTAACATGGACCAGTTTACAGGAGTGCACGTGAATATTGCTTTGTGTAAATTCTGGTGGATTATGCAACATAGAACCACCTGGAGACTGTGGAGATGACAGTGGATTTGAGGAGGAGCCCCCTAACACCATCCTCAACAACACCGTGCTTGCCGTGGAAACCTTCAGGTTTCTGGGATCCACAATCTCCCAGGACCTGAAGTGGGAGTCCAACATCAACTCCATAATCCAGAAAGCCCAGCAACGGATGTATTTCCTGCGGCAGCTCAGGAAGCTCAACCTGCCCCAGCAGCTGCTGATTCACTTCTATTCAGTCATAATTCAGTGTATTCTCTTCACCTCCATCACTGTCTGGTTTGGCTCGGCCACCAAACAGGACAGGAACAGACTTTAACGGACAGTCAGGACTGCAGAGAAAATCATCGGTGCTGACCTGCCCTCTATTCAAGACTTATATACATCGAGAGTCAGGAACCGGGCTGGTAGCATCTCTGTAGATCCATCCCACCCTGGACACCCTCTGTTTCACCTCCTCCCCTCTGGTAGGCGCTACAGAGCACTGTGTGCCAAGACCACCAGAAGCAAGAACAGTTTTTATCCACAGGTCGTCACTCTGCTAAACAGTTAACATGTTCTACATCACTGGACCTTTTGTACTACACCCAACCGCATCAGCACCATTTGCACTAAGCGCAACTGCACCATTGTTTATATATGTATTTATTCATTAATTTCTATGCTGTAAATATGTCTATTTATGTCTGTCTGTTTGTTTTTTTGGACGCTGAGAGCGAAACTACAACCGGAGTCAAATTCCTTGTATGTGTTAGCATACATGGCCAATGAAGTGATTCTGATTCTGATAATATCGCAGATATCAGGTCTTCTCTCGAGTTTGTATTCACTGATGGAACTTTATGGATTACTGGGATCAAATCTATTCCCACTAGCGTGGCTGCCAGTAGGCAAAACTGTGTTTACCTATGGATGAAAGAAGGAATGACTAACTGTAAACATTTTAATTCATGGTTGTTTTAAAAAAAATATGGCAACAAAATATGACATACCTAATGTGTATGTGATATCTTGTTGCCATATCGTACAGATTGCATGTAGCAATTTAAATGAAGTTTAGTTTAGAACTTTCAAAAACGGACTAAACCGATCAGTAAATAAAATTTCTGCTAACGGCTATCGGTGGGTGGGATGTAGTATCGCTGTGGTTTCCAATCAGATTGAGTCAGATCTACCGCTTGCCCCCCCCCCCCCCCAGCTCGCCCAAATATAATAATAATAATAATAATCAATTTTATTTGTATAGCACCTTTCATACAAGAGCTTCACAGCAAGATAATTACATGCAGCATTTCACATAAAAACAGACACAGAGGAACACCCAAAAATACAGAAAAGAAAAAACAGATAAAATAGATAAAATGCGTAAGAACAGATAAAATGCATAAGAAACAGATCAAATGCATACATTTAATACAAGTAGATCAAAATATATAGTCAAAATATGAAATGAGTGTCAGGAGTCCGGTTTTTTCCTCTGTTTTGCCCCCGATCACCTCTCCTCCTGTGTCCCCTGTCTGCTTGTCTGTGGCCACGCCCCTCACCTCCCGTGGCCACGCCCCTCATCAGTCCCAGCAGATGCAGCCACTCACCCCTGATCACCACCTGCAGGTGTGCTGCATCTCCCTGATCACCTCCCCAGACTATATGTACCCTGCCCCTGCACTCCTCTGGTTGTCGGTTCATTTTTGTTAGCCACCCGTCCGTCCTACGTCTGTTCTCCGTCCGTCCTGTTCCCGTTCCTCCGGCTCCTGTTCCTCCGGCTCCTGTTCCTCCTGCGGCGCTCCCTGTCAAAGTCACCTGTTGGTCAAGTTGCCCTCCCGACTGGAAGCAAGTGGACACGATAGGTGACACCTTTTGGTTTGTTTGTTTTTGTTTATTACAATAAAGACTGTATTTTGGAACTGATACCTAAGTCTGTGAGCTTGCATTTGGGTCCTTGTAAACACCACCTCCACATGACAATGAGCAATATGCATTTCAAACGTGTGGGAGTTCAAGTGCAAGAGAGCTTCAAGAGTAGCTAGTTAAAGACTGATGTAAAGAGTTATGTTTTTATCTTTCTTTTAAAAGTATTAACTGAGCAGCTTCCCTGATATCTAATAGGTAGTTTGTTCCACAGATTTGGAGCGTAGCTGACAAAAGCTGAATCCCCAATTTTCTTTCGGCTGTTGCTGGGAACCTGCAATAAACCAGCAGCAGATGATCTCAGTGGTCTTGAAGGCTCAATTCACCAGAGAGTTAGAGATGTAACTCGGTCTGAGCCCATTAAGAGCTTTGTGTGTGAGGAGGAGGAGCTTAAAGTAAAATATGGTCACTTCCTGCTCCAAACCGCTCAGGACAAGCAAGATGGCACCGGCCAAATTCCAAAACTCGAGGCTTCATATCGGTCGCTAACAAACTGATGGGTGACGTCACTGCTGATTGCCACTTGAGCATAAAGTATGCCCCTCAGTTCAGCATCAGAAGAAGTAGCGATTCTAGCTTTCTAGTTATGAATAATGGAAACTATACACACAATGGCTGAAAGTTTTGGCAAAACAGAAGCAGAACAAGAGTAGACCACCACTGCTGGAGACAGCTCTGGGAAAGTAAAGGAGTGAAGTTTGACACCGAACTCATTACATTTCTGGTGAGTAAACAGCTGTTAATGCTAATGTTGGCTTTGCAGTGATGGCTTTTTCAAGGAACTTAATAGTGGCCCATAACGTCAGCTGTGTTCTGACATTCTACTGCCACAATCCGCGGACCGGGGAACTTGATTCGAAAGTGCACTTTAGAACGTATTGCAGTGCTGTCTGGTTCAGCTGATGAGTTCAGGTTTGAGTTGTTGTTTTTTTTACACAGTACACCTCTTTGTAACATTACTGACAGTGTTAATATGTTGAGTTTGCTGTTGATAACAATATGTAAATTTCTACCAAACCACAGAAACTCGGCGAGCCAGTGTTTGACTGAAATCTGTCCGCTCATCAGATTCTGTGATCTGCCTTGATATTCTTGCATTCATTCCTGATGCTTGGACCTCACCAGCCTAACCAACACAGAATGTGATGGGTCACAGGTTAGTGTGGCACCAAAGTGAGAGCAGACTGTCTGGACACTATTGCCCCCTATTGTACAGTGGTATTAAAAATTGGATTTAATTCTTACAAATGACAGATTTAAAGTGCAGAAACACTTTGATTAATGTACTTTAAGCTTCCAAAGCTATTTGAATGTATACAAGACGTTTGTCAATATAAATTATATATGTAATCAATCTATCCATATTTAGCTGAAAATGATTTAGATCTACCAAATATATGGTTAGAATTTATTTAGATTTAATAAATATCTGGCAAAAATTAACTCGATATTTAAATGTTATTTAAAAATAATTATCTTGTTGAAATTGATTTACTGTTACTGTAGTAATGTAGCTATCTACATAATTTAATATCTACTGACTTTATATCTTGCTCAATATTTAACATCTTGTGACCACACATATTTTTGATATTTTACTTAAACATGTAAAAAAAAATTAACAATTAGAATTTTTTTAGTTTGAAACCAGATTTATTTAAAGCCTCAAAGAAATTACATCTATAAAATGTTTTTAAAACTGTTGCCTTAATATTTACCAATACCAAAAAAAAAAAAATCTGAGTTTATTATATTAATTAGATTGTTTTGACCCTTTTCTTATATTTTGGTTTTACAACAACAACAAAAAAGAGGAAAAGTACGAACTGGTCCACTGCCTTAGTTTTAAATAGAAAATGAGTTCAAGTGATCTTAAGCAAAATAACAACAAGTAGATGCATTAACAAAATGCAATCCAATCATGTTTGAGATACATTCCTTTATTATAATTAAAGTACTCAAATATCTGCTCTGCTGTGGTGCAGGGATGTCACATCAAAACCCCAAAATAGTTGAAAAAAAATCATCGCCTTAGATTAATCATTTCATCATCTCTGAAAATAAAATCAACTAAAAGTTCTCAATAATTGCACATAATTTGGTGGCAAAAACAAAATTGAACAAAACATTAAGTTAAATACAAAAGTAAGTGTTACATAATTTACGACTGGGGAGTAGTGTAGACTAAAAACATTTTTTTTTTTTTAAAGTAAAAATTCAAAACTACTTCAAGTTATAATTTCAACTTTAATCAAACAAGAGATCCAAGTTGCAATTTCTGTGATAGATTCAGACATTTTAATTTTATGTGCTTAAAAATTGAGCTAAAAATTAAATCAGGAAGATTTTTGCAGTTATGGAAATTGTAACTGCATCAGTCACATTGATCAACAGGAAAAGAAAGAAATGGTAAGCGTAATCCTCACAGCCTGAGTGCCCAGTAAGACTGTCTGTATTGTGTATGCATGGCGGTCACCGTACATGTTTTGTTTTTATTTTTGCACCCACGTTAACGGGGTGTATAGAGCCGTGCGTGTCATTGCCTCACTGTTGCTGCGCATCGTCAAACTTTTGATATCTTCCCTAATTTTCATGTGTAAAGCGTGCTTTCCCTGCAAGAAATAGAGGGGGGGGAAAAATTGTTGATAGTGAGATTGCATTATAAACCAGCAGCATTAAATAGCAATAGCAATTGCATGAGCAGACAGTGGAGGCCACGTGTGTGTGCGTGTATATATCCATACAAGAAACCCTATAATTATATTACATCAATAATTCTACTTGAGAAGTATATTTCCGATGCTTTGTGTGTGTTTACGCGCGTGTCTCTGAATGAAGGTAAGCAGAATTCCTGGGACTGCTTTTTGGTTTACAATCAAAATCACAAAAAGCTCTACGACTCAGAGAATCCATCATATAAAAACAGCAGCCACAGTAATAATGTGTGGACGCATGACGGGAGTGATCTGCAGCAGCGTAGCGAGGTCACAGCCACGCTCATGCAAGGCGGGCAGTGTGCGTCCCAGGGCTGAGGCTGATCACTGGATGGACACGGACTCTTTGTCACCTGACAAACTTTTACTTCCACCAGGCCTGAAACTATACTCTGGTACTCTGCATTTGCTAGATCTCTTTTTCAGTCTTCTTCAACAAGAAAATGCAGCGGAAAAAAACCCGTTCCAGCATCACGAACCATTCAAACAACAACAAAAACAAAAAAATGCAACAAAAAGATACTACTGATCTGATACATTTTCATACATTCATTTTCAAGTTCCTGTTGAATTTAAAACACTCAAAATTAATACATCAAAGTCCTCTTTTTGGGGAAAACTTGAGCACTAGGAAGAAAACCACCAAGGTTCTGTCCACACTTCCATTTTTATGAGAATACGTTACTTTATTCATCTCTTTTTATTCTCCTATCTAGGAAAAGCTGATGAGTCTTAATTGATCATGAATGATAGAGAAAAAAGCTGTTCCACAGCAGAAGGGTTGTTCTCATGTTTTTCTTTGTTTGTGTGTTAAATAATTAAAATGCATAAAAAAAAAAAAAATCACATGTAAAAGCAATGATTTTGCGCAAAGTCAATAACGCTGAATAATCAAATTCCTTCCAAGTATGACTAAATTTGTGGTCATGCTCTTAAAACACTAGCTGCCATCTGTCATTAAAAAAACAGCCACTCATGACAATGTGTCACGTGATCCAGCTCTTTGCATGTAATAATCGTTTAATGAGAATCTCAGTTTTCTTGCTGCGTCCCAAACCAGGAGCAAATGTTTCAAAGTTAAAATTTAGGCAACACCTGCGCTGCAACAAAGCCGAGTCATCATTTACACATTACTAAATGGAAAAGACACAGATTACAGTGGCTTCCACAGGTTGAGAATTTACTTTTGGTGTAGAGTGGTGCCGCATGTGACCGACGTACATGCAGAGACTCTTGCAGTTTAAAAAGGGGAAGTGTGTAATCCAGATTATTATTATGTAGCTACAATATACAGATGTTCCCTAAATGCCTAAAAAGCACTAACAAGCTTCTAGTCCCCACTCTGTTACAGCAGTGCATACAATTCGTGGGTGGCCGAAATAGTTTGAAAAGAGTGAAATAAGGTGTTCTGACATAAGATTAACATATGTTGAATCCCATTTTTTCATCTTTAGTGATTCTCTTGGACAGATAAAGTAAGAATATTAAATGCTAAACTGGGTGGCCAAATATACTTGGGTGGCCTTTAAAATATCTGGGTGACCAGCCCAATTAACATCTAGTGAGCGGTAAACTCTGGACTAGTTCTTACGAAGGGCTTAGTCGTTATGAAGGTTTGTACGTTTTCGGGCAGCTGTGGTGAACTGAACCTGAAGGTGAGATTCTTCCTTTTTTTGTGGCTTGGTTGGACTTGTTGGAGAGGATGGACATAAAAAATGTTGCCTTCACTTACAATCATACAGCAACAAAAACGCAGGAAGTAAGGGAGCTGAACAAGTGACAGGAAGTACGAGACACAATACACCACGGAGGGTTTATGTCAAAGGACAGTCAAATTGGCCTTCATCAACTGGCTCCAGATCAGATTCACAACTCGCGTTCCAAACTTCAAAATAAAACCACAGAACTTCTGACTAGACAGTTTCTTTTGAGGTGTTTCACTAACGTCCCCGTGTTTTCCTCCATTCAAAAGACCCAGTAAGTAAAAAGCGGATAGCATTCTAATAAAGCAGGTTGGTGCTCTGTGTGGCATTCAGAGGTTTCCCACAGGACAGTGCAGCGTTACAAATCCAATCAGATAGAATTGAAATGAGGAGGGGTGGGAGGGGGTGGGGTATTAGGTATGTAGTACACTAACTTATGAACATTTTGGAATTTTTGATTAAATTAAATTTTGTATCTTTTTTTCCAACCACTGCTGTTTAAAGGACTGTCGTATGTATGGAAGCCCTTTTCTCACCAGGGAAACTCGAAGAAATGAAAAATCATGAATGATTAATATTGTCATGGTAAGTCAAAACCATTTGGATATAAGGTTGAGTGTAGAGGGGCTTTCATGATCTTGGGAGCAACAATTTTGTCAAAGTAAAAGCACTAGTTTGGTCTTCTGATTGACATGCTCATTTCTTATATATACTTGTGTCAGTCTGTTGTAGCAGCCGGAGGTTGAGCTAGTTTGAACTACGTTATATATAGTTGTACATACAGGAATAACACATAAAACTGAGGGCTTGTGAGATGATTAATGGGAGATAGAAATGTTTTTTTCGCGAACTCTATTTCCAGTATGTGAACTTTTTCTCTAATCTTTGATTTGTGGTGAGATGTTGGATCATTTGAATTTTGACTGAAATAAAACAATTAGTTTAAATGGAAAATAAAATCACTGTTTGGTGTTGCAGTTAACTCAATAGATCTTATTCACACCTGGCATTAACATGCATCCCGGCTGACCCCATATCACAAGCGGAAAGCTTTAAAGTGCATCTTTTCACACTTGGAATTAACATGTGTCTCTCCACATTTGTCTCAAGTGACCACTTCTGATTGGATCTCGTGGGAAAATGTAAATGTCTAAACACTTGGAACTTGTAATTGGAGTTTGTAATTCGCAACCTAATCAAATCGGTTCAATTCAGATTCTAAAATTAATCAAGTGGGTTAGAAAGGGTTGGGTTGACACTCTTCCATAGTACTGGGTCAGAAATTACAGATAAAATAAGCTAAAAGCAAAAACAAACTACACCCAATGGGGAGGCTTTGGTGAAACAAGGGTCCAGTAGACGGCTTGTGTTTTTAATTCACTTAACTACTATTTTATAGCCACGCAGTTCGGTCTGCTCGATCTCTCCTACTTTCTGTGCAGTTCAGCTGAATCATGCAGGATAATTTTTCTATTGGATATCTTTCTATTGCTTTCACAGAGGGCATCAAGCTGAGTAGGCGGTCCTTCGATATGAATGTCATGGCGTACACACTGCTAAAAAAAAAATGTGGCCATACATCCCAGATCACCTGACAAAATCTCAAAATCTCAATACGTCTGGAGTACATTCACACCTTTACTGAGAGCTTTCCACTGGTGGTCGGAGCACCCGGGGACACATGTTGATGCTACATGTGAACAGGCCCTTTTCAGTTTTATGGTCCGAACATGCATCCATCCAATAAAAACTTTACTGTAGGGGCATTGATGTCAAGTGTATGTTGAGAAACTTTAAAAAAGAAAAAAATTAAACACAAATTTATAGAATGATCCCCCCCCCTTTGGAGGAAAACAAAGTGCTCTGAATGTGAGACCTGACACCGCAGTAGAATCTGTGTTGAGACGAAAGCTGTTACTTGTGCTGCATTCACAGTCGTACGAGATTATGAGAAACCAGCCTGAAAATAACATACTGTAGCTTTCAGACTTTTAAAAATCCACCCAGAACAAAAAATTGATTTCCTTAAGCATCTACTAGGATGGGATCGTATCATCGAGTTCTGCAAAAAAAAAAAAAAAGAATTAAAGAAGGTGAACTTTGTCGTTTTGTTTTGTGTTGTTGTTTTTTTTAACGACAGTTGCTATATGAACTGATTCGCTGTCTCCAATTCTTCATTCTGGGCTTAAACAGGGGGAGAAGGGAGACCCCGCATGACATGTGCATTATGGGTAGTGCTGTTTGACTAGAGCCAGTCAAGACTGTCTGTTGTGTATGAGTGGACTCTATGAGATGGCCTTGGCTTCGGGTAAGAAGGCCTCCCAGTATTTTATTAGCTGCAGAGGAGAAAGAATAGAAAAATTATTCCGTTTTAATCAGGTGACAAAAAAATTGTATGTAAAGAAAATCCAATAATTTCAATTTTACTCTATCCAGACCTTTAAATCAACTAATTTCATCATTTGAAATTGATGTAATCAAATATTAAATTTAACATTTCTTTTAAAACAATTTACATATTTGAAAATGGAGAATTGCTGCCAAAGGTAACATTAAAAAGTAGGTATGTTGACAAGCAATTTTCATTGTACTCTATTTCAATGTACTAAGCATAATCCCAGTGCCAGCTAAATAGACTTTTCCATTTAAATTTGAATTCAGAATGTCCAAAGTCAGAAAAACTTTCTTGTCCAACAATAGAGTTTTGTAGTTTGATGTAGGTCCTAAGTAAACAACACTTAAGTCGTGTGTATTATTATATATTAATTATGTCCTGATTTTAAGATAATTTAGCTACATCTGTAATATTTGTAGTAATTTTCCTAAACTAACAGTTTTCATAAAAGAGGGATGACTGATCAAGCCAATATAAACTTTCATCTGTTTGGGATTTTAATTTTAAAATGTGTCCAAATTTATGCCTACAAACAGAAGATTTATTGTCAGTTGAGTAAGTTATTCAATTGTAATACTAATACATATATTTGGTTTCCAGACGTGTTATTTTTTTTTTTTCTACTCTGCAGTTGTGACAATTTTCTCATTAGTTGAATTGTTAAAGGGAACTCGCTGTGTACAGTTTGTTTTATCCCTGGAGCATTTTGTATATTGTGATATTACTTTTAAGTTTGGCAGTATTACAAGTAGACATTCAATAGAACAAGTTTATATTTATATAAAAGGCTAGCAATAGTAATAGTTATTAATAGTAGTTGCTTACCTGCTGTTGTGTCTGGACCAGCGACTCCAGGTATTTGATAACGATTGTTTTAAAGTCCTTCACTCGTTCTTTCTGTGAAAATGACATGATTTAAAAAAAGAATTAGTATATGACAAATTTCAGTGTACTTTAAATGAGCAGATAAATATTAATTTATCCATCCACCTCATTCCTTTATTTAAAAAAATAATTGACAAAATACATCATTTGAAAGCTCATTTGGTCATCTCTCCATCCTAGTCACATTTTCTCACCTCAAACCTGCTGATTTCTTTGCGAATGGTTCTGGATATTTGCTCAAAGTCTCTCTCACCCTGCTGGACTTTCCCCTCCAGCTGAAACACGCACGCGCACCCACGCACGCACGCGCACACACACACACACACACACACACACACACACACACGAAAGGAAGACAATATTTAAAATACGTGTTGAAATATGAACTTTGTTGGGTACTGTGATGAATAAATTTGAGGCTATGAAGTCTCTTTAGATTGTATTTTAATTACGATTCTTCCATAAGGCTCTTGGGTGTCAGTTTACACAAACTACAAGGACAAACTAGAACCACCGCCTCGCAGTTGTATGGCTTCTGCCAATCACTCAAGCTGCAGTTTAAAATCATGTCCATCCAGACTCCTATATCTAGTGAAAACTTTGAAGGAATTTTACGGGTGTGGCAGCCATGATAAGAGCTGTTACAATTCTCTAAATGCTTAGAAAAGGTGCTTTAATGCTTCCTTATTTTTTTTAATCTCCTTTAGCATCATCCATATTTATAAAAAGAAAAAGAAAAAAAGAGACAACACAATCACAAAATTCCAACATTTAATGCATTGATGCAATTACATAGTAGGATAGTAGATATTTAAGATTAACATGTTATGATTATCCTACATAAAACATATTTAAAATATGTGAGGATATGTAACAATACAGTTTTGTGACAGAAGTTTTCCCTTCAGGGATTTTTGTTTTCACATAACGGCAAACTTCCAACTCTCATGCTTTTTGAATGAGACATCCATCACAGCTGTCGGGGTATTTTTATTTTACTGTTAGTCAAATCAGTTTGTGATAGTCATATTAACATATAACATATTAACATCAGCGATAGCCATAGTGGGAGGCATATTCCTGAAAGGAATTTCTCAATATGTGGCACAATTGTTCAATTGGCCAACAAAGGTTGCCTGATTAGAGCTTGGTGGTGAAAGGTCAAGGTCACATTGACTTCTTACTACCCCCTCCCATTTTCATCAACGTGGTATCTCAAGAACGCCTTGAGGCAATTTCTTCAAACAAAACGTTAACTTGGTATCAACAATTAACTAATAAGATTTTGCTGGTCAAGGTCACTTCACATTGACCCCATGCCAGTGAACACGATATTTCAGGAAGGACATTTCTTAAATTTGGACACAAACATTAACTTGGACTTAAGGGAAAAACTGATTCCATTTTAGTGATCACAGGTGAAAGGTCAAAGTCACTGTCACCATTCATCAACCCGTGCTCATAAGATTGATTTCTGCTCTGTATTCAAAACCATATCTGCGGAGCAGAAAGGGGAGATTGTGACCATATTTCATATTTATGAAATACTGAGTGGTAACATTACCACTTGGTGTTCATCTACAATTTGTGGTATTTGTATAGTTTTTCTGTGCTGTCAGAATTGAAGTTTTGTGCGAAGCATCCACATTTTAGAATTTATATTTTTTTTGCAGTAATTAGATTGTTGTGCATATAGATGAGTTCCCATAACTAAAATAACCTCTAAAACATATAAAGTAGCCAAACTTACCAAAATCTAGAAATAGGTAGCCGAGTAACAATGAAAACACATTATTGTACTATGATTTGCTGTAGTTAGATAAATTACCATTACGCATGGATAGCATTGTCATTGTTTAGGAAATCATTAATAAAAAAAATATAATTTTTTTTTGTCAGATACAAAAAGAGCCGATTTGAGCTCATCAAAATGATTTACTCATTAGGACAATTATTGTGTTAAAGGACTTAAAGGGTGAGGTTGTACACATTTATGTAGTCTGCATGAAGAAACATGGTCAGAACACCCTTTTTTTTGTAGTCTATCTTCTTCACATTGTAGTTTCAACATGGCGGACCCACATCAATACCATCCACCGTCACATAATCACGTGACTTATTGAAAGTGCAGTGAGATTCTCTTGGGACCGCAGATGTTTTTTTTTTTATAAGTTCTTATGGATTCTCCTTCACATCTTTCCTTGACGTTTTCCAACGAGGTCAAAGGAAAGGTGTAAGGAAAGGAGGTAGCATGCCATTTTTTTGCAAGTGCATTTTCAGGAATATATATATATATATACATATATATAAATACAATGTATTTGGCTTGACTTAAAATTTTCTTGTTCTTGTTGTGCTGTAAGAGTATGCAAATTCCTTGAGGAAAAACAACAGCCCTTTATATCTACATAGGGATTGGGTCCTCTTCCACTGAGCCCACCAAAAATGTTCTTTAGTAAGAGGCTAGCTCAGATAGCTGCTTGTGCGCGTGAATGGAGCACGACAAAGGTATAATCCCAATGAGTAAGTAGTACAAAATTTAGCCAAGCAAGCCAATTTAGCTGTTGTGAAAATGCCAGGGTAGAGGCCTGTACTATGAAGCAGGTTCAACATACCCAGGATATATTTTTATTATCTGGCTTAATTTAGCTTTAAAAATGAGATCACGCTGAGCAGTCATACGAAACCAGTTAACAACTCGTTAAGTCCGCCCATGGTTTTCCAATCAGGCTATGAAGTGCCTTCACATAAAAGGGGTGGGGTTTCCAACATCTGACCAATCACAAACATGTACTGGCAGGAGAGTGACACATTTTACAAACATAAGTTCCAACAATAATATTACAAACAAATATGAAGAAGTTGAACGCGTAATCCAGGCTAAAAGCTGCAACAGCTGCAGATACCAAAATACAGTGAAAGATAGCTGGCAAAAATAACCCAAATCACACTGTCAGTGTGTCAGTCAAAAGGCTTCTAAAATCACTGTCCCATAATTTCGGCAGGAGTACATTTGACCATACATTCCATTCCGTTAATGTGTTACTTAAATGTATCAGAATCAGATTTCTCTTTCCATACAGCAAACAACAAAATAAAATACGACCAAATAAAATACAACTAACGCAAAAGACGGGTGGTACACAAACATTGAATATCTCCTATCAGAAACGGGCTAGCGTGATTACACTCAGTTTGCACATGCTCAGTTATATGAGGTTATTGCTTAGAACAAATTAGCCACATTTAAAACTCCAAAGGAAATTACAAGAATAAGTATTTTTTGAGGTATAGATTTTAGTTTTTTTTTTTTATCAGATGTATGCTCTGTGTACAATATAAACTGTTCATATAATGTGCAGTGATACTACAAATAGCCTCTTAATAACTGCCCCCACAGATGTGCAAAATCTAATTTAGTCTAGTTTTATTTATTCTTTTAGCTGCAGCCCAGGTGGTGTCAAACAGACTGGGGAAGAAATATAAAATATAAAAACAATTCAATGTGGTAGGTAGTTTTACTATCATATCTTATAAATACAATTACACAATGCTACAATGCTTTGGGGCTTCAATCGGTCTCTGTTGTCAGATGATATTGGTGTCGAAAAACACAATGAAATGGAATCTATATCTCATAAAAATATATCTCCTCCAAAGAGGAGTTGGTCTCTGAACACTCCACGGGATCCTCTACGATTAGTGATGCCATTTTTCCAAGAGAATTGATTGGTCAGTAGGCGGCACTTTTATATGTTTTGATCTATTATTTTGACCATAACCTCCTCCAGAGCAGCCGAGGTGGGAAGGGTTGTCGGTTAATATTTTCAGTTTCACGTTAAAATTAGGATCAAGTTTGGCTGCCGGAATGTAATACCAAAGCAAAACATGATATATATATATAAATATAATATATATATAAATATAAATAATATATATATATATATGTGTGTATATATATATATACACACATATATATGAAACTGATAACATTCAATGAAGCAAACAACAATGAAGCAAATAAAAGGTGTGGCGCAGGCAGACAGACAGACACACAGTTGGAGACAGACAGACAGACACACAGGGCAGGTCCTACCTCCTCAATCTCCTGGTTGTGGAAGGCATGGTGGGGAAAATGCAACAAAATTTAAGAGGCTGGAAAATAAAACCATTCAGAGCTTCCAAAATCATAGAGGAAGATCCAGAAACATAAGCAGAAACAAAAGTGCTGAAAGGAGACAAAAACCCTCCCTCAGACACTAAATACTCAGAATAAACACGCAGCTGAACTCTCTCAATACTTTGAGTTAAAATATCAAGTTGGTAAATTTTATTATATTATTATATATTATTATTATATATTATTACAATATTATTTTCCATATTTTAGTACTGTTAGTGTAACACTAACAGTACTAAAATATGGAAAATAATACTTGGTCAATGGTCATATTTTTACCTGTGTTTCAAATTCTGAGAGAGTTGCGGATTGAAATCGACACTGATCAAGCAGTTTGAGTTTTGCAACATTTCAGATTATATCTGATTTCTGTACTGGTTGATCTACCATATAGCTAACAGCTGATCTGATCTGATCCGAATGACACCCGCCCAGTTATCATCGCCATCATCATCAACACTAAACATGACAAGAACAAAGTTTAAATTGTTTCTTGAGCCACTAACAGGAAGGACAAATACGCTATAGATATGTTTGGGTTTGAATACAGGTTCTAACTATTGATACTTTCCACCAAAACTCCCAAAGTGATTTTCCAAGAAGTAATGTCCCATGAACTTTCCCAGGGGTCAAAGAATCAAGGGCACATCGACTCAAATCCACTTTGAATGTCTTCTTATGCTAAAATGGAAGCTTGAATTGGGCATTATCCATCAGGTCTAAAAGTCACTTTTCCACCAAACTTCAGCGGAACTTTTTTAGCTGTATGTCCAGGAACTTGTCAAGGACCAAAATGTTTCCTTTGGCCTTTGTCCTGCCTCAAAACCCCAAGAACAATCAGTCTAATTATTTCAGAAAGCAATTGCCTCGTGTTTTTGTGTG
The DNA here is from genome assembly GCF_022577435.1 of Embiotoca jacksoni. Lineage (NCBI taxonomy): Eukaryota > Metazoa > Chordata > Actinopteri > Embiotocidae > Embiotoca > Embiotoca jacksoni. The sequence continues at coordinate 2,560,627 of NW_027185397.1, forward strand.
ACAAAACAAAACAAGGTACACTGTAACAAAATAAGGGAGACCTTCTCATTTTAGATCATTGTCTCAATTTCCAGCTGGATTTGCATCAGCCAGTTGGAGTTGAGAAAAAGATCAGCATAGAGAAAAAATTGTTGACGTCGCCTCTAATAAACATAAAAAAAATAGTGTGTGTTTAAAAGACATGTAATGTGCATTGTTTTGGGAAATCATGATTTTGGTTTTTCCTCATCATTTAGTGCCCAAAAAAAAGTAAACAAAAACCCCGAGACATCAAATCGCAATACTTGTAGAATGGCAATATTTAAAGTTCGCAATACATATCAAATCGGCAAGCAGGAACTGCGAGAGGATCGAAGCGGAATAAATGGTAAATGGTCTGCAGTTATAAAGCACCTTTTCGCCTCAGCAGTCTCAAAGTGCTTTGTAATATTTGCCTCCCATTTGCCCATTCACACACACACATTCACACGCCACTGGTGGGAAGCTGCCATGCAAGGTGCTGGCCCTGCTATCAGGAGCAATTTGGGTTCAGAAACTTGCCCAAGGACACTTCGGAATGTGGACAAGAGGTCATTCCATCATGAAAGAACAGCTGTATTGTATGGAAACCTCATAGTTTGGCCAGAGTCCGGATTTTTCCTTTAACGCATTTATATGGGGAGATTGGGAGATCCCATCACAATCAGAACTTTTGTGCTGAAGCAGAAAAGCAGACGCAGCAGCACCACAGTTTTCTAATCAGGAGAAGATTTTGTGAATAGTTGTTCTAAACTGAATGACGGCTAAACCCAGACATGTAGATGTGCTAAAAAGTCAGACAAAATGTCTATTCGTTTTGATATTTGTCTACATTTAATTGTTTTTTTTTATATTAGTATTTATTTTATGTAAACACAATTGTGTGTCCCAAAATTTTTAGTTTAGTTTCAGTTTAAAAAGACTGGCTGATCAAAAGATGCAAGCGAAGTGACGGCGGTGGTGATGACACAGAGGTGACTTCAGTACAGTTAGGGGAAGTGTCTCTCTCGCTGCTGTCGAATCTGGTCCTGCTGACACCAAAGTATGTTCCCCTGGTACAGAGGCAACCTGTAACCACCAGGACTGTGAGGAGGTGGACACAGGAGGCTAAAGACACCCTGCAGGACTGCTTTGAGTCCACGGACTGGGATGTGCTGTGTGGACCACATGGGGAGGACATCAACAGCATGACGGACTGTATCACAGAATACATCAAATTCTGTGAACACACCACCGTACCATCCCGGACTGTACACTGCTTCCCCAACAACAAGCCGTGGATCACCAGTGACCTGAAGGTGCTTCTTAATAAGAAGAAAGCAGCCTTCAGGTCTGGGGACAGGGAGGAGCTCAGGGGAGTGCAGCGCCACCTGAAGGAGAAGCTCAGGGAGTGCAAGGACTCCTACAGGAGGAAGCTGGAGGCAAAACTCCAGCAGAACAACATGAGGGAGGTGATGACCGGGATGAAGGAGATTACTGGGTTCAAGGGGAGAGAGAGACAACCAGGGGGAACCTGGAGAGGAACAACCAGGGGGAACCTGGAGAGGGCCAATGAGCTAAACTGTTTCTTCAACAGGTTTAGTTCACCGCCCTCATCTGTCTCCTCCACACACCACACCTCCCTCCTCCGTCCCCCCTGGTGAGCTGCATGGACACAGAGCCCTCAACTCCAAAGGGCTCTTCCACCATCGACGCCATTGCCCCCCTCTCCCCCCTCTCTGTGACGACTGGCCAGGTTAGGAGACAGCTGGAGAGACTCCACTAGCACAAGGCTGCAGGACCTGACGGCATCAGCCCCGGGGTCCTGAAGACCGGCGCCGTCCAGCTGGCTGAGGTCCTACAACACCTCTTCAACCTGAGCCTGAAGCAGGAGGAAGTCCCGGTGCTGTAGAAGACGTCATGCCTGGTTCCAGTCCCTAAGAAGACGACTCCATCCGGCCTCAACAACTACCGACCGGTTGCCCTCACATCTCATGTGATGAAGGTGCTGGAGAGGCTGGTCTTGGCACACCTCAGGCCGCTGGTGAAATCTTCACTGGACCCTCTGCAATTTGCGTACCAGCCTCATGTGGGAGTGGACGACGCCCTCATCTACCTGCTGCAACGAGCTCAGTCGCACCTGGATGGAACCAGTGACTCTGTGAGAATCACTTTCTTTGATTTCTCCAGTGCATTTAACACCATCCAACCACTGCTGCTGAGTGAGAAGCTGCGGGTGGTGGGGGTGGACACGTCCACCGTCTCCTGGATCACTGACTACCTGACAGGCAGACCACAGTTTGTCCGTCTGGGCAGTGTGCTGTCTGATGCGGTGGTCAGTGGTACTGGAGTTCCACAGGGAACTGTTCTGTCTCCCTTCCTGTTTACCTTATACACCACTGACTTCCAGTACAACTCAGAGTCCTGCCATCTGCAGAAGTTCTCTGATGACTCTGCAGTGGTTGGGTGTATAAGGGATGGATGGGAGGACAAGTACAGGGCAGTAGTGGAGGACTTTGTGGAGTGGGCGGGAAGAAATCACCTGCTCCTGAACGTGGCCAAGACCAGAGACATGGTGGTCGACTTCATGAGGAAGACGACGGCTCCACAACCGCTGAGAGTTCTGGGAGAGGAGGTGGACATGGTGGAGGAGTACAAGTACCTGGGTGTCTCCATCGACAACAGACTGAACTGGAAGACCAACATCAACGCTGTCTACAAGAAGGGGATGAGTCGACTCTTTTTCTTGAGGAAACTCCGATCCTTCAATGTGTGCAGCAAGATGTTGGAGATGTTCTACCAGTCTGTTGTGGCCAGTGCATTGTACTTCACTGTGGTTTGCTGGGGGAGCAGCATTGGAGCCGGCGACATCAACAGACTTAACAAACTGGTTAAGAAGGCCAGCTCCATCATTGGCTGCAAAATGGACAGTCTGGAAAAGGTGGTGGAGAGGAGGACGCTGAACAAACTATTATCCATATTGGATAATCCTGACCACCCTCTCCACCACCTGCTGCAGGGACAGCGGAGCACTTTCTCCAAAAGACTCCTCCAGCTCTGCTGTCACAAGGACAGATACAGGAAATCATTCCTGCCCACTGCAATAAGAATGTACAATAACTCACCTCTGGCAAAATCCATCACACAACAATAACACCGTTGTCTGTTTTTCTTGTTTTGTTGTTGTTTGTTTTTTTTAAACAAACAACAACTTTGCACTATTGTTTAGTTAGTTTTAATTTCATTTAATTATTCAATTTTATTTTATTCTATTTTATTGTATATACTGTGCATTTTTATATTTAATATTTTTTACTGTTATTTTATTGCTTTCCTGTATCTATAAATGCTGCTGTAGCGAAACAATTTCCCCTTGGGGATTAATAAAGTAACTATCCACCTACCTAATCGCAGTGTTTTAAAAAGGGAACAAATGAAGACGCAATTTAAAAAAAAAAAAAAAAAAAAAAAAAAAATTCTCAATGTTGTAAAACAATTTTATCAACTGTATCTCTGACTAAAGAGGAGCTGGGAAGTTCAAATGTTAGTGGAGGAGGAAGCAGGACAGAACAAAAGTGCAGAGGTGGCGAATGGGTGACAATGGGATGGAGTGGGAGGATGCATGGGGTGGCACAGACCTTTAGGATTGTTGTAGTAATTTATGTTTTTCTTATTGTGTATGAGTGGATATTTTATGTTCAATAAAGGTTGATAATTGCTGTAAAGATTATACTTGGATTATGTTCAATAAAAGTGTATTTTACTCAATTTTGAGACACGCGTGCTTCACCTCCACTAATACAAGCCCATGCAACGAAAAAACACTGAAATCCACCTCAGGATGCGACTGCAGCATGGGATCGGTATTTGTAAAAACAAAAACAACAACAAAAAAGTTATGTTACTTAAAATATAATTGATGCAAAAATATTATCCAAAATACATTGTTGTCAATTTTTCTAGTGGAAATGATAAAACTGTCCTTGAACGAACTCTGGATTCATAGCAACAGTGTTTGAGAGAGTGCTGTTTCTGTCTGGTGGCTACAGAGGGCAGTGTGGGTTAATAATCACACACACCACTGGGTTTTATATCCCTACAAATGAAGAAAACAGTGACAATAAGTCGTTTTCAAACACACAACTAAGGTGACCATAAATTTAAAAAAACAAAAAAATCTTGTATTATTTGATCAAGTAGTGAGTCCTGTTCCCTCCTGAAAACAGACCTTATTTACTAGTGAATTTATGTTATAGAATTTTTTAATTAAATATTATAGTATTATACAACTGCAGAACTGAAAGTCTAAATACAGCACCTACTAACTGGAGTTTGTAGGAGCTGTATTCAGACTTTTGTGTTTATGCTCAGCATGTGCTCGGTTTACTTCGTCTTTTCTACTTCTCTCTGATGCTACAGCCATTGGCAAAAACAAAAATGAACTGAAGACATAAACACATTTCAAATGTGTTCAAACGCTATTGTAGTCAAATATATAGCAGACCGCCTTCACTGTTCTGAAGTCAACAAAAAAACTTGAAACACTCTCCCTTAAAAATGAAAATTAACCCCACATTTACACATCTTGATATAATGTGTATAATGCAAAGTAATGTATTAGCACAATTGGACAATTAGGATTCAAATTTGTTTCTGGCAGATTTAAAAAAAACTGTTTAATGTTTTTTTTATACTTGTGCCTGTTTTGTTTCACCTAAAATTCGTAAATTTCTGTCAAACCAAATAGCAGTTACTCAGAATTTAGACAGAATTCACGCAGAAACTTGGCTTTAGAATGTATTCATTATTCTCACATGGGAAAAAGGATGTTTCCTGCTTTCATGTCCTCTACTGTCAACCTTTCTATTAAACACTGCACTGAACTTTTAAACATTCGTGTTCATAAAATAACTTAAATGTCCTTCAGATTTATGAGACTATAAGATTCATCTCGTATCCAGTGGTGTATTCTACAGCATCATATTACAGTCTGCAGCAGCTGTTGAGCAGGTTGCCTGCTGCAGCAGGAGTGTGAAGTAAAACTCTTTTTTTTTTTTTACACTTTAGAAAAAGCCGCTGTGTGTTTTCTGTTGGCTGTTGTCAAGGCGTGAACCAAAACCCAAGTCCTGACAGGCAGCAAAAACTCTCCTCGGCTCCAAATAAATCTTGGTTGTAACTCTACTCCGATCTGTCCTCGTCTGCGGCTTTTGACAGCCCCCCCCCTTCCCCCCCCCCCCCCCAAACTCCCCCATTCTCCTCCCAAAACCCCACATCTGACAGCTGCTTGGCTCTAACGTACAGACCCCCGACCATGCGGACTCTGGGCGTGCGTGTGGGTGTGTGTGGGTGGTGAACCCTGACAGACAATGCGGAGGATGAATTTGTGTGGTGACAGCTTCAACAGATGCTCTAATAAAAGTACTTTTCTACTGTCTCCTGCTCTTGTTTGTCGTATTGAGTTCGAGTGAAGTGCGCAGATGAAAGGTGGGCGGGGGGAGTTTTTATAGAACTGAACTGCGTAAGGTAAGTTTATTTTTATCCGACTGGACGCATCAGCAGACAACAGCTGTAGAGAGAGGAGAGGGATTCCTGACCCATACTTTTTACAAGCATGTATTATTAGCATTACACATTTTTTTTTTTTTTTTTAAAGGCTTAAAGAAGCAACAAAAACATAACTCTAGAAAATAAACAAGCGCTGCATGTTTACAGGTTTAATTAAGGCAATGATCACGACATCTGAGCAAATAACCTGAAACTTCAGTTTCCTGAAAAGGTAGAAAAGTCTGTGTCTGTCTGCAAGACACAATACTAAATATTATGATAACTAGTGAACACTTGCAAGCACAAAACAAGCATTCCACATTTTCTTGAAACTTGCACAAAAGTCCAACCCAAACACAAACTAATCTAAACTTAAAACGAGTATAAAGGCTTCATATAAGCAAATAATTGTTATAATTTCAAGTTAAAAATACTTAGAAGTAGTTGTTCCTTGTTGGCTACACCAAGAAAAAAAAAAATCTCAAATCAAGACCAGTTACCCTAAAACAAGTGTAGTAGCAACATGCGTTTGGTATTTCACTTTGTGGGATTTCCTTTTTAGCAGCGTTTTCTGCTGTATTTCAGGGTTCTCTCCCTAAAAAGCTCAGTTTTTCTTTCTTTCTTTCTTTCTTTCAATGCAAATCACACTTTTTGTCACAATAAAGTCATAACGTAAACGCATTTGATTGACAAATCTAAACCTGCAATAACCGATTTTTCTGGTATTTCAGGCTCAACGCAAACAAGTAGAGAACATAACTTTGATATGCCATCAGCTGTAATTTGGTATGGTGAACTTGTTCTCAAACTGTTGCTTATTTCTGAGCAACATGATCATTTATTTGGAATTGTATTTGTGTCCATCTGGTGAATGCTTGACAATGTTCATGCTTGCTGCTAAAAACGCCTTTTCAGAGCTTTTGTCTGAAAGCAGCATGCTACTGCGTCTGAGAAAGTGAAGCACAACAGTAAAGCAGACAACTGATAGCTGAAACTCACTATAAAGCTCTGTAAAGATGGAGGGCATTGCAGATTCAGCTGGTAATTCTCTAGAGGTTCATTACTACCACAGATATCTGGGCACATGTTTAATTATGGACGATAGACTGAAAGACTTAATGCACCTTTTTTTTAACAACAGTACCTTCCTTTTTGGTCCTTGATATTTTCTGCAGTTGGCCCAGAATGGTTTGTTTTCCATTTTTAAAGATGTTCCTGGTGCCTGCTCTGTGTTCAATTAGTCAGTCTGAAAAAAAACTATTTACTAATGGTAATTAAATGGTCATTAATGTTGACTTTGACTTGTATATGAACTTGAGAATTTGCTGCTTTTCCTTTTTTTACACGATAGAAAAAACATATTTTGTTTTTAGGAAACGGGGTTGTAAATAAAATTGAATTCAATTGAATCGAAATCAGTGAGAGGGCTCCCAATTTTGGTAATGGCGTTAGGGACCGACACCTGGGACACCTTGACCTAATCACCCTGTATATTCATCCATACACACCAGTTTAAAAGATACACAAAATTTTGGTATCCTTTACAAACCGAAGCTTTAACAGATTAATCAAAGTATCAGATTAATCAATAATAAAAACAATCGCTACAGCCTCACTTTGTGTATGTACGTTTCTATGTTGTGTGTTGTGTGTAATAATCCTGAAAGTATAGCATAATGTTGCTTTACAGTTCAGAAAGTCTTTACTAATATTTCATATTCGCTTCTTTAATGTTGCTTTTTGGACTCACATCTGTGGATCCATATCTTTAACTGTAACTTTTGTTTTTTTTGTTTTTGAGGAAATTAAAGTTTTTTTTACAAATGTTTATTATTCGTACAGTTGCTGTTAATAAAACTATTATCATCAAAACTATTTGTCTTTGGGTTTATATTTGATTGCTTTTAGTGTTGCATGCAAACATTGAGGGTAACATTAATATCTCATATTTTGTCGATGTTTCACAGAATAACTTGACTTACCTCTTTGATCTCGTCTTTGGCCTGCTGCAGTTTGTCCGGTTTGTTGGTGAACTGCAGTTTGGCTTCAGCTTCTCGTTTCTTCTGCAGAAGCATTTGACTGTCCTGCCACTTCTGCCACGTCTTCATGCGGTGGTCAAACACACCCTGAATACACACACACACACACACACACACACACACACACACACACAGAGTTTATTACAAACCAAATGTCCCAGAAATACTCACAACAACAATAACCTTTTACTCCAAAGATCATCAACAGACATCTTTACTGAAATGTTTTATGTACATTTTGTCGGCTTAAATGTACCCAAATATGTGGTCTATGGTTTAATTTGAACTGTGTTGTAACTGTACAAAAGTCAGTATTTCTTGCATTTTTTTTTTTTTTTTTTTTTTTTTTTTTAGATGTTTTGTTACAGGAATTGTAAAATTTGACTCTCATTTAATAGCTGAGTTTAATTTAGTTGTGTTTATTTGACCTTATTAAAACATGGAATTTACTGCGAAAGCTTCTTTCCACTTTTTGAAATGAAATACAAAACTTTTAAAGACCTTTTTAAGACTGAACATTTTTATATGCTTTCAAGAACAATATTACAGCTGGGGTAAATAATTTGTAAATACTTTTCCTAAATCTCATGCAAAATCACAAAATTTGCAAAAGAAAATTCTTTTCAATTTAATGAAATCAACGGTTTCTTTCCTGGCAGTCTTGCTCTTAAAATCATTAATATAATTTGCTTACTTTCTGCACACTCTTTTCTTTGAAGGCTCAGCATACAGAAAACCATATCAGTGAAAAACCAATTGAACTGGAATTGAAAAAAATCGGATAAATTTATGATAGTTATAATTGAGACAAGACAAAAACTGTTCCCTACTACCCCTACTGGCTTTTTTTTAATCAAATATGTGTCTTAAAGTACACAGACTCACATTATAGTGCATTGAATATTTTGTAGAGCTGACTAATACTGGATGTTTAAGGTTAGATACTGATATTAGGGATTAAGCATTTTAGATATTGATATTTTGACCATACAGTCATATAACCTCAAAATAAAAGAAACATTATGTATAAACAGGAAGAACAAAACTTAATTAACACAATGTGCCAATAATAAAAATGTTAACAGGAACAATGCAGTCACAGTCGGACAGGCAGAATTATCCCACTCTCTGGAAAACCAAGTTGGACAAGGGATTAAACTACCTCACCTGTTTTGTTTTGTTTTTAGTTAACTTTTTCCAGAACTACGACAATTACTTTTTCAGCATGTCCTGAACAGTACAGAACACTGCACCACTACATTCACACAGCAATACTGCTATAACTGCAGCTGCTACTTGGACTCAGGCATTCAGAGTCCGACAGCTCAGACAGCAGGTTGGTTTGATTGGTGACTCAGCAGAAAACGGACAGCTACAGGGGTTCTGTACAGTTTGTGAAACTTACAGAATTGTAATTAATGCATTAATCTGACATAAAACATCACGCAAGTTCAAAAAGTAGATAAAGAGAAACCCAATTTTAAAAAATTGGTCATTTAGTTAAATTATGCAATACTACATATCTGTGAGTGGCATTTGTGAAGCTTTTGCCATCCGTATCTGATGTTACTCCCTTGTGCTGCAATAAAAAACTAAATGTTTCCAGTAACTGTTAATCAGTCCTGTACTTCGGCTTGGAGGAATGTTTAAGCCATTGCTCTGTTCGGAATAGCTTCAACTCTAGGATGGTGGTCGGTTTCCAAACATGAACTGCCCGCTTCTGGTTCCCTTCACATCACTAGAAATGTTGATGAATTAAGGTCAGGACTTTAACTTGTCGATTCCAATCCATGCACTATTTTTTTATCTTCTTTCTCTTGAGACACTGGCCAACCGATGTCTTGACAGTTTCCTTTACAATTTGCCATTACAACTGTTGTAAATCCTCCTTCCTGCCAAAGCCTAAGGGGGCTGAGCTTTGCCTCTACCTATTCAGCCACACCTTAACTGATAAGAGACCAGGATCAGGCCCGGCTCAGTCTCTCCTTTTGTTTGGTGCAGCATGCTGATCTCCGTGTGGTGTTGCCCATTGTTCTCCACTTGACTGTGCACTGGATGCAATAGTTGAGCAGGTTATGGATATTGTTTAAAACTATTGTTTCTTCTTCGTTCCTTAGTTAATGTATAGTGCTCTGAATTTGATTTACCTTTGTTTATTGATTATTTTCTTCTCCTGTCTTTTTAGCTATAAAATCATCCACGACATCATCTGTGACGGTCAACAATTGTCTAGAAGTGGAAATGAGTGGGCAGTAAATTGTTAAAGGGCTCTCATCTGTGAGATCCTCATGCTTTAACTGGTGTGCCAATGCAAAAGCTCTCCATCTAACCCAGCAATCCAAAGTCAGCCTTTTTACAATAACTAAAAATTTATTGTTTCATCAAAGATGGCAATTTCTCCAACAGCCTCCTGGCTTGTCCATGTGATCTTTGGGAAACTGTTGATGGGCAGCAATGTTCTTTTGGTAGAGCAACGGGTCTCAACCCTGCTGTGCACACCATTGTTGTTCAGTGTTCTCCTGATGGTGGACTCGTGAACATTGACATTAGCCAATGTGAGAGAGGCCTTTAATTGCTAAGAAATGACCCCGGGTTCCTTTGTAACTTCTTGGGACTATTCCTTGCCTTGTTCTTGGGAATAATCTTTGTTGGTCAACGAAGCCTGGGGAGGGTAACAATGGTCTTGAATTTTTCTCCATTTGTGCACAATCTATCTGACAGTGTAATGGTGATGTTTAAACTCCTTAAGAGATGGTTTTGTCATCTTTTCCAGCCTTAGGTCCTCAGAAATATCGTCTATTCATGCCAGGATACACTTCAGGTTGTGATGGTTCACACCTTGATAGATCCTTTAAAACGGATTATCTGATTCTCATCCCACTGATTGAAAACGCCTGACTCAAATTAACTGCTTAATCCAAGAGGTTTACATGCTTTTGCCACTCACAGATATGCAATATTGGGTAATTTTACTCAAAATAATAAATGACCAAGTAGAATATATTTGTATCTTTGCTTTAATTGTTTTTTTTGTTTTTTTTAAAGGGTTGGCAATCTCTTACCCAGCACTGTATGACTGGTTTTAACTTTACTGGCCTAAATAAAACCGAATTTACACTACTGAGAGTTTAGAGTGTTTTTGGCTGTTTTAACACCTTCAGGTTAAAGGCTCGCTTTTTTCTCTTCTGAACCTCGCTGCACTTTTGAAGAAGCTACCAGCAGCCGTACCTTGATGGCTGTGATCAGACGGATGTAGTCCCCCAGCAGCTCGGAGAGGAAGTAGAAGTCGGCATTGGACTGGTCCTGGTGCAGCTGGTCAATCTTTTCCTCCACCTCGGCCAGTTGGGACAGGGCTCGAGACAGAGCCGTGTGGTCCTCACTGTTCCCCAACATGGCTGCTGACTTGGCAAACTGTGCTGTGTTGACTGACAACTCTGGAGAAAGAGAAAGAAGAGGAGAGTCTGATGCAGCAGCCTCCAGTTCCAATACTATCAGAGATTGCAGCATAGAATGTGGTCTCCTCCAAAGGAATTTAAAAATGTCCTGTTAATTGGTTAATAAACCCCACGTAGTATTAAAAACAGTAGGTGGGAAAACGATAGGAATGAGAGGGAAAAAAAATACGACAGAATTAAAAACAAAGTATGATTAATAACTATGAAGTGCAGAGCCCAATGCTAACGTAAAAGAATATCTAAAAATACACTGTGCCAGAAAAACGCCAACTTTTGCGAAGACACTTAGAAAGCTCTGACCTGGTCAACAAAACCCCAGTTCCTTCATTATCTCTTGTTCTCTCAGTGCTTTTCCTCCTGGTCCTCTTGTGTTAGTGACCCACCTATGATCCTCTGTTTCACACCGCTAACTTAAGTTTAATAAACAAAAAAGAAAAGCCTGCTAGTTAACTTCACGAGCAATGTGAGCAAATGAAGAAAGTCAGCGCAGTGACAACCGTGTTAACCTGCAGATAACAAAAGGAGCAACCGGTTTACTCCCATCTGCACCATCAGAGACTCCATCCAACATCAGAACCCGACCTCTTCTTATAGCCTGGCTCATCAACGACTGACAAGGCCAACAAAGCAGCACACCAATCAACTCCTTCCCTTTCTTGGACTGGCAACCGGCGTAGCATAGAGCAACATGGCTAAACATGAGAATGCTCAACTTCTGCCAGTGTACTTTAATGATTGGGTTTATTCATCAATTTTTGTTGTTGCGATCTTTTTTTCCATTGTTGGGTAGGTGACTTCGCTACACCACAAAGTTAATGTTAGTTATGCTTCTCACAGATGCAGGCTTTTGCATTCAAACTAACCATCTTCTTTCCAAACATGGCACCATAATCCTACTATCTTTACTATACAGATCTTTGTGTGCTTATACGTTTGTTTGTCCCTCACATATCTCAACAACCATTCGCCTTACCTGCTTCAAACTTAGTGGGTGCATTGATGGGGTCTCGAGGGTGTGCGCTCATGAATTTGGTGCGATTTGGCTGCATGACATGTTTAATATTTTTAACTTTAAAAAAAACCTGTAACTGGCAACCGGTGCTCTGTGCAACAGAGCATCGAAGCGGAAGAAGTCGAATGTGTCTTCACCTACTTCCAATGTGGGCTGTTCTCAAGAAACAAGGTTGGTCTGTTATCATAACCCTTGAGCACAGCACCCATGTACTTTTTTTTACAGCTCCTAAGACAACTACCGGACACCGAAGCAGCGGAGTATATCGGGGTACCATGAACCTGCCATCGTCAGATAGTGACATGGCTGTCTTTGCTTCATGTGCAACAGACAACAGAGTGACAGAAAGCTGGATGTCACTGTTCACCTCAGAGGAGGAAGATTTCAGACCATTGATGTCATTCTGCTTCCTTGATGGTTTCCAGGAGCACCGCACCGAGCTGGCAGTAATCATACCCATCATCCCTCTACTGCTATCATCTTCAAGTGTATTAGGGCATGTCCCTAAACTCGAAACTCTTGCAAGGCTTTGATCTTACTTACTCACTAATTGGGAGTTCTACTCAGGCTTAGACGAGAAGCCAAAGCACTTACAGCAGATCTTAGTTTATTGTTTCATCAAGTAAGGATCTTCAAGTCAGACATGGAGACCCTGACCTGGATTCAATAGGCTGGTACATGCTGGTACACTTGTTTGTGATCTCCACATCAGATCACAGGTAACTGACACCATTAATGAGGAATTTTCTATGCGGATGATTGTCAAACATCTGCGCACACGGTACAGGAAGCATAATATCTGGTATAGTTGTGCAGCAAAGGATGGATTCCAGCTCACCGAGTGGGTGAGCAATTATAGCACCGTGCTGTCTACCATAAAGGAGGAGGAAAAGACATCAGATCCCCAGACCTTGACAAAGACCAATTGCCAATTTGACCATGCTCTCTGGACTTCAGTAGAGTGTGGAGGATGATCAGAGCCACTGAAAAGTCACACACATAGAGGAATTCCTGTCAATGGTGAGCTTTGTGTACGATCCATTTGGCATTTTAGAGCCAAGCAGAATGCAAAACAGAATCACCGAAGTGAAAGTCCTATCACAACATTATATTGCGACATATCCTTGAACATTTTTCTGTGTAATAATAGTTTTATTACTTTTTACTATTTATTGCATGCTCCCTTTTTCTTTTTTTTAACTAATTTTTTTATACAGTTTTCAGCAACATAACAACGTACATTTTCAGACAGTTGCTTTCAATGTCCATTTTTCAGCTGTATGTAGTCTTTGTACACAGATACAATGAGCAGATACAATGCTCAAAGCACCGAAAGAACAACAAACAACAAATAGTGCCCACCCCAAAAAAGGAAAATACAAATAAACATGAAAAATATAAATAAATAAAAGGGGTTGGAGAAATAATAGTTGTCCACTCCTAAGTGTAGTACCATAGGTGCTATATTTACTTTCAGAGAAGATGGTAAAGTGCATCCGGAAAGTATTTACAGCGCTTCACTTTTTCTACATTTTGTTATGTTACAGCCTTATTCCAAAATGGATTCAATTCATTTTTCTCCTCAAAATTCTACACACAATACCCCATAATGACAAAGTGAAAAAAGAATATTTTTTTTTTGCAAATCTATTAAAAATAAAGAATGAAAATATAACACGCACATAAGTATTCACAGCCTTTGCTAAATACTTTGTTGAAGCACCTTTGGCAGCAATTATAGCCTCAAGTATTTTTGAGTATGATGCTACAAGCTTGGCACACCTATTTTTGGGCAGTTTCTCCCATTCTTCTTTGTAGGACCTCTCAAGCTCCATCAGGTTGGATGAGGAGCGTCGGTGCACAGCCATTTTCAGATCTCTCCAGAGATGTTCAATCGGGTTGAAGTCTGGGCTGTGGCTGGGACACTCAAGGACATTCACAGAGTTGTCCCGAAGCCACTCCTTTGTTATCTTGGCTGTGTGCTTCGGGTCGTTGTCCTGTTGGAAGATGAACCTTCGCCCCAGTCTGAGGTCCAGAGCGCTCTGGAGCAGGTTTTCATCAAGGATGTCTCTGTACATTGCTGCATTCATCTTTCCCTCCATTCTGACTAGTCTCCCAGTTCCTGCCGCTGAAAAACATCCCCACAGCATGATGCTGCCACCACTGTGCTTCACTGTAGGGATGGTATTGGCCAGGTGATGAGCGGTGCCTTGTTTCCTCCAGACATGACGCTTGGCATTCAGGCCAAAGAGTTCAATCTTTGTTTCATCAGACCAGAAAATTTAGTTTCTCATGGTCTGAGAGTCCTTCAGGTGCCTTTTGGTAAACTCCAGGCGGGCTGTAATGTGCCTTTAACTGAGGAGTGGCTTCCGTCCGGCCACTCTACCATACAGGCCTGCTTGGTGGAGTGCTGCAGAGATGGTTGTCCTTCTGGAAGGTTCTCCTCTCTTCACAGAGCAACGCTGGAGCTCTGTCAGAGTGACCATCGGGTTCTTGGTCACCTCCCTGACTAAGGCCCTTCTCCCCCGATCACTCAGTTTGACCGGGCGGCCAACTCTAGGAAGAGTCCTGGTGGTTCCAAACTTCTTCCATTTACAGATGATGGAGGCCACTGTGCTCATTGGGATCTTCAATGCTGCAGACATTTTTCTGTACCCTTCCCCACATCTGTGCCTCGATGACATCCTGTCTCAGAGGTCTACAGACAATTCCTTGGACTTCATGGCTTGGTTTGTGCTCTGACATGCACTGTCAACTGTGGGAGCTTATATAGACAGGTATGTGCCTTTCCAAATCATGTATAATCAACTGAATTTACCACCGGTGGACTCCAATCAAGTTGTAGAAACATCTCAAGGATGATCAGTGGAAACAGGATTCACCTGAGCTCAATTTTGAGTGTAATGACAAAGGCTGTGAATACTTATGTACGTGATTTTTTTTTTCGTTTTTTATTTTTAATAGATTTGCAAAAATTAAAAAAAAAAAAACGTTTTTTTTCCACATTATCATTATGGGGTATCGTGTGTAGAATTTTGATGAAAAAAATTAATTTAATCCATTTGCGAATAAGGCTGTAACATAACAAAATGTAGAAAAAGTGAAGCGCTGTGAATACTTTCCGGATGCACTGTATATAATGTGTGTGTATAAAGAAAATTATCAGATAAAAGTTCATTGAGTAATAACCCTCATTGTATTAATAAAGCTGCGGCAGGACCCCATCGTTTAGTAAAGATAGACTTTTGGAGCCTTAATGAGTATGTGATTCGCTCCATTTGATAGATGTCCCTTTGAACATTTTTAAGTGGGAAACCCTGGCTCTTTCTAAGTGGGTGGTGTACAGTGTAGTGTATTACAGCAAGGCTCTTGGTACCACCAGGTAGAGCCTTCACATACCATACATCAAAATTTGGAAGACTACTGATCAACAGGAACCATGGTAAAAGTCAACATTCTCAGAAACATATATTCCACCTCAATTTTGATGTAACAATAGAAAACATGACGAATATCCGGATCTGCTGTGGTGAGGTTTTGTTCAAAATAAAAAAAAATCTGATTAACAACGACCCAATTATATCAACTGAAATTTCACTAAACATTTTAGAGCAGTTTTCAGGATATTTAATGAATGAAGAAGAATAAAATGCTTATATTTTAGGAGATTTTGGAATGAAAGCACACAGCATACCTTTTCTGTGACACACCAACGATTCAAGGCTGGTGTGAAGTTTCCTCAACTGGACGTCCAGATTCTCAAAATGCTGCTGTTTCTCCTCAAACCACTGACACACAAACACAAATTCAGTCAGTTCAGTTTTGTATGACTTTTGAAAAGTTTTTTAAACTACAACAATCTTTATTTCTCCATTATTACTCCCTTCTCTATCTGACTTCCTTTTTGGTACTGCTACCTTTTTTTTTTCTTAACTTCCCATCTTTGTTATTTCTTGTTTTCCTCCATTTATGCTACATTATTTCCCTCCTTTTAGCGTCCTTATTTCTGTCTTTTACTTCATTTATCATGCCTTACTACCATCTTTAAAGACTTTTCCCCTTCCTCACTTTCTTTCCTGTTTCCATATAATCACCTGTTTATTACTCTTTTTTATTTTTTCCTTTCCATTCTTTTTTCACAATACTTTTCCTTTCCTGTCTCCTCCTCCCTTCCCGTTTCTTTATTTCCCTCCTTCTCCGAAATGCCTTTTCGTTTCATAATTTCTCTTTGCATTTCTCTTCCTCCCTTCTTTCCCTCTTCACTTATGGTTTCCCTCCTTTGTGCCCTTCCTTGCTGTTTCTGGATTTCCCACTTAACAGTCTTCCCTTCTTCCCTATTCCAATCCTTTTTTTCTCCCACTTCCACGTTTATTTCCTTTATTTTTTCTTCCTTTGATCTGTATTTTCTTATTCCATGATATCATAACCTCACTACTTCCCTTTTCCTTCCTTCCTGCTTCCTTATTTTTCCTTTCTTTCCTTCCCTCCATCTTTGTCGTCTTTTTTCTCCCAACTTATCCTTCACTTTTACCTTTTTCCTTCTTTACTTCTCCCTTTTCTCTACCTCTTGTTCCCATCCTTACAACATTTCTTACTTTCTTCTGTCCTCTTTTTTCTTATTCATTTTCTTTCCTTGCACCTGTAACTCCTTTGTCTCAGCCTTTTTGTACTGCTGTACCTGCCTCTATAACCCCATTATAACCCCATCTATAACCCTAACCCCATTCATTCTTCAATTTCCTTCTCCTCCACTCGTCCCATCCCTCTTCACTCACAGCATCTGACTCGTTCATCTTGATGGTCATCTTGTTGACGGCATCGGCAGCCTTGTTGACCATTCGTAGAAGTCCGGCGCTGCTGAGTGCCTGGGTGCTGACGGCCCGCGGCAACTACAAAACAAGCAAACACTCAATTTTATCCAAATCTTGCATTCTGTTAGTCAAATTTAAAATCTTTCCAGCATTAATTTATTTTTGTATTTGCTGTCTTGGTTTGTTTTTTGATAAAATTCTCACACCTTTTTTTTTTCTTAAATTTTTACTGTCTACTGCTTTCACTTCCTTTTTGTTTCAGTCTTTTCCTCTCTCTAACTCAATCCCAGCGGTGGCGTTTTCTCTCCTCTCCTTTGATTATATATGTCTCTCACATTTTAGCTCCAATCAGATTTAATGCAGCCACTTTATGTGCTGGGAAATTAACGGTGGAAAAAAAAGATTACTCAGAACCCAATATGTCAGTCTGAAAACACTTGGACGCCTATCTGAAAATAGACTAATTTTTCTTAATTTTGGATAAAGTTTACTTTTTTTCCCCAGACATACAGGGTTTTCCTGTGAAAGTTTACCTCCTCCTGCCCCTCCCTCCTCTCCAATCTCATTTAACATGAGCAAGCAGTAGCCAGCGGGACAGCTTTGTCCCTGGGGCCCACATTGAAGAAAGGACTTGGATAAATGAATGAAGGCAGGGGGGGTACAAATATTTTACAATTGCAGATTGGTCCCATTCACACCACCTCCACACCTACTGGTTGTGTTTCATTAAGCGGGCCAGACGCGCTTGGTCAAGAGTCCAAGTGCTTCATTTGTTAAATCGGTGACACAAAGCCATTTATTCTTGGACCCAACAAAAGCAGCCGTATAACACAATGCAATCCCAGAGTTAAGGTGGATGGTGGCGGGAAGAAAGTTTGAGCTGACAAGATAAAATGCTTCAAGAGGATTTCGTCGGAGTGGAGGATAAAGTGCAGAAACGGAACACGCCAGGGGCCTTTAAAACCTGTGGCAGTTTTCCGAAGCTTGGCTCACAGCAAGGACTTGTTGGTTTTTACCTTATTGGCACTTTTTTGCTGCTTGTTGGGGAAAAGAAGCAGTCGCCTATTTTTAACAAAGGTATTATTTGATTGTGTCTAATTCAAGGTCAATCTGTCTGTATATCTGACCTAATGGTCCAAAGGGTGAAATAGCTCGATAAATGCTGGTTACATTTTTATACATCTACAGTGGATATTATGGGTGCGCGTAGGATGGATCATAATGACCTTTTAATCTTTCCACTATTGTCCTCTCGTGATTCCAAACTGTGGTGCGAGTGCAACTGGTGGAGCACAAGGCTCATCCTGGTATCCAAGAGCCTTGATAAAGACTAAAGAAACACTAAAGAAAGTGTAGTCTACATAACATGCAAGTATACACCATATATAAGAAGAAGGCTCCAAGATTCCCAACTTAAAACTGGGCGAGGATATGGATCAATATACTTTCACTTTGAATTTGTTTCCCTGGCAGGGATGCCAACTCTTAAACTAATCTCACGTCAAATGTCAGAAAGTCCCAAAGTCCCCTCCGTCATGAAAAAACTGTTATTTATGCAAAGCTGGGTTTTTTGTTTGCAGACCAAACAAAGTCTGGCACTGAGGATTTTTGCACATTTCACAATCAACAATGGTTAATAAACAACACAAAGACCGCAAAATACAGTTTGAATAGTTTTAGTTGAGGGAGGCATTACACACTTACTACGGTTATTACAAGAACCAATACTTTTGATAATGTGAAGGTACTTCTTTCCTATGGAACCAAAGGCACCAAGGTAACATCAACATGTGGCAATTGTGGTGTATATTACTGTTTGAGTTGGATGATCAGGTACAAGTTATAGATGACCAGAAGCCAGAATGCAAATGATGATCAAGAACATTTTGGGGAAAAAAAGGAGGAACCACTAAAACTTATCTAACCATCTCAAAGACAGACATCCAGATCTGTACACAGAATTCAAGTTGAAAGAGTTTTAGTTGTCAACTTTATATTAACAACATGTCATCAGTCACAATGATCAATTACAGCTATCCCCCCCACCTCCCTTCTCTACACACATTCAACAAAAATATAAACACAACACTCAGTTGAAGTCAACTGGCAACCAGCAGTGACGTCGCCCGTTGGTTTGTGAACGGCCGTTTGGAAGCCTCGAGTTTGTAATTTGGCCAGCGACATCTTGCTAGTCCTGAGTGGAAGTGACCATATTTGGGCGAGCCAGGGGAGGAGCAAGCGGGGGATCTGACCCAATTTGATTGGAAACCCGGAGATACTACGTCCCGCCCACCGATAGCCGTATCTTGACTGCACCACAGGCCTGTCAATCAAACAGACACGCCCCCAAAAACAAGACTTTTTTAAGCTTATTTCATAATTAATTATGGAGAAAACTAATAAGGGGTGACTTCAACTAGCAAAACCAAGATAACTCATGGAGAAATTGTATTGACTGAGAATTTTATTTGACTCGTTTAATGGGACTCTAACGAGCCGGAGGCTTTTCGGAGCAACTTCTAGTGGCACTCTGTGGTATCGCAGCTTAAGGCACTTCCTCATCGGCCTCATTTTTCAGATCCGGAAGCTACGTCCACTTTTATATACAGTCTATGGTAGATGTAAGACCTCTAAAAGAAATTTCACAAATTTGTTAAGATCCATGAAGTGAGCACTTCACCTTTTCCAATATAATCCATCCACCTGACAGATGTGGCGCATCAAGATACTAGGTTAACAGCATAACTACTGCACAGGTGTGCCCTGGACGGGTCATAATAACAGGACACTCGAAAATGTGCAGTTTTATCACCCAACGCAATGCTACAAGATGTCATAACGCCCCAAAACAGCTGATGCAACAGTTGGTTTTATACAACCAAAGAATTTCTGCACAAACTGTCAGAAACCATCTCAAGGAAGCTTGAGAGGAAAAAATGCAAATGCTCGCATTTAATGGGGTCTGAAAGTTTGTAGGACTTTGTCATTTATATCTTCATCAATAAATACCAGTTTACAGATAGTAGACTGATGCTGACAGGTATGTTATGAACGGAGTGGCTCATGGTGGCAGGGATGTTGTGGTATGGGCAGGCATAAGCTTAAGACAATGAACACAGATGCCAGTTTGGATGCAAAGAAATATGAAATATGTTCTTTGATTTGATTTTCTTATTGTTATTTTCTAAGGCTATTGCATGGTTAAATCCGTAAACTTTATTTCATGAAAAAAATATGGGTATCTGTACTGGGAAATTATACATGGGAAATATGGTTGGGTACACAAACCTCTGCTCTAGACAATGAGGCTGACAATCTTGATGGTAAATTTATGAAGCTAATGAATGATTTAACAGCTACTGGTCGTATTACATCCTACAAAAATAAAAGTTTAATTAATGGAATTATTTTAATACTTGGCTGGTGACATTCAATTCTAGAGCTCACTGAGGTCACTGCAGCAAAGCTTTTCCTCCATACAGGATACAGTGTGGATGTTTTAATACATTAACCCGGTGAACCGTTGGCTATTTTCAGGGCGATTTCACTACCTTCACTTTTAAGTGAAGTTTTAGAGATTTTTTTATATTAGCCTTTATATCAGGGGGAAAAAAATACAGCTAACTCAGCTATAGTGCAGGCCCACAAATGTGTTATTATTATTATTTATTTCATACAAAGCGGGATGTAATGTCAGCCCTATGTTGGAGATGGTACAGAAGTCAGCTGTGATTTCAACTGGACTGGCTTAAAACGCTTTGTCATACAGAGAAACGACTGGTCTCATCAGAAAAGGTAAGTTCTGCTGTTTATTTTCCTATACAGTACGTTCTGAAGTGAGTGGGACTTCGGGATTCATTCAATGAAGAGTAGCGCTTCATGCAGAGTGCAACGTCGACGCAACCTCAACTTCAATTGTCTCCGCAATGCTTCGTCACACAGACCGACATTTTTTGGAAAGATCAAGTTGTGCAGTTTCACGAGATATCCTACACATGGTGATGAATACTCGCTACGCTATTCAACCGAGATTAAAGAGGAGTGAATTTGAATGCACTTTGCGTTCGTCGGGTTCTCAGGGTTAAAATACCATTTTTTCTTGTATGGCTAAAAAAAATGGACAAACAAATTGTGTTATCTTTTAAAATTTTAAAACCATTTTTCTGCTCACCTGATCCAAAAGTTTCACTGAAAAACAAACTGCCTCTAATAACTAAATGGGCTGCTGTGAGTTTTTAAACTCCTACCCATTGTTTTAGCATTGAAGTTAAAATTGAACTCCAGAAATAGAACAGACAAAAAAGCAGGTATGCAGTCTAACTGCAGTTTGCAGGTTGTGTTGATTTTCTGCAGTGAAGCATTGAAGCAGAAGCACTTTTTAAAATAACGATGCCGACCGTACTCCACTGTTAAGGGTTTTGTCAGTTACATTGAAAAAGGCACTGGGCTGCAAGAAGTGCTGTTAAAACAACAACAGTTCTGTAGAGGAAAACAAGGAAGCCCTGTCGAAAGGAAGTCTGATGACAACAAACTATTTTGTTGATGTTTGTATAAAGTCCTGGCTGTACCGAATGACTGACTGACTGACTGACTGGCTGACTGACTGACTGACTGACGCTGATGAGTCAAACATTTCCGAGTAAAATAAGTCAATTTTCATATTTACTTCTGAGCTCTCCAGAAACAGCAGGACGTCAGGATCCTTGAGTAGAATGGGATGATTCACTGTTCGCATCAAATACCTGAAACATAGAAAAAAATACTAATCAAAAAACAAATTTGCTTTTGGCAAAACTTCACTTATTATCAGTGTTTAACTTATAATTGCCTTGGAGGAGCTAGCAGCCACACTTATCTTAAAAAAAATAAGGTATTTATTCTTTATCAAGGCCTCTTGGATGACTACCATTCTACCACCTGCCTCTTAATGTTTTATAATCCCAGTAGTCTGGGATCACCTCTCTCTCTTTATTGCTTTGTCTCCCGACTTAGTAGGATCAAATTGTTTTGGTCTTTTCCTGGGATTTGTTAACAGTTGCCAAAAAAAAGAAAAATCACCAAAAGTTAAATATTCATCGGAAATGTACCATTATTGTAACCCTTTATTACGTAAACCAAAAACACTCATTAAAAATGAAAGTGCTATCATTGGAATGTTTTTTGCCTATTACAACCCCCGTTTCCCCAAAAAAGTTGGAACGCTGTGTAAAATGCAAATAAAAACAGAATGCAATGATTTGCAAATCCCGTAAATCCCATAATCGTTTGGGAACTGAGGAGACCAGTTTCTGGAGTTTTTAAAGTGAAATGTTCTCCCGTTCTTGCCTCATATACGATTGAAAAGTTGCTCTATTATTGCCTAAAGATATAATTCTAGCTGCAGTTTAGGGTCTCCTTTGTCATATTTCTTATTTTAGTAATGCGGCAAATTTTTTTAAATTGGAGACAGGTCTGGACTGCAGGAAGGTCATTTTAGCACCCGGACTCTTCTGCTATGGAGCAACGTCTGATATGTTGTCTTTAGTCTATCTGCAATAAAATATTGGTTTATTTAATTTGCAAATCATTGCAATATTTACATTTTACACAGCAGCCCAACTTTTTTTGGAATCAGGGTTGTAACTTTAAAAATGTCCATGATTGTAAAACTTTTGTCCTAATTAACCCTGCTCATTCGTTTGCATACACGTGTCCATCAGCATGGAGTTCTGCAGCTCTGAGCTCTAACACCTGTCACTGGCTGACCTTCCAGTCAATCAAGCACCAGCAGGAAAGGGCAGCAGAATGTCAGCCTCGTCCCCCTCTCCTTACCCCCCTAGTATTCAACGCACACATGAAGATGGATGTTGTGATAATTATGTATGTAATATTTGGGGGGGTTAACCTTTCAACCTGTAATGTTCTGACCAAGTTGATCTTTCCTTTACCATGACTGCATACATGCACATACACACACGCACGCACACGCGCACACACACGCGCACACACACATACACACACACACACACACACACACACACACACACACACACACACACGCATGCACGCGCATACAAAAACAAGAATGCAGGACTATCAGCCTGTGATGTAGTTACCTTAATTTTTTGTTAGCTGTGTTGATGACAAAGTGTGTGTGTGTGTGTGTGTGTGTGTGTGTGTGTGTGTGTGTGTGTGTGTGTGTGTGTGTGTGTGTGTGTGTGTAAGTTATCACAAAAGCAGAAGAACGAAAAAAAAGCACAGGTGTAAATACTAAAATGAATGATGGCTACATTCCTTTTAGCCGCTTTAGTTTCAAACAAGTCATCGTGTCTGCTGAGAAAATGGATTTTCACAACTGCAGCAATAGCTATTATAGAAAAAATTATTTTTCTTTTTGTCCTCCATCAATCCATCATCTTCCCCTTTTCCGGGATCGGGTCGCGGTGGCAGCAGGCCAAGCAAGTTGGTCCAGACTTCCCTCTCCCCCACAACACTTTCCAGCTCATCCTGGGGGATCCCGAGGCATTCCCAGGCCAGCTGGGAGATATAATCCCTACCAGCGTGTTCTGGGTCTTCCCTGGGGTCTCCTGGCAGTTGGGCATGCCTGGAAAACCTCCAGAGGGAGGCGCCCAAGAGGATCCTGATCAGATGCCCAAACCACCTCAGCTGACTCCTTTCGACACGAAGGTGTAGCGAATCTACTCCGAGTTCCCTCCTGACGTCCAAGCTGCTTACCCGATCTCTAAGGCTGAGCCCAGCCACCCTATGGAGGAAATTAATTTCGGCCACTTGTAGCCGCGACCTCGATCTTTCGGTCATGACTCCCAGAGGTCGTAAGCATCGGTGAGGGTCGGAACGTAGATCGCCTGGTAAACTGAGAGCTTTGCCTTCCGGTTCAGCTCCCTCTTCACCAACACAGTCCAGTGCAGCACCTGTTTTACTGCTGCAGCTGCCCCAATCCGCCTGTCGATCTCCCGTGAATAAGACCCCGAGATACTTAAACTCCTTGAGGCAGGCACTCCGTCCCCGCCTGGAGGGAGCAATCCACCGGTTTCCGGCAGAGAACCATGGCCTCAGATTTGGAGTTGCTAACCCTCATCCCCGCCGCTTCACACTGGGCTGCAAACCACCCCAGTGAATGCTGGAGGTCATGGTCCGAAGAGGCCAACAGGACCACATCATCTGCAAACAGCAGAGATGCGATCCCGAGATCCTCGAACCCGACGTTCTCCTGCCCCCGGCTCCGCCTAGATATCCTGTCCATGAAGGTCACAAACAGGATCAGGGACAAAGAACAGCCCTGGCGGAGGCCAACACCCATCAGGAACGTGTCTGACTTATTGCCGAGAATACGAACACAGCTCCTACTGCGGTTGTACAGAGCCCGGATGGCACCCCGAACTCCCGCAGCACCCCCCACAAAAAACCCCGAGGGACCCGGTCGAAAGCCTTCTCCAAGTCCACAAAGCACATGTAGACTGGATGGGCAAACTCCCAAGACCCCTCCAGTTGAGTCTTGCGAGGGTAAGAGCTTGTCCATTGTTCCACAACCGGGACGGAATCCGCACTGCTCCTCTTGAATCTGAGGTTCGACAAACGGTCGGAGCCTCCTTTCCAGCACTCTGGCATAAGCTTTGCCCGGGAGGCTGAGTAGTGTGATACCCTGATAGTTGGAACACACTCTCCGGTCCCCTTTTTGGAAAATGGGAACCACGGACTGGTCTGCCAGTCCATGGGCACTGTTCCCGACCCCCATGCAACATTGAAGAGGCGTGTCAGCCAAGACAGCCCAGCAATGTCCAGCACCTTCAGCATCTCAGGACGGATCTCATCCACCTCCGGCACCTTGCCACCGAGGAGCTTTTTGCCAGGGATATGGGTGCGACCCCCCCTCCAAGTCTTCAGACACTGCCTCCTCTCCAGGGGGCATGATGGTGGGGTTTAGGAGTTCCTCAAAGTGCTCTTTCCACTGCTCTTTTTGTCCTTCAGTTTTTAATCTCCAGTCCACTGTCTCTTCTCTTTTAATACTTTCTGGTAATTCTGTTTTAACAGTCTTTCTCCAATGAATTTGAAGACTTTTTTAAAACCCAACTCAATACCTCTATCACAGTCACAATGGGAAAAGAATGACAAAAAAATAAATACAAATATCACAGAATTTGGAAATCTTGTAAATAAAAAGTAACTGATTTCTTTACGATAGATTTTTCAATTGTTACATTTCTGCTGACCATAAACCAGTATTGCAAATTCCCATAAATGGGCAGCAGAAAACAAAATTCCGCTGCATTTTCGATTCTTCTGTGTTTTGTTCTCGTAATACCTCTCTAGTGCTGATCTCCTCTTCTCCACAAACTCGTTGGAAGAATGGTCCTCCTTCCCCACCTTCACCTTGGTCATCCCTGCAGACAAGAAGAGATTCATTTACATAACTGATAACCAAACACAACAAGGGCGGGATACTAATTAACATAAACACACATTTGTCTGTTTTCACTCACAACTCATAGAACGTTTTACACAAACTCTATTTATGTATGTATTTACTTCTCATATGTTTCCTATATTTATCTACATCCAGCTCTTCTTTTTATTGTCCAACATGAAAACAAAATATAATTGTCTTAATGATGACTTGAACTCAATTGCTCAGATGCTAAACCAGGTACTTAAGTATTTCAGTGCAATTTTACAACTGATTTTTGAAAAACTGAAAAAAAAAAATTCGGGATTCATTATCCTGATTTTATACAATATTTGAAGGCCCATGGTTTCCATTGCTTGATGCAGTAAGCGATCATTTTTTTATATCAACAACAGTGCTATAACATCTCGCTGATGTTCTTTTATGTTCAAATTTTGTTTTCTTTTAATGCCACAGAACGGGTTGGGTATAATTTCTCATGTTTACAATACAATGAGCATATTGGGAGAGTTTGCTGGCATCCTCTGATAGGTGGGAATTTCCGCAGGAAAATAAGCATGGCCTTTATGTGATGGTGGTAGACACCAAAACGTTGTGTTACTATAGTGAGTTCAAGTGACGGGTACTGAGCAGGATTCTTTGGTTTTCTTTAATGTTGAATGCAAAAATAAATAAGTAAAAAGTCATCTTTGCAGGGTTCAGACTGCGGTGAAAACACAGACAACTAAGTATTAGTTCCAAGAACTACCTTTCAGAATGGATTTTGGTGGAAATGTGGTTTTGATATCAGGTGCATGAATGAGAAGATTAAATGGTGTGTCAGACAGCTTATTAGGCTTAGTTGAAGATTTATAGGAGAAAAGCTACCAGATGGGACTTTTCAGAGCAAAATTCACCTCTGACTGAGCGTTAATGTGAGCTATAAAGTCAACTCTAGCACAACAAACTCAGAGGTTACACTAAACCTGCTTTCTAGACAGTCCCATTGGCCCAACAGTGGGTGGGTCACGTGGCATTGGCTTTACTTACCCACAATGCTTTTCTCCGGTGCAGGGGGGACAATGTAGCCTATATGAAGGTACTTGGAGGCTAGTTTACTGTGCAGACCCAGGAAATCACTGAAACGCCTTTTTACTGAAAACTCATTACACTTGAACAGGGATATGGAAGTCTGGGTGATAGACAGAGAGAGAGAGAGAAAGAGACGGAGAGAAAGATAAGAGAGAGTAGTCAACGACTGTTGCTTCTGTCCTGTTGGTTAAAACACAAAAAGTTAATGGAAACATCGGTTTGAAAGGCCTGTAAAAGCTTTCAGCCACAGCAACTTGTGGGGAAGCAGCAAGTGTGCTTCCATCAGCACTGCTTTTAAGAACTTTATGAATTCACAAAGTACTGTCAAGGGAAATGTGGGAAAATTAAAAAAAAAAAAAAAAGAGCTTATATATTGCAAAAGAAGAAAAGTTGGGGTATTGATACGCTAGGATATCAGGGAAGCTAGCTCAGTTAATACTTTTAAAAGGAAGCTCAAAACATATCTCTTTACATTAGCCTTTAACTAGTTACTCTGGAAGCTCTCTTGCACTTGCCTGCACTTGAACTACTATACCTTTAAAATGCATATTGCTTATTTCATATTTTAACTCTGTTTAATTTTATGCATATTATCTGTTTCTCATGCATTTTATCGGTTCTTATCCATTCTATCTGTTCTCATGCATCTCATTTCTTTTCTATAATTTAAAATGTTCATTTGTATCTGTTTTTATATGAAACACTGCATGAAATTATCTTGCTGTAAAGCACTTTGAGCTGCATTTCTTGTATGAAAGGTGCTATACAAATAAAGTTTATTATTGGCATTATTATTTTTAGGTTAAACCTAGTATATGATGTATAGTTGTAAAAGGGGACCATTTATATACATTTTTAAGGTGTTATTTTGTTTATATTCCAAGAGTTTAATAAAGTAACTTTCCGTGATTCACAGCTCAAACCAACGTCTTTATCTTAAACTGCCCTTTTTATGTATCCCCTCAATTCAAGGTCTCCCTCCCTGAGAGTCTACTGACTTCTGTTTGGCCAGCTTCAAAGAAGACGCAGGGCAGCACCCACTGCTTGTGAGCCCTGGCTCATCCTTTTGCCATTGTGGAGGCACTAAGAGTCAACTGTAAACCTGCTAACTAATATTAGCTCTCATTTTTTGATCGGAAATGTCGACTTTCTCAGATCCATCCGCACAACAGCACAAAAATCCACAGGATCACAGATTACAGCAGGACATCTCAGATGGTAAACATTAATCTAATTTTTTGGGGCTTTTTGTGGGACATAACAATGAATTTAACCTTTTAAATCACAAGTTGTGTTTATAAAAAATGTTCTACATGGTATATGCAACTGTTAATAGGTGTGCATGTGGAAAATGTGCTAGAATCGCTAGTAAATTGTTGTTCTGCTGTCACAAAATGACAGAAAGTTAAAGTGTTTCCCATCTCACTGCACCATATGGTCATGCTGTGCCTGGACTATGTGACCATATACATATGTGGATGAATTTGTTGGGACCCCAACAGCTCATGGAAAGAAATGTGCCAATTCTCCTAAGAAAACGATCAAATTGAGTCTGTCAGAGATTTGCAGGTGACACATTCTGGGTCTGGGTCGAATAAGCAATATTTACTTGGAAACCTATTTAAAATAGACGTGCAAAAAAAACTGAATCAGATTCTACATCTAGAGCATATGTTCAAGCGAATAGCAGAGACAAACCAATTTCCAATGACATCATCAATTAGCTTGTTTGAAGATTGGCTGCACCCGACTGGCAAAAAAGAGAAGTTTTCGATCAAATCTAGGTGAATACCGTTGTAGTGATTTTAGTGTCATGTCTTGTCGAAGGTGAAAAATTAAACAAACCACAGCCATATTATTCAGTGGTCCATCTCCATTTTAAACTTTGACTTGATCTGCGCTGACGTACCACACTTGAACTAAAGGAGGGACGAACCTACTTGTGTTTTTCAGAATTTCCAGAACAAACAATGGAAAAATGGCGTGGTATCGAGAAAAGAAATATCAGCATTATAAGGTTTGTTACAAAAACACTGTTCGAGTCTCGATCTACTGCGGGCTGCTTTGTAGAACGTTTATTCACAGCAAAGAAAACTTCCAGGCTAACAGAAATGGTACAGAAACAGTGGTAAATACTGCGGGAACGTAGAGTGCAAGACCCGTGTTTTAATACTGTATTATGAACACTAAAAACCTGGACTTATACCGAAAAAA
Source organism: Embiotoca jacksoni (assembly GCF_022577435.1). Classification (NCBI taxonomy): domain Eukaryota; kingdom Metazoa; phylum Chordata; class Actinopteri; family Embiotocidae; genus Embiotoca; species Embiotoca jacksoni. The sequence goes on from NW_027185397.1 coordinate 2,589,174, forward strand.
GAAGAGCCTTTAGTTGTGCTTTCTGCCCGGAATACATTTTACTAATCACCTTTTATTTTTCTTTGTTTTTATACCTCATGTTACTTTGATAAATGTAAGCAAAGGAATAATTTAATTTAACTGTATCACAATAAACGCTTTGTCTTTCACCTGACTTAATCCTACAGTGCTAATATAGCAAGTAGTAAATGACTATGTTTCCAAGACACAAACTGTGCTTTTTTTTGTTGTTGTTGTTGCATCTGCATGCTAATGTGAGGCCAGTTTTTTTTTTACTGTATAGTTCTGGAAATTCAGAAGAAGTAATTCATGTCTATATTTTTTTAGTTCAAGCAGAGGTCAACCGTTATTGGCTTAACCCAAAAAGGTCAGCATAGTTTGGGGTCAAAATTCAACAAATTTCAGCTTCTGCTTCACGCACACCATAGATCTGAGGATATCTGAAGGTGGCATATATCTGATATCTGACTACACATAGACAGTAGTGGAGAAGAATACATAAACGAAATTGTGAATACACCCGTCTGTCACAAGAAAAAATTCTCACCCTTGTGTGTTTTATTGAAAGAATGTTGAGAAACAAGTTTTGCTTCAAATGCTTTAGATCCGACTAATATATAAATAAATGCTTTACCAATAAGCATCACTCGCCATAAAAACATAAATAAAATAACCAGTTTGATAAAAATCTCACCTTGGTCGTCACTTTGTAGGCCATGTATGCATTCATTCCATCACCTGGAAAACAAAGTGGAATCACACAAAAAGTTATATAAATGTATTTAGGCCATAAAATCTCACCAGTATTTCGATTATACAGTGAAATACAACATTGTCCTTTCAATGTGTCACTCACTGTTTAATTAGCATTAATACTTTAAACAGAATAACTGACGCTTGAAACAGGAACACACTCAGCTCATATATCACACTAGTTAAACTGGTTACATAAGTTTTCTTGTGGCAATATTTACTGTCTCTTGTTTGACCTTTTATATATTTACATACAGGGACTGTAAAACAAGTTTAGGAATTAAACCTCTACCGCGTATGAAATATCAGTCCTGCACTGTCAACGCACATATTAATGGTTAATAACCCCCGAAACTTTTTTCTTTAGGACAGACTTCATGTTTTTAGCTCTGAACTGTGTTAGTTTGCATCCGGACTAATGTGTTAAAACAAGTTACACAATAACACAAACCAATCGAGGCAGTTTGTTGACCAGTGTTCTATATGGTAAAATAACTGTTTTTTTGTCAACAGATCTTTAAAGAAGCCCCAAATTAAACTTGCAGAAATTGCTTATGTGTGGCCAGGAAATGTATAGCAATGACATGGAAATCTGATTCCCCTACTCTCATCGACTGTGGAAATGGACAGTTATATTCCTCTTGAAAAGATTACATATGATGTCAAAAAATGATATAATTATTTTTTTTACTATCTGGCAGCCTTATTTGGAGTACATGGGTACAACACTAACAGCACCATAGGACCGTAGCTATTTGAAGCTTTGAGCTACAATATACATTGTGCTGTGCTGTGTCTCTCTTTTTGTTGTTGTTGGTGTTGTTTTGTTTTGTTTGGGGGAATTTATATTGACTTGATTTATTTATTTACTTAATTTTATTTCATTTATTTGTGTATTTTTCTTTCTCAATTTGTTATGTAATGTTCTGCAATGTTTAATGTTCTATATGTTCTCTTGAATTGTTAAAACGTTTAAAAATAAAATATTCCAAAAGAAAAATGACTGTTTTTGTCAAGGGAGTCTAGTAACTTTGAAAAAGGGCAATATAGCAGCTTAAGTTCCCCCTCATGAGAAAGGGCTGCGTGATGGCAAGGCAAAGTGTTGACTCACTCACGGTACAATTTCTCCTATGCGAAAAAGTATCTACCGTGAAGTCGGAGCCACAAAAGTCCCACTACACCGAGTTCTGAGAACTACGATGGTTCTCAGTGACTACACTGCAGAGAAAAACTTGAAACTCTGAAAAAGTTCTTGCAATACGAAATCGCCCGAATTTTGCGTGTTATCTATAAACTTGGTCAGAGCTGTTTCCTTGTCACTTTTGGAATCCGACCCCACCCGAACCCGCCCGTCGGTTAGCCCACAGGGGACACGGGTCACAGGTGACCCACATGTCACTACTACAGAGCTTCAGTGGTGTTGTAACAATAAACTATTAGTGCGGTAATTTGTTAGAATGATGAAAATCTGTAACTTAGTAGACTGTTGGCTTCTGTCGATGTCGACTACATTTTATTTCATCGTTTTGGGGGCTGATGGGAAATGTGGGCTAATGAGACTGAGGAAAATGTTTATAATGCTAAATAACCAATATCTTTTGGATTTTTCTGACTTCACCTGTTCTTAAATACGCCTCTCATTGTTCCAGGATATTCTAGGACTATATAAATGCAAAATCAAAATACACTCACCCACTTTCTCTGGGTCAGACACTGATATGTGCATGTCAAACGAATCACCATCCTCCTCCTCTTCAATCTACAGAAACATGGAAAAAAAAACTGTTCTTCAAAGAGACTACGATCACTTATTAATGTGATAATAATATGTCAGTTTTAGAGGTTATAAGTCTGGTTTTCCCCAAATGATTGACAAATTCAGTGCGTTGCAAATATACAACCAAAATGTATTTGTTCATTTTGACCGATCAGAAGGAAATTAAAGTGCCATGTGGCCACAAAGAAGTGTCACCTCGTCGAAGGAGGAGTGTGTGAACATGTCGTCATGGGCGTGGCCAATGCGAGGGGTGATGACAGAGGTGGGAGGGGTGATAGGAGTGATGGCGGGCGACGGGCCATCAGATAGCAGGATGTCTCTTTCTGGACTGTCCAATGAAACCTCTTCTGTTGCTTCTACAACAACAACAGCAGCAACAACAACAACAACAATACACACACACGCACACACACATAAAAGAGAGTCAGTGAGTGTGTGATAGGGCAAAAAATTGTATCCCTTTAGAGAGAGAATATGGACATTACTTGTTGTGGGTAACATGTGCACACAAACAAAAAATGGTACATTGGTTACCAGAGTTACTTTACTTTCAACTTCTCTGCACTCATTTTGTTATTATTCGTCTTTTTTATTCTTGATTAATTCACTTGATTTTTTTTTTCTTTTCCTGTTAAAACCCTCTTTTGTTATATTTATGGACACAGTTAGGGCTGGAGGGGAACAGCAATTTGATCTAAAAAGAACTGCCTGAAAAAAAAAAAAAAAATCATAAAACTTCAATTTTTTTTAAAGCATTGAAATCATAAAACATGTTCAGAGTCATGATGAAACTAGAACAGTGAGCAAAGGAACACCACAAGTTTCCCAAAACTATGTTGTCTTTTGGGGATTTTCTGTTGATTTTCTGCCACTGCCTCCATGCTTAAGAGTCTGTAGCCTGCAGTTCCAAAAGCTCATCAAACTGAAATGACTTGCACCCATCCTCATAAAAGGTCCACGGGGGGTAATAACGCCATTGGATTTAACTGCTGACCCTCCAGAAAGTCAACCTCACACATTAACAAACTGGCGTGCACGGATTAATATGCAGGGCGATTCGGTCGGCCAGCTTGTATCCCCAGATGGAGATCCCGAATCCAGTTGGCAAAATGGCCACACCAGGCGACTAATTTCTGTGTTTACTTTAGGTCAGCGTAGAAAAGCAAACCTAAAATGTGTGCTTTGTGTGACTCCTCATTTCCCTGAATCTCTACAATGGAAGTGGAGTGCAGTGCATGTGGAGCTACCACAAGCCATAGAGCAACAATAGCCACATTAAAGGGAAGTAAAGGAGGTTCAAATGAACCAAAAGGGTCCACCTGGTGTTTATTCTATCAACTAACTCCTAATATTCACATAACATAGTAGTTGGTGCCAAAATTTGGTTAATATTTGTGCTACATTTAGATAGAAACCTTGCAACTGGGACTATATGAACAGACAAATTATTGAAATGAATCAAGGAAAACCTTTTAAACTTCAGACAAATCATATCAAAGAAATACTGCTCTTATTGTTGTAATAAATCATTGATGTCTCAAAATTGTCAAAGACTTCAGACTCTAGATCATTTATCATCATTGATAAGCCTGAGAAAGACAATTACATTGCTTTTAAGAAGTAGGTCTTACTTTGCCCGATCGTTACAATGTCTGTAGCTTTCCCTTGTTTTCCCTGTAGCTCTATGTGGTCCTGTGAGGTGCATGCGATTCTCAACGGATAGGCAAAACTCAGCATAATATCAGCACATCAACGTTGTTTTGTAATTTTTTTGCGCTCGCATGATACCATAAAGAGGTAGGAATTTATGTATCTGTGTACGTGTGACGGACATACCTGCGAACAGATCCTCTGGATCGTCATCAAAAAGAGAGTCTTGTTTGGGTCCGTTTGAGTTGGTGCTGATCTCTTCAGGAGATTGACAGGCTGGTTGTGACTGTACACACAAAAACACAGACACACACTTAAAATGGGACTTCTTATGCAGCAGGCAAATGTTATTTTTAGAGGAATAAAAAAAACGTTTGTTAAATAATACATGTTTTGTAAACAATATCGTGGATTATAATAATGATAAGAGTCCTGATATTACTTATTGTTTATGATAAGACAGACATTCCTTTTCATTTTTAACCTTCATTGTTTTGCTGCACTAAGCTCTGTAGATATACACACTGCCGTTCAAAAGTTTGGGGTCACTTAGAAATTCCCTTGTTTTTGAAAGAAAAGCACATGTTTTGTCCATTAAAATAACATCAAATTGATCAGAAATATTTTGTAGACATTGTTAATGTTGTAAGTGACTACTGCAGCTGTATACAGCTGATTTTTTATGAAATATCTACAGGCCATTCTCAGCAACCCTTCCAATGGCAAGTTGTATTTGCTAATGCAAGTTGATAATTTCAACAGGCTAACCGCTGAAAACTGTTGTGCTGATTAAAGAAGCAATACATCTGGTCTTCTTCGGACTAGTTGAATATTTGAAATATCAGCAGTTGTGGGTTCCAGTAGTCTCAAAATGGCCAGAAACAAAGAACTTTCTTCTGAAACTCGTCAGTCTGTTCTTGTTCTGCGAAATGAAGGCTATTCCATGCGAGAAATTACCAAGAAACTGAAGATCTCGTACAACGCTGTGTACTACTCCCTTCACAGAGCAGTGCACACTGCCTCTAACCAGAATATAAAGAGGAGTGGGAGGCCCCAGTGCACAACTAAGCAAAAGGACAAATACATTCGTGTCTAGTTTGAGAAACAGACATATATACAGTGGTGTGAAAAAGTGTTTGCCCCCTTCCTGATTTCTTATTTTTTTTGCATGTTTGTCACACTTAAATGTTTCAGATCATCAAACAAATGTAAATATTAGTCAAAGATAACACAAATAAACACAAAATACAGTTTTTAAATGAATGTTTTTATTATTAAGGGAGAAAAAAAATCCAAACCCACATGGCCCTGTGTGAAAAAGTGTTTGCCCCCTAAACCTAATAACTGTTTGGGCCACCCTTAGCAGCAACATCTGCAATCAAGTGTTTGCGATAACTTGCAATGAGTCTTTTACAGCGCTGTGGAGGAATTTTGGCCGACTCATCTTTGCAGAGTTGTTGTAATTCGAGCACGAACTGCCTTTTTAAGGTCATGCCACAGCATCTCAATAGGATTCAGGTCAGGACTTTGACTAGGCCACTCCAAAGTCTTCATTTTGTTTTTCTTCATCCATTCAGAGGTGGACTTGCTGGTGTGTTTTGGATTATTGTCCTACTGCAGAACCCAAGTTTGCTTCAGCTTGAGGTCACGAACAGATGGCCGGACATTCTCCTTCAGGATTTTTTGGTAGACAGTAGAATTCATGGTTCCATTTATCACAGCAAGTCTTCCAGGTCCTGAAGCAGCAAAACAGCCCCAGACCATCACACTACCACCACCATATTTTACTGCTGTTGGTATGATGTTCTTTTTCTGAAATGCGGTGTTACTTTTACGCCAGATGTAATGGGACACACACCTTCCAAAAAGTTCAACTTTTGTCTCGTCAGTCCACAGAGTATTTTCCCAAAAGTCTTGGGGATCATCAAGATGTTTTCTGGCAAAAATGAGACAAGCCTTAATGTTCTTTTTGCCCACCAGTGGTTTTCATCTTGGAACTCTGCCATGCAGGCCATTTTTGCCCAGTCTCTTTCTTATGGTGGAGTCATGAACACTGACCTTAACTGAGGCAAGTGAGGCCTGCAGTTCTTTGGATGTTGTCGTGGGGTCTTTTGTGACCTCTTGGATGAGTCGTCGCTGCGCTCTTGGGGTAATTTTGGTCAGCCGGCCACTCCTGGGAAGGTTCACCGCTGTTCCATGTTTTCTCCATTTGTGGATAATGGCTCTCACTGTGGTTCGCTGGAGTCCCAAAGCTTTAGAAATGACTTTACAACCTTTTCCAGACTGATAGATCTCAATTACTTTCTTTCTCATTTGTTCCTGAATTTCTTTGGATCTTGGCATGATGTCTAGCTTTTGAGGATCTTCTGGTCTACTTCACTTTGTCAGGCAGGTCCTATTTAAGTGGTTTCTTGATTGAGAACTGGTGTGGCAGTAATCAGGCCTGGGTGTGGCTAGAGAAATTGAACTCAGGTGTGATAAACCACAGTTAAGTTATGTTTTAACAGGAGGGGGCAAACACTTTTTCACACATTACCATGTGGGTTTGGATTTTTTTTTTCTCCCTTAATAATAAAAACCTTCATTTAAAAACTGCATTTTGTGTTTACTTGTGTTATCTTTGACTAATAGTTAAATCTGTTTGATGATCTGAAACATTTAAGTGACAGACATGCAAAAAAATTGGAAATCAGGAAGGGGGCAAACACTTTTTCACACCACTGTGTACATATATATATATCTTTTTGTTGTTGTTGTTGTTGTTGTTTTCCATACAACCCCCTTTCAAAAAAAGGACAGGGCAACAAAAGACTGGAAAAGTTGTGTCATGCTATAAGAAATACCTGGTGGAATAGCTCACAGCTAATTAGGTTACCTGACAAAAGATTAGTCACAAAATTCATTATAAAAAGAGCATCCCAGAGAGGCAGAGTCTCTCAGCAGTGAAGATGGGGAGAGCTTCACTGGTTTCGGAAAGACTGTGTGGGGAAATAATGCAACAATCTGAGAATAATGTTCCTCAAAGTAAAATCGCAAAGAATTTGTAGATTTCATCATCTACTGTACAAAATATCATTAAAAGATACAGAGAATCAGGAGAAATCTCTTTACGCAATGTTGGAGATCAGACACAATTTTGTAGTGGAAATCACTGCATGGGCTCAGAAACTCTTCTGAAAACCATCCTCTGTGAACATAGTTCATTGCTGCATTCACAAATGTTGGTTAAAAAAAAACAAACATAAAAACATGATCCAGAAATGCAGTGGCCTTATGAGGGACGAAGCTAATTTAAGAAGAACTGAGGGAGAAGTGGAAAACTGTTCAGTGGTCTGACAAATAAGAGATTTGAAATTATTTTTTGGAAATCATTGACACTGCTTCCTTCAGGAAAAAGAGGAGAGGGACAATCCAGCTTGTTATCAGTTCACTTTTCAAAACCAAACTGTTGAATAGCTGAAATCCTATATGAGGCAAGAACGGGAGAACATTTCACTTTAAAAACTCCAGCAACTGATGTTGGCAGGTCCCAGATGTTTACAGAGTGTTGTTAAAAGAAGAGGTGATGCAGCACAGTGGTAAACATGTCCCCTGTCCCAACTTTTTTTAGACACGTTGGCTGGCATCAAATTCAAAATGAGCATATATTTTTCATAAAACAATAAAATGTCTCCGTTTCAACATGTGTTGTCATTGGTCTATTTTCAATTAAATATGGGTTTATGGGATTTGCAGCGTCCCAGCTTTTTCGGAAATGCAGTTAAAATAATATTTTTTTATAAATCTGGTGTGTGGGGAGATCTGACTCAAACCATGAATATACAAGTACAATCATGGATTATTGCTAAATAATATCTATTAGGCTATGAGTTGGCTTCATGCAACCATATTTGAAGTTTTCAAAACAAACTTCTCCACAAAAGGTCCACAAAAACTGAGCTGCATTTATTTCCACGTCATAGAAAACTTTCAGACATTTTCATGGAAGCAGAGCAACCGCCACAGCTGCATAGTCGCCGTGCAAACTCCATCTATTCCACAGAAGAAACAGTAAAAAAAAATTCCAAGCACTGTCTGTCATCCATCCTGCTGAACTACAGACCTTCCTGTCTGCCAGAGAGGAAACAAGTCAGCTGCTCCACAAAACACTGAATGTAAAACTGATTGATCAACTGCAGCAGAAGCCAGCAATGGCTCATTGCTTCATTGCCAAAGGCTTTCTGAAGCATTCCAAGGGTTTCCATTGCAGATTTCCTCAATTTGACTTCAAATTTGATACGTGCCGTCGGCTCAAGTCCGTGGTGAAATTGCATATGTGCATAAATGGCTGATGTTGCTCAAACGACGTGATGTGAATTACTTGCTCACAAAAATTACCGCTTTTCCTTGCTCCATGTGCGTCGCTGTGCTGCGCTCCATTCCTGCACAGCAGGATCAGTCTCAGAACATTTAAGTGCTATTTGTACAGGTCAGTGTTTATGCCTTTAATAACAACTGCTAACTATAGCATTTCTGCCATAAAGGGTTTGAGGCCTATTGATGCCGCTTTCAATCGGCACGTTAAAAAAAGTTGTATCTTAAACATATTAGGTGAACTTTCTACGTAATGTTACTGACCACATTCATAACTCAGCAATAAAAAAAAAACCCGCAGAGAATTCATGTGTTCCATTTATGAAAGCAGTTGTGCATCAGGTTTATAGCCATTACGACATCAGTACTTTAACCCGTCCAAGTAGATCCGGGTCCTACTTAAATCATTTACAGAAGTGAAGATGTCACTTTAATAAAAAACAACTCTTATCAGTTCAATATATTGTATAGTAGTAGTATAGTAGTTAATGGTAATATTCCGTTGGTAAAATTTAGCTGCGTAATAACTACAGCTTTGGTAAGACATGCACCAAATTCAAGTATGTGGTGGGACCCTATTGGGAAGGGTATGCTATGATGTGTTTGTAAAGATCCTTTGTATTGTGATTGTAAAAATTGCACACACAAAAATAGCAACCCATAGGAATGGCTTGAAAACAGAGTTGCTTCAGGTTTTTTTTTTTGTGTAATATTTTAAAAAAATCAAAGTGCAAATGATAGACTTGGTAGAGTGAAAATCCCATGGGATTCCCCTCTGTCTGTAAAAAAAAAAAAAACTCAATTGAGCCACAATGTGGCAAGTTATTCAATGTTTCAGTTTATTGTCAATAACTCCCACATCATGAGTCATAGAAGAAAAGAAAAAGCAGGAAACTTTTCCTGAACCGTCGATTCGGACATTGACAATTTTTCAAGCAATTTGCATATTTTAGTAAAAAAACACGTTTCACTACCTGTTACATTCGATCTTCACCAAACTTAGGACATACCCTATTTGGACGAGCAAGAAAAAAAGTCTGTTTTGCCGTAAATCCTACTGTTTACTTTTGTGTGTTCTAAACATTCTAAATCAAATAGTTCTTAAATGGAGCCCTGCATCGAAACCAAGCTTAGACGTCTACACAAATAAGAATTTTAAGCACTACCTACAATTTTGTGGAATTTGGCACCTGAGGGCGCTACAATACAAAAATGTTTTTTTGTGGTGCCCTTTATTGTCCATATTTCATCTATTCTTCAAATTTGGGGTGATAGATGTTTTAACAATGTAGAAATGACCTGGACATTTTTGGTGCCCAACAGTCTTTATGGTTTTTCTAATTTGTTGTTGAGCAAATTTGCATAGGTGAAAAAAATGATGCCCCCAAAATTGAATTGATATAATTTACTGCTATCTATGACTACACTCATGTGCATGTAAAATACATGTCAGATGCCTGCATATCAACTATTAACACCAGACAACCATCTTTAGTCTCTTGAACAAGTTTTTTTTCTCAACGTTGTCTTTTCATTCTGGGATGACTTTGCTGCCGGTATCCGCTGCTCTGCATCACGTGGCATAACGCCGCATGCTAATTTGTTGAGAAAGAAAAGTAGGAGTGCTTGTTTTTCTGGAGGAAAATGCAGGAGAATTGTTGTCACTCAAAAAAAAACAAAGAGCATAGAAGTCATGATTTTTATTACGAATAATTGTGCAAACCCCTTACTTTGTCAGGGCAGCTTCAGGAGCAGCATTAAGGTGAAATATTGAAATGAAACACACCTGAACGGGCAAACTCAGAGCTCTGTTCAACGCGGGAGTCCAGGAAATACAGGAGGAAGGATGAGTGGAGAAAGATAGCCAGATTTTTTTTGCTGAGAGGACAGAAAGAGGAGAGAGAGGAGGAAATGAGTGATGATAACGAGGAACTTTCTCCCTCCTTACTCAGCAACCACAGAGGGGTCAAAGGAAACTCAGTACACACAGTCTCTCTCTCTCTCTCTCTCTCTCTCTCTCTCTCTCTCTCTCTCTCTCTCCCTCTCTCTTTCAAACACCCACCCACCCACCCACCCACACACACACACACACACACACACACACACACACACACCACAAAGCTGCATCCATTCAACAAGAAGCGTTCAGAAGCTGTTTTGCACTCCCAGAACAAACTTTTTTAAGAAAGAAAATCACTACAAACTGCACTTAGCAGATAATTCAACTAGTTTAAGCTAAAAAAAAAAAAAACATTAAACGAAAACCTGACAAAATGTCAATCAGATCCCCAACCCTGATGTGGATCAAATTCAAACCTTATGACCCAGTTTATTCACATTAAATTTACAATTGATAAATGTGTCTTAATCACTTATTCAATTAACTGAATAGCTACAACAAGACTTCACCCAACCATTTAAGATGAAAATCCAGTTCAGAAGTCCAGAATTCTGAACTCAGTTATGACAAATTAGAAATTAGTAAATGTGAACACAGAAGAAAGAAAATGTATCATTGAATTAAAAACAACAATAAATAAAGCATGAACGATAAGTGTTACTATCTTTAAGTGTCAGTTCAATCTTTGGTAGCAAATAAGGCGGTTCCGTAATGGTTAATGGTTAAAAAAGAAAAAAAAAAAACTGTTCAGGAAGTAGCCAAGTGAAAAGGCAATATGAAGACAAGTCAAGTCCAAGCTGAGAGACACTGAAAAAAAATCCAAGTATCCAAGTTTCTAAGGGGTTTCAGTGGAGGCCCCCAGTTATCAATATAGGAGTGGACAAAGTAATAGAAACATTTGCAACACAAACTACATTCTCCGAAGGTATTATCCAGTTCAATTAAGATCTCTGTAAAAGTAAAACTGATCACAAAAGTATGATTTCTTTGCAGGACTGTCAGCATTACATCTGAACTATAGGTGGACCGAATCACCCGGCAACTGAGAAGAGATTATTATCAGAGACCAGGGGAGAGAACCCGTTTCACATTCCTGCAAACTGAGATACTTTGTAGGCCACAGGGGTCAAGGTGAAACAGACTGACTTACAAAGAGATGTAGCACTAACCCCAGAATTGCAATCAACCATTGGTTGGCACGGGCAAGATCCAAAAAAAAAAAAGAGATACAAGACAACAACCTTCAAGTAGCAAAAGAGCAACAAAGAGACACCTAAGAACTACAAAGAGATGGTAAACAACTGCAGAGACCCAAGATGGCTACTTGTAGTAGGAAAACAGAAAAAAAAGAAGAAGTGGCCACAAAAAGAGGCTACAGAACTACACTGAGATACAAAATGACAACAAAGAAACACAAAAAAACACAGATACATGAAACAACCACTAAGAAATAGAAAATAGATTAAATAGAAACTGAATCTGTTGTTTTACAGATTATACACAGTAGTCATCAGAAGCATGACACAAAATGACACTTGTCATAAATTCAGATCTGTTCTTGTATCATTAACAACCAAATCTAAAGGGAACTTCACTGTTGTATGAATTATGTATAATAAATCACCAAAATTATTGAAATAGAGTTAGTTTCATATTTTGGCTTTTATGGGGGGGGGGGGGGCGTGGAGAACAAATGCTCCATTGAACGCTTTATGGATTTCATCATTTCATCATTTTAATTCCAATGTAACTCAAAAAAGGAAAACACTCATGTTTCCACCAATGTAAAAACTGCTGCTTTAAATTTGGAGGAATCAAATGGTTCATAGTCACCTGCAACGTTTAAGGCCTCTCTTAATTGAGGGGTTGTGCGTCGGCTGGGTACTCAAGCCTTACCGCCAACATAACATGAGCAAGACATTACAAATATGTCCATGCTGCCTTCAGTTCATAAAAGACAAAGAGGAAACACCATCCAGGCTTTTTTTGGAAATCTTGTCATCTTTACATGACAACTTGGGAGTTTTGCACTGAACGGTAAACTTCTTTGAGTTGTGTCACAAGTTTTGATCGCAGAGACGTTTGTGTGTCCACAATTCTCTCCAAAACCAAACAGACTTCTAATTTCCAGAGGGGTGTGGACACAATATTATGAGTATTGCTGCAACTAAAGATTATTTCTATTATCAATGAATATGGTGATTACTTTTTTGACTAATCGATTAATTGTTGTCTGTAAATTCACTGCTGCTCAACAAGTTTGGGGTCTCCTTTGTTGTATTTTCTGTTTCATCGTGCGACCAATGGGATGCACCCAGACTCTTCTACTACAGAGCCATGCTGTTGCAATATGTACAGAACGCGGTTCGACATTGTTTTGCTGAAATATACAAAGCCTTCCCTGAAAAAGATGTTGTCTGTATGGCAGCATATGCTGCTCCAAAACCTGTATCGTTCAGCATTAATGGTTTCCCTCCCAGATGTGGAAGTTACCAGCGCCATATGCACTAAAGCATTCCATAAGACCATCAGGGATGCTGGCTTTTGAACTGTGCGCTGATAAGAAGCTGGGTGGTTCCTCTCCTCTTTAGCCCAGAGAACATGTGATTTCCAAAAAAAGATTTAAAATTTTGATTTATCAGACCACAGCATAGATTTCCACTAATGCCTCAGTTCATCTTAAATGAACTCAGAACCCAGAAAAGGTGGTGGTGCTTTTGGATCATGTTTATATCTGGTTTCTTCTTTGGTAGGGTTTTAACCTGCATTTGTTGACAGACGGTGGTTTTCGGAAGTGTTTCTGAGCCCATGTAATGATTTCCACTACAGAATCGTGGCTGTCTTTTATGCATTGCCACCTGAGGGCCCGGAGATCACGACCATCCAATATTAGCTTGGTCTTTTTCCCCTCGCGTAGAGATTTCTCCAAATTCTCTAAATCTTTTACTGACATCATGTATCGTAGATGATGAAATCCCCAAAGTCTTTGCAATTTTAAATTGAGAAACGTAATTCTGAAATTGTTTCACTATTTGCCCACTCAGTATTTTCACAGAGTGGTGACCCCTCCCCATCTTCACAGCTTTTCTGGGTTGCTCTTTTTTACCCAATAATGTTACCGACCTGCTGTTTTAGAATTACACACATTTTCCAATGTTTTGTTGACCCAGTCCTAGCTTCTTTGGAAACGTGTTGCTACCATCAAATTCAAAATGAGCATATATTATTCCTAAAACAATAAAAATGTATCACTTTCAACATTTGATATTTTGTCTTTGATCCATTTTGAATTAAAAATCTGTTTAAATCATTTGAAAATCATCACATTCTTTTTTTTTACATTTTACACAGCATCCCAACCTTTTTGGAAACGAGGTTGTAAAATGCCAGATGACATGTTGTAATGGTTTGTCCATTGATGAAAGTGCAAAATCCAAGAAATTTCAGCTGACTGTCATGTGTGTCATGACATGCATCGAGTCCGCAGATTTAAGAAGCTTAAAAAACAGCAAATCACGTTTCTGTTTAAAAATGGCCTCAAATGAATTGAGTTATTGAAACATTTGTAGTGTAATTAACATGATAACTTCCAGTAATTAATTTTCTGACTAATCAATTAATTGTTGTAGGTTTGATTAAGAGCTCCACTAGGATCTAAATTCAATGCATTACAGTAGCCCTAAAACAAAACCCTTCCTAAAGCCTGTTATCTTTAGTTATCGTTATAAAGAGAAATGGTAATTCAGCTTCATGATCATATTATTACTGTATTTGACACTTTGTCCTTTTATTGTTTTGAGTCTTTTGAAATTTTCCAACCGCTAAAAAAAACTGCCAATAAGCTGCTGGATTATATTGGCTTCTTTTTGTTGTTGTTGGTTTCGTCATTGTTATTGCCAATACTAGTTCAAGTTGAAAAAAAAAATGTAACCTCTGCCTTCATTTAAGTCAAATACGCCTAAAGACAACAAATAAACTTTCGTCTGCCTAAACTGCACTGTTCGGGTTGTTTACCGTGGTTTCCTGGTGTGCCCTGAACGCAACATCCATACCTTTGTGACTGTCACCTGACTGCGAGCAAACACACCTATTCTGCGTATTTTCTTACAGCAAACAGACCCGTCTTCAGCTCTCGTAATTGTCGCTTTTGAATGTCGCCGTTATTAGTCTATTTTACACACCACATTTCGTGCATTTAAACGGACATTTTTGGGGGAATTATGACAGTGCAAAGATGAACTAAAACAGAAGCCTCCAAAAACCAACCACTAAACCTCATTCAGAAATAAGCGTTTGTAAGGTTTTAATCCTTTTTTGTGCTTGCCCCTTCCTCGTAAGTTTCCATTTGTTGTCAGCTGGAAGCATTTATCCCCTTCGGCCTCTTTTTCTTCATTACCCCTCTTCTCCTCCTGCTCACCTCCTGTTTGGCGGCCGGCTCCGGGAACAGGTCCTCCCCGTCCTCCAGCTTGCGGAAGTCGGCGTGGTCCGGTGGACAGTCGCTGACTGTGTCCGCCATGTTCGCGTTGTTTCTACGGTTGTTGATTGTGATGATGGCTAAACAGCTAGCTAAGAGAGAGACACACACATGCACAGACAGACACACACCGATTTCGACAAGCGGAGAAAACAGTCGACTGACAGGGGCGAGATGAGGAGAGAAGGGGGGCGGGGCCTCGGGAGGCTTTTGCTGACTATCATGTGACCAACAGGGAGCCCCTGATGGGAATCAGAAAAGGAGGGGAAAGGAAAAAAACGTAGCACGCTGCCGCAGTTTAACATTTTCCTAAACATCCCTGCACTATGATCACAATAGCTAATATGAGGAATCATATTGTTTTCTCTGGGTTACCGAAAAGAGCTTTTAGGTGCTGGGGGTGGGGGGTGACTATAAACTAGACACGTCAAAAAATGTTTTTATAGTGATCCATAAAAAATAATAATCACAAAACATTGGAAAAACAAGGCTTAGTCTATAGTGAATGGATAATAATAATAATAATAATAATAATAATAGCCTTTATTTGTATAGCACCTTTCATACAAGAAATGCAGCTCAAAGTGTTTTACAGCAAGATAATAAAACAAAGCACGTCCAAATATTTTTTTATAGTGATCCATAAAAATAATAATCACAAAACATTGGTCAAACAGACAGTCTATAGTGAATGGATAATAATAATAATAATAATAATAATAATAATAATAACAATAAACTTTATTTGTATAGCACCTTTCATACAAGAAATGCAGCTCAAAGTGTTTTACAGCAAGATAATTGCATGCAGTGTTTCACATAAAAACGGATATAAAGGAACATTTAAAAATTTTGAAAAGAAATGAGATGCATAAGAACAGATAAGATGTAAAAGAAACAGATAGAATGCATAAGAAACAGATAAAACGCGTAAAATGAAACACAAATAGAGTTCAAATATAAAATAAGCAATATCCATTTCAAAGGTGCAGTAGTTCAAGATCTTCAAGATTAACTAGTTAAATGCTGATGTAAAGAGATATGTTTTGAGCTTTCTTTTAAAAGTATTAACTGAGCAGCTTCCCTGATATCTAACAGGTAGTTTGTTCCACAGCTTTGAACGTAGCTGACAAAATCAGAATCCCTAATTTTTCTTTCGGCTGTTTGCTGCTTGGAAATCTCCAATAAACCAGCAGCAGATGATCTCAATGGTCTTGAAGGCTCACAGTTAACCAGAGAGTTAGCAATGTAACTCCGTTCGGGCCTATTAAGAACTTCGTATGTTAGGAGTAGGACATAGTGAATGAATATATTTTTATTCTGTATCTCATTTCAGGGGTCTTCACTTCCCCCCACAGATGCATCAAAGAACTCAAAGTTCACAAAAATAGTGTTTCATTCATGGCTCCAGACTTCAATGCTTCAAATTTACAAACGTGTCCATGATGGATTATTATTTGAGATTCAATTCATTTCAATTCAATTTTAGTTATATAGCACCAAATCACAGGTTATTTCATGGCACTTAACACATTAAAGTCCTTACAGCAGAACTTTACAATATTATACAGAGAAACCCAACAATTCAACAATTCCCACATAAGCTAGGAGGGAAAACTTCTCTTTAAGGGAAAAAAAAACCCTCCAACAGAGGGAAGGAAAAGCTGAACAGGAAGAAACCTCTGACAGAACCAGGCTCAGAGATGGGCGGAGCATCTGTTAATAGAACCAGACTCAGAGGTGGGTGGAGCATCTGTTAACAGAACCAGGCTCAGAGGTGGGCGGAGCATCTGTTAACAGAACCAGACTCAGAGATGGGCGGAGCATCTGTTAATAGAACCAGACTCAGAGGTGGGCGGAGCATCTGTTAACAGAACCAGGCTTAGAGGTGGGTGGAGCACCTGCCTTGACAGGTTGGTGGTGAGGGAGCAGAGAGAGAAAAGGACAGCATAGAGATCCAAAACATGAACTCTTGGTGGGCGCCGACAATCACGGAGCAGAGACATGCAGCTCCATGGCCGGAGACATCTGCAAAAGAAAGAACAGAAACTACGCGAGCGAAGGAACTGAATGGAGAGGCAACAAAAGAATAAACAAAAACTATGGGAGAGAAAATGCATGAAGTTAATGAGATGTAATGGTGAGATAAGATGCTGACAATTTTATTCATAACGCAGGGGGGTTTATGACGTAAGACCTGTGAGAGCAATAATATTCTATGGATTGGAGCTCATCATTAACCACCTTAAAGCACCACCATTCAGATGGCAGATCAGGTGTTCAAAGACATTCTTTAGAATCCTCTCATAGATCTCCGGACTGAGCCTAAACATTTTTTTTAGCATGGACTCTTGTCCATGGAGTCCTGTTGCTAGGTATGATACATCCTTTTAAACGATTTGGTGAGAAAGTAAACTTTGCAAGTAGCTTGAGTTTCATTATGAGTCATATGTTAATCATCTATTCATAATCATTTGCTTTCATTTATCTTTTAGTGATAATATCTTTTGAACTTTTTTTTTGCTATCATGGTGATGCAATGTTGTTCTCTGAAAGATGTATCCACTCACTGTAAAACATCTGTTTCAGAATCCTCTGAACATGCTGAGGAAACAGGTGAGACCATGTATAACTTAGTTTAACTGAGAAATGAAATGGGATGTTTTTGGAGGCTGTCAAAGCAAGGGAATTTCTGTCATTCATTTTGAGTTGGTTATAGAAACCTCTCCATTTTATGCTGATCAACAGAACATACATTAATATGCTTTTTAGACAACTACTAACAGGCGCTTTGGGTTTTTAATTCAAGTATCAAGAATCAAGCAGCTTTTCCAAAAGTGATCGGTTGATCCAGGAAAAATGCATGCTGTATGATAATTGGCACAGAATGGACATGGGATGAAAGTGAAACCATTGTTTTTGTTGGTGTGATCACTCCACTAAAAAGCAGGTTGTGAGAGGTGTGGCTGTAAAGAATGCAAAGATGAGAAAGACAGGGAGAGGATAAAAATTATATCAGGGCTATATTTTTGGTCATATATGATCAAATAGGGCTTTATTTAAAGATTGGAAAACGTAATACAGGACGGTGTGAATTGTTTTGATGGTGTGCTTCAACTGCACAAAATATAACAATGAGAGAAGAGAACTGAAACTGAATCTTAAAAGACATACAGTGAAGATTCGATTTATGCCATTTCTTTTTACAAAAAAGTTATAGCTGGAATTGATATCTATTTTTGTTTCAATATCTTAGGGGAGAGAGTAATTGTTATTTTCTTCTCTAATGTTGTTTTATTTTTCAGAATATGTGAAAGAACACTGGAGTACCGATCCATACTCCAGTCCGGTTGGTGGCAGCAGTGCGAGACAACGTTGTTTGCCACCCCACACCCCCCTCCCACTACAGAAAATAAACAACACGAAGAAGAAATTCCGGGACCCACGATCACTTCCGTGTAGGTAATAAGGAAGTCCTCTGGCGGCAACTGTAAACAGGAGTTAAACAGAAAGCCACGAAAGCAAACAATTTATTTTAAAGACTTTTTTTGTTTTTGGAACTGAAGGAGCTCACTCTGTCGTCGCTAGTTTTTCTAGATGTTTAGCTGTGGGTGAGACCAACTTGACCGAGCAATACTTTTTTTTTTCTTTTAGCATGGATGCTAGTGTGGACGCAGCTAACGTTGATTCAAAAGAAGAGCACGAGCACCAACGTCTAGCACAGGAGGAAGAGAAAGAGCCGGATGTGGAGTTAACTAACGTGACAGTGGAAGGTAAAAAGGCTCTGATTCTGACAGCAATCTCTTGTGTTGTTTTTGCGAGACGAAGCCAACTTCCACTTAAAAAAAAAACACGTTCAAACTAGCCATGTTGTTTTGCTGTACATGTATACCAGGCATTACGGTAAGAGCGTGACACGACCAGCTGATTTTCAAAAATAAAAGCAAAGGTCCGATGAACGTGACAGGGAAGAGAACGCCACAATGGCTAGTGCTAAACGAGTTCAGGTGGAAGGAAGTTCTGCCTGTGATTGGTTGTTTAGGTTGTGAGAATTTCAGTCAAGACAATATCAGAACAATCTGATGTTCAGTTCAGAAAAATTAAAGCTCTATACGATGTCACATATTAGCTGTGTTACTACCTCTGTATTCAAATTAGAATCAAAAGGAAAGCTTCTTTTTTCCGTAATATCACTTTGGAACGTTCAAATGCAATTTGTCACAAAAATGTTACTTTAACCTGTCTTGACCAGGTTGTTTTGAAAAGTTAATGCACATTTTTATATGTTTTAAGAGTGTTTAATATGATTTTTCTGATGAAAATGTTGGCATTCCAAGCAAAATATTGTTAAATGGGATATATGACATCACATGGGGGAGTCGTCTACTGTATCTAACTGTACAGTCCTAAATGGTAGTTAGTCTGAGTGGCCGTGTGATTTAGTAAGTGCGTCTTTTCTATTTTTCTAGTTTTACCCTAAATTTCTCTGTATTTTTTATCACTGTTTACAGGTTGCAGATACTTTCGCCTGTCAGGACATTCCAAGTTCACACTTTTGCTAACAGGACACAAAGATCAGAGCGTTTTAGTGCTGTTCTGCACCTGTAAAACGAAGACCGTGGTTGTGTGGCCCTGCTCATTTTTTTTTTAGAAAGGAGGATTATGTATTGCGTTCCAGATTAGAGGGTTTTAAGACAGGACTGTTATAGACTGAAAGCTGGTGGTTTTTCTTTGGTGCTTCAGCTGCTTCAGTCTTTCTGTGAGCAGCAGCACAATTCAATTACATTTTATTTATATAGCGCCAAATCACAACATTATTATTTCAAGGTACATAACACATTAAAGTCCTTTACAACAGAACTTTACAGCATTATACACAGAAACAATTCCCACATAAACTAGGAAGGAAAAACTCCCTTTTAATGGGAAGAAACCTCCGACAGAACCAGGCTCAGGGGTGGGCGGAGCATCTGCCTGGACCTGTTGGTGGTGAGTGGAGAGCAGAGAGAGAAAAGGACAGCATAGAGATCCAATCTGCAAAAGAAAAAAGAGAAACTACGCAAGCGGGGGAACTGTATAGAAAGGCAGAGTGAGAGGAAAGAAGCTCGGTGCATAACAAGGTCCCCCAGCAGCCTCGGTCTATAACAGCAGAACTGCAGGATGGTTCAGGGCCACCCGATCCAGATATAACTACAAGCTTTATCAAAAAGGACAGTTTTAAATCTAACCTTAAAGCTAGAGAGGGTTTCTGCCCCCCCGATTACACGAAATATGGATTCAATTGATATGAATTGCGCTAAAAAGAAACCAATATTCAAAATATATATTTCAATTACTTTTATTTGTTTAAACATGACTGAGATACATTATTGCTGTTCCTAACAGTTGAGGGTCAAAGTGCGTCCAAAATAGGCAAAACAAGAGATTTACGAGTAACTTTAATAGGAAATAAAAACATTGACAGAAACAGATAATATAAAATATTAGACAACATTTTGTGAAAAAATTTGCTCTCCTTCCTCATAATAAAGGAGGTGCTGGATCCTGCGGTCTCACACTGCTTCTCAAGTCATGTTTCTCTTGATTCGTGCTGTTATCCTCTTCATCTCCTAGACCCGATGCTGAAGGATAAAGCTGTGCAGACGGACAGCCTGACCACAGAGCTCGGCGTCGACACGGAACCCGACTGGGAGAAGCAGGTGGCGGCCATGTTGGAGTACAGCTCCAGCCTGACACAGCGGTACGACACACTGACAAAGAAGCAGGACGAGGAGGAGGTGGCGCACCAGAAACACAGGCAGCAACTGCAGAAGAGGAAGGAGGAGGCCACCCACCAGCACCAGGTGAGACTCGCTCGCATACATTCAAAGCGATCGTATATGCATGTGGGACTTTTGTGGTTACTTTTTTTAATTTTAATTTTGTATTAATTGCGACACAAAAAGACAATCCAGTTGGGGAATAACATGGAGACAATAAGAGCAATCAATACAGTTACAGGTTGTGGTGTGTGTGTGTGTGTGTGTGTGTGTGTGTGTGTGTGTGTGTGTGTGTGTGTGTGTGTGAATGCGCGTGCGTGTGTGTGTTTACTAAGCAGTCAGTCTAAGTTTCAATTTTGGTGTGAGTGTGCTTAAATTATGATTGTGGATATGCAAAGAAAACAAAAGTAAGATAACAGAATAGATGGGATCAAGTTTGTGAGAAATTAATGAGAGACGACCGAACTGACTGACTGAGGTTCTGTTGCAGAATCTTTGGTGGAGGATGATACATTTTCCATAGAGAAGGTTTTTCCAGTGTGTTAATGTGTTCCTTGATGTCCAGTTCATGAGGACAGTTTTCTTGGCGATAGTTGGGGCCACAAGGCGTAATCTACTGTTTTGTTTGGTTCCGTTTGATTGTTGATAGGTCACCTTGGAAACAGAGTGAGGTAGGATGATGGGATGTGTCAGCGCAGGATGATGGACAATGACTCGGATATCTGATTAAAATCCCATTTAAAAACATTTTTTGCCCAGTAAAATGAATTCTGTGGATTATCTCATGTAGTATGATTTGAAGGTCGCCATTTTTGTGTCATGAAGTAGATGTTTTTTCAAATTTGGATCCAGAAGTCGGCATCAGGAGGGTCTTGTTCCCATTTTATTGATGGTATGGATAAAGTAGTGTTGGACTGTAAAATGATTCTGTATATTTTGGAAAGGAGCTGTTTTGAAGAAGTGATGTTTATTAATTTTGAAGTAGAGGGAGGATGATCTAGATCGGATGTCGTGATGTTGTATTTTGTTTGAATGGATGAATTTAAGTGTTTCAGACTTTTGTGGTGGCAAAAACAGACGGTGGCTGCGGGGTTTTTTTTGTTTGTTTTTTTTGTAAAGGCTCTTCTGGACAAACTGGAGTCTCTGCGAGTGAAGCTGCAGCTAAACAACCCCAAAGCCACCAGGAAAAACTTTTTAACCAAGAAACAGGAAATGACCTCCGAGAAGAACAGAGCAGAGGAGGAGAGGAACAGGTAAAGACACAAGGATATGTATGTGGGAAATAATTTTTTAACATTTAAATTGAAAACTTTTCAGACCCTAACCAAAGACAAACCAACAGAGCTAACCATTCCCCGTACTTCTTTTTTTTTTTTTTTTAATTGCATTTCTTATTCTTGCTAGCTTTTTTTTCTACCCTCTATTCATTGCTGTGTAAATGGAAACCATGTGTGTAATAGGGATGGGTATTTCAAGCACAACTCCGATTAAAAATTCATTCATTCACTCATCATTATTTATGTTTTAAAGGAGTTCCACACAGAACTTTCTGACCGCTGTAGTTGTACTTTGCATGCTTCCTCATGTTCACACGGGGACATGTAATAACCGGCACAGCTTTTACCTACAAAGCTCCGGACCCCTGAAAGCATCGTGTTCTTCTCCCTGAGTTAAGCAATGGTGGCCGGCAGGCAGGTTTTCAGCCGCATTACCACCATCTTCTGACGGGAGTAAACGCCTTACAAACAAATAAGGACAAACGAAAGTTGCATGTACTAATCTGATTTTGGAGATTGAAACTACTATTAGAATATTGGAAATTTGTGACCCATCCCTAGTATGTAATAAGTTGCATGAATACAATGGAAAACGATTCAAATCCCCCCCCCCCAAAAAAAAAATCACATATCGCTAACAAGATACATTAACATAGGTACATCTGATCAATATGATATAATAATTAATCAATATTTCAATATTTAAGGCCTCTTACAACTTACAATAAGAAGACTTGAAGACATTTTATAATTTGAAGGGTTTTTTTTTCAATAAAAGGCTTTTTAAGGATCCTTAAGAAGGATCTGTTCCTGTGAACTTAAAATACGTAGGCCTTAATCAAACCCTGTTCAAATGGAGGTTTTGAAATTCCTTTGCTGAATCCCAAAAGTTCTGAGACTGCTCCCGTTGCACGCAAACAGTGCACAGCACCGTGACATGCACGGAGCACAGAGAAGCTAAACCCTCTGTGAGTATGGACTTCAAATTTCCTCACTTTACCAAAATTCAGCTCCTGACTTACCCGTGCTTTTGTAAGCAGTGGTCCGGGTGGGTCGGCGATTCTGCATGAACCTGAAAACTCGATCCATTCGTTATCAAAATAATTATTTTTCAGTCACCTAATTGGTTAATTGACTAATTGTTGTCAGCGTTAGTAAGTAAAAGAGCCAAGAGTGTAGTAGTCCTGAGATAGAAGATAATAAGCAAAATAAAACCTACCCAGAAGCACGTTAACTCACCCGACTCTCTGCTCGTCTTATCCTCTCTCCGGGCATCAGGCTGTCGAAGGAGCTGGAGGAGAGCGAGGGGAAGCTGACGGCGCTCACGCAGGAGCAGAGCGAGGAGCAACGGAGGTGGCGGGAGGAGCTGGAAGAGCTGAGGCAGGAGATGGAGGACGTGAGAAAGGAGGCGCAGGAGGCCCAGGCGCTGGCCCTGCAGGACGAGAAGGCCGCCGTGGAGAAGCAGAGGGCCGTCGCCATGTCTCACATCGAGGGCTGGCTGAGGGAGGTACGTACATCCCAACGTTTCTGACAAACACGGTCGGAGCTTTGGACCGATTCAGTTTCTAAATAAGAGGTTCTCTGACACAAAATGGTGGAATTGTTAAATCGGAATAAGCCAATGCTTTTGGCAAACCTTTTATTATAGGTCCAAGCACTAATAGTCCTGAAACACTTATTTTACTCAGATTATTGTTATTATTTTGGTGGTCTTGTTCAGAACCTCTCTGCTAAAAGTGATTGTGCAGCAAAAAGTCTCCCAACTGCTCAAGCCCCAAAATATGCTTTACTGCACCCATATGTGATGCTGTAAATAATAAAGTTTGAGGTTTTGGCTTATATGTCAAGAACGATAAGGCAGAGAATAAAGGTTCTTTGACCATTTTAATCTCTAAATGAATCGACATCTGTTTTCGGCTTTAAATATATCAAAGTTTTGCCACGTCTTTCTCAAAATCCTACTATTGTGAAACTTGTGGGACACCGTTGGGTTCAATTGTTCCAAAACGATGTCAGGTTCACCTTTGGACTACGCTGGCCGTCAATCCATTTTAAAGTTATACATTTTTTGTACTAAAGTTCCTTAATCCATACATACTCATAAATTAAAATTGCTTTAACCAAACGTACCCAAACATGGTGCACCTGTGCGGACGCTCGGTCCACTAGGGGGCACCGCAAATGCAAGAAGGTTATATATCACACACAACTGGTTGTCCTGTCTGTTGATGCATAAAATGAGTTCATGACAGATTTAAGTGGGGGGATACGAGAGATCTAAATTTCTACACATTTCACTTTCCAAACTTAGAAAGTCCAAATAAATCGCCCTCACAGAGCTGAAATTTTCGTCAGCTCTATCTCCCCAGTGATGCAGTTTGAAAAGTAATCTTATCCAGGGATCCAAAGGTCCATGGTTTGAATACCCAGGTGGCCATTTTCCTACTCATCAAAAATGATCCAATTGAGTCGATGAAGTGATTTTTTGTTTCTCCAACAAAAGAAACAAAAACAAAACCGATCATTGCTACTTGCAGCTGACTCAGCAGTTCATGGGAAACAATAACTGCTTAGCAGCTCGAAAACATAACACTCATGAACTTGTTATAAATATCACAGGTGATGAATTGCCTGATATAGCCAATAAGAACTACATCTGAACAAAGTGGCTACGATTGACACTGTGTTTAGCAAATAGACAACATCAAAGGTACCATAACCTGCGCAGTTTTACTACTGGGTTACAGTATCATGGGATTTTGTCATCGGCCAATAATATAGAGGATATCGTGTTTTCCTAAATTCTATACTAACTTTGGGATGCATTTTGGAATGGAAGAACTTGTGCATTTTTTTTTCCCCACCACTTGCACATACTGAAAGTATAGGTACGATTACTGCAACCAAGACCTGGTTCTGATCTTACAGGCAACTGATTACTGTTTCAAGACAGACCAAACAAATTTAAACCTCCCCTTTAACATACAGGCCCGGTTCAACGGCAGTAAAAATGAAATTGTCCAGCGCTCTTGACATCGATCGTGTCTTCGCCTGTCCGTAGGTTGGACAGTACCTGGACGCTCTCCGAGTGGAGTTCCCGCAGCAGTACCCGCACGAGAGGCTGAAATGGGAGAAGAAAGAAGGTTTGGTCCGGAAGAACCAGGCCGAGCTCCAGAGCCGCCTGCAGGAGGTTCTGCAGCAAATCCAGCAGGGCCGAGAGTTAGAGTCCCTCCCCAGGATCAATGTGCCTTCTTTGCCGCAGGTCCCCTTGGTAAGACATGTCTGACACACTGTAATAATAGGGATGTGAATTTCAAGCAAAGCTACTATTTGAAATTCGCTCTGAACTATTCAATTTTTTTTTTTTTTTAATATGGGCTCTAGTCGTCTTTGCATGTTTCCCCACGTTCGCACCCGGACATCTTAATACCGGGATAGTTTCACATGCAAATGTCCGGAACCCTGAAAGCAGTGTGATCTTCTTCTCCCCATGTTATTTAATGGCGGCTGGCAGGCAGCTTTTGTGGCGCATTACCGCCACCTTCTGATAGGAGTAATGCATTACAACCAGGCGCCGGCAGAAAAAAACAAGGGAAATAAAGATGATTTTGGAGATTAAAACGACTATTTGAATATTGGAAAATTCATGACCAATCCCTAATTAATAACAGTAGTTAACTGTAGAGGTGCAGTCAGAACTACTACCAGAAAACCACCTGCCAGCTACTCGTTGTAACTTTCCATCCTTTCCCCTCACAGGCTGAGCTGAGGTTCAGCCAGGCGATGCAGTCTCTAGTTCGTCCGCAGTTCCCGCCTCCGCCTCCTCTGAACCCGGCGAACCATCCCCTCCCGCCGCAGAGACACCCGCACTATTACCAGCCTTGGCACCATCACCCTCACCACTCCCAGCAGTACCGTGCGCCCTACCTCCACCCTCAACACCATCCGGTGCAGCAGCAGTTCTTTCAACCCCCCCTGTCGCCACAGCACCATCCCCCACCCCAGTTCCAGTCTCTCCACATGCCTCTGCCTCAATTCCAGCCCCACATCAGAGCCCCAGTGAGGATGACCCCGCCTCCCAGCCTGTCCCCGTCCCCGTCCCCTCCCGTTCAGCCTTTCCTCCCCGTCTCTCCTTCCCCGCCGCCTCCCACGGCTCCCGCCGCCTCCGCCGGCAAACTGGACAAGGTCCTGGAGAAGCTCGGGACACGGTTCCCACAATGCAACAGGGCTCAGCTGACATCGCTGCTGCAGCAGGTGAAGAGCTCTCGCGGCACCTTGGCCGGCATGTCCATGGATGAGGTGATCGAACAGGTCGGCTTCAAGCTGGCCCAGAACGAGAGGTCCGCCCCGGAGCCCGGCAGACGCCAAACGCCTCTGGGACCCATCCAGAGGCCGACCCCTCCCCTGCAGAGACCCGCCGCCGGCGGAGGCCAGGCCGCGGGGTCCCGCAAGCTCTGCCTGATGTGCCAGAATCACGTGGACCCGGAGAGCCGCTACCCGCTGAGCTGCTCCCACACCATCCACAAAGACTGCATCCAGGTGTGGCTGCAGTCCAGCAAGAACAACTCCTGTCCCTTCTGTCCAGGGAAGTGACGGAGAGAAAAAACAAAAACTGTTGGACATGACTTAAACCGGTGCCACGCAAAATATCAATTATATATTATAACTATATTGTAATAAAAATGTAATTATTCCAATGCTGTGTGTCTGTGACTTTGATTTCTGGATGTTTGAATCGCAGTTAGTGGGTCCTGCTTTCTATCATCGCGTTTTACTTAATTTATTTACTTAAACTTTGATTTTGAGGACTACAGAATTTCTGACGCTTTTATTTTAAAGGTAACATGTTTCCCGTGAACTACGTGAGCCGGGTGGCCACCCCGCCCTGAGATGCTGAAAGCTCTGCACATTGATGGGGCGGTGTTGATTGACTCGCCTTATAGGTGTATCTCACTGCTGAGACTCCCAGGCTTTATGCCCAGATGCAGGAAAGGAGGCTCCGACTGATTCGTCGAACCTTAAGATTCAGGAGGAGCCGTACTGATTCCATCCTAGCAGCAGAAAAGGGAACTCACTATTTTGCCATTGGGAGGCTTGAGTGTGCCCATGAGTTTGTGGACTGGGAGATAGAGAGCTAGAGAAAGAGAGAGCGATAGAAAGAGAGATAGAAAGGGAGAGAGAGAAAGAGATAAGCCTCCCAATGGCAAAATAGTGAGTTCCCCGAGATCTATCTATTTATACACATGTGGGTGTATGTATGTAATAATATTCAATATTATTTCCAATAATTGAAAAATAAAACACATTTTTCTCTTTAACTTAGCTGAATTAATGCTCTTGCTGCCGAATTTTTAATTTACAGCGTACACTTTACTCACATAACAAACACTGAGACGCAGACATCAGCCTATAAACACTCCAGGAAAGAATCTCTTTCCTTTTTAAAGATTCCCCTCCCAAGACAAACACCATATACACATCCTTTCTTTCTCCCTGTGGACATCCGAGTCAGCCTTAATGGGCGTGAGGGCAGTCGATGGGCGAGCTTAAAGGAGCTGTCCCATCCCAATAAATATCACAACACTTACACAGTGCAGAGTGCTGAAAATGTGTATTTTTGGATTGCTTCTTGTTTACCATCTGAACGTCCATCTTTTCTGCTAATAAACTCCACCCCTCCCTCCCTTGTTTTAAAAAGGTTAGTCTCTCGGCCGACTGACCGATTTTACAGGCATATCCGATAAAAAAAAAAAACTGCTCGACCCCTCGGTAACGCTGCTGTGAGGAAGGAAGAACGCTGCAGAAATTAAAAGACCAAACACTGCTGAGGGTAGAGAGAGAGTTGGGAGGGTTCAAGAAGAGACTGCGAGAGTATTCAGTCCTCAGAGAATAAGGAGGTGTTCTCTGTCAGGGGAACCTGACAGATTCACCTTTAAAAGATTGGAGAAAGTATATACGATTAAAAAAACGTAGAAAGACCAAAAATGAAACTAAAATTAAGAATAGTGCTGTACACAGGGATACAACAAGGTATCAGGTTCTTAGCATTTTGCTGCGTGAAGCAACAGTGTCAGGTCGTGTTGGGTTATTTGTGATTATAAATAATGAATGGTCATCAATCAACCAAAACAACCATAACATACTGAGAACTTGAATTACAATTATTAAAAGCATTAGCATCAATCATTCATCAAATGCTATGCTGTTTATCTGTAATCATAAACTAATGTTGTTTATGAATTTTATTTTTATGTTTTGACTGGTAAAGCCTCACTTGTGGCAGATATCACAATTCTTGATAAACCAGCAAATAGAAATGGGGGCCATGTTAAAATAAATACAATAAATATACTATTAATAATAATGTCAAGGGACTATTTGACACCCTGTTACAATTCATTATCATTTTCAGAAAGCACTCGTCTCATAATCACCCCCAAAAAGTCAAGGAATTTTTTCACAATACTAACCACAGGAGAATGGGAGAGTGAAACCACCAACCACACAACTGAGAATGTGAGAAGCAGGAGAAACCCAGTCACCAAACCCACAACCGTCCGGGCGGCCACGCTGCTGCCGGCCCCAAGTACTCCTAAAAGGAAAAAGAAAATCAAAGTTAAATCAAGTAAAATACTATGGAAATTAAATTCTTGGGGGGTAAAATACTAAAAGCAGTTTGTAAAAAGCAGGAAACTAACACCAACAAAAGTCATCTAACTAAACAATACCACAGAAATAAAGAAACACAAAACAGTAGCAAAACAGCAGTGGCTTTCATTTCTGGCCTGAATGTCGTACCTCCTCCATCTGGGCTCACACCGGGTTTGGGCCTCCCTGAGGAGCTGGGTCTGGTGTACAAACAAACAAAAGGTAACAAACAGCAGCCAAACTTTACTTCAAGACTGAACCTTAAAAAAAAAAAAAGAAAAAAAAAACGACCAGATCCCTGCGACTCTCAATGTAGCACTCAGACACCAGAAGGAATAAACAGCTTCACTGCAGCTCATCTGGTGCAGCTTTTGTACCCTGCCTAATGGGTGCTGCAGGAAGTAGGAGGTGCCAAGGACCTGCCTGAACCTCAGGAGGGACATTTCCTCACTGGCTACACTGACATCACTAAATATGTCAACAATTGAATTCAAAAACTGAAGAGACTCTAATCTAGTCAGTAATGTTAAGGTTAAGATTGTAAAACTAGCTCTACATCAGTGGTTCCCACACTTTCCCACACTAGGCTAGCAACCCAAATATCCCAAGTACCACCTCTCAGATACCAACAATATTTTCTTTCATAAAATAAAATCCACTTAGAATTTTTGTGTTTTCTAAGAATTTAAGACTAAAAATAAAAGTTATCCACGAAGTATCTAAAAAAAAAGAAAAGCTCTTCGGAGCAGGGAGGAGGACATTCAAGAGGCCTGTAAGAATTTCTTAAACATAAGAGGAAATGGCAGAAAGGTCAAATTGGATCTACAGGTGAGGTGGATCCATAAGCTCAGAACCGGCTCCTGTTGCACGCGAACGCCATGATGAAACCTGGAAAACGTACTAACGAAGGCTGCAGTTTCCCCTGCTTGTGAATGTCACAGTGCCGCTGACGTGGTTTTGCGCGTATCAGCAGCAGTCTCTGAATTGTTTTTAATCCACCCTCATTATATGTACAAAAAATATAAATAACCTGTTAAAAATATAATTATTTACCTATATGTGAAATAAATGTCACCGATATATATGTCATTGATCTTACGTATAAAAAAATGTACTGATATGTCTGAGTTGCTCATACAAAATATTTTCGCATCATGCCGTAATGCAAAGGAATCATCTTTTGGTATGTTTATATGTGTGTTTGTTCCTCACATATCTTGTCAATGATTCTTCCCATTCCAGACCTGAGAATGTGGAATGTTGAATTTGGTCCAATTTGGACATTTGACATGTTTAATATTATCAAAAATTGAAAAAGAAATGTAAATTAATTAAATTATGCTTGGAGAAGGTAGTGTCGTGCCGTGATGCCGGCAAGAAAATTCGTTTTTGTGTCATTCATGATTTAAATCATTCACGAGAGCATGAAAATGATAAAGTCTTTCAGGGTGCCCATGTTGCAGTTCATGGGAGCGTTTGGT
Organism: Embiotoca jacksoni; assembly: GCF_022577435.1. Classification (NCBI taxonomy): domain Eukaryota; kingdom Metazoa; phylum Chordata; class Actinopteri; family Embiotocidae; genus Embiotoca; species Embiotoca jacksoni. The sequence goes on from NW_027185397.1 coordinate 2,619,246, forward strand.
GGAATTGGTTTCAGTATTTTAGCCTGACAATTAGTTAGTGCTTTAAAGGGGCCTCAAAACCTTAGGTTGTGGTAATCTAGCTAAAAGAAAATATCTTCCAACAGTAAAATGTTGCACATTGATGCATTAACAATGTAATAATGTCAGATATAAATCAATATAGCAGCAACAGTTGGCAGTTTTTCAACTGTACTTTGTACTTTGATACTTAAGAGAACATGTCCTGATAATTCCTCTGAGTTGTAGTGTTTTATTTCTGCATACTGGTACTTACACTTAAATAAATCATATAGTACCTCATTCACCACTGCCTATTATCACTGGCAGTCAACATCTCGATTGCTTTATTTCAAGATGTGAACTATAGAAATCTTTCTCACCCCACAGCAGAAACTGCATAGATTCAGTCAAAAATAGAATTAATTGTTTATGACTCCTCCTTTATTGTAAAGCCCCTTTCACTGTTCTCTACATTTTCATTTATACCCGTGTGGCTGCAGTTTACAGTCGTATCACCAAACGGTTTGTGTTGAAGATGGTCTTTATCAGTTTAGAACTATTGGGGTTTATTGGTGTGTGTGTGTGTGTGTGTGTGTGTGTGTGTGTGTGTGTGTGTGTGTGTGTGTGTGTGTGTGTGTGTGTGTGTGTGTGTGTGTGTGTGTGTGTGTGTGTGAGTGAGTGTTTGTGGTTGGGGGTGGTGGTATTATAGATCCAGTGTGAGTGTCTCCAGGGTTTGGGGGTATTAGTGATGGTCTGCTGTGTCTCCAGTGGATCCTGTGACAGCTCTAATGTCGGTGTGATTTACAGACCACTGGACAAACAAGCATCATTACTGCAGACTGTAAACGTGGGCCTGACCGACCGTTTCCAAAGTGGGGGCTGGGGACCATCAGGGGCCCTTAAGAGACTCCCCCAGGACCTCTCAGTAAAATCAGAGCGTTTTACTTGACTATTATTTCATTCTGGAGGAGATAACGGAGCGAGAATGAGCGATCAGAGGCTTGAGTCTCAATAACCCAAGAATCCTCTCCGCCTTTTCAAATTCTGCAACACACGGCTCCATGCCGTGTGTGTGTGTCTATTTGATATTGGTATTTTATCATATCGTGATATAACACGAGATATTGTCTTTGATTTGGGATACTGTAATATTGTGATTATCGCATAATTACTGTGTTTTCCTGATTTTAAAGACTGCATTACTTTAAAGTGATGCCATTTTCTGAACTTGTCAGACTTTTTACCCACTTCGAGATTATATTCACATTATTATTGATGATTATTCAACACAAATCTCCCCATGTAAATATTTTGTGAGAGCACCAATAGTCATGTCTTTAATATCTGTATTGAGGCATTTGGTTTAAAATTATTGCGATGTTTGATTTTGCCCATATTGCCCTAAGTCAAACATTAAATATGGTTGGTAAAACAACAGCTTGGAATATTGAATCAAAATATGTCCACTGCAAAAAAGTTTGTTGTTATCAAGTCAGGCTTTTCAGCAATTGAGTCTTAAACAAGCCAAAAATAGTAATATTGTTGTTTGTTTTTTAGGTTTAAAGTAAATGTTTATTTTTGATGATTCCAGTGTAGGAAACCTGCATTTTCTTTTTTTAAATGCCACTGTCTTGAAAGCGAGCTGTACCAAAATCAGGAAGTGATGAGCACCTGAGGTTAACATTACTTGACTGTCTGTCACTCTTTCAACCATGGCCTGATAAAGGTTCACTCTGGTCTCACAATAACATTCAATGTCTAATAGACAAAATCAGAGATGTCACAAAAATTCTGAAACGTTCCCTCTGTATCCGACAGAAGCAGCAACAATGTGAACCATTGTAAAATTTGCTTTCGGGAACAGTTGGACTTGTTACGCATTTTACTGTGTAAACAAAGTGCATGGATGATGACATATACGTACTATATATGAGAGTTTGGAAAAGGGGGCAATGATTCTCAGCGACGGCTCAGATTAGGTGTACCTACTCAGGAAGCGCCCCTAGTCTTTTATAAAAAAAATCTCTTGAAACCAGCAGTTAAAGTTGTTAATCTGTTAGGAAAACTTCATAAAGGCTCCTGAACTTAATTTTTTTTTAATTTAGTCTGAAATTTAGTCTTAAATTAAAAGCACATTTAGTGTGGTCATCCAAAAATATTCATAGAAATTCATAACTTCTTATTTTAGGATGATTAAATGTTATCTTTTCTCGTTAAATATAATAATCCGTCAAGCAACAAAAGTCTGAGTGGTGAGATATTGAGGGTGACAGTGCAGAATCTTTGAAAGTATCTCAATTCTTTCCTTATATGAAGGCTTAAAATGTCGCCCTTTTTTAGTAGTTTTAATAGCTTTTTAGTAACTACATTTTTATGCCAGTTTTCTTACGGGCTCCTTTCTGGTCACGACATTGTCCGAATCTTTCCTTAAAATGACATATTCCATGCCTCATTGTAACAGGAAGCTCCTTATATGACATTTGACAAGAATTCATGTTATTTTAAGATTTTCAGGTCAATGTTTGAAGATTTATTAAAGTGAACTAAATTTTTAAATCAAATCTTCTTGATTTGACAGCCTTTTGTTATGGTCGTTTCTTGTAAATAAGGCATTCATACTTTACTACTATTTAATATTAACTAAAGCATTGTTAATAAAAGAACTTCCAAACATCAAACATTGCTACAGTTTGTCTTTGCAACTTCTCCCGCTTTAACTGAGCTATGTCAGAATACAAGTATCAGTATGGTTATCATGATAACGACCCAGCTGAGGGTAGATATACACTTTTATAAGCATTGAGATTTATATCTTATAGTTATGTGTTTGCTGATGTTGCTATGACATTTTCTTTTGAAAAAAGACACGCCATTTGTGTCTGTTAAATCACATAAATGTTAAACTGTATTTTCTCTCTGATGTCATCTGTATGAGGAGGGAAACGCAGCCAAGAAGCTGGAAACCAGAAGAGATTTTTTAAGAAAATTGGGGGGACTGACAGAGGAGCTGAAGGCCAAATGGCTGCTAAGAACCAAACTGCTGCTGCTGCTGGTTCTTCAAGTCAGTTTGTTTCCACAAAAAAATGCAGCTTAAAAACAATGCTACCCCCTGCTGACACTGCAGGGAAACTGCATACCAGCAGACAGCAGCAAGGCTCAGCATTCAAGCCAGAAAAAATACCAAAAGCTATGGGAATAGATTTATCCTCTTCAACTGCCTGTACTTCAACAAAAAACAGCATTTAATATAGAAAATATGAGAAAGTTTAAAAATGTGAAAAAAAATTTGAGCTCCTGAGGAGTCTTTTTTTTTTTTTTTTTTTTTTTAATGTTTTTTACACAAAGTAAAAAAAAAAAATTCTAATCATATCACTCAGTGGCTAAATCATAAGCTAAAAAAGAATGAAAATGTCCTACCTCTTCCCACTTATCTGTACTCGGCCAACATCAGAAATCTTAAAAAGAACACAAAAAACCCATAGTTACAAACATACCACGTGGCACCAAGCCAAAAAACATTTGGATGAAATTGCCACTCTATCATTCTTTAGTCCAATATAGGGAAACGATTTCCCCCCCGCAGGAAAAGGACTACAACAAAATTGGAGAACTATACAACCCTAACAGTAATCATTTGATGTTGTTTGAAGAAATAGCTGATAAATATAGTGTATCTCGCAATATTTACAATTAAGAAACTTCATCAGATCACAAAATCAGTCACTATCTAGTCCCCCCTAACAATCATAGAAAGAGTCATAGTGATTGACTGTCATGGGAGGGGCTCAATCTCCAAGTTTGACAACCTTTTAAATCCTCTGAGTTATCCCTAAAGAGATTAAAGGCATCAAAGCTTAATAAATGTAATAAAAATGTATTTATTAAGTGTGGAGAGGAAAAAAAGGTTCTCTTTTCCAACATCTTTGCAAATAAACAATTCTGGCAAACAGTGAGAGAGTGTTTTTAGGACATATTACCTGTACCAAGACCTACAGATTCTAATATTTTCAGACTAGATTTTTATCCAGCTAACAATAAGATAAAAAAGGAGACTTTTTTTTTTTTTTTTCTATAGGCTCTATATACCTTCAGTACTATACTATGAACTCTGCTTATCTTTTAAAATCTATTATTGCTTGGTATCTTCAACCACACAATCCTTGAAAGGATGTCCCAGAGCTGTACGAGAGTTATTACTATACATTCAGTAGTGCATGTGCCCATCTAAACTCTACAGAACCCGGCATAATGCTGTAACAAAACACGGCATCGGAGACGGGCTCAAACCGCACATCAGAATGGGAACTCGGTGATCCGTTCAGATTACAACAAAGGCCATAAAGCTTGATGAAACACACTTAAAAACTAGTGAATCCCTTTTACTTGCAGATTACTTTGAAGCAATGAGTGCGTGAAAGTCCGGTGAAGTTTTCTACTCACGCGAGACGTTGCCGTGGCCATTTCTACCGCCCGGTAGGTGGGTTAAAGGTTGCTGGTACTCAGTGTGGCAGCCAGGGGGAAACAGTGAAGTTGACTCTGGGCAAAAAAAAGGGTGCGAGTTGCATCCATCCATTCATTTTCTTCCGCTTATACGTGATCGGGTTGCGGGAGCAGCAGGCCAAGCAAGTTGGCCGAGACTTCCCTCTCCCCGGCAACATTTTCCAGCTCATCCTGGGGGATCCCGAGACGTTGCCAGGCCAGATGGGAGATATAATCCCTACCAGTGTGTTCTGGGTCTTGCCTGGGGTCTCCTGCCAATTGGGTGTGCCCAGAAAACCTCCAGTGGGAGGCGCCCAGGAGGCATCCTGATCAGATGTCCTCAGCTGACTCCTTTCGATGCGAAGGAGTAGCAAATCTACAAGACCCCGAGATACTTAAACTCCTTCGCTTGGGGCAGGCACTCCATCCCCACCTGGAGGGAGCAATCCACCGGTTTCCGGCAGAGCACTATGTTCCTTGTCATGGTCTGAAGTGGCCAACAGGACGACATCATCTGCAAACAGCAGAGAGGTGATTCCGAGACACCCAAACCTGAAGGTTCTCCTCCCCCCGGCTGCACCTAGATATCCTGTCCATGAAGGTCACAAAGAGGATCGGCGACAAAGGATAGCCCTGGCGGTGGCCAAAACCCACCGGCAACGTGTCTGACTTGTTGCAGAGAATCCGGATATAGCTCCTACTGCAGTTGTACAGAGACCGGATGGCCCGTTGCCCGGGTGAGAGTTATCATTCCTTTTTTGTGAAGAAGCAATCTGGTTTCTTCCTTCTGCAGGTGTGGATCCTTAACAGCCTTACTCGTCCATTGAATGTGAGACTGTGACTGTGATATCACGAAGTAAGATGGCAGCGTTCTTGGTCACGTCATTGTTTTAACACATCGGTGTAAAATGCAAAAGCCTGATGGTGTACAGGTCTCCTGTAGGCCTTTTATTTGTTCTCAATCCTCATGTGGATGTGATCCCAACATTCCCCCTTTGGTAGGATGGAACGGGGTGCTGGTCCTGTTCTTCAGAACAACTCGAGATGCCAACAGTCCACGTGGTGTAACCTGAGGGTTACAGTCCATGGTGCTCCTGAGATACAGAAAGACGTTGACAGTCCATCGCTCCTGAAGAAGGGTGAAAAGTCCACATGTCACTTGGGTGAGGAATGGGAAAAGGTTCATAGTTCATACAGTTTATAAAACAGACGTTCTGGTGTCGGGGCAGACATTGAGGCTACATCTTGGTAGAGATATAACTAAATACATCTAATTACATCAGACCCAGCCTCTCGGGTGGGACTACTGACCCCTCCATAGTCCACAGTCAGAGACCGCACCACTATGGGCTGCTGGACTCCCGTTTGTGGTCCCTGGTAGTTTGCTGGGTGTCTTCGAGGGTCTGAGTCCGAGTTTCCTACCTCACCTCAGAGACTTGAAGATTTTAGACGGGTCCTCTAAGAGGGTTTACCTGTCTCATACTTCGTCAGATAACTCAGGTCAACAGGTCGGCAAGCTGCGTTTATCTGTCAAAATGTCAATTTTTTTCTCATCTTGTTTCTTACCTTTACCATGAAGCTTCCCTAAAATGAAAGTGTTCATCATCCCAAACACCCTTTCCATAAAAATCACCAATTTTTCAGTTTGTTCCAGTTTAGTTTAGGTGTGTGTGTGTGTGTGTGTGTGTGTGTGTGTGTGTGTGTGTGTGTGTGTGTGTGTGTGTGTGTGTGTGTGTGTGTGTGTGTGTGGGTGTGTGTGTGTGTATCTCAGCTTGATTTAATTCAACTTGTAAGAAAACAGGGGGTTTTTTTGTTCCACGTTCTTTGTCTTGTGTTTCGATCCTTAACTTTGCCAAAACATAAAAGAAAATTAAAATATTTGTTAATATGGTTGTTGCTTTTCAGTGGAAAATGCCAGAGAAAATGACAGGAATTATTTCAACTAAACAGTTTGTTTGATGGCATGTGAAAAGTTAACATGATATTGTACAGGCATAATTGTAGTTCTGTGGAGCCCCATGTGGCCACATTCCTTTAGCAATGCATATGCAATTTTTTCCTCCGATCAATCTTTTACCTGAACATCTCTTGTTTGCTCTGTTTTTACTTTTTTTGTTACCAGAAAAAATCTCCTGCATGATTCTGATTTCTGCAAACCTATGCCATAAAGCAGCTGTTTAGTGATTTTAGAACACAGGCTGCTGTGTTGTGCCGTTAGGCTTGTTTCACCAAAGTCTTTCTTGGGTTTAATTTTTTTTCTTTTGGTTTATCGTGTGTAATTTCCAACACACATCAGAGCCAACATCAGCCACCACACCCTCGCGCAGTACATTCATCCATGTAGCAGCGGAGAGCCAATTAAATAATCAGACCTGAAAACGATTGGGTTCAGGTGGTTGCCTACCAGGGATGCCCAGGATAAATTAATAATGCCAAGGTGGTAATAGGGCCAGAGAAGGGTGCTATGGGGTCGCTGTTGGTCACAGATGTTGGAGGTAAAACTCATTTTTTCACAACCTTCTTTACTTGGTTTGATAAATGTTGCACTGCTTTCCAGTCGACACATATGAGCCCAGTCTGTACAAGAATGAAAAGAAACGCCCCTGAAATGTTTTCAAACTACATCTGTGTTTGTTCACTGACATGTACTTTGCAAGAGAAGCATGACAACTAGGGAGGGGTGTCATTCACCTCCTTTGCAAGCTTTTGTCTATAAGTTCCAGAGATACATTTGCTCTATGTGTGTAAATGATGGAACCCTCGCGTATCCTTCGTCTGTTTGGAGAGTTGGTTGTGCACAACCTCAGAAATTAACACGTACGCAAGATGCAAAATACGCACGACGTAAGGGTGGTGTAGGGTGAGTATGGAGATTTGAAAGGGTTCAGCTCAACTAAACGGAAACATGTCCGAGATTGTTACATTCGTGCACTGCGGAGAATACTGGAGGATGGTCGAACGGTGTGATTGTCCCACTATGATCTCAGAATCAGCAAAAGTAGTGAATCCCATCGATCAGGATGTTCGAATACCATCTTAGTTTCTCTGATGCGCCCTCTGGTGGAGTTCTACAGTAACACGTAGGGTGCAGAGGCAAGAACTTGAGGAATAACGTTCATGACGCTAATGGTTGTAAACACAAACGCATTGGTTCGAAAGCCAGTACATCTCCAGCCCAACACTAATATTTAGAGCTGCTCAGGTGGTCCTGAAACATCCCTTAGTTCTGCTGTTATAGGCCATCTTTTGCAGATATCCCGGCCATGGAGCTGCATGTCTCTGCTCTGTGATTGTCGGCCCACCAACAGTTCATGTCTTGTATCTGTATGCTGTCCTTTTCTCTCTCTGCTCTCCCCTCACTCCAACTGGTCGAGGCCGTCCACCTTGGAGGTTTCTTGTTAAGAGGGAGGTTTTCCTTCCTCTGTTTGAGGTTTTTCTCCCTTAAAGAGGAGTTTTTCCATCCTAGCTTATGTGGGAATTGTTGAATTGTTGGGTTTCTCTGTATAATGCTGTAAAGTTCTGCTGTAAGGACTTTAATGTGTTAAGTGCCATGAAATAACCTGTGTTGTGATTTGGCGCTATATTAAATAAAATCGAATTGAATGGAATTAACACCTTTCTGCAGTCCCAGATTTATTCTACATCAGGTCACAACACCCAACCATCTAGCCACAACTATTTTTAGCCACAAGGAGAACAGGGAGTCCTGCAACCGATGGTTTGGCTTCCACTGAAACCCTGAACTACAAAAAGAGACAGAGGACACTAGGACAGGCTAAATTTTCAGAATAACATTGAGTTTTAGGTGTCCTGTGTTCTGCTTTGAGCCATGCTTAAAGATGTGCAGTGTCTGGAAAGTACTTATGGCCAACTAAAGCTCTACCAGATTTCCTTTTTAAGACGGCATTCATGGAGGGAACAAACCACAGTAGCAGAGCTTGCGAAAACATTGAACGAGACAATTATGGTAAAAACACGCGGGTCGTGAGTGATTGGAAGGCTTCGCAGTCCTGACATTGATGACGTCTAAGACTAGCCTCCAAACATGTTTATAAGGGTGGGGAATACACCGATAAAAAGGTCCAGCAAAAGATCATCAAGAAGCAAAAACAAGACTGAGGACACCTGCGTGAGCTCCGCATCTCGATTGAAATCCACAATTACCAGATAAAATCAAGCAAATGAATGGATCAATAATTTTTTGTGTCGTTCATGCCATGAATGTCAGTAATAGTTCCCGATCTTGGGTCCAGCACCAGTTGCATTAATTTGGTCATATCTTAAAAACATCAGTGATAGTGATGAGTAGAGGGGTTAAATGCTCGTCTTGAACTTTGCTTTTATGGATTTATCCTGCTGGATTCATCTTGTAGATTCTTGGTCATCAAGTAATCCCATCTAACATCAGAGGGTTTTCAACAACTCGATCACATTTAGGCACGAGAAGACGGCCGAGGAATGAAGGACATGTTGAAACTCTGAGAAATCTGAAAGCAAAGTTTGGCTCTCTTTGTAAGAAAAGGATCTGAGTTCTTCCTCACGAGGTGATCCTCTCTTCTGTTCTCGCTGAGGCTAAAAATGCAAATGCCGAGTTTGATCTGCATGTAAATGAAAGCCTGGTGTCCCATTTCGAAGGGGCCTCACGGAAGACGAATAGTGTTTGTCAGCGAGCCTGGAAATCAAGCGGCTGCGGTTTACAACAGGATGCCGTCTAATTACTTTTTCTTTTCTTTTTTTCCTAAAGGTTGTATTTATTAGTATCTATCATGATTGTCGTTACATCAATTAATGCCATTGACGGGCTGAGGAATTGTCACCCTCGCCACCCCCTCCCTCCTCCTCCTCCTCCTCTCTCCCCACTCTGTCCCCCCTCCACTCCTCCCCTAACCATCCTTCACAGGCAGAAGAACTGCCTCTCCTCTTTTTGGCATTAAAAGGGCCTGTCATCCCAGCATGCTGCGGGGGCCCCCAGCCGTAGCCCAGTGGTGTCAATTAAATTTGATTGACTGAGTAAAAGAAGCACACAAATAAGCCAAAATAACAGACACAAAAATCTATACATGACTCCACCGCCCCCCCCCCCCCCCTCCCTCCCCTCCCTCCGCCGGAGCTGTCAAATCTAGCACTTGTCTATGTTTTCGTGGCGTGTGCCGTGCGGATGTCCGCCTTGCGAGACAACCGCTGCTGGTGTGTTTGTGCGTGAGGGGGCACAAAGCACATTGGCCAAATGCGCTGCTCGTCGGGGCCCCGCCCCACCCGCTCTCTTAAAAAGACCCTCCAACACCACCATATCCCCCCTTCACAGAGAGCGAACCAATTAGGGGCTCTGGAGCCTTGTCCACACTACAGAGCAGAGGCTCTGGGGTATTGACTCAAACTGTTGTCCAATAAATGAGGTCTAATTTATCAGTTTAACTTTACCCCCCTCCACACACACAGACACACACACACACATACACCCCTGGAAGAAAAGGAGGTAAGAGAATGAGAGAGTGAGGAAAAAAAAAAATAGGTCTCGTTTTTTGTTACATGAACTGACGAGGCGCATATAGAATATCCTGATGAATCCGGTCGTCCTCACATTTCACGCCCTTACAACTCTCCGTGTTGTTTTGCTAATAGTCAGCGGGCAACGCTCATGTTTCTTATTCACCGCAATGATTGAGGGACGCCATTAGAGCAAACCCCCATTAGGCTCCGTGGGGAAGCAGCTGAACCCTGCGTGGGAACCATCAAAGGCCAATTTGCTACTCAAACGCCATAAATTCTAGCTCCTTTAAAGTGACTGTTTTTGATGCCACCGAAGTGCACAGAAATAAATATACGCTCCGTTATATATCGTCCATTAAATTACCCAGTGAGCACAATTCCCACACATCATCCGTCTTGATCAGAAGTGGTCAAAATTGGGGGTCCAGAGACCTCCAGTGGGCCTCTGACTGTGTCGGAGGTAGGTCTCCATGACAGCAAAGACAGCTTCCTTTATTAATTAAACAGCAGTAGATGGTTGCAAAATGTTGTACGTTTTTGCTTGTCAAAGTAAGAGAGACAATGAGCAAGCTCTTTAATCGCTAATACTAGAAAAAAATATTTGAAAGAAATGACTGTAAACCCTATTTTCAATGTTTTCCTACTGGGAGCTCATAAGTGTAAAATACATCAAATTTAATTTTCAATTAATAAGTCAGACGATGAAAATAAAGAATATAAAAGCTACAGTCTGAAATGTATCAATTAATTCTTCGATTCTGCATTTTGTTTAAATAACAGAACTGAGCAGTAATTAAATTAATTAATTTCACTCTGATTCACTAAATCAGAGCGAAAACACAACTCAGGACAGTTCAGTAGTCTGAACAGCACATCAAATTTGCTAACTGACATGATTTTAAACAAGTACAGTATAATTAGGCAAAGATACACACTAAACAAACAATGCTTGTTGGGCTTTAACAATAATGGCCTTAAAATGTGATTTAGTATTTTCAAGTGAAGGCATGAATCATTTTTATTTTGGTAAAAACCATCAATCAGCCACAAAATTATTTAAGAGCAGATCCTTTAAATCTTGTAAATCGGGAGGAGGGACATCCACATATCAGTTTGAGATCTGGTGGATTTGGAGGCGGAGTCAACACCTCAAACTCGTTGTTCTGTTCCTCAATCCATTCCTGAATAGTTTTTTGGCAGTGCGGCATGGCATATTATTCTGCCATCACCAAGGGGGGTAAACAATGTTTAGGTTGGTGGTACACGCCAAAGAAACATTTACATGAATGCCAGGACCCAAAGTTTTCCCAGTAGAACATCGCTCAGAGCATTGGCTGCCTCCAACAGCAGAGGGCTTTGTGTTGAGCTACATCAGAGGTCTGCTTAACCTTCCTGTTGTCCTTGGGTCTTTCGTGACCCATTTTCAAAACCATTTTGATCATAAATGTGTTATTTATTTGTCATTTAATTTCCCCAATTGACCGAAGATAACAACGACAACAATAAACAAAACAAAAACAAAAAATCAATGATGACAACTAAAAGTGAACTATGGCTGGTTGAAAAGAAAATATAACATCTGTGGTCCTCACGGGTCACAAATGACCCGGTGGTGCAACCACCCCTTCCCCAAGTTCAAAGCTCCACGTGAGACTCTGTTCTAGCTAGACCTTTGATTTGCCTTTCCCTGACAAGACTACAACGCCCCAAACAAAACACGCACACGCACATATGCACACACGCACACATGCACATACTGTATACACACACGCACATGCACACAGACACAGACACACACACACACAAGTTCAAAGCTCCACATGTGTGCAGCTGTCCTAACAAGTCCTTTGCTCTTCCTTTCCCAACATGGGAGCACAACAAAAACAAACACACACATACAGGAGCACACCCACACACATATGCGCACACAAAAACACACACACAGGTTCAAAGCTCCACATGTGTGCAGCTGTCCTAACAAGTCCTTTGCTCTTCCTTTCCCAACATGGGAGCACAACAAAATCAAACCCTCACACACACACACACACACACACACAGACACACAAACTCAAAGCTCCATGTGTGCAGCTGTCCTAACTCGTCCTTTGCTCTTCGTTTCCCAACATGGGAACACAACAAAATCAAACTCACACACACACACGTTCACACACGTTCAATTAATACGGGAACACAACAAAAACAAACTTAAATTTAGATTTACTAAAACACTGGTCCAACTAGACCAATGAGGCAATAAGTCACAATGTACACAAAATATCTATAAATAGTCAAGAAATGTCAGTGAATGATTGCCAAATATTGATTGGCAATAAAGATGAAATACTGCCCGAATTAATGAAGCTCCTACTTTTGTAGTGTGTACCACCCTCGTGAAACCTAAACAAAATATGATCTGACACCATCTGGAAGTCCAGAAAAAAAAAAGTTTATTTTGATTTGTCTTCAGCTTTCACAACAGTTTAAATAAAAGAATAATAGAAGACTCTTTCTGTACACACTTGATTGGTAAAAAAACAAAAAAATATCAATTCACTGATATTGCATCTCATTGCATTGTTGTTGTTGTTTTTTTTGCTTGAAGGTAAACATTTAAGTCGATTGCAGCATCAGCGACTGACCATCAGAAGAGTTATTTAAAAACACAACAAAGCAGGTAGAGCCCAGGTCATTTTCTTTCCCTGGGGACGGTTTACGATGGAGACCCTTTTAAAAATGTTCTGGATTTAAAAAATCAATCTCAATAACAATGCAGACTAGAAATGTTCCTGCAACTGCCCAAAATTCAGAAAATAACAATGTAAATTGCTACTAATTATAAAGAGTTTTTACGGTTTTTATGGTAATTGTATTTTTAACCCTGCGACTGTAAAAGTTGGTACAGATTTCTTTACATCATTGGAAGTAAATATGGAGGACGTCGGGTAAACAGAATAAAGTTTCAACCAATTTCTTTCCACTCATCACGCTGTATTCTTTTAATATATTCATGGATGATTAATGGAACAGTTCAATATTTTGAAATACATTCTGCATCCAGCACAGATACAAAAATGAAATGGAAAAAAACGTGTGGAAGAACTGTGCACAGACGCAGCGGATGTGAAAGAAATACGCTACAGAATTGAATCCAACCCCAATAAATCCAGATTAAATTTGTATTAACAAACATGCATAAAAAAAAACAAAAAAAACACTGAAGTTCCTGATGCATTTTTTTGAAGTTTCTAAATGAGATTTACAAGAGAGCTTCAAAAGTCGAGACCTAAATCTCAGGTTTTTTTCACCACAAAATAAAACAGGGAGTTGGAGGTTTTTGTTTGCTTGGTCGCTGGATTGAAGAATAACTACAACATTTATTGAAATTTGCTCTCAAGTCCTTGTGCTAAGCTGTGCAGGTAACATACCCAGAGGTTAGTCAGGGTCAGCCTGTCACACACTAAAAATTTACCTTATGAGTTTCCCTCTAACACGACATTATTACCTTAGATATTGAAGAAAAAAAATGATTACATGTTCCAACCCTTAAAAAACAACTGCTCATCAGGCTTTAGTGTGTTTTAACCAATAAAATGGTCAGAAAAATCACAGATAACAGCAGTTGTTTTTTATTACAGGAAAGCACGTGGGGAAATCTGAAGTCCAGAAAACCTCGCTGAGTCGTGAATTTCTTTTTTTCCTTTTTGATCCTTGGTAATGGTGCTACACAAAGGTGGAAACTATGGCTGCAAATGATAATTCTTACTCAGATTTGGTCTATCTAACAGAAAAAGGTGAAAAATGTTTAACTTGGGTCTTAATAAATACAATACAGTAATTAGGTAACTGTTATTACATTAATTACAGTAACGCAAAGCTACATTTACATTTTGAAAAGATCCCAGAACTGAGTCCTTGGATTCAGGGTGTCAAGACTTGGTTTGGTGGAAACACAGCTTGTGACCAAAAACGGCAACAACTTGTCATGTTTGAAAAGTCTTAAACCAGCAAATGTTTTGCCTTTTTTTTTTTTTTTCTTAAAAATGACTTCAATGATTCAATTGGAGTCTGTCTGTGACAGGCCTGACCTTGCTTTTAAACTTAAAAACTTTGCTTTAAACTACGGCTCATGCATCCGTAAGCATGCCGAGAGACAGAGCATTAAGAACCTCCTCTTGTGTTTTTATTGTTTATTCGATCACACTGAAATTCAAATGTTAAATAGAATAGTAGCATCGGAATAAAGGCCTTTTAGTTTCCTGGCGTTCAGCTTTGAGTTTGTAAAATGTTCACAATCTCATGAAAGCTGTATAAAAAGTTTTTTCTATTTCTTCTTTTACTTCATAGTTCATATGGTCGGCCTGTTGCTGCATCCTTTAAAAGAACTTAAAAACACATGACCCAACAAATATTTACTTCATGCCAAAAATACTGCATAGATCAACATATTGTGTTGAAAATAAAGTAAAAAGCAAAACAAATAATTAAATAGTAATATATATGTATATGTATACATATACAAATGTATATATATATACACATATATGCTATATATATGTGCTGGTGCACGGTAGCCATGTGCATGATTATAGCTGCATACAAAAAATTAAATCAACCTGTGTGCATAAACATAAATACTAATATTTAATAAGATGCTCTTTAGTGTAGCTCACACTACATTAGCCAAGCGGCAAACAAACAGAAACCATGGATTTCCATTGGAAACTTTTTTTTTTTAACCAGTGAAATTCAACCAAACCAACAACAAATCCTTGTCTTTCCTTCAACTGTATGAAAACAAACCAAGAATCAAACATCGGAGGCAAAGGTGAGGAAATACTGCTGAAAATGATTCAAGTAAAGTTCATACTTGACTTTGGGAGTTATAATACCAACTCAAAAGTCGACTTTACTGGCTTTTTCTGGTGCTTAAAAAAAAAAAGATGGGGTACAGTTTTAAAAGGTCCAGGAAAAGGTCAGAAGAGGACACTTAAATTTAGATTATTTTGTCATTCTTTGCACAAATTCTCAAAATTGTTTAACAGAAACATACTCGAGAGTATCGTAGTGGATGGGATGGTATTTATGAAAATAACCTTTGACTTGATTGGGTGGTAAACACCCAAAAAAAAAAAAAAAAAAAAAAAAGGAATAACATGGATATCGTCTTCGCTGTTTCATTGATGTTTTGCTTTGTATTTCCAAAGGGCTACATCCCATCATACTTCTGGGTTAAACGTAAACAGTTTGAAAAATGTAGCCTTTTAAATCTTGGACGGACGATATATAAAATCAATTAACTGCTATAAAACTTTTACTGCTTGCTTTTGATTGCATTGTCTGTTCGTTATGTGCTCTTGCCCCTTCAGGAGGCACCGGCCAGTTTAAACGTTACTGCTTTTACTCTTGCCCTTGGCTCCGCCTCCCGGGCTTCCTTTGCTCTCTGACTTCCTGCCGAGTGAATTCTGACAGGTCGGCGGTTTAACAGTGGAGCCTGAGGGACCGCCGCTGTTGTTGTTGTTGTTGTTGTTGTTGTTGTTGTTGTGACTTGCGTTTCCGCTCAGCGTCTCCATGATGGACCGGAATGTCCCGAACGGGCGCTTGCTTTCTGAGCTGCCTGCCGTCGTCCTCTCCCTCCCTTTGGCCGGCTCCGCCTCCTGATTGGAGCTCGTGTGCACCTGCTCGTCAAAGGTGACCCTCAGCTTGAGGTTCTGGGACGTCTTCCGGCGGGACGAGGGCGACTTCAGGGCGCTTTTGGGGCTGGTGGCGACTTTTTGACCGTTGGCGCCGTTCTGGAAGTCGCCGCAAGCGTCCAGCGCTTTGCCGTCCCCGCAGTCCTCCAGGTCGCTGGCGGTGGGGGAGGGGTTGAAACTGACGCTGTCCACCGACTTCGACCCGCTGAGAGAAAATGCCTGCTTCCTCTCAGCTGAGGAGGTGGAGGAGGAGGGGAGGTGCTTCTTCATAATCAGATTGAGGTGGTTGGACACCGGCTCCTCCTCTGTGATGAGAAGGTGCGACGGCCTCTCAGGTCGCGGCGCGTTCGAGGGTGCGGCTCCGTGGCTCTTACCTTCTTCCGGCGGGTAACCGTCCGAGTCGGATTCGCTCAGCGAGCGCTGCATGAGCTGTTTGAGTTTCGCTAGTTTGAGCTCTCGTCGCTCCACCAGCCCCGTCCTGCGGCCACCGGTGGCTCCGGGGCCCTCTTTGCTCTGCCCGCCCGCCGGAGGCAGTCTCTCCCGGGGACAGAGCACGGGGTCCGGCCCCACCCCTCCCTGACGGACCAGCCAGTGACCGTCACCAGGAGTCCCCTCCGCCGTCAGCATCATCTCGGGCCAGGCCTCCGCTGATGGCTGATGGAAGCTGGAGCCCGGAGACGGAGACACGTTAATATAAATTTTTGTGTGTGTGTATTGCATTGATTTACTACTACTTTTACCACAGTCCCTAATGATACTAAAATAATACTACGTTTCGCAAGCATTCTAACTGACCAGTACTCGTGCTACTATTACTATTATTTTGTATTAGAGCCTAATCGACTAACTAAAAATTACTTCTACAGTTTGCTTCTACGAGTCTAAATTTAATAACTTTTTCGGCTTGTTAGAAGAACAAAACAAGACATTCAAAACATATCACCTTGCATTCTGGGAAAACTGTGACAGCTACTTTTCTTTATTTTTGGGCCAATTCTATGACCAGATTGCATAATTGACCAAATCAGGAAAATTAATCAATAATGAAAGCCATCCTCGGTCACTTTGGCAACTCTTTCTTTTTTGCCCTACCTGCTGCTACAACTTCTACCACTTTGACTACTAGTATTGCCACAGTACCTAGTACTAACTACTTCATCGCAACTCACTGACCTACAATTTATACTATTCCAGAAAACCTAATTATTGTTTTAAAAATTGGATTATGAAATAAAGGACACTCCCCCTCATGTTTTTAAGCCAACTGAAAATGTTATTAACATGATATATTATACAGGACACCCCACTGCAGTACTGTATATTGTCTAACACACACTCAGGAGGAAGAGGAGGGGTATCAATATCAATATAGCTTACTGGTACCGATACTTATTGATACGCTCTCTACTCACCTATAAAAAATTTTTTATTTTTTTTATCATTACTTTTTTTGAGGCTGAAATAATTGAAATTGCTTCCTGTCTATACAGTAAGTGAGAAACAGGGATGGATATTTCGATTTTAATGATACTGCCGACTGATTCAATACTCTAATGACACTCTTAATTGGTACTAATTAACATTCTGCAACAGCATCATTTTAAACGACTTTTTCTGAGTGTTTTTTACTGAGCAGTAGTTTACCTGCAGCCCAAACATCACTGAATGATGGATCCGGTTATTACTTTTAATTGTTAACCCATGTTTTGTATTTCGTCGACTCAGCGCGTGTGTGGGGTGCAGGTTTCTTTCATACCGGAGCAGCGACACATGGAACTTCGAGCTTGTCTGAAACTTTACATCTCTCCGGACTTTTCCGGATGTCTCAACAGATCGATTATGTTTTCAGCTGTTTTAAAAAACGATTGTCAGCGTCGACCGCAATAACTGCACTTTTTGTACGTTTTATTCTTTACGCCGCTGTCAGTCCGAGCAGGCGGTGGGTTCCGACACAGATCTAGCGTCGTCCTCTCGGACAGATTAAAAAAATTAATTTAAAAAAAGACAAAATGGGTTGCCAAATATACCTCCATAAGTAAAAGTACATGTATGGGAAACAGTGGTAATGATATGAGGCCCACCTTCACCTGTAGACTCTGAGTTTAAGTACACCAGTACATGGGTATCTTTGCTCCAAATGTTGTACTTGTGTACTAACACTCACTATTTTGAGTGCATAAGTGCGTTTAACACTGTCAAGTACAGAAACATGCAGTGCACTACAAGTACCAGGATGATGCAGTCAAAACGGTCCAAAAAAAAAAAAAAAAAAAAAAAAGAGTGTGAAACTCTAAACGGTCGCCGTCTTGGCTCCGTAGAGGAAGGGGGGCGGGGCCACCGGCGTGAAGAATTTTCAAATTAAAGGCGTCTGAGGAAGCTGCAGCTGTTCCTGAACGCCACACAAAAGTTGTTTTTTTTTCCCACTACTGCTGCTGGAAAAAAAAGAATCAGTGGGTTTATTGACTGCGTTAAACAGAGGGACACAAAAACACGTTGATTTCTGGGTAAAATAATTAAAGCTGCAGATATTTTGGCGGGGTGATGTGTTCACATGCTGGAGGTCATTTCCAGTAGCACTTGTCTTATTTTGTGGTATTGCAGTATTGGCCGTGGATAAGAATAAACTTGTGGTGGTGTAAAAACACATTCCAACATAACAAAAAAAAAGAAAAGAAATACAACAAAAAAACTGGTGTTTTTCTTCTATCGAACTGATAGTGTTTCGTTTTTATACTTTCATATCTCTTTACACCAGCCTTTAGCTGGTTACTCTTGAAAGCTCTCTTGCACTTTGAACTACCGCGCCTTTAAAATGCATATTGCCTATTTCATATTTTAACTCTATTTGTGTTTAATTTTATGCATATTATCCGTTTCTTATGCATCTCTTTTCTTTTCTATATTTTTAAATGTTCCCTTATATTTGTTTTTTTGTGAAACACTGCCTGCAATTCTCTTGCTGCATTTGAGCTGCATTTCTTGTTATGATAGGTGCTATACAAATAAAGTTTATCATTATTATTATTATTATTATACTTTGGTGTATTATGAAGACTTTATCAGTTGTGGGTGTGAAGTTAGCACGATAGAGAATGAGATGTTATGTGTGTGTGTGTGTGTGTGTGTGTGTGTGTGTGCTACCTGGGTGACCTGGATGGCGTCCCCTCAGCCTTGTTGGGATCAATCAGTCTCTGTAGCTGTTTCTGTAAAACCATCCTCTCTGCTGCTTGTCTACATGACACACACACACACACACACACACACACACACACAAGTATAAATAATAACAATATAAAAAACGTAGGGAATATATGGTTCTATTTAAGTGAATGGATTTATTGACATTGACATTTTACACACAGATTGCTTCCGATAAAACGTTCTTCTAATATGATATGTTACCCGAGTTACATACGTTTTTGTATGAAAAAAGTTTTCAACGGAGACCCTTTTGAAATTGCTTCGTAAAAGCCTGGCGGCAGGGTGCCAGATAAAGAGTCTCTCAAAAATAATTATGGTAACTTACTCGTTGAGCTGTTTGGTGAGTTTAACCACCTGCGAGGCCAGCGACATGCAGGTTTCCACGACGACCAGGTAGCGGGCGCAGGTGGTGTGCCCCTGCCGCTCCGCGCTCTGGGACGGCCGCTCCCCCTGCTGGTTCTGAACCGTCACGTTGGAGCCGTACTCCACCAGAGTCTGGACACACACACGCACGCACGCACGCACGCACGCACGCACGCACGCACGCACGCACGCACGCACACACACACACACACACACACACACACACACACACACACACACACACACAAACCATCTCAGCTCTTTAAGATTTCAGACATGGTGATGGCTCTGGTTTTTTTTCATACTAGATTCAAAACAGAAACATCATCATTATTATCATTAGTTGTATAATTTGCAGTACTGCTTAACTAACCGCCCCCTCCCAGTATTAATCAGAGCAGCTATTTGATTTCACTGGAACCCCCTTCAATGGAATTACCGCCACCTTCTGACGGGAGTAACACATTACAACCAAGTAAAAAAATACAGGGGAAATAAAAAGAACGAAATTCGCATATACTAATCTGATTTTGGAGATTAAAACAACTGTTCGAATATTGGAAAATTCTAGCTATTATGTTCCATTTGAGAAAATGATCTTAGTAGCGTTTGTAGTAGCTGCTAAGCTGTTAAGAAGGCCGGCTCCATCATTGGCTGCAAACTGGACAGTCTGGAAAAGGTGGTGGAGAGGAGGACACTGAAGAAATTATTATCCATATTGGATAATCCTGACCACCCTCTCCACCACCTACTGCAGGGACAGAGGAGCATTTTCTCCAATAGACTCCTCCAGCTCCGCTGTCACAAGGACCGATACTGGAAATCGTTCCTGCCCACCGCTATCAGACTATACAATAACTCACCCCTTGCCAAATCCATCACACAACAACGACACTCTTGCACTGCTGTTTTGTTTGTTGTTTTGTTTAGTTTATTTAATATTATTAAATTTAATTTTATTGTATAGAATGTGCATCTTTTTTTAAAAATTATATTTAATATTTTTGCCCTGTATATGCTGCTGGAACGTAAAAATTTGCCTCCGAGGGATTAATAAAGTTTATATCTATCTACTAGAAAAACGTTCTACCTGTATGCAGGTGAGGTGTCCGTACTGGGCAGCGACGTGGACGGCGGTGTTTCCGTTCTGGTCGACTTCGTCCAGAGAGATCGCTTGTTCCTGCATGAACTGAAGCAACCACAGCAAGACCTTTTCCTGGAGGAGCAGAGATGAAGGTCATCACGATATACTCGAATGGTCCTTCCACTCACGTATGCGCCGACAGTTTTGTTATGCTGTCTGTGAGGTGTTTAGGGGACATCTGTGAATTATAGTGTCTACTGATATGCTGTATGTGAGGCGTTTAGGGGACATCTGTAAATTGTAGTGTCTACTGATGTGCTGTATGTGAGGAGTTTAGGGGACATCTGTAAATTGTAGTGTCTACTGATGTGCTGTATGTACATTTAGGGGACATTTGTAAATTGCCTCACCTGTCCATAGCGGCCAGCGTAGTGTATCAGACTGGGATGCTCTCTGGTGCAGCTCAGCTCTGCTATGGCCTCGGTCTCACTCACCATCCATCTCACACACTCTAAGTGGCCATTCTGCAACAAACACACACTCGTGTTCGCATCACGTTGACGAATATTCACTTCCTGGAGGCTTTTCACTAATCTGACTCCTTAACAAAGCCTTAAAGGATTTGCTTTATGTGGACATGCTTTTGTCCCACGAAATTGTAGATGAGTCCCCATAGCATGAAGTGATACACACACTAAATACAGGCATTTCAAGCATAATTCTAAATTCGCTGTGAACCATTCAATTATTAATTGTCTAGCTCAACTGTCACAGTCATTAAAACCGATACTTAAAAATCTTCTTTAAAAAGAGAGATCATTTATGTGCTTCTAATAGCTCGTGATACAAAGTTGTGGTCAAAGAATTTGTGCCAGATTTAACTGAATAAAATCAGTTTGAGTCAAGATTCGCAACCCAAAAAAAGAGTTGCATGTGACAAATTGGCATTTTCCCATGACTGTGTGATTACTACAAAATGTATAACACACTTTTGAACTTGAAAACATCCAATCAATGCTTTTTTATTTCATTTTTTAGAATATATAAAATGAGATTCCTAACGTATTCAGCCACCTAAAGTCATTCAACTACTTCAAGCTAAAGGACGAAATACGATAAAGTTTATGAATATTCTCCATCAAAACATAAATTCTCAACAAAGGAGTCACGTTTTTCTTTCTTTTTAAAAAATATTGTGTTAACAAATGTGTCGGGCAGAAAACATCTGCAATCCAGTGGGCCTGAGGTGGGTATCACTTTAACATTTCCTCAAAGCATCTTCACATTCTTTCACAAAAAAGTAAGCTACAAATGTTTTTGCTGTTGTTTTAAAAAGGTAAAGATAACAGTCCATAATTTGAGTAATACAATTTCCAATTGATAGCTAAATACCTCAATCATAATCTCTAATCAGAAATTTACATTACGAGTTATCTACAGATGGTGTGCTAGTATTCTTATTATCTTAGTGTGAACATGATATTTTGGAGATCACACACACACATACACACTCTTACCTTGACTCCCAGACCTGCAGGGGTGAGCTGCTGGTTGTTGCGCTCGTTCAGGCCATCCTCCCCCATCAGAGAGGTGAGATGCTGCAGACAGTCGGCGTGACCCTGAGAGGCCGAGATGTGGAGCAAGTTGTTCCCGTCCTCGTCTTTGATTAGCTCCAGGTTGTCGGCCGCGAGGTGAGGCTGCAGGAGGAGTAGGAGGCACAAGAAGGAACAGGACAATGAGTAAGGAGGAAGGTGATCAAAAGAAGGAGCAGGAGGAGAGCGAGGTGACAGAGGAGGAAGAGGTGGGAAAGGTAAAAGAAGGAGGATAAAGAGAAAGAAAGAGGAGCAGAGGGGAAGGGAGAGTAACAAATGAGGAGGATGATAATGTGGAGAAAAACAGGAGCAGGAGGAGGTGGAGGAGCAAGAAAAAGGGAGAAGAGGTAAAGGTACAGAAGAAGGAAGAAAAAGAAAATGAGAGCTAAAAAAAAAATTTTTTTTAAAAAGGAGGAAGAAGAACAGCTTTTTGGAGGAGGAAGAGGAACAGGGAGAGAAAGAAAATGGTGGTAGAAAAAAAATTATCACAGTAGAAATGGAGAGGAAAGAGGGCATGGAGGAGCACAAGAAGTAGATGGAGAAGGAAATGGAGGCAGGTAAAAGAGGAAAGAAGAAATAGATAAAGAAAAAACACAAAGTTATTAAAAAAAAAAATGATGACTCACCAGCAGCGATATCTGCCCCTCTCTGACGATGTTGATGATGTTCTGGTTCTTCTTGGTTTCCTCGTCCACCTCCCCTCCCGCTCCTCCGCCTCCTCCAAACCCCCTCGGCCCACCGCCACCACTGCTGCCTCCCCCTCCTCCTCCTCCCGGTCCAGGAGGAGCCCAGGTCTTGGAGCTGTCCTGCCTGCTCACGCCGCACCCCGGCAGGGGGTACATGAGATCGGAGTTCCCCCCTGGACGCTCCACGCCAGGCCTCAGGCTCTGGGCGTCTGGGTAGACGCGCACAGACAGCATCTTGTCTGCGAAAAAAAAAATCCAGTCATGTCTTATCATCATTATCATCATCATCAAAATGTTGACGGTATTTTCTTCTTTAAAGTCGTACCAGCGTCGGAGAAAGAGGAGAGGGAGGAGGAGCAGCTGAGGAGGCCGGAGGAGAGCAGCTCCGGCTGGTAGCCACACCCCCCCGGGGAGCGGTGGTGGTCCGGATCCATCGACTTGGATTTCCTCAGGTCCGACCACTTCCCCGGAGACAGGACGCAGTACTTGGAGGAACCACGGGAATCACAAACCGGTGACTTTTTTTTTTTTTACATGAAGTCATAACATCACAGCTGATTAAATTAATTCATTGACAAAGCTACTTTTTTTTTTTTTTTCTATCAAAGAAATTAATTGTAGAAACAGAAGCCTAAAAAGAATATCGTGAACATATTAAGAAAATTTGGAAATCTTAACACTGCAAAAACAGTTATATATTGAAGTAAGAATTTGACATTTTAAGTCAAGAAATTTGCTTTTATTTTTTCAAATTTGATTGCAATAGAAAGGCAATTAATCAATCGACTTCTTTACATGAAGTCATAACATTACAGCTGATTTAAATAAGGGGGACTTCACTCTAAAAAGTAATTCAGGGGCCTAGTAAATATCACAAAAATAGAATGTTAAATCACCAAAAAAAAAATCAATATCACCCAAGTGATTGTTTGAGTTGGACTTACCAAAATAAATGCTTAGAAACAATAGAAGTAAATTTCATTCAAAAGTAATTTTAAAATTTTTAAGCTCATTTCGTGAAAAGGAACTATATCTACACCCTATCCCACTATCAGTTTGTCGGTTAGTATGATTATGTTGATGATACCAAGCACAAACACAAACCGTTGAAGATCAAACAATTATAGTTGCTTTGGCAATTTTTTTTGTTTTTACAGAAACAATTCATCTCAATGAAGTTTATTTGTAATTTTGTGTGAAATATTTTTTCAAGATGTATTCAAATTTTGCATTTATCAGCAATGTTACATAGCTATGCACAATTTTTTTGCTCTCGAACAGATGACTTCCCAAATATAACGTTGTCAACTTCTTCCTTTGGGTACTTTTGCAAATAAAAGAATATTTGCACTCTTTAAATTGTGTTTTTTTATTTAAAACGGTATTTTTCCAAAAATAAAGCCACCGGGACTTCCAATTTCATGGATTATAACACCAAAGTATGTCAAGTATAATTTCTGTTTGTTTTGAATCTGTTTATATTTTTTTTTACAAATTTCCAACTTGACCCACTACTACTACTACTACTACTACTATTACTACTTTCTGATCCCTGGTTAAACCAACAACATAGAGGCTGTATCAACTGTGAACGAATACAAAAATTACAAAGTGGGTTCCTGGTTGACTTACCTGTGTCTGTGAGCTGCTGCTGCTGCTGCCCAGGCTCAGAGGCTCATTATGAGGTAAATCAGAACTTTTCAGCCCTCCTCCTCCTCCGCGGCTCCTCTCCAGGGTGCCTCCGCCCAGGTTGCTCCCCATCACCGTGTGCTTGTCGTGGGACACGCGAGGCAGCGTGGACATCTGCTGACTCGACTTGATATAAGGCACGTCCAGGATCTCGTCCATGTCCAGGTCGTAGTGCTCCAGCTCCCCGAACAGAGCCTGAGGGTTGTTCCCTCCGACCGGAGGGACCTTTGCCTTCCCTCTCGGCCCGTCGGAAGAGGTCGAGGCGCTGGTCGGTTTATCGGGGCTGGGGTCATCCTTGGTGCTCTCGCACGGCTCCCCGAGGACCAGGCCGTGGCTTTTCCCATCCGAGTCTGACTCTGGGGTCTCCGGCTGGTGCTTTAGAGGCGAGACCCTCTTTACTGGCCGGAATTTGCTGTGAACCTCGGCGAGCCCCGCGGATTTAATTCCCCCGCCGCTGTGGGAGGAAATGCCGCGACTCCAGTTGATGGCTGGAGCTGCGGGGGAGGACGAGGACGATTTACAGATCTGATCCAAACTGGTGCTAAACTTAACCGTCATTGGATCATTCTTAGTTACCTGGTCTCTCCTCTGCCTGTCCATCGCTCCTCCTGGACAGCTCTGGGATGCTCTTCAGTGATGTGACAGAATACTTGCAAGACAGGAAGACAAACAGAGCGGGAAATGTTAGTCGAACCAATTTATAAAACCCAAGGGAGATCACTGACAGACAGAGATTTTTATCTATATATATATATATATATTATTATTTTTTATTATTTTTAAACACACACACACACACACACACACGCACACGCACACGCACACACGCACACACACACACACACACCAGACAATTCAGTGAAGAAACAGTATTACACACCTGGGGCCTGATTTACTAAGATCTCAAATGAAGGGTACTAAATTGTGTCACTGACATCAGGTGAAAATAACTGTATAAATGAGGTGTTTTTTGCGCGTGTTAAAATGATTCCAGTCATGAAAAACACAGAATGACTGCAAAAAGAAAAAGGAACTTTGATCGCTTTGAAATTAAGAAATATAAATATAAGAACAAAAATGCTACATAGGAAGAAAAAAGATCAATAAATGAAATTAAGAGAAAGATGGCACAATATTAGGCAAAAAATTTTTTTTTTACTTAATAATAAAACATTGGCAGATAAAACAGGAGGTTTCTGTGACTCGGTTTCATTCATTTCATACGCTGGGATGACCCAGAAGACAAGAAAATGCTGAGTCTTGGTGTTGCGCGAGTCTGACATCTAAAACAAATTCTGACACGGGTGGAAACACCTTCTCTACATACACAGGTTTCCCCCTATGTCTCCTTCTCACCACAATAAGAGCAGCCGTCTCTTACTAATGTGCATCTGATTAATACCTTCAGTCGTACTCAAAATACACACAATTCTGCTATATTTACTTTCAGGTTCAGTAAATATCATTACAGGAGCTAAATTTCTACTTCAACAAATAGTGTATTGTCCAATATTACACATGCATTCAGGCAAACGTGCAAAATGGACACCGTGTGTTTAAATGGCACATTTGAATCCTCACTGCACATCATTAGTAGATCAGCTTGGACGGTTTTTTTTGGCGGCTTGAAGTGAAATTTGCACGTGATTTTTACAGACGCAAACCTTGAGTGAATCAGACTGTTGGTGTTTTATACTAAATTATGTCAAGAGTGGCAAATTCCAGGGACTGGGGATCTGACAAAAACAAGAGTCATGTTTAAACTTGTTGTGTTATCTTTTGCACTGTAAAAAAAAAAACTGAAAAAAAAAAATAAAAAAAACTATAGATAAAGTCATGGCTGAGGAGTGACGGGGAGAGTGAAACTTGTCATCATTATACATATGAAGTTTCATATTAATATTACTTGGATCTATGGTTGTTCATTGTTGTTATGGTGGTGCCTCTCGGTCAGCTCCAGCTCATTGGCTAGTTTTCTGCTTAACTTTCCTTTGCTGTTTTCCGTTCAAGCAAACAGCACTCGTGCGATGCTTACAATTCAAAATTCGTATTATGTCTGTAAAGCCCTCGCACTACAGAATTCTTTGGGCATATAATTGGTTTGGTGTAAGTCTTGCTGTGGTGTACCGGTATCACGCTATACCGTGGTATGAAAATTGATGGTTACCATAGCATTTACAAGTGCTTATTACTGGTTCCGAAAAAAAAAACGGATTTTCATCTGCATGTAGCGCATCTTTCGCTTTCCTCCTCCACTGCCCTGCCTGCCAGGGCACCACAAGTACATGCAGCAGGGAAACTGGTAATATCACCATCTCCACCTCCAAGTCATTCAAAAAAAATCATAGCAAGATACTTTGGACATCTTAAAAATCGACATGGGATCGTCAGCACTGAAAAGCAACATAGAAGCAAAACAAAGAGTTAACACTGGTTAACTCTTTGTTTTGCTTCTATGTTGTGAAGTAGAATTTGCAATAATAACTGTTCCAATTCATTCTGACCAGATGTTGCTAAATCTTCTTCCTCTGACGTTGGACTGAGGGCAGACTGGACTCTACATTTATACAAGTAGTTCTGACCCAGCGATCGACTGTACATTTGGAACAAATCAACATAACATCACACCCTGCTGGAAAATATCACTCCGCTTTCTCAATGGCAATATATATTTGGAATAGAATTTCATATTATACGCAATATAATGTTGTTTTTATTTGTTATAGGTCTATTAAATGTGACCCATTTGGTGAAATTGGGTCTCTTTTGGTCCTTTTTTGGACCCCGTACCGTAACACCACAGATAGTCGCGCACTTAAAATCCTTGCAGCGGACACAAGTCCATCGATATCTTCTTTCAGCGGATATCTTGCTTACCACGAGATCGAGCTAGCTGAGCAGTTTAGTGTTTCTATGCGCTGTATTTATTCAGTTTGAGAAACCATCTCTAGAAACCCCCAAAAAACTGGACTAGATCTCGTCTCTGTTGCTAGGGTCGTTGCTAAGGGTCGGACTACAACTTCCTGGAGTGGTAAACATTGCATTACGCTGCATTCTCTTCTACTGGACGCGACTGATTGTTTTCCAGTTGTTAGTCTTAACCCCATGTGTTGCCATGGAAACAGAGATCACGCACCAACACAAAGTTTTCATAATTTGAGAGCGAATTGACCCACAATTATGAATAAGTTTTGTTTATATATTTTAGTTAGTTGGTTAACTTGTTGTATGATCGCAATATTGTACTTGAGCTTTTAACTTTAGTGCACCTGAACTCCTGGAACTAAACACAGAATCTCCTTAAAAATCAATTCTCTTCACTCCGTTCACACATTTCCAAAGCTTGATTTTTAAATCTCCAAACCTGCACTTGTAATTGTTTTATATAAACTGTACTTTACTCCCGTTGTTATCTACTCAAACTACATAACGTATATTTTAATGCTTCTTATATAACCTTCTTATTTGATGTTTTTGTTGATTTGAATTTATCTTTCAGGTTAAATCTTCCTTCATCTGACAGTTAAATGGTTTAACTAGAAGCTCAACTGTGGTTACGATCTCATCTCCGTCAGCTTGTCTTCTTGCTGTGATCACTGCTGTTTGTTTTTATTGGTTCTTTGCTCTGTAAATGACTCGATGTCGTTGTAAATGAGCGGTCACCCGCAATGATTTCTCGAGTATAAATAAAGGTTGAATGAATGAATGCTTAACAGATAACCTGTTGAGGTGCAGCGTGGTATTATGAGACGGGTTGCTAATACGTAGATGTCTTTGACACAACATCAACACTGCTGTTCCTTCACATTCTGCAGCTGGTTTGAGTTCATTTTTTAAACTTAAAATCTTACATATTACACCTTTAACCTCTGAGTTAACAATAGGTGACCAGAAAGTGGCGAATAAACAGGTTTTTGTTTTTCCAGATGTCTCCGGCCATCGAGCTGCATGTCTCTGCTCTGTGTTTGGTCAGCTCCACCAACAATTCATGTTTTGGATCTCTATGATGTCCTTTCCTCTCTCTGCTCTCCTCACCCCAACCAGTCAAGGCAGATGCTCCACCCACCTCTGAGCCTGGTTCTGTTAACAGATGCTCCGCCCACCTCTGAGCCTGGTTCTGTTAACAGATGCTCCGCCCACCTCTGAGCCTAGCTCTGTCAGAGGTTTCTTCCTGTTAAGAGGGAGTTTTTTCTTTCCTCTGTTGGAGGTTTTTCTCCCTTAAAGAGGATTTTTCCCTCTTAGCTTATGTAGGAATTGTTGAATTGTTGGGTTTCTCTGTATAATTAAACATTGTTGTTCTCTACCGTCCACCAGGTTCTTTGGGAGATTTCTTGGAAGAATTAGACGTCCTCCTATCAAACTTCCCAGAAAATGGCCCTCTACTTATCCTTCTGGGTGACTTTAACATCCAGACTGAGAAGTCATCTGACCTATTACTTTTACTGTCTTCCTTTGCTCTCTCACTCAGTCCTTCCCCTCCTACTCACAAAGCCGGTAACCACCTTGACTACATTTTCATCAGAAATTGCTCTACATCTAACCTCACTGTAACTCCACTTTATGTCTCCAACCACTTCTTTATCTCTTACTCTCTCCCACTCTCTCAAACTGACAACCCTCCCACATCAACAGATCCTGTACCTGTCCGTTGCAACATTCGCTCCCTCTCCCTCCTCTGTTTTATCTGCCCTCCCTTCAACTGACTCTTTCTCCCTCATGCATCCTAACTCTGCCACAGACACTCTCCTTTCTACGCTGTCTTCCTCTCTTGATTCTCTCTGTCCTCTTAAGTCACGACAGGTCCGCAAGTCCTCCTGAGCTCTGTGGTTGTCTGACTCGGTGCTCTCAGAGAGCCACTATGTGAGCAGCAGAAAGGAAATGGCAAGAATCTAAACACCCTGATGACCTCTCACTTATCAATCTCTTCTCTCCTCTTTCTCTGCCTCAATTTCTGCAGCCAAAAGCTCTTTCTTCCAAACCAGAATTCAATCCTCATTTTCTAACCCTAAAAAGCTATTCTCCATCTTTTCCAACCTCTTTGACCTCCCTCCACCCTTCTACCAAGCCACTTTGTCAACTATTTTACAAAAAAGATAGATGACATACACTTCTCATTTTCTAATCCATCTTCTCTAATTACATTTCCTCCAACTTCATCTTTATCCCCTTTGCTTCCCTCTTTCACCCCCCTGTCTCCCAATCAAGTTCTTACCTTGGTAACCTTCGCCCGTCCAACCACCTGGCCCCTTAATCCCATCCCATCTCACATTCTCCAGTCTATTGCTCCTGACCTTCTTCCTTTTCTCACCCATCTCATCAACACCTCCCTGTCAACTGGCTGTTTCCCTAACTCTCTGAAGGAAGCAAGAGTGAACCTTCTACTGAAGAAACCCACCCTCAACCCGTCTGAAGTAAACAACTACAGACATGTCTCTCTTCTTCCCTTTCTTTCCAAAACTCTGGAGCGAGCTATCTTCAATCAACTGTCCTTTTACTGTTTTCCTACCTCGGTGTTACACTCGACAGTCAACTCTCCCTTACTGCCAACATTACTGCAACAGCACGTTCCTGTAGATACATGCTGCACAAGATCAGGAGAATACGTCCCCTTCTCACTCAGAAGGCGGCGCAAGTTGTGGTCCAGGCTCTGGTCATCTCACGCCTACACTATTGTAACTCCCTCCTGGCAGGTCTACCTGTTAGCGCCATTCGTCCTCTGCAGCTCATCCAGAATGCTGCAGCTCGACTTGTCTTTTTAACCTCCCTAAATTCACCCACACTACTCCACTCCTCCGCTCCCTTCACTGGTTAACAGTAGCTGCCCGCATCCGTTTCTAAACATTGGTACTTGCATACCGTGCTGTGAACAGATCGGGTCCAGTCTACATCCAGGACATGGTCAAACCCTACATCCCAGCCCGTTCACTCTGCTCTGCATCTGCCAATCGGCTTGTCGCTCCCTCACTGCGAGCTAAACACTCTACAAAATCACGACTGTTTGCTGTCCTGGCTCCTAAATGGTGGAATGAGCTCCCCACCGACATCAGGACAGCAGAAACTCTGTACATCTTCCGCCACGAACTAAAAACACACCTCTTCCGACTTTACCTTGAATAGGAAGCACTTTAGTAGCACTTACTTATAGCACTTCGTAGTTTGGCTTTCTTGAAGAAAATTTTACTTTCTTGATTGTTGTTGTTCTGAATTTGTACCCTCATGGTTGAAATGCACTGACTGTAAGTCGCTTTGGATAAAAGCGTCAGCTAAATGAAATGTAATGTAATGTAATATAATGCTGTAAAGTTCTGCTGTAAGGATTTGAATGTGCTAAGTGCCATGAAATATCCTGTTGTGATTGGCGCTATATAAATAAAATTGAATTGAATTGAATTGAATTGAATAGTGTGAGTCAATGCTTATGGACAACACGCATCAATGAGCACATAATGCTTTCAACAAAAATGCTACGAGAACTAAATTAAACTTTATGTACTGCTTTGGTTTAGTCACAAGCCAACAAAAAACATAATGAGACTTCATCATTATGTATTTTATCGGTTCTTGTGCATCTAATTTCTTTTCCATATTTTTAAATGTTCCTTTATAGCTGCATTTCTTGTATGAAAGGTGCTATACAAATAACATTTATTAATATTATTATTATTTGGAGTTGATTGCCGGCACTGTTTATGTACTGTTATTTAGCTGCATTAACATCACTGTTAACTTTTATCAGGTAGATGTAGCTGCTAGTGACGTCGCCGTATCATACTGACCACTGAGTCGTCAGAGAAGTCGATCTCATCCAGGTCAAGGTATTCAGGAGCTTCCATCTTCACACCACATCATCAGCCTCACAACCAGCTGCAGACAAAAAAAATACATAATTTACAATCTTCACGATACAAAAACTGTCGTTTCTTTTATTATCTACGTGTTGACATTTAAATTCAATTTCAGGAGACAATTTAAAACCCCTCTTTCAAAAAAAGTGGCAACACTAAAAAATATACGAAAAATGGGATGATTTATAAATCATGTAAACCTATATCAAAATAGAACAAAAGACTACAGATCAAATGTTGAGAAATTCCGAGTAAAGCGTGAACATGACACGATCGTGTATGGAAGGAACGACATTCCATGAGTTTGTTCGTTTTCTTGGTTTGAACGATGCTAATCGCTCATCGCTTGACTTTTTTTTTGTGCCCACATCTTCAAAAACAGCCGCTCACAAACCTTTTATGGGTGACGTCGCAGTAGGTTTAGATCAGTTAGAATAGCTGTCTGTGAGTAGCTACATTAGCTCATCATCATATCAACCAAACTGAGGATATGTAATGGAGCAAACAAACAAGGTGGTGGCAACATTTGGCTCCACAGGCCACCATTTGCCCACCACTGTCTTACATGATACTAAACTCAATACATTTGGGTTTTGGGACTGTTTTTCCAGACAAAAAAAAAAAGACGTTGAATGTTATTTTAGAACTTTGGAGATTATAATAACTGCACTATTTTCTGACATGTTTTTGACTAAACTAATAATTGATTTTTAGATTAATCTATATTGAAAATACATACAGCCTGACTGATATATTAGTCAATCAATTTTATAGGCCAATATTGGCATACCAGATATAAATAAAAAAAATTACAATAGTGCAATATCTACACCAATGGGGAGCCTCCATTTTCCTGTATTGTTAACACTTGTGGGAATACGAAAAAGGTTTTATATATAGATTCCATCTTTTGTTCATGTTTGCAAAATAGTTTATCAAAGAAATGCCATTTATGACATCATAACTGTTATACTGCAAAAAATAAGACATTTTTGAGATTTCCATACTTTTGCCATGTTTGTGCAGCGAAAAATGAGTCCAACTGTGAGTAAAATTATGACATCAGCAACAAAAAAAAGAAATTTGTTGGGGGTATGAGGTTAACTTTATTACAATAGTACTTTATTCAAGTTTATTATAAACAGTACGTTATTTAACTGTTTTTTGGAAATATGACTCGTAGAATACACAAGTCTCTAAGAAGTGTATGACTGAACTTTTTCTCCCATGGTCACGTGTTAAAAAAAGTAAGCAAAGGTCACAATAAATGTTATATTTAATGACTTGTGGAATCACCTATGCTTAAAAATAGCAATGAATATTGGATTGACATCCGAGTATTGTGATGGTGTCCAATCGGGACTTCAGCCTAACATCGTATTCTCGGGCAGAGGTGAATTTTCACATGGCGAATATGACATATTTTATGCTATGTAGCATGCATGTAATCATTTGGATCACACACGATCAGTCTGGATCTGGGTGAATTTCACATTTTGTATCGCACTAAATTACCTAATTCATATTTAAAATTAAGAAATATTGAAAAACAAATTTGTGTTGTTAACTGATGCTAAAAACTATAGTGGAAAGCCATTATTTATCGATTGATTTGTTGATTAATTGAGTGGATATATATTTGCCTTAATAATATCAGGAAAACAATATTTCTATCAGTATCGTGTGTGGCATTGTTTTCAATGTTATTTAATCAGAAGCAGCGTTGAAAACAATGAGTCAATGGAGCCATTAGTTAAACAGACAAAAATAATCAACAACCATTTTCAAGTTTAAGAGCAACTTGTTTTTTAACAAAAAAAAATTTGAATAATTGTAGAAGACATGCATATTTCATCCCTATTGTAAGGGCTTCTAGTTAGTGCTTCATTTGCGATTGCTGCACTTTGAACTATATATATATATATATACATATATATATATATTGTATTGTAGAATCCTCAGACTTTTATTTTGATGATTATCTATTTATAATTTTGTTTTATTGACAAAAACTGGGGAGGAAAATACATTTGGAATGAAAATGGACTAGAAGTAAAAAAAAACGACCACCGGCTGACGAAAGTCAAATAAAACAACACGTGAGAGCATGTAATTACACCTTTGCGTTTGCATAATTAAAATAAAAAAATGTGGAAAAAAAAAAAACTTACAGTAGCTAACAAAGCTAAGAAATGTATGCTTCTAATGGGAAAAAAAATTTGGGGGAGGGGAGCATTTTTTTGTAAGGATGTAGTCAAAGATAAAAAAAAAATAAAAAATACAAAACACCCACAGGCTGATGGAAGTCGAATAAAATTAACATTTAAGAGTGACATATATGTATATATGTATTTAATGATTGTTCAATGATTCACAGAATAAGCTACTTACCAGAGTTAATTAGGAATAAACAGAGGCTGATCAAACTTCAGAATTTTTTGTTTTATAAATGAAAGCACTGACTGTTTAGTGAGTTTTGTCCTCTCCTCGGTCTTTTCCGACCGCTGATTTAATCTGCCGATACCCGACCACGAACCTCAGCTAGCGGGCTAATTAACCATCAAGAGACGCTACATGGAGATGCTAACTGGCTAGCTGCAGCCAGGCAGTTGGGCAAATCGGGTCAAACAGAAATGCTCAAGTCAAAAATAAGGAGCTGTTTGTTTGACAACTCTGTGATACGGTACCTTTATCGAAGTCAGGTCGCCGAGAGTGGGGGGGGGGTGGGGGGGACAAAGCTGGTTTGACGAGCTGGTTCCGTTAGCTGGAAATGATCCCTTGAATCCAGCTGTTTTTTTGTTTTTTTCCTTCCGTCGCCTTGCTCGTCTTGAAAAGCACAAAGACTTTGACACACGGGGGAGCACAAAGAACCGGAAAAGAGGCGAGGGCTCACTCTGACCACATTTCCGAGAGCCTTTTTACTGTTCATTTTCAGTGGCTGAGTTGCCAAAACATCATTGTTTCTGTTTTATATATATATAAAGCTGTTTTGTATAGCAGGGCAGATTATTAAATATTAAAGGGTAGGGGTTACAAAGTGCAAAGCCACAAAAAAAAGCTACATTTAGACAGATGAAGTACAGTTGTAAAATTACAATATTTATTCATTATTCATGATTTAAATGATCATTGTAAAAGTCAAAAAAATAACCGACCACATTATAGTCTTGACTTTGTTAATGACAAGTTTGACCTCCATAAAAAATTATGAACTTATGATATTGTAAGTAACAAATTACATACTGAAAAAGCCTCTTTTAATGTGAACAGTAACAAATTGATACTCAACACAGTCAACCGACAGGGTGGAGGCCCCTTGATGTTAAATATTATATGATAAAGTTAAACAAGAACATTTGTAGAAATATATAATTTTGACAAAACGTTTTTCTTTTTGTTGTTTTGGATTTCAGTGTGCGTATATGTATATAAGTTAATAATAATAATAATAATAATAATAATAATAATAATACATATTTTCCACAACTGTCTTAAAATCACTGTTATCTTTCTGAATCAAAATCATCTCCTGGCATTTCTGCTCATTCTGCCCAGTTAGTTTTACATGACAGAAGATGATTGAATTTAATGGTTGTCCATATGAATTGTGACAAATATTTGACAACATGATTAGATCCAGTTCACACAGACTCCCCAAGGGGTCATTGATGCATTGGGATCTGTAGCTCTATATAACTAATGTTTTTTTATTTCTTTAGTTTCTTGCCAAACACATAGGAAAAAAACAAAACAATAGTTTGGGCTAGTACCTTATTTTCCCTATTTTGATTATACAGGTGACCGTATCCGTGTCACATAATAGACTCACGCCCACTGGCTCAGACTGAAGCATTTGTTTTAATAGACGATCTTTGAAGAGGGCAGCCGCTTAGACCGAGGAAGTGGAGTCCGTTAAATGGGACCGTTATCCTTAGAATGAAACCTAAGGTTTATTTATTATCATAACCCTATTATTTGAAATTACGGAGGAAATTCGAATCATAACTTTAGATTTTCTGATAAATTGCTGTCCTTGTCTTTGTTTTGAACCACTGATATTCCTTTGCAGAGTGATTTACATTTTGGCCAGGCCAATATAAAATTATATTAGTTTAAATATAGTTTTGTAAAATGTTTTAATCGATTAATAAAAAAATTAAAAAAAGTTTAACTCTTTGCAAAACAGGTGGGAACTTTACAATAATTACACTGATATAGTTGCTTTTTAGTTTTACTACTAACTACTCTTGTTATGAGTAGCGTAACTTTTCACATGACTTATATGGTGATGAATGTTTTTTATTGAAGCTAAATGTTGTTGAGAAAATATTTTATAAAGACTAACTGATTGTAATAATCTCTAAGATCCTATTTACGTTCATCATATTCGGTGTCAGAACCCCATTTCTTCTTCTAAAACCAGACAGGTGACGTTGACAACATCTACATGAAAAAAAAAAAAACCAGAAGCTGCACCACAGATGAGTCTATAAATGCACTACGTGTTCCATAAAAACACAATGAAGAGATCGTTTTAACCTCAATAGTGCCCGCTAGCGGCTCAATCTGAAACTGACGCTGGTTTTGAACGGAAGTGAAGGAGGAAGGCAGTAAGACAAAAACAAAGAAAATGGATGACATGTCAGAAAGAGAGAGAAACATTTGCACTCCAACAACAGCGGTATCGAGCCACAAACCTGCGGACCATCTGTAGGGTCACAAGGAAAAAGTTTGAGGGCTACCTTTGCGTTACCGATGGGTTTTTTTTTCCGCAATAAAAGCTGAGAACGTGATGCGTCTGACGTTACGGGAAGCGCGTTGTGTCACTTCCTTTTGTAACCCCCTTTTTTTTTTCTTCTTTTTTTTAATTCAACTTTATTGAACTATTTTAGAAACATTTCCATCATGGCATCCCGTGGTACATTACATTACATTTCCTGACAAAGGACAGGCACAATGTAAGATTTAAAAAATAATAAAATTTCATGGCTTTCGTAACTCAGTATTTACTAATATCTAAAAGAAAGCATCAGCGTCTAAGCAAGAATAGGAGGAGGTATATAGTTGGCTGTAGAATTGGAAAATTTCCTTAGATATCTTGACAGGATCCATATATTCTTGGTTATCGATATGTTATATGTATTCTGTTCTTTTCTCTTTTTTCCCAATATGCAAAAGTAAGCCAAGCTCCTTTCGGCCTCCTCTATCTATTTTGCTCTTGATTCTTCTGTATCCCCCTTTTGTTTTTACTAATATAGATTTGTTTCTAGGGAGGCATGCAGAAGAACACGTTTTTGTTATTCTCACTAAAACTATTGCAGTTACAATTTAGTTCTTTAATAATTTCTAATTCTTTTTCTCTACTAGCCTTGCTTAACAATTTACTATTTGATGTGGAGATCCAACATATTTGTGATTTTATACATTTTATTAATCCCCGAGGGGAAATTTCTTCACTACAGCAGGGGGGCTCTCAGGGGGGAGCTGCTGCAGCAGGCTGCCACTAGCGCGGCGCCAGGTAACCTGACCTGACGTGCATGTTTTTGGATGATGGGAGGAAGCTGGAGAACCCGGAGAGAACCCACGCAAGCACAGGGAGAACATGCAAACTCCGCACAGAAAGGCCCAGGACCGGATTTGAACCCGGAACCTTTTTGCTGTGAGGTGACAGTGCTAACCACTGCACCACCGTGCCGCCCTAATATTTGCTATTTTAGATACTCCGGTTTATCTGTATAGGTTTAAAACTAGAATCTTCACATATATACTGAATCACCGTAATGATTTCTTGACAGAGAAGTTTACTTTTTAGGAGGTTTAAATTTTCAATATCCCTTTTTCCTTAGACATATGTTTAAGGGTTTAAGAACAACTTTATTAAATAGTGGTCTAGGTGCTACAGAAATTGTCAAGGTTGACTCCATCCTAAGCATAGTATCTGACACTAAACAAAATCTGTTCAATTAAACCATCAAGTTTGAACAATGTTAAAATTTTAGTACCTGGATTTTCAATTTGTGTGTTTCAGATTAAAAACATGTTAAAGAACTCGAGCAGCACTGGGCTGTAATGGTGTCCCTCATATTTTTGTCAAGCCGTGCTAACCTGTTTGAACCATGGCAAAAATATATTTTGTCTTCCCTTTGGTTTGACCAGCATTTTTCATCCATTACAATTGAGTGTGCTTCTTGGAAAAGATAACAATATGCTTTGCTTTTTATAGAATCTCTTAGACCCCTATTGTTAATTAAAAGATAAGACAACAAAGGGTTGAAAATAAGAACTGAGGGGAGTAATAAATTAGAATAAAGATTTGAGGATGTTGGCTTTTTTTTCAGAACTAAAAGCTGTTGCAAAGCCCCTATTAACCACTTTTGAATATAAATATTACTTGACATCAAATTCTTGTCCTGACATTGTAAAATATATCTTATGTGAACATTGACGTTATAGTTTAGTTATGTCTTGTTCTGTATCTAACATGTTTGAA
This sequence comes from Embiotoca jacksoni, assembly GCF_022577435.1. NCBI lineage: Eukaryota > Metazoa > Chordata > Actinopteri > Embiotocidae > Embiotoca > Embiotoca jacksoni. The sequence continues at coordinate 2,656,855 of NW_027185397.1, forward strand.
AAAACAGAACCTGAAGGAATTTTAACTTTTAAAGTGCACGGTAACCTCAAGTGATTATCATAATATGATATTCATATAAAATCAACCAGGGAATTACACAGTTTGCCATTTATTATACATGGGTATACAAGTTATTAAAAATAGGTTCAGTCTAGGTGCAGAGTCCTGATTTATAATCCAATCCACCAGTTGGTGGAAATGCACTACATCTGTCATCCGTCAAAAAACATCAAAATGTGAAATGTAAAAACGTAGTGAATGGAAAGACATTCTTGTCAACAGTGAGTCAACACATTTAAGTCACAGAACGTGTTCACATTCAAGCAAACTTTATTAATATGATATGAAGCAGTTATGCAGCGTGATAACATGAGGCGTAAGCTCGCCTATATACAGCTTTGTAGGTATGTAAGGTTACAGGTTGTCAGGCGCACACACGCACACTGTGAACTGTGTTTACACTTTCGATACAATGCACAGCAGAAACACACATTTGCTTGTAAGACTTATAGCAGGATTTCCACAGGAAGATCATTATGATCCTCCTGTAAGAATTTTATTGGTTAAAATCAATTTGGGTGAAAAAGTGAAAAGTGAAAAAAATCAAATATCTAATCTATAGCACTGATAAAGCATAATGAGTGATATTAAATCTTAAAAGAGGTTTAAAACAGAACTGCTGTGTCGATTTTCTCTAAAATTCTCACTGGAATGAGTAAAGTTAAAACACATCAGATGAGCCTGGTTCTGACAGAGGATTCTTCCTGTTAAAAAGGAGTTTTCCTTCCACACTGAGGGAGACTTTTCCTCCCAGTTATTGCTCGTGTGGGAATGGTTGAATAGTTGAGATTCTCTCCATAATGTTGAAATATTCTGTTGCAGGGACTATGGTAAGTGCCTTGAAGTAACTTGTGTTGTAATTTGGCGCTATATGAATAAAATGGAATTGTATTTAACATCTTGTTTTAAAACAAAGTCAATTAAACAGAGTGAAGATGCAAGTAAGTAAATGTTTGTCTTTGTAATCGCAAAAATTATTTTTGTGTGATCATGACAAAGTGGTTCTGTCAGCTTGTTGACAAGTTGGAAAAAACTGAAGAGGCTTCTTGAGTAAGACGACCTTCACTAAAGATGCCTCTCTGTTATTAAAATAATATTTCCTTGACATCTTTAAATATTTATGTGATCTCAAAAAAAACATGACTAGATCAAAACCTACTATACAAACTTTTGATTTGAAACAAAGGCTTTAAATTTGAAACGAGGGTTTTAATTTGATACAGATACAGGAACTCATGGCACAAAGCAAACAATGGTGACTTCATTGAACACATTTTTTCAAAACATCCTTTCTGTCTATTTTGGTATCATACTGATGTGTGTTTGGTTTTTTTCCAGTTAAGTTTGGTTTCAATTACATTGCCATAAAAAAAGGGGGGGGGGGGGTGATGTCAGGATTGACAGCTGCTGTGAGTGAAGTAGTCGCAGAGTTTAAAGTTGGCTCGATATATGGGTGGGACCTTAACACAGCAACTGTCACTGTTGTATAGTAAAAGGAAGTGGACACGCGTCTATAAACTATAAGGCACACTGGGACATTTAATGGAATTGAGTCATTATTAATACACCTTTGCATTACTGTGACAAGTCAAAATATCTGCCATTAAAAAGATCTATGGGTCCAGCCAAAAAAGGCTCATGTGATCTTAATATAACCAAACCAAAAAAAAAAAAAAAAAAAAAAAAAAAAAAAAAATAGATATAATATAAAGGCTTAAAAGATATATAAAAAAATGCATTCTCCTCCCTGCTTTGTCATTGTTTCTAAACCAAAAAAACATCCATCTAATAGCCTTATGGTCAAAATTCTTTCAGTAAGTAATATGTTGTAAAAACTCATTTTGCAATGTAAGAAATAACAAGAAACCAGTCACTAGAGCTGTCTAATAAATGTATTAGTAAGTACAAAGTCTCTAAATATTGAAATAATCTAATCACATTTAGAACCAGAACTGAAATCCTGAAATTCACCCCCACCGACCTTCATACACACTCACACACACACACACACACACAAACACACATACACTTTGCATTTAATATAAATTGGTCATCTGTGGTGCCACAGAATCTCGTTAGAATTGTAGTATTTAAGTCGTGTGAACAAACTGTAACATTCACTCCTGTGTTGCTCTGCCTGTGTCTTTCGTCTTGTGTTCATCTTCAAGCTCGTATCCGAGGATTCATATCAATAGCTGCAAGAAAGCAGAGACAACCATCGTTGATGGATAGACCACATTAGCTGGGAAATCATACTGAATTGTTGACATTTAAAAGAGTAATGATATGGAGAAAAAAAAAAAAATCAAATAAAATGTCTTTAATATTAATATATCTGAAGGTTACATTTGCATCAAATTTTGGTCATTAAAGAAAAAACAGTGAACTTCTCCTGCACTGCCATTTAGAAAGATGCTCTGTCTTAAAAAAAAAAAAAAAAAAAAAAAAAAAAGTTCATATACGCAAATTTTGGGGTCCATCTGATATTTAATTGGGCTTCAGTGTAGCTTTATTGTTTGGGGAGAAATGCTATCCAGAGCAAAGTCAGGAAAGAAGGAGATACTCCATAGTTACAAAAGAATCCCTGCATGTATTGATCATTGTCAATTAATTTATCTAAAAATGATCTATAGGGTGATAAATCTATTGATGGATTTTGGTATAAAGCTTTTTTCAGAGCATGTGATCGCCAAAACAGTTGTGCTGTTCTGTACACATAAGAAGAATTCCTCTCCTACTTTTGGTAACTGGTATCAATGCAGAACACGTGGTTGTGGCTGGAGGACCTAACTCAAGGGATCCAGACCACAAACCAAAGATAAATCCACATATGTTGCAAATCGAACCTGCTGGTTAAATTACAAATATCCAATCAAAACCTGTTAACAATATGGTCTCTGGAAATAAAGAGTCATTCCTTCAGGAATCCTGAAAAAAAAAACAATAAGGCAGTAACAAATACCAAAACAATTTTTTTTTTACAAATCATCTTTTTCTGTTCCAGAATTTTTGTGTCATTCTGGTTTTGAAACAGAGCTTCTAAAAAAAAATGGAGGAAGACTTTCTCACTAAATAACTACATTAATTTACTTACACAAAGATGCTATAAAGCCGAACTAGATTTTTGAGTGTCTTTTATTTTTTATTTCGTCATTACAGCTCAAAATAACAAATACTTTTTGTGATGATAACTGGAAAGAAAAACTTAACTGTAAACCGTCTATCGTGTGGTGTTACAAAAAATTAAATCACATAATTTTTCATATTTTCCAGAATTACAAATATTATTCTCACAAAAAATACTATTATTAAATTAGATTTTATCTGCATCACATTTTGGTAATTTAATTTTCACCCGTTTAAAGCTAATATACACTAACCACCTATTTATATTCTTAGCCTTACTTTAATATTTGAAAATTATCTCTACAGTTTCTGTATTTTAATTGTGACCATTTTGTTTACATTTCACCCTGTGAAATAAAATGTTTTGCTTTACTATAACAGAATTTACCAGCAGGTATCGGCGTCTCATTTAATTTCATATAAAGTACCTTGGTCACTTTGGTTGTTGTATGTTTTTATTGTTACATATTTATACTCTTTTCATTTTAGCTTTATATTTTTGCACACTGTGGGACTGTGAGAAACAATATTTCGATCTCTCTGTACATCTTGTACATATGATGAATTGACAATAAAGTTAACTTTGACTTAAATCATGGTTCTGATGATGTTGTTAAAGCAGCTGATATGGCTTTCTGTTTTCTGTTGTTTAATGATCACATGTTCAAATGAAGGCCTAGATACCAGAATTAATTGGCAGATTTGTCATCTTATTGATTGTAAATCAGGTGAATTTTGTTGTTGTTTTTCCCTGTCTTTGTTTTGGAGATTATAGACACATGCCATTATCTCTGCAAGAAAAACCCAATAAAGCTGCAGTGATAAGAGAACGGGACTATCAGGTAGATCCCAGACAGGGTGACCCGATGAGTGGTCAGGCGCAGACCACACGGGCATCGAGTTTCCTGACCAACCGGACCTATACTGCTCGTCATTTCCCTGTTCTCTTAAAAATGGCAAAATATAACCTTTGAAAAAAGAGATAAGACTCCATTCCGAACTTTGTGGTGAAGCCCAAGGGTCTGGGCGTCTAAGTGAAAAGAATAATGTTTCTTACGCCGTCATGGTGCATCCGGAGACGTGCGCAGCGGTGCCGGTGTACTGCACGTCACATCGAACGATGTTGTTGTTGAAGTTGGACTCTGGAACCTGCTGCCTGGGATTCACTGTCAGCTGTCAGAACGACACCAAAATATTGCAACAATCATCAGTGCAGGAGGACCCTTCTGCTGAAGCAGAACATTCAAAGATGCTGTTTTTTGTTCTTCCCTATTTTTCCATGTAGTCCTACTTTTCATGTGGATGTCATCTCTAGGTCTTAATAGTGAATTTGACACAAAGTTAATGACAGCAACATCACTGCCGGTGGTGGATGGTTGTTGAAAAGAGAATGAAGCATGAATATGTTGGATTTATGTTCAAGAAATTTTTTGAAAAATGGAGAATTGAGATCTAAAAAACTATGAAAATGATGGCTGGAGCTGCAGAGTAGGGCTTCATAACAATAATAATAATAATAATAACTACTATTTATTATAACAGCTAAGCTTTTGACCTATTAACTCTGCCACCATAACTGTGTTGTCATGAAATGCTTCTGCTGTGCACTGTACAGTTTCTGTCACACAGCAAATGTTTTTCTATCATATCATGTATTGTCTCATGTATCCTGTTTGTGGGTCCATTCATTTATGCCTGCATCAGAAATTGCCCCAATGGGATACATACAGTTTATTTAAATCTATTTGAATTGAGCATGCTGTGAGGGAGATGGTGGAAGCATCTGAGCAGGGTCGTTTTTTGGGTTGGTGGAGAAGAAATGGTATTTGGTGGTCATGTATACCATGTATGAAGTCATACTGGTGTGCATGGGGATTGAAGGGAGTAGTTCTGGGACGCCAGGACTGTGGTTGAGAAGTGTCGTGGGCCTAACTTGATGAAACACCAAGTGAAGGGAGGTAAAAGATCTCAGTACACTTCCAACCCCTGCAGACTGGTGCTTGCACAAAGGGGACTCAAATAGGCAGCTGAACTGGCCAAAAAGCTTGTGTAACACACCCTGGTTTTTGAGTTTAGTCAGGTGTTTTCTTCAGAGCTCCCGTAGGCCACATGTATGTTTGCTGAAAGCAGGGACACTGTCGAAATCTGACATTTATGGTTGTAGGTTCTGTCATTGTTTGAATGTGTGGAATAACCTCTCAAAAACTGCAATGCTTACAGAGACAAAAAAATGTTGTGAGAGTGATCATCGTGTCGATGTTCTGATCACACTCTTACTAATGCTTGTTCGTATGGGAATTGTTGAGCTTTTCTTTATAATATTGTAAGGTCTCAGCCTTTGCTTTGTAATATACACTCAGATGATTTATGTTGTGATTAGGTGCTATATAAATAAAACTGAATTCAATTGCATTGACACTGGAGTTTTCGTCCATATGCACACTTTGCATATAGCTCGAGCTGCACAGACCTTTAAAGGTCGGTTAATTGCCAGACTTAAAAGGCAGCATTACTTATTTTCAGGAGCATGTTCGACCTAACTTGTAAACTGAGGTATTTCGCTGGTACATACAGCAATTACCCCCAATACACATCCTAAGGTTTCCACTGATGAGCACTGTGTAGATTTGGAGGAATATGCCGAGACTGCGCACCACATACAAGTGGTCAAAGCTCCCAAGATTAAGTTATAAAAAAATGTTTTAATGCTGCTCAGGTGGCAAAGTCCACCAATCGCAGTAGCGTAAAAGGACTCTGCCTCCAGGTTGTGTCGCATAGAACTCACAAGCAAATCAGGAAGGCAGCACCAGGATAGTGTTTTTTGAAGGGCACTGCTGTGGCTGTAAATAGGTAGAAAGAGCTTCCTTTGTATACAGCTGTGATAGTAATAGTAGGAAACTCTCAGCAAATAAAAAGGGTTCACCAAAATAGAGTAAAAATGTAAAGTCTTTGGAGGAGTAACAGCAGAACAGATTTGGTATTAGTGCAACAGTCATTATGGACGTAAATCTAGATGTCCCAGCCCTGGGAGAGCAAGGTTCCTATGTAATGTAAAAGTTGTTAACCACTCCGTGATAATGGTGTCCTGAGGTACTGTGTCATTCCACCATTGGTGAAAATCAGTGGGCACCTGTTCATAATCTTTTGCGGTGTTGTTAGATCCAGTCGGAGGTAGTCCAATTTGTTTTTTCCAAGGAACAGATGTTAGCAAGCAGAAAGGAGAGAAAAGCTGGTTTATACGAGTTAGCCTTTTAGTCTGGTCGTGATCCCTGCTCGGGAGGAACGCCTCAGTATCATCTCACTGTTTCTGATGCTGTCTTCAGCAGTCGACGGCAGCAGGGAGACGCTGTTGTACGGGCCAACAGGAGTGACTTTCCCCTGCATTGCTAGCTTTAGTATTCAGAGACCATGTTAATAAATCCAGTAATTTTCCCAACTAGCTCGATAGGTGTGTTACCTCATCGTGTGTCCGTAGCACTCCAGGCAGCCAAAACAGGTTAAACGGTGGCAAATTAGTTCCCACTGAAGATGTAAATCTTTGGAACCTCACAAAATTGACAACTTCAAAAGACTCAGTATTTTTGTAAAAACAGCTGGTTACTGTAGTTTTTTTATTAAATGTTACTCAAGTGGAAAGAAATAGGACATTTAATCGGGGTCTGTTCTCATCAGTGATGTTAATCCACATGTAGTTCTTTAATCAGTACTTTTTTTGTGTGTGATAAGGATACTAATAACAAAAAGAACCCCAGTGTGTCTCTCCAAATCTCAAATAATGTAATTTTTTTTTTTTTTTTCTAGTGACTCATACCTTTAGAATATATTTTCCAGGAGAGACGTCGGTGATGTCGATCCACTGACAGTCGATGTCGGCGTTGTAGGTGTCATAACAACCCGGACTTAAACCCTGAACACAAGGGAGAAAAGTCAAACAACTGATATGCTTCAGTGGTATATGAATATCTAAATGTGCACATGCATAACACACTTGTATGGATATTTGAAAACATTTTGGCCTTTGTGTTACTTTTTACCATATGTATTGTATCATACCGTCTGTTAATAATCATTGATCATATCTGTTTTTTGGTTTCTGTTACATTTCTGGAATATGGTCCAGAATATAAAAAAGAGAAGGTAAATCAGTTTCATTTCAGTACAGTAGTAGTCCAGCACTAAGTACTCCAGTACCCAATACATTGATAGAGAAATAATTTAATGATTAATAATACATGTACCAAATAGTTTTAAACAATAATAAATTCAATGTAGAAGCAGCCAACTAGCCTTCTCTGGACAAAAATATTATATTTACTCCTTTGTGCTCCCTATTTTTTTTCCCGTCTCTCTTTTTTGACATGAGTTTCAAATATCATATTTTGGAAAAAGATGAAATTTTATACCAGCTGACGAGAGTTAACAGAGAGTCAGCCAGGCTGTCTTCAGCGTGGGCAGAATCAACACTCACCTCGGACAGTTAGTTCATGAGGTTGGGGTGTCCTTTATGGGACCTTTACTCCACATCAAGGGAATCCGAATAATAGATTGTTATGTTCCTATTATGTTTAATGGCAATATTAATTTCCCCAGTTTAAAGTGTACTCATACGAAGGTGGATCAAAAAGTTCAGAGACCGCTCCCTGTTGCGCGTGGATGGTACGTCGCACTGTTGATGTGCAAGGAGCAGGGGAAGCTATGACTTTTGTGAGGAAGTATTTAAACTTTTGTCGCTTGATCAACATCAGAACCTAAGTTACACGCATTTTTGTGAACAGCGATCCGGTTGTGTCTGCAATTTCTCTTCCACAATCTAAAGCTTTTAGCAGGACTAGTTTTCTACTGTTACGTTTTTACAATCATAATTTAAAACTTAGTTATTACCTTCACTACTTGGTATAAAAAACATAATTTCTGTAGTTTTGAAGCATCAAAATTGAGCTTTCAAATTTCAGGAAAGGAAAACATAGCTACATTTTCTTTAGTGAAACCTACCAGCTCGGGCTGTAATTAGCCACAGAGAAATACATGTAGTTTTGACACGGTTTCCCCCAGAAGTGCAAAACTCTGTACAATAACATTTTTAAGAATTCTAAGATGTCAAAAAGTCAGATTACAGTGTTTTTCTCTGTCGAGTACAACTGTAGTATAGTGCGGTATAAAATGGAAGAGAATCTACGTCTATTCTGTGTGCCAAAAAAGGACTTAAGCAGATGTGTGTGTTTTGTACCTGAGTGTGTGAGGTACAGGCGAAGCGGCGGTAGTATCCCGGGTCACAGGAAGTGTCCTCCAGGCAGAAGCTGGCCTTGTGACCCTCGGCCACCTGATTCTGAGTTTGGACATCCAGCAGCTCGTACAGGCTGAACTCGTCCATGCTGTGGAAATGACTGAACAACAACACCACAATGAAGACGGAGCGGTGGAAGAAGAACTCAGATCGTTAAAGTAAATAAATGCAGCATTTTCAAAAGACTCAGTAGGGTGCAGCATTAAAACTTAAGCAACAGTACAGATGTATCGACAAAAAGTAGCCTGCTTAAAGTATGAAAGTAAAGCTATACGATCTGCATTAAAATGTCCTTAGAGTCTCTCCTCATCTGTCTCTATTAGTTGTGGAGTAAACATAATGTCTATTTTATTGTTACGTTGACAATACCTGATTATACCTCCCGCTGAATGAAATGTCAGTTAAGCCCATACTTGAGTGGTCCCACTATGTGAAATGCTGAATAGCACAAAAAATTGTCTTAAGTGGAATGACAGCAAGACATAGGTGATTGTTTTTGACTACAACTGACATTTAATACAACCACAACAGAAATCTTGGCATTATCTCTGACTTGGCATTGATTTGATAAGAAAAAACTCTGTCAAGGAGGGTTGCTTCTTTAAATTGAAAATATTTCCACACTAAAAATCTTTTCCTCTGTTTCGATAACCTGAAAACATATACCAACCCTTAAATGTCATCAAGACTGAACTCTTGTAAATAACTGTATTTGGATATAGTCTGGCTGGTCCAGATGCTGTAAGCAATACTCCTAATTGGTTCCAGAAAGAGTGAGAGCATTACATGGGGTCGGTACCTCGATATTTTTCTGATCTTCTCCATCCCTGCTCCAACTCCAGGCCTAATTGGTTGTCAGATCAAAAGCTTTTAACTGTTTCCTGTTTGAGTATGTCGGGAGGGTGGGGGGGCGGTTAAGGGAAATCGCGTCTTTGGAAAAGTCTTCCACTTCTAATGAAGTGTTACCTATCCACCAACTTCTACAAATTGTAATTTGTACAGACCTTTGGTTGTTTTTAAATGTGCTCAATAACTTTATTTGACGAGATGACTGTTGGAGCTGCGCAGGGTGGAGACACTTGTAAATAATTGTATTTTGTAGTTTGATAGGAGTCAAGGTTAATTATGTATGTGACATAAGTTAAACCATCAAGGAAGTTAACTCACATATGGTGGAATGAAAAGGTTCCTCAGGACACATACACCTGGTAAACAGTAGTCTGGGCTCCAACCACCCCAGACCTACTCCCTTGGACTTTGTCATTCTTTGCACTATGTTACCTGACATGCTCCTGCCAAACTACAAGTCCAGTAGAGGTCAGAATAAACATAATTATGGATCGTTCTTAAGCTGCTTGCACAGACAACCTACACAGTCTGGTCAAAATGATTGTTGTATTGTATGAAACAGTTTACTAAATATTAAGGTTAACAACTTAATCTGAAAAGTAACTAATAGCTAAAATTGTTAAATAAATGTAGTGTAGGAAATGTAATGTCTTCCAAGTATAAAGTACCATTAAGGGACGATGGACAAGCACCTCAAAATTCAACCTAAGAACAACATCAAGGTAACTGTAGCCTACTTGGTTACTTTCAACTATTGGACAATATTGACATCAATTCATAAACCAACTTTATTTAGCAAAGACATTCATGTTAAATACTTTGTGTCGGCTACCTACTTATGACAGCTGTGCCACTCCCAGGCATATCGAGGTTTACTGGGCAGAAAGTCGGCTGTTCCCTGGTTCTTCACCCTCTGAGGAAATCTCAACAAAACTCTGGTGTCATAATCTTGAGAAGAACGAGCGGAACTGGATGGAGAAAGAGACAAGAAGAGTTAGTATCCAAGTTTTCAGTTCGAAAAATTAATGGTAATAGTCTTTTCCAACTTTTTAAATCCAACTTGAAACGAATGTAAAAAGCAACAGAATGAACACATCGAATAGGTGGCTGATGAGATATTTATCAACAGATATTACACTGCATTTTTCATGATAGCTTTCAGAATAGATAGCTTCCCATTAATATTGTTTTAATGAAATTAGGCACATTTAAAAAATTGTATAGTGCTACTTCCTGCCACTACCTAATGTCAAATATATCAACGAACGCCTTTCTACATTTACTGCTTTGGATATAAAGGGTTTCCATCTGATTTTGCATTCCTTCACATAAGAAATACAAATTAGGCAGCTTATCTCATATCTATAACATACTATTTCATAATTGCAAGATCCGGATCTCTGCCTGTCGGCACTAACATTGGCTAACACGGTAAAGTTAGAAAGATATTGAAGATTGAAGATTTGAACTTCCTGAATCAATAACTCAAAAACTAAACGTTGTTAAAACCCAATCGATGGTTCTTTCCTATTACAGAAAAGTAGTTCTTTAAAAGAAGCTCTCCTTGGAGCTGAAGAAATTACATTGGCCTCTATGCATAGCTGGCTGAGAAGAGTGAGCAGGGACCGTCTGAAAAGTGCACCACCAAAAAAAGAAATGCTACAAAATTATTTAATAACTTAAATCTTATTCAGCGACAATAAAAATTTCTCAAAATGCTACCAAAACATGTACTGTATTCATAAACTATGAGTTGTAGTAGCATACAACCAGCAGGAGACTATTGTTATGTGGAGCGATTTTAGGGACATGACATGGAAAAAGACAGGAATTGACCATCTGAAAAGTGTAAAAACATTATTTTAATCATTTATCTAAATGGGATTGACTACGTAAAATATCACATCACATTCCAGTCTGTGGAATTTTGGATAGGTCTGTTCATGATGTCTTTACCACTGAAGCTGTAAAAATAGCCCTATGTCTGAGCTGGTGGAGTCGCAAGGCACAACGCTGAGACAAAATTGCATTGTACGGCGCATCTTCAATGACACACCCCCTGTTGCGTCATACAGCCTATTTCAGTGCAACCGGGCTCCCATTCATCAACGGCAAATGAAAACTGGCAAAAGCTTGGAAAAAAACCAACCTTGCACCGCACCAAAATGCCACTGTGCCTGGATTTTTGCTACACCGGGTTCAAAAATAGGGTCCCAGGATTTGACACAAGTTGGTTAGGTTCCCTCTAAAGTTAAAATGCACCTGAAAATCTAGTTGAACAACCTACAGTCAGCGGTGTGTTATCTTACGTGGCAAGGCAGTTCTCTTCAGCAGCACAGCGCAGATTGTACATGGGCATTCTTTGGACATAGGTGCCAATCTGCAAGTAGTACGGATCAGGAACCAGATCGGGAAGACCTGCAATCAGGAAACAGTAGATCCACACAAGAGCAATAGGTGGGTTACGTTTAGTCAAAGAAAAGGAAAAAGTATTTTGTCTTTGTAGTTAGAAAATAAACTTTTTTGAGGTGTTTAAGTGCAACTTTCTTTAAAGAAAGGCAAAGTGACAGTCAACTAATATTGCTTCTTAAAATTGCTGGCAATAATGACAATTGACTTCTTTGAGAATAGGCAATTCAAGTTTGAAAAACAAATTTATAGCCTGTTCTGTCTTCTCAATGAAGTTGTTTGTTTTTCTTTTAAGTTGTTCACTAAATTGCGCTCTGAAAGTCTTTAAAGGATTCATTAAATATAGGTTTGCAAGATTTGCAAATCATCACAACCTATTTTATCTGCATTTTACACAGCGTCCCAACTTTTTTGAAAATGGAGTTTTACTTTACTGTCTTAATAACTGATTCACCCTGTTAGAACCATAGACTGTATATAAAAGTGGATGTAGCTTCCAGGTCTGAAAAGTGAGGCCAATGCGGAAGTGCCTTTAGCTGTAATACCACAACGTGTCACTAGAGGTAAAAAGCCTCTGGCTCCATAGACTCCCATTCAACTTGTCTCATGAAATACGACATCAATAAATGTTTTCCACAAGTTATTTTGGTGTTGTTAGTTAAAGGTTACTCCTTATTATTAGTTTTCTGGCGGTTCATCTGAAAATAATTCAGTCATTAATGAGAATGTCAATGCTTTTTAGGTTGTTTTTTAGAGAACGTTGTCCTACTTTTGAGATAAACGTTTGGAGAACAAAAAAAATAAATCCTGCAGAAAAAAATTCTAGAACATTGCATAATATTCTCAGAACCTTTTTAGAACAAAAAAATATATAATTTGAACCCGGTTTTCCATGACTTGAGCTTGTAGGCAGATGAGAAAATCCTTTGCCACCATGTATCTACCTATCATCATGACATCACAGGTGTGTGGCTAATCTGATAGTACCTCCTGGCTCTACCATGGCTCAGTCATGTCTTACTAAAGCTGATATTATACTTCCCACATCCAGGGGTACACGAGGGTCCAGGGTGTCAAATATGGAGAGACGGCGAGCGCAAATCGTGGCAGCGGCAGCTAGTCGTGGTGTTTCCGGTGGCAAGCTCGGGTGGCCACAGCTGCCACGGACCTGCTGCGACTTTTGTCCCAATGTGGGCCAGTTAATGCGGCTGCAGAGATGCCGAGGACATATATTAAATATAGCCTGCCAACATTATACATAGCCTATAGCTAGTTAGCCTATAATTCTGATGTGAGAACATATCTACCTTGAGCCAGTTCGTGACTGGCTGCCACAGACCTGTGGGGTAAACTGCAACAGGTGTGCCACGTGTGCTGACACGATTGAAGCCAGCTGCCGACGCTGCAGACACCTCATGGACATAGCTATTTATATAGTCTGTATAGGTCTTGGGGCAACTATCAATGATGTATAGCTACACTAGAGCTGAAGAGCCTCTCAGCCGGGGAGTTGAAGTATAAAGCTTGATCTTTTACCATTCCAGTTGCTGATGACCTTTCACATATTGACCATGTATTTTAATATTTAAAACAAATAAAAGCAATAAATCTCTGTACAGGGCTTTATGCATACTTAGATGAAAGGCTAAATGACATTCATAAGGTTGCTGGTTTTTCTTTTACTGTTTTGTATTGTTTGTCAGGGACCCCAAAATATATATTTACATATATATATATATATATATTTATATGTAAATATATAAATATGTATATTTTTTAATACTTCTGTATATTTCACCTTTATATTAAGCCCAATTGTTATTCCTTTACATGCATGCGATACATATAAAATTAAAACTGCAAGCAGTGATGTACGGGCCCTCGCACTCCGGCGCGCCGCCTCCCCAAAGCCGTCTCCCCGAAGCCGTCTCCCCGATGTTCAGCGCGCGAGGGACCGCGTATCCCCGCTTAAAGTTTCTATTTTTGTCTCGTTTCCTGTCTCCAGCAGGGGGCGCTGGCGACCCGTTTGGCCACGCCCACTCGCAAAACACATCAGATGTATCGTCTTACCACGCCTGATGTATGTTACACGTTTCGTGAGGTTTCAAGCATTCTTTGACCTTAAACATCAACTTCCTGTGTCACGGCGAGACATCCAACTTTGCCGCATTGTCACGGCGATGCCCATTGACAAAGTCGAACGAATGTCTCAATATATCATCAACTACATGTTTAGGTTATTGTGACCCGACTTTCGTTCACGTGATCAACCAGCTCGACGTAGAATGTGAAAGTATGAAAAGTGTCATTTCCAGTGGCCAACAGGGGGCGCTATGACTATGAGCGAATATTACCACACAGGGGTCTTCAGGGCGAGGCTGTTATCATACCTGTGATGTTTGGAGAAGGTCGGTCCATGTACATAAGATTTAAAGCAACTCGTAGTTTCACGGCGAGATCTCAAAATGGCCACCACGCTACGGGCACACCCATCGATGAAAACAAATTATTTATACAACTTTTAATCCCAAACATGTTTTCTATCCATAGAACCTAAATTCAAGCCGGTGGGACAAAATCCCTAGGACAAGTTCGACAAAGTACAACGTGTAAGAATTGCCCAAAATGGCGACTAAATTCAAAATGGTGGACTTCCTGTCGAGTTGATGGTGCAATGTAACCTTTTTGTCTGTCTAGGTGTGATACACGTGTCCACCGGATTTCGTGAATTTAGGTAAATGTGGTCGCCGGGGCATCTCTTTAGGGGGCGCTCTCGAGCCCACTCGAGACTCCACTAGAATACGAAATATTTCGCCGGGAGACATGTGTATCCACTTTCATGAGTTTTTGAATATGATAAAGCCTCCAAAAAGGCAAATCACTTTACGTAAGAATAAGAACGTCTAACGACTAACGAACGACATCTTTACGAAAAACAATAGGGCTTTCGCACCGATTCTTGGTGCTCCGGCCCTAATAATATGTTCTGGCTGCCCCAGCAGGTGTATGCGTTGGCTCTGCATGGACATCTGCGTACCTCCAATCTGTTTGTGACTATGCAGACATGCCCAGAATTTGGGAATAAATGAGAAAAGGAAAGTGCATACGTGCAGTTGGTACCCTTGTAATGTGGTGGTGGGCACAACAATTTTGAGGTATTCGTATGTCAATAAAGCCGATGCAGACACCCTCCTTGTGTCACGCTGACCCTTGTGTAGTTGCAGACACAAAAAGTATAACAATACCTGCTTGAGATGAAATTCAGTGGAACAAAATAGCAAGATTATAACAGAGTAACACAAACATTATAAACTGTGTAATGGTGCTTTATATCGGGGTTTTTCACCTTTACAAATTATCATAACAGTCATGTTGTATTAAAAGGATTCCATAATAAAACATTTGCAGGAATCATGAACCAGAAGACTAAAGAAAGTGAAACACCTGTCTTTCCTTATAGCATCAGAGATTGAGGGATATATGCAACACAAATAATGAGCCTATAAACTGGCATTTAGACCCTCACAAGACTTTCATGACCTTGAAGGTAAACTCATAAACAGAGTGTGAACATCTTTGTTGAGAAGAAGGGACAAATTTGCTTGAATTGTTTTTTAATAAATATTTAATCGTTTCAGGTTTTGTATTTGTTTAGGGTGTTCTGACAAAAAAAATATGGTACACATTTACTAGCTTATTTAGATAATATTTTACAGATTTTTGGTCATGGTAGCATGTGATGATCTGTCTGTGATGTCACATGAAGCCAGTTTACTTAAAAAATAAAAGGCAGCTAGAGGCCTATCTAAAAGTAAAAGGGTCAATCAAGTTTTTTTTTTGTTTGTTTGTTTTTTTACCGTTCTGGTGGTAGCTGGTACCATATCCGTGCCGGGGCTGGGTCTGAGGTCTTGGCCTGAAGTACGAGTTGTAGTAGTTATAATAGGGGTAGTAGTTGGAAGCCTTGTACGGGTTGTAGGGATCATCTCCGACCATCATGTCCTCCCGTCTCACCGGGGCAGAACCGCCGTCGCTGCCGGGCGGGGTTTGCTGGGGCCCCTGCCGCTGACGCGTCATCACTCGTAACTGCGCGGTACTGCTGGCGGCCGGGACACGAGGGGAGCCCCGGGAGCCCTCAGGGACCGTGTCGTTGGCGCTGCCGAGGACAACCACGGGGTTTTCCCGTCGGGGCGACCCGGTTTGCCTCCTCGTGTACTGATGGCTGCGACTGAGGATGCTGAAAACCTGCCCGTTGTGTTGCCATGTCAACCCCCGCCGGAGTGCAGCAGTATCAGCCTCTTGAGTGCGAACTCCATGCAGAAAAGTAAAGAGGAAAAATATATGCACAAGAGACAACAGCGAGGCGTCACGGAAAAGCTGCTTCATGTTAAAATAAAAAATCTGTAATAAATCTTTAAAAAAAAACAAACAACGATTTATCTCTTGACCGTACAGCTGCTGATCCCAGAGTTCGTCACAAATGTTGGAGCCCAGATGCTCATACCACTGCTGAAAAGGAGCGAGCGAGCGAGAGGGAGGGAGGGAGGGAGGGGGCGGGGTGAGGTGAGGTTGGGGGTGAGTTTCTTTTCTTTTTCTCTTCAAATTGGACATATGGCCTTTGGGGCTTTTTTTGAGACTTTACAAAACACAAAACATAAAAAAGCAGAAAAATACTAAATCTGATTTGGCTTGAGATTTTCCTCATTAAATGTTTGAAGGTATCACCTCAGTTTTGCAGTAAAGGAAATGCAAGACTGGACCAGTGGTGTCTTGTGAACCACCCCCCCCCCCCCCCCCCCCTCACCAAGACTTTTATTTTGAATTTTTCAGGCCACACAATTATAGTTGGAGGCAGCCAAACCAAAACTGCAGCAGCAGCAGCACCTTAAGAACACCATGTGACAGAGAGAGGACAGCATTAGCTTCAAATCCTGATGGGTGATCCAGAATTTAACACAAGATTTTTTTATGGAAATTTAAAAAAAATTCAGATGTCCTAGTGTCTACAAATGCACCATCTGGAAAAGTTAAAAAGATGTATGGCAAAATAATTTTCTGAAAATAAAAACTGACTAAATGCTGATGCATAAAAACAGAAACCAGTGGCTGCGTGGAAGGAAAGCCATCATTAAGTCAGATGAGGATATTTTGAGCAAAAACAGCAGTAAAATGTTATCAAGGTTCAGTAGAGAAGATGCAGCTAAAACAGTTTTTTTTTTTTCAAATCTAAGCTCCGACCTATTGTCTCCTCTTCACAGAGTGAGGTGTAATTAGAGTCAGGCTTTGGTCAGAGCTTACTGAGATCTGAAGATACTGAACTCTGACTCAAAACTACATTGAGAGGAATCAAAGTTGATAAAAAAAAATAAAAAAAAACTCTCAGGTCACCAAGAGCTTCAATATGCTCCAGTTCCTTCAGGTTATTAATTAAATGTCTGCAGGTATTTGTTGCATAAATGGGTATTTACTAGATTTATGGTACTAAAAATATTTTTTTTTTAAATGTGAACCTATAAGTCTCTACAGCTAATCTTGTACACTAGTGTTTTTTTGTTTTTTTTAAACAGGAACAGTACATCCCATTCAAGATGCTTTTGTTTGGTTTTATTGGACAAAGTACCCTCTCTCTCCTGCTGAGTGCTTATGGTGCTCTTAAAAAAAAGAAGCTGGAATTGAAGCACTTACCAACTGAGACGTTTTCTCCTCTTAGAACACTAAAAACACACAACCTGCCACCCACAGAGCCACAACAATTTCTGGTCAGACCAATATGTCCCGAAGTCTTTTCATTAATTTATTTTTTTTCTGCTAGAAGATTGTGTACATTCCATGTGGACTCAAAGTTGCAATGTAGCACATAACTTGTGAATATTAGTTTTAGTTATAGTCCCGGGTGTATTTTTTCTTTTGTTCAGTTTTAGTTATAATTAGGTAGGTAGGTATGTACTTTATTAATCCCCGAAGGAATTTTTTTTAATTACAGTTCATTGGATCAATTTGTAATGTTCATGAAAAAAAAAAAGAGCCCAAAATGTTTTGACCTTTTATTTTTGCTGGTTCACTTTTCTGCTAAAAGCTTAAGGGAGAAAAATAAAAAAAAATTATAAACACATTGATACACCGTGTTACAGTCATGTTTACAGTGTGCATTTACATCAATGCTTACTCCTCTTTCAGTTCAATTTCCTCATCGTTTTTCTTTTAATCTCTATGTTGAGGTCCACATACTCCACTTTTTGTTATTATTTATTTATTTTTTTTCTTAGAAGTTGCCAACTTTTTTTGTTTTTGCAGACGTGTACTTTATCGATCCCTGATAGTTTGGACATTAAAAAAACATTAAAAAAAAAAACTTTAGTTAGCATAGCAGGAATTGTGCAAGGTGTGGGTGTCCTTCAAGCAATATTCAGTATGTTGGCAGACTGTACAGCATTTTATCTTAGCACCACATGACTAACTTTTCCATACTAACTAGTCCATTATGGACTAGATAAGTATTTTCACCATCCATCCAGCCTTCTGGAGTGCAGCGACACAGTTTCCTCCTGCTACACAGTCACATCATTCCACTCGATATCTCCTGCAGAATTACCTTCCACCTTGCCACTTTCAAGAAATTGGATTGACCAAGTGTTTAAGGGTGCCAAGCCTGCCTTATTATTATTCTCACTGGATTAAGGTTATTGTCTGGTGGCTCCACCACAGTGGTGGTGTGTTGCCGGACACCGTGAGACAATGTCAGACAGTTCACATATGACAAATAGTTTTGTTCCATATGCAGTTATACCTACCTTTTATGCAATTTCTTAAGGTGGGATTGAGGCAGTGGCTGTCAGGAATTACACAGCTGCCAGACTAAGACTAAAGGTTTCACAAATTTAGTTTTCTATGTCATACTTCTCATCAATCCAAATCCACCACACAAAGGAGGTAAAAAATATATTAGAGATTTATAATTGATACAAATAATAATGTGAGCAAATAAATAACTCCTCGAAAGATATAGTTATAACTTCAGTTAAAATCATCGGGTGATAAATTGTATGCTTGTTATTGTCTGCCACGCCTCCTTATGCTCTTTAATAATCGCAGCAGTATTTCCTTTTTACATTTTTTTTTTTACATATTTTGTGGTTTACCTCTTCATCTGCCTCCACTAAAAGCTGTTTGCTCATCTAGAGTAAAGAATGCTGCACTCCATTGAGGACTGTCTAAGAGGAGTTTCCTCCAGCGTAAAAGTCTGGATTGTGGCGCCGGTCGGCTCCTTCATTCATAAGTAACTGCAAAGCGGACTGTCAAAGGGAACGAGAGGAGCTGATTTGATTGGCAATGATTGAAGTCAACTGAGACGCACCCTCTAATTATCTATTTCTCCTTACTTCACCACTGCGCTGCACTCTGCAAGAGTGTTCACCAAAACCTTTCAATACAGGCGGGGATTTCTTTTTGCCAGCTTTCCTTCCTGCATTTGGTAGCTGCAGGTGCGTTGCTTTTAGGGTTAACTTCTTCATATTCTTCTAATATTGTAGTTTTCTCCTTGTTTGTAAAATATGCTGCTCTGCTGCCAGTATACTTGTCCATGTTTGTGATTGGCCAAGACGCTACAAAAAAAAAAACCCTTGTATGTAAATGTTCTCCTAGCTGGATTGGGAAACTGGGTTGTTTGTGAGTAGTTAACGTGCGGGGTGAAGCAATTTCAATGTACCCAGGCTTTCTTTGTCTGAGCTTGACCAACATTTTAGTCTTATCCTCTCACCTACAGAGGTGTGAAACAGACTGAGGAGCAAATAAGAAATGGGAGGTGGGTTTACTGTCATATCTGATTACAAGTGCAGTGCTTTTGTGCTTCAGTCTGTTGTTGGATGATATCAGTGAAAAAAAACAATGAAATTAATCTATACCTCATATAACAATCGTTGGTAATGACATTTTTTCGAGAGAATTAATTGATCAGTAGGTGGTACTTTTGTATGTTTTGATCCAATATCTCCAACATAACCTGCTCCAGACCACAGTGATATAGCCACGTTAAAAGAGAGCCAGCTTCGTGGCACTGACAACCCTGGCTTTAGTCTCAACATACGCTCGCTAACCAATTTACAGCTTCACTGGACACACCCTCATGCTCCACCCCGGCCCCTCTACTTCTTCAGCTGCT
This sequence comes from Embiotoca jacksoni, assembly GCF_022577435.1. Lineage (NCBI taxonomy): Eukaryota > Metazoa > Chordata > Actinopteri > Embiotocidae > Embiotoca > Embiotoca jacksoni. The sequence goes on from NW_027185397.1 coordinate 2,676,738, forward strand.
AGTTTGCAATAGCTTTCTCTTTTCATCTCACTCGCGACGCTGACATGATTCAGCACGAAGCAGGCCCCGCAGTGCTGTTGAGAGCGAGCAAAGACGAGCAGCGTGAGGCACTGTAGGCAAAGCAACGCAGGGTAAGGCGAAGCCCAGTAGGCAAAGCAGCACCGTTCTTAGGAGTGAGCAGGGTTAGCTGTAGCCACTTTCTGGCAAAGTTCTGTACCGCCCCAGCCAAAAGTCCCCTGTAATACAGGATGAACATCAAGTTAGCAAAGTAATAATAATTACCACCAAAGTATATAAAACTAACATAATAAAATCACTTACCGATCAGGCAACGTTTGTCCACTCCAGAAGGGGAGAGGAGGGCATGTTGCACTACTACTGGCAGCTATGTAAACAAAATGTGGTTACGAAACGTAACACAATAATACAATAAAACCACGAGTAATCGAGACCTACCGACATTGATCCGCGGGTGAGTCACCTGTGCAGGATGAGGGGAGCCCAAGAGATCATCTACAAAATCGCAGAAAGCCAATGTAACACAAAGCACAACTGAGAGAGACACAATATGGCAGCACTTGTGCATTTCAAGGAAATGCTGTATGAGGAGTCTGCAGCATTAGTTGAAGAGAGCCATGACATTGGATGTATCCCATCTCTCCAAATGTCCATCAGGCTCAAAGACTACATCCTTGTTCAGAAGGCTTATGCACCCAGGCCAATGTACAAGGAAGTTGACGAGTACATCCAGGAGTTGCTTCTAAAAGGTTGATTTGTGAAGTAACAGTTGCCATATACGTGTGTGAGAAAAAAGGATGGGTCATTGCGTTTCTGTGTCGATTACCGGCTTTACCTGGGAAGGGACCAGAACAGCTCAACATGGAGATTTAGCATGGGTGGCAGCCCTCAACTTGACAGCACTGCTGCAGGCACCCTCAGGACACTTCCCAGTGATCAGCCGTGATGCGCTTGTAAGTGAGCAACAGAAAGGCCCTGTGATTGGAAGCATTTTGGAGTTAAAGATGAAGAGTTCTGACATAACTGAGGAAGGGCGCAGGACACGCAGGACAAGCCCACAAGAAAGTTGTCACGAGAATAGAGCAGACGACACTTAAAGAATGGTCTTCTCTATAGGGAGAGCCCGGGTCGCGAACAATTAGTCCTGCCCGCCACTTATAAAAAAAAAAAATCCTCACACATCTACATGACAATATGGGACATGTTGGTGTGGAAAGAGTCCTAAGCCTGGTGAGAAAAGAAAAGAGAGATTGAGGAGTACATCACCAAAAAGTGTAGCTGTATAATGCAGAAAAAAAACAGTAACACATGATAGAGCACCGATGGTGAGTCTTACATCACATTCACCTCTTGAATTCGTATCTATTGATTTTCTCTACCTTGAGACCAGTCGAGGGGGATATGAGTACATCATGGTGGTGGTCGACCACTTCGCACAAGCATACCCAACCAAAAACAAGGCTGGCAAGACAGCAGCTGACCAGATCTTCAGCGATTTCTTCCCTCAATTTGGGTATCCAACTAAACTCCATCATGATCATGGTCGGAGAGTTTGAGAATGAACTGTTCAGGACTCTGAGACAGCTGTCTGGTGTGAATCATTACAGGACTTCCCCATACCATCCACAAGGCAATTGGACTTTGTTACAAATGTTTAGGACATTAGGAGAAATACAGACAGAGAACTCGAAGGATCACCAACATCATTCATGCATACAACTGCAAGAGTCGACTGGCTACTCATAATATTACCTGCTCTACAGCCAACAGTCAACATTCAATGCTATTATGACAAGCGAAACAAAGGAGTGACTTTTCAGCTTGGAAACAGAGTTCTGGTCCGCAACCTTGCTGAATGAGGAGATCCATGTAAAGTGAAACCCTAATGGGAAAGAAAAATTGACATTGTTAGCTGGACTCGAGTCTGAAAGAAAAAAATGTAGTTAAAGAGAAAAGAAAATGTGTTTATGTCACCCATTGTTGAACCTGAGTCTTGCGAGAAACAGGTGCTGCTGCAGGCAGATGATTCAGATGGGGAAGTCCATGAGCCTGGGCCCGACATCCAACCTGCACTAAGGAGGTCGAACAGAGAAAGGCAACCTGGCCAAATGTTTACTTAACCCCTCCCTTGGTCAACCAACCTACCAGCCACAACTCTTTGTTAGTGATATAGGGACACATCAAAAATTGTATACATACCACCCACAGTCATACTTACATTCAATCCAACCCACACACATCATCCCAACCACATACCTCCCAGTCACTTATCTCATTAACTGCTATCAATTAGGTGACAGTATTCGTATGGGGTATCTGCAACACACTTTAAGATCTTGGGTACCTCATACACTTGTAAGGTCTCTTTATTTTGTATGTACTGTATATTGTTGAGTTGAAAAGGGTTTCAGGAAAAATAACAGTCAAGTGTCGGGAGCCACATGTGTTTGTTGGGGAGCGTGTGTAGCACCCAAAAATATGACCACATTTATGTTAATTTCTCATTTAATTTGTCATTATTTCATTTTTAGCGACTTAATATGTAGGACATGAGTTTAGGCATTTCAGAAATAATAACAGAATGTAATTTAAACACATAGACTGTAAGAGAGACAGTAAAGAATTACACCGCCTCTGGAGGAACTGTTGACACTGAAGCAGTAGCGCAGGTTGCTTTAGGCAATCTGACAGAAGAACTGAACGCTTCCTTTCTTCATTGCTGCTGAATTTTACCCGTGTCCTACAGGTTAATACTGGTGAAAACTGCCAATGCTCACTCTTGGGAAACCAAAACTGCATATGCACACAAATGTTATAAGGGTTTGCGATATTATTTTGAACGTGACATGTTGACATGTAAATATAGGAAACAGGAATGTTGTAGATTGAGCGTTTTGTTTACTACACTGAAGATCCGTTTAAAGCTTATACAATGTGAGTAATTTTAGTTCAGAACAAATGCCTTGAGTTTCACAACAGATGTAAAGAGAGAGTTGCACATTAGTTAATGTTTTAATGAAAATGCATCGAGTTTAAAGCTGCACATGTTGCTGTTTGAATGTTCTTTATTGAACTTGTTTTGTATTTCTGTGCGATTTTCAGGTCCATCATAAGTGCTGAGGTAAAATCTATTTTGAGACAGCTTAAGTTGTTATAAATACAGTTGAGTATTGCTGTAAATTGCACTGTATCTTTATAGTTGCCCCATATCACTCATGTATACGCGATATGTGTACTTTATGTTGCTTGTAGTGAAATACTGTGAGAAGTATACTAAATATGTATCATGCTAAGTTGCTGTGAATGCATTGTGTCAAGAATTGTAAGAAAACCAGACCTTTTGACACATGCATTTAAGAGACTGTGGGCCTGATTTACTAAAGGTTTGTGTGTGTAAAATCACGTGCAAACTCCACAGCAAAAAAAAATGCCCAAGCAGATTTACTAACGATGTGCAGTGAGGACTGCATCTTTCAAATGTGCAATTTAACACACATTGTCCATTTTGCGTGTTTGCCTGCATGGATATGTAATATTGGGAATTTCTGCTTGAAGGTGCAAAATACTGGGAGGGGAAATGCAACTAGAACAATTTAGCACACGGAACTATATTTATTAAACTTGAAAGTAGAAACAGGAGAAGTCATTGCATGTGTATTTTAGTACAATTGAAAGGCATGTATTAATCAGGTGTGCAAAACTGGAGATGGTGGTGAGAAGGAGATGCAGGGGAAACTAAAGAATACGTTAAGAACGTGGTTTTATACCCGTAGAAAAGTTTTTGAGATCACAGAGGGAAAAATTATTTAGACATATCTCAATTATTGAATGAACTGAATGATGATTGACAGCCAACAACAAGAAGGAGCCATGAAATACCAGCAATTAAAAAACTTCCTATGACTCAGCATTTCCCTGCCTCTGGGACATTCCAGCGTATCACTGCTTGGATATCTCACCTAGTCCCGTTATTCAGGTGTGCTTTTCCAGGTACTGAATGTAATGTCCCGCAGAATTCACAGGTAGCTTCATAAGGTTCACGAGCGAGGCTCTGAATGAAAAGTCACCTCATCATCACAGAAAGAGCTGGACATGCTGATCGGTGTTTGTTAGAGGATCTCATCCACCGTCCCTCCTCTTTTATTTGCCAACGTTTTATTATTAAGCCTTTTTTTTGCCTTTTTGTTTTTCCCACAGTACTGACTTTCTTGCTAATAATCTCCTATGTAGCGTTTTGTTCTTGTTATATTTATATTTCTTAATTTCAATGGGATCAGATTTCCTTTTCCTTTTGCGGTTGCTCTGTTTTCCATTGCTAGAATCACTTTAACACACACAAACACCTCATTTAAATACAATAATTTGCACCCGATTTCAATGATGCAATTACTCTCAGTAAATCACCCGCAAAACGGATGCAATATTTTGTTGCTAATTTTTGGAAGGAACACGCAATTTGTACCCTTTATTTGAGATCTTAGTAAATCAGGCCCTGTATGTAACCGTGATAGACACTGGTACAATGCACACATTGATGTTTATTTTCAATGTTGTTTTTGAAGTTAAGTTAGGATGTAATCTGAAAGAAGAACTGAACGCTCAGTGTCTTAATTGCTGCTGAACTTTACCTGTGTCCCATATAATATTATTTTTTGTTGCTGTGGTACCATTCCTGGGACCCGTAAAAATTGTGGGGGCTCGTCCGGGATCTGCTCGCATCGGAGGCATCCAGAGAAGTAGGTAAAGTGATACCAGAACAACTAACTAACTAGCTAACTAACGAACTGACTAACAACTAACATGATACGTAAAGTACCCTGAGATGACTTATGTTGTGATTTGGTGCGATATAAATAAAACTGAATTTAATTGAGGGTGGCACAGTGGTGCAATGGTTAGCATGTTTGCCTCACAGCAAAAAGGTTCTGGGTTCAAATATGGGGCTGGGCCTTTCTGTGCGGAGTTTGCATGTTCTCCCTGTGCCTCCGTGGGTTCTCTCCAGGTACTCTGGCTTCCTTCCACCATCCAAAAACATGCACCTCAGGTTAATTGGTGGTTCTACAAATTGCCCTTAGGTGTGAATGGTCTTTGTTTCTACGTGTTGGCCCTGTGATAGACTGGCGACCTGTCCAGGGTGTACCGTGCCTTTGCCCAATGTGAGCTGGGATAGGCTCCAGCCCCCCCGTGACCCTGTTCAGGATAAAGCGGGTATAGATAATGGATGGATGAATTTAATTGAATGCATACCACCCTGCTCAGTAGAGCTGCAAAGTTGGTGACAATTCCCTTTCACATTGGAGCTTTAAGTAATATTAATGTTCAGACACAATAGGAAGGACTTGTATCCTTAGCTTGGTCCAGTTATTTAAACTAAGCTTCAAATTCACAAAAAGTTTGAAAATGGTAAGATGCATAATTGAGATGCTATAAATGTTACTTGGTGTCTGTGACTCCTTGTTTGAACATTGAACGTGTTGTTTACAGTTTACTGTCCTTGTTGCTTTTGACATACCTTGACATTACTTGTTTCCACTGCTCTGTAATGAAACTGTTCATTATTCCCTGAGAGAACGGCTGGAGCATCTGCTAACTATCAGCTGCTTCAACCACTATGATGACTGCATCTCACCCATATCATCCATTATTAAGGTCAGGGGAAAATTTGTTAAAACAATTATTACATTGCTCCCTGTTTAGAGTGCTTAATACATTTCTCTCTTTCAGCTTAGCAATTCATCCATTATACCAACTGAAAAGTCTCCTGGAATGACTTCTTTCATCATTTGTCTTCATTATATCATATGCTTATGTCTAAGTGTATTTTTTCACATTGGACAAAGCCGGACTAATTGTTTTTTGGCTCCAAGATACTGCACCTTTGGGGTGAATAAGCATGATTCCCAAAATATTGAGCATTTTGAATTTTGAAAATGTGAAATAAATTTTTGGTTTGTCACATCTTACGCAGGGCAAACTTTTGACTTTGAATAGCAAACTTGGGGTTATTCTCCTTAACTAACTCAGTGTGAGTATCTCAGTGTGAGCCTCTAGTGGCCACTGGAAGAACTGCAGCTTAATTGGCTTCAACCTTCGACCAGAAGGAGACAACACACTACTCCCTTACATCTGCTGCCGGTTGGTTTCGAAAGTGATTTTGAAATTCTTTTACATCTTGTTAAAGCACTTCATGACCTTGCACCAGCCAACTTGTCTTACATGCTGCCAGTCTTTTAAAACCAGGACCGAATCTTTTGGGTCTTGCAGCAGTTTGAGTCTTAGTTCTTCAAAAGTTCCAGACAGTAACGTTTGGTGACCTACTTTTTATGCTTCAAGCCTGAGTATCTGAAAAACATGCATACTTAAAACCCCTACCTTTCCAGTCTGGCTATGGATTAGATGGTGTTATGGCCATTATAAAATTCATACTTTTAAAAAACAATATTTAAAATGATTGTTATTAATTTTTTTTTACCAGATTGTGCATTTCTGGTAAGCATTAGTGTTAAACTGTTTCACTAATTACAGTTAAAGTGTTTTATCATCATCATGTTGGTCACCTGTAAAGCCCAGTGCACTGATCTGTACAAAAGGGGCCACGGAATTAAAGTCATATTTATCTGTTAGTAACATCTTCTTGAGACAGTGTAATGGATTTATAATGGCAATATTAAATAAACTGGATGTTACTTGAAATAAAAAAATAAAAAATGTGAATCTTTTGGATTGAAACCAGTCATGAACCACATGAGGCTCCATTGGGCGTTTATGTTGCAGGAAGAATGCAAGTGCTCTAATGTTTTTGCACATAGCTGCAGGCGGCCACACAGCAGCTAACAGCTACATGTGCACGTACTTTAAAAGATTTCTTCACTGCTGAAGGAAAAAGTGATGTGGCTTTTTTACAACATTTGTGTAAAGATGAAAGGTGGACTGACTTTATCACATGACGCTGCACTTCCCTTTCGAAAATACAAGGCAGCAGGAGCTGCTGTTTCCAATGAAAAGCAGGTGTCGGGCCTGATCTGAGTGGTTAAACAGCTTCATAATGAGGGCTAGCCACCTGGAGGGGCCTCCTGCGCACAGGACACATAAAGAAGCATGGCAACAGACACAATAGCACTGTGTAGAGATGTAGATTATCTCTAGGGACTTGTTAGAGTGGAATAAATGAACAACAGAAGGACATTTTTATCACCTTATTTGCGGTTTTATTGCGGGCAGATGGATATTGTTGGTTTTGGCACTCAAAAAGACACTTATAACAAAAAACTAGCAACAATGGCTCAGACAAGCTTCTTTCTTACACAAAAGGTGCTACAATTAAAACTGCAAGCAGTGATGTACGGGCCCTCGCACTCCCGCGCGCCGCCTCCCCAAAGCCGTCTCCCCGAAGCCGTCTCCCCGACATGCAGCGCGCGAGGGACCGCACATCCCCGCTTAAAGTTGCTATTTTTGTCTCGTTTCCTGTCTCCAGCAGGGGGCGCTGGCGAACCGTTTGGCCACGCCCACTCGCAAAACACATATCAGATGTATCGTCTCACCAAGCCGGATGTATGCAACACATTTCGTGAGGTTTCAAGCATCTGTTGACCTTAAACATCAACTTCCTGTGTCACGGTGCGCGAGCCGTTTGGCCACGCCCACTCGCAAAACATATCAGATGTATCGTCTGACCACGCCAGATGTATGTGACACGTTTCGTGAGGTTTCAAGCATCCCTTGACCTTAAACATCAACTTCCTGTGTGAGACATCCAACTTTGCCGCATTGTCACGGCGACGCCCATTGACAAAGTCGAAGGAATGTCTCAATATATCATCAACTACATGTTTAGGTTATTGTGACCCGACTTTACGTTCATGTGATCAACCAGCTCGACATAGAATGTGAAAGTATGAAAAATTTCATTTCCAGTGGCCAACAGGGGGCGCTACGACTATGAGCGAATATTACCCCACAGGGGTCTCCAGGGCGGGGCTGTTATCATACCTGTGATGTTTGGAGAAGGTCGGTCCATGTACATAAGATTTAAAGCAACTCGTAGTTTCATGGCGAGACGCTCAAAATGGCCACCTCTTATGGGCACACACATCGATGAAAACGAATTATTTTAAGAAGATTTAATCCCAAACATGTTTTCTATCCATAGAAACTAAATTCAAGTCAGTGCGACAAAATCCCCAAGAGGAGTTCGACAAAGTACAACGTGTCAGAATCGCCCAAAATGGCGACTAAATTCAAAATGGTGGACTTCCTGTCGAGTTGACATAATGGTGCAATGTAACTTTTTTGTGCATCTAGGTTTGATACATGTGTCCACCGGATTTCGTGAATTTAGGTAAATGTGGCCGCCGGGGCATCTCTTTAGGGGGCGCTCTCGAGCCATTTGACCGCATCCACTCAACGAGAATATGAAATTTTTGGCCTGGAGACATATGTGTATCCACTTTCATTAGTTTTTGAATATGATAAAGCCTCCAAAAAGGCAAATCACTGTATGTAAGAATAAGAAGAACGACAATTCCTTCCGAAACAACAGAGCTATCGCATCGATGCTCGGTGCTCGGGTCCTAATAAAAATATAATTTTTCTTTTTGATGTACAACACACAAAAGGCCCAAAGAAAAACCCTTAAAGGAGACAGAAAACACTAGCCTGCCATATCCAGACCTAAATTCCACAACAGGCCGACACTGCCACCGCTGCAACTACTAGGGCCCTTGTCCACCAAAGATTTTTTTCCCTGAGCATAGCATTTTTAGGGCCCGAGCACCGAGCATTGGTGCGAAAGCTCTATTGTTTCGGAAGGAATTGTCGTTCTTCTTATTCTTACGCAAAGTGATTTGCCTTTTTGGAGGCTTTATCATATTCAAAAACTCATGAAAGTGGATACACATATGTCTCCTGGCGAAAAATTTCGATTTGTAGTGGAGTTGCAAGTGGGCGCAGCTGAATGGCTCAAGAGCGCCCCCTAAAGAGATGCTCCGGAGGCCACATTTACCTAAATTCACAAAATCCGGTGGACAGGTGTAACACACCTAGAAGGACAAAAAGGTTACATTGCACCATTACGTCAACTCGACAGGAAGTCCACCATTTTGAATTTAGTCGCCATTTTGGGCGATTCTTACACGTTGTACTTTGTCGAACTTGTCCTCGGGATTTTGTCCCACCGACTTGAATTTAGGTTCTATGGATAGATAACATGTTTGGGATTAAATCTTCTTAAAATAATTTGTTTTCGTCGATGTGTGTGCCCATAAGAGGTGGCCATTTTGAGCGTCTCGCCATGAAACTACAAGTTGCTTTAAATCTTATGTACATGGACCGACCTTCTCCAAACATCACAGGTATGATAACAGCCTCGCCCTGAAGACCCCTGCGGGGTAATATTCGCTCAAAGTCATAGCGCCCCCTGTTGGCCACTGGAAATGACACTTTTCATACTTTCACATTCTACGTCGAGCTGGTTGATCCCATGAACCTAAAGTCGGGTCACAATAACCTAAACATGTAGTTGATGATATATTGAGACATTCGTTCGACTTTGTCAATGGGCGTCGCCGTGACAATGCAGCAAAGTTGGATGTCTCGCCGTGACACAGGAAGTTGATGTTTAAGGTCAACGGATGCTTGAAACCTCACGAAATGTGTGACATACGTCCGGTGTGGTGAGACCATACATCTGATGTGTTTTGCGAGTCAGCGTGGCCAAACGGTACGCCAGCGCCCCTTGCTGGAGACAGGAAACGAAACAAAAATAACAACTTTAAGCAGGTATACGCGGCCCCTCGCGCGCTGCACGTTGGGAAGACGGCCTGTACATCACTGCTTGCAGTTTTACATTTTTAAATATAATTACTGTCTCGCAGTCGTATGCCTCCGCCAACCAGTTAAGTTGCACTTTACATTTGTGTCAGTCCAGGCCTGATGTGGACAGATTTGCTGGTTAATAATCGTTCATTTCCCCTGAAAAGTGATACAAATTAAAAAGCTTCTTTGTATTTCTTAGCAGAATCCAGCACACTGCAGCATTCAGCCCATTTCATCCAGTTTATGGTTTTGAAGTTTCCAATTGTAAGCTCATTAACAGCATTCATTTTGATCAGTCCCAAATCCCGTCAATTTTCTTAACCCAAAAAACCCACCTCACCTCATCCAGGCCTTTATTTCCTTTAGACAAGCTTAAAGTTTCACCAACCAGTTTGTTTCAGTTGTTTACATACATTCGAAATGTCTTATGGCAAAAGGAAGCATGTAAAATGTGAAAAGTATCAGACATAGACACCAAACTTTGTGTCACCCCATAACTAACCCGTCTGTGCCAGGAAGATGGATTACTGGTTACAAGATTGAAGATATGTGAGGTTGAGAATATTACTATAATCCAATTAATATTTTTTTTTAGTGGTACAAAACTAATCTGTTAAGGACATAGCTAATCTGTTAAGTGTAGGTATACATGAGACATTTGCTTTAATTTTGTATAATTTTTCAGGGGGAATAAAGCATTATTAACCAGCAAATCTGTCCACACCAGGCCTGGACAAATGTAAAGTACAATTTGACTGGTTGGCGGAGGCATACGACTGCGAGACAGTAATTTTATTTAAAAACTAAATTAAGGAGCAGGCTCCTAGTCTAAGTCATACAACATCAAAGCGCCGTCATAGTAGTCACATCCTCACATCCTATGAAAACTCTTTTTTGAACTTACAAATCATCAAGCACTTGCTTGGTTGTATATGTTTGTCACTAATAAACTTGAATAAAAACAGTTTCCAAAAATGACACAATATGTTCCACTCTTCTCAGGTCTTCAGAATGCATTTGTGGACGTGACAAATCTCACACCGAAGAGATAAAAATATTCCTTAGTGACCAAAATATTCCTTATTGTGTCACACAGTCAGGAGGACAACAGCGAGCAGAGCGGCACCAGCAATTACAGCAAGGTTGGGTTTGGCCGGGCTTACTCCACGCCCCTGAAAGAACATGTTACAAAAGCTGCTGTCACCTTGCCAAAGGTTGTGTAAACTTTTACACGTCTAGAACTTTTTTTTATTGCCGTCCAAAAGTCGTGAATTTTTTAACTCTATCGAAGAGCCATTTGTTTTTATTACCTGAAGCTTCTGAGGGCTTTAGCAACATTATAGAATATTTTTACTACTATCAAAATTAACCTTAGGTTTTGTTTGTCTCTTCGTGACTGACTTTGGCCACAAACGTTCAGCTACCATTACAAAAACTGCAGTCAGTAGGTCTACATCTGCACACAAACCTCTCGCATTTGGTTTGTTTGTCAAATTTTGCTTTGCCTCCAAAAAGCTCATGTACGCAATCTGTGACCATCACAATTCTCACACAGTTGAGGAGCAGCTTTGTCCTTTATTTTCTAATATGTTCCTATCATAACCCAGTTAACTAATATTATGGATGGATCATGATACAATGACCCCAGGTGACAGACTTATAATGACCCCTACACCACTTGCATAAAAGAAAAACACCCAGTCAAAAAGAGACAGAAACTGGTTTGTATCTCTTTGTGGTGTTTTCGTTGTTGTTTGCTTTTGTTTGTATTTATTTTGTGTCTCTATTAGTTATTTTGAGTCTCTTACTTTGAGCAATGGCCACTGAATAAATTATAATCAGAGGAGATTATAATTCAGGGTTTTCTATCCGTTCATTTGTCTGTCCATTCTCATGAAGACAAATTCGCAGTAATCAACTTAAAAGTCAAGGTCACTGTGAAATTACATCCATCCTATTCTTGGGAGTGTTTTGAGTGCTCTGAGGGTATTTCTTTATGTTTCTGTCACAAAAATTCACTGGGACTCAAGGACAAAGTGATTAGATATTAGTGGTCAAATGTTACGGTAACTGTGACCTTATTTCCATCCCCTCCTTGTTAACATGATATGTTGTGTAAGCCTTGAGGGAATTTCTTCAATTTTGGCAAAAACTTTCACTTCGACTCAAAGGATGAACTGATTTTGGTGGTCAGAGTTCAAAGGTCAAGGTCACTGAGACCTCACTGCTGTCCCAACACTATTTGTCAGGGAAACCTTGAGGGACTTTAATTACATCTGGCACACACATCCATTTGGACTCAAGGATGATTTGAATTTGGTAGTCAAACATCAAAGGGCAAGGTCACAGTGATCTCACAGTACACAAGTCTGTCCATAACCAGAGAATTCATCTGCTTATGAAGTTTTTTTTTTAAAAAACATCCAATTGTCTCATAGGACAAAATCATAAAGTAGTGATATTTCATATCCATAAGGTCAAGTGTTAGCCTCGTTGGGACATCATAATGTAATGGCTCAGCGACGGCTATCCTGCCCACTCTGTCCATCAACTGTTGGATATGCACCACCAGGGTTGGATTCTCCAATACTGGTTTGATTGGGAGGGATATGGGCCCAAAGAATGCTCCTGACTCATTCTGTCAGTTCACACACTGTTATGTTACAGGCCGCTCACAGTAAATTGCGTTTCTCTTTGTCCTTTGCCAAGTTCTGATCCATGTCTCTCTGTGCTTTGATCCAGTCAAACTGTGGGCGTCCTAACAGATGGTTTTCCTGCCGTCCTGCCCTCTATTAAGCCTTGCGTCAGCCCACGGAGACCACCAGTTGACACCTACCTACTCTCTCCTGTGCCGATCTATGGAGATTGCCAGTTGACTCATATCTAGACTGTCCTGCCAAACCAGTCGACACTCACCTAATATATCCTGTGTTTATCTTCAGCAGTCACCAGTTGATGTTAACCCAGTCAGTCCTGTGTTGATCTTCAGAGGTCAGGTAGTTAACTTCTTCCAGATGCTGCCTTGACCTGGATACCCACATCCCCCATCAGCTACACCATAACCAGCCAACCATCTCCTGGACTCACTCTCCCTCTACCGTTCAGTCTGTAATACCATTCACCTGCAGTCACCTCCCCACCTGAGCTCCTTAAGCCCTTTCAGTGCTGACAACACACTCTCACAGAAACTCCACCCTGGAACAGTCACAACCATTCCTCGCACGCGCGCGCACGCACATGCACGCACACACACACACACACACACACACACACAGCCTTACCGGACATTATGCTCAATACTCTCTGGATTACAAGGAACCTGTGCCTGCCCACTCTCATACTCACCAGCCCCCTGCTCCGGACTGCCAAATCAAATCATTTCTTTCAAACTATGTTCAATAAAAACTGCTAATCTTTTATCCACAGTCCGTGTCTGCTCCTGGGGTTCACACCAGCACCACACATAACACATCTATTTGTGAACTGAATCTCAAGAGAAAGTGGGTTGTGCAGCAAGAGAATGATCCTTTAAAAAAAATGACTAAGTATAATATTATTGTCTCATGGGTTTAATTGGATTGACTTTATGTACTCTTGGGACTGATGTTTTAGATCATACTTATGCCGAATTATCAAAATACTTCTATAGGGTTCACAAACTTTCAAGTGCTCCTATATTATAAGAGACTGGACAGACATGGAAGTAAACTGCAATTTCGCTGGTTAGTACCTACAACTGCAAGGCTGCATGTATTTGTGGTAATTTTCCTTCTACTTGTAGTCATTTTCAGTTCTTTGTTCTTGTTTTAGTGACTGTTTGTGGCTATTTTGTTTCTCTTTGTAGTTCTTTCTTTTCTCTGATGTTATTTTACATCCATTTGAGGTTATTTGTGGTCATTTTGACTCTATACGAGAATGATTTGCAGCTCTTGTCCTTTTGTGGTTCTGTATGTTTTATATATATTTTCTGGTCAGATCACGTACATCCGTTTGTAGTCAATCATTTTCTGTTTGTGGTGATTTTGTGTTTATTTGTTGTCTTTTTACATCTGTGTGATTATTTTTTATCTCTCACTAATTTGACTTTCTCATCAAAAAACTTGTAATCTGTACAGAAAATAGTCTTTAACAAGGGCTCCTATAAAGCACTAGGTGTTAAAGTTAGATCATGTGTTTACTTGGTCTTACAGTTGTTGTGCATCATAAATCTACTGGGCCTCATAACAGGTGAGACCATTGTCTATCCATGTCTATTCCTTAACTTACCTCACGTTTCTCTCACCCAAGATCAAAGACCAGCACACAGCAGAGTAACACACATCTCCCACTCCATCCTGTCGCAACACAGCGCTGCCTCCCAAAGCACTAGCTTCAACCTCTAATTTAATAAGAAGAGAAAAGTTAGGCTTGGCCACTGAAGGAGAGAGACACTGGCTCTTTTGACTCCCATTCGACTACTCTCATACAATATAAAACGTCACTCCTTCTCATTAGTGTTTTTGCAATCCAGCTACAAATAATTCAATAATTAATTAAATATTAGGCCTAAAAAAAAGGGAGATTGCGGACATATTTAGCTGAAATTAGTTTCTTTCTCATTTTGGCCCGGCTCAGCCTTAGAGATAGGGTAAGAGCTCCGATATCCGCTGCTCTTCGCGTCAAAAAACAAACAAACAGTTAAGGTGGTTGAGGCATCTTGATTGAGATGTATCCTCGGTGCTTTCCACTGGTTGGTTTTCACGGGCATGTCCCAACTGGTAGGAGACACCCGGGGTATACCCAGAACATGCTGGAGGGATTGTATTTCTCAAATGTCTGGGAACGCCTTTGCATCCCCTAGGAGAAGCTGTAAAACGCTGCTGGAGTGAGGGACATGGCATCTGGACTAACCTTGAAGCCACTGCAGCCTGACCCCCAGATAATCGGTAGAACATGGATGGCAGGATGTTAAAAGGATATGAAATAAACAAATGCCACAGTAAAAATACATACGAGTCAATACTTATGTTTTGAAATAATCTGTCAGTTGCCAGTCAGAACAAATGAAACTGGATCAGTGAGCATCATTGGCAGGGAACATTTGGGAGGTAAGGATGGTTGTTTATAGAGTAAATCATTTAAAAATGCAATAAGCAATGGTAATAAAACAGCCGTATCAGCTTCAGGGCTTTGAAAGTTTATTATATCTATATATAAAAGTTAATCAATATATAACTTGATCCAGTGGTCCTATCAATAACCACTATTTAACCCTCTCTGGTATGAAAAATATTTGTGACCTGTCTTAACAAATGGGTATAGGATTTTTATATAAAGGCAGGACAACAAGAGTTTTTTGTGTCTTTCAGGCTGTGTATCTACTTTGCCTTAACAATTAAACACGCAAATAAGCATATACCTGCAGCTTTACTTTAATTTTCAGAGACTGGTTCAGTCTAAGTGTATCTAGCAAAGACAAGTTGTTGACCAAATAAGCTGTGATAAACCCACTATAGACTATACATGGTTAGAGACTACCTGAAGAAGAATGTTGATTATCGAACAGGCTAAAGAGTTGGATTTATCTCTTAAGAGTTGGTGGAGGCAAAACCAGATTTATAGGAGAACAAATAATGGATCATGTCATTCCGTGTTTGCTGGATGTGGATAAAGCCAGCTGGCTTCTAACGTGTTGTCATCCTGTTTTCCTGCCCCGTTGTGGCTAAAACAGTTAATACAATTTAGAGGAATTCAGCTCTTAACAGTACAAGCTATTAAATTTGATCCCAATTTATTTCCAAAGTCATAAGTTACAAAATGGCCCACAATGAATCTTCTTGTTAAACTACAACACATATATCTTTACTTATCCTGGAAAACAAAACAAATCAAAATTCAAGATGCAATAAATCCTAAAAATGTGTACAAAATAGGACCAGGTTCCATTTAGAACCATCTGAGGTTTAGTCAGATATCAAATGTAGCAGTGGTTCTGTTGGTTTTAGCTATTTAAGTAGTCTTTAATTCATAACCTTGATCTCTACTGAAGTAGGGGTAGAGATCAGCATGCAGTCTATGATCTACATTTTGTGATGGTGTTTCTGTCTCTCTGCTGCCCCCTGCTGATACACCATCAATGACACTTGGCTCTTGGCATGAGCCATGCTGTAACACAGCATGCAGAATGCAGAATGCAGAATGCAGCATGCAGCATGCAGAATGCAGAATGCACGTAGTAGTCCAGGTCCTAAACTGGCCTGCCTGCAGTCCAGACCTGTTACCCAGTGACATGGTGTTGGAAGCACTGCATATTGTTTGAACCTTCTGCGACCTCTCCAGACCCGGGTCGTGAACTGCGGTAGTGCACGAGGTACAGGTTGGAGACCCCTGATGTACTCCTTAAGATGTGCTGCAAAAGCCCCATTCCTATCTTAATTTAAACAGTCTAGAATTGTTTTCACTGTTGTCTAAATCTAGAGATGAAACTGACAAAAAAATTTAAAATGCTGAATTGCTAGCTGACTAATCTTTGGTGGTGCAACTCAAACAAAAACCAAACCACCAATACGTCAAGGAAGAACACGGCTAAAGGAGACAAAGCATATACACCTACATTTCAGTAGGCTTAAACAAAGACATATACATACTTAACATGCGGCACAGTTTTAGGTCCAGGAACAAACACAGACACAGTTTAAAGGATACTTTAGCATTAAATACTTGGTCCATTAATCTCCCCAGTAGCATTACCCGTGTCCTTTAGGTAACCCTGACCAGTCCCACAACTTGTGCTACAAAAGTGAGGCACTTTAACTAAGCACATCCACCAACTTGTAGATGTTAATGTTTTGCCAAATGTCAGTTCACGAGGATGGGTATTACAATTTTATTGTATTGTTATGTGATTATTTTAACAGACTTTATTTCTCTTTAGCAAAAAAAAAAATAATAATAATTGCAGAACTAAATGTATTTTTTCTGTGGTTACAATGTTTACCCAGTCAAAATTCATTACCAATTTCCCTAGTTATCCACTGACTGATTCCCAGTCGCGTGAACTGCACAGGTTTCAACAATCTCAGCTGAACAACATTCATATCCGCACAAACACACCAACAAAAGTGAAATACCGTGAAACATTACAAATAAAATCGAGTAAAAATGTAAAAATAAAATCCTACACTACAATTTGACCCTAGCCCTAGTTCCAGTGTGGATTAATATATAAAACATGAATAAAGAAGAGACACAGACACAGTGCTTTACAATAAGAAAAATAAAAACACAGGGGAAGGAGAGACTGCCAAGACTGAAACATCTGTCCAGTTTTTGGTATCCCTAAAAAAGTCACAGGAAGACAGGAAGAAAATGAAGTTCAAGCCTTTGGAACAAATTTAGATATGTCAACCAGTCCGAAAAGACATTTTGGTCAAACAGGCTTAAAAGGCCTCACTTTAAGGACACACTTTCTGCGTGGCGCGTGCGTCACGGTCTTGATTTCATTTCGGCACCCATGTTCACAGTTTTAGAGCAGCCGCACAGTCTGCATCATGCCTTGCATCTGTGGCATGTCATCTAAATAACAGATGATTTTAATTTTATTTATACGTGAGGTGCGGTTTCCAGCAAAAGTAGAAATGATGTGTGATCATGTTTTTCTATATAATCATAGCAGAAATCCAATGCAGGCTCTAATTTAATGATGCACTAATTTAACCGGTAGGGACAGAGTGCCTGCCCCAAGTGAAGGAGTTTAAGTATTTTGGGGCCTTGTTCCACGAGTGATGGTAGGATGGAGCGGGAGATCGACAGGCGGATCGGTGCAGTTGCAGCAGTAAAACAGGTGCTCTTCACCGTTTTGGTGAAGAGGGAGCTGAGCCGAAAGGCGAAGCTTTCCATTTACCGGTCGATCTACGTTCCGACCGACCATCACCGATGGTCACGACCTCTGAGGGTCGTGACCGAAAGAACAAGATGGCGGCTACAAGCGACTGAAATGAGTTTCCTCCATAGGGTGTCTGGGCTCAGCCTTAGAGATCGGGTAAGGAGCGCGGACATCAGGAGGGAACTCGGAGTAGATTTGCTACACCTTCGTGTCGAAAGGAGTCAGCTGAGGTGGTTTGGGCATCTGATCAGGATCAGGAAGTTTTCCGGGAACACCCAACTGGCAGGAGACCTCGGGGAAGACCCAGAACACGCTAGTAGGTATTATATCTCCCATCTGGCCTGGCGACGCCTTCGGATCCCCCAGAATGAGCTGGAAAATGTTGTGGGGGAGAGGGAAGTCTGGGCCAACTTGCTTTGTCTGCTGCCACTGTTACCCGACCCCGGATAAACAGAGGAGAAAGGACTAATAGATGGACTAATTTAACAGGTAAAGGGCAGTATTTTTGCACTTTGCCTTTCTCTGCATCTCCTCTCTTATCTGTTCTTGCTGTGAAAGAGGGTACACAAAAATCCCATGACTGCTATTTGGGTTACAACTCTTCACTTGTGATACCTCAGGCATTTGATTATTGATTGCCAATTGTCAAAAGGAAACTCAGGTGCAGCAGCTTGGTTGCTGCGACACACACTCCATGCAGGCAGTGTGTCCGAGGCATAAGAGATGGATGAAGCAGTGATATCAGCAAGGATAGAAATCTTTAGTAAGTTTAGAAATCTTTGCTCCCTGCGGCCTGAAAAAGTTTGAATCTTGCAAATTATTTCTCCTCTGAGTAATCAGCTTTTTCCTCCCTTCATTTCCACCTTGTGTCTCACAAAAAGAGTGACGACTAACACCAGGTGAACCAACCTTCTGACCACAGCTCTGCCAGTTAACCCATTCTCTCTGGCAGCAAGTCTGCACTTGCAGTATATTTACAGTCCTCTGTCTTCTCGTTGTCAGTCTGTCATCTTACAGGAGTCCCGCAGTCAAGGAGAGCCTGACCGGCACATCCCAGCGGACCCTCGGCTCACTGGTTGACGTGGGGCTTCAGGGCTTGGTAAAGTCCCTCGAAGGTGGGTCGGTCAGGGATGTCACGATTCCAACAATGCATCATCAGCTCGAAGAGAGAGGGTGGGCAGAGTGGAGGGGAGTAGAGGAAGATCTGGTCAGAGAAAATGAAGGACAGTCACAGAGATCAGGTGTTCAGACTTGTTCGGGGCGATAGAGATGGCAAAACATAGAACAAGCAACGGTCAGTTTCCAAAAACAAAGACATACAGTGTCACTGAATCAGAAAAGCATGGGTTTCAACTGTTGCTATCGTTACTTACATATCCTGTAATTCAGTGATTCCCATTCTATGTCACAAAACTGCCAAAATTAAGCTTTTAACATCGGATCCATGTTTAGGAGTTATGACGAGATCAACCTGTTGCATTTGAATCAGCTTTTAACGCATGAACAGACAAAGATTACAAGTGATTCATGAAAATAGAAGCATTAAGGATAGCATCTGAAAAAGTGAAAAAAACAGTTTTGCTTTCCAGTCCTCTAAGTAATCTAGTAACCCTCTCAGATGTTCTGAGTTTGTCAATAAGTAAGAAGCCAGTCTCATGTCCAACGTTTTCATATTTCTAGTCTGGTCATTTGCTGTTCAAACAAATCACAAATATGCATAGTTACCAATGATGCAAAAGTTTGTAGGAACTGGAGCTTGCTTTAAATGTGGCCAAAATAGTTGGGCCCAGTGACGGAAGAATAATAATGCCCAACTTTGGGTGAAACACACATCATGAATTGTTATACTAGTGCAACTCTGACCTGGTGCTGTATTTGATTTGTCTCACCTGTCTACCCTGGTTTCGGAAGAACTCGCCAGTGTTCTCTATGACTTGTTCGTCGGTCAGCAGGCTGTAGGGCTGCTCCTTACACAGAGTGAAAATTTCCCACAAGGTAACTCCAAACGCCCACACATCACTGGCTGTGGTGAACTTGCCCTGGAGAGAATTTTACAGTTTAATATTCCAGAAACTGTCTTCAAAGATCCACATTGTTTTTGTCTGTTCAAATGACCCTTTGACTAAATCTGGTGTTTGGGCGGTGTGACCGTCAGAATATACTGTGGTGCTTAAAATTTTTAGAACCCTTTCATATTTTCTATATTTGTGCAAAATATGACCTTAAAAATCATACGATTTTTCAGTTCAATTTTTTATTTTTCAAGCCCCAACAGTAGAGTACACCATACAAGAGAGATTTCTAAAGATGTCAGAAAACATTCTGACATCTTTAGAGATCTCTCTTGTATGGGCCATGATACATTTTCAAAAACCTGTGTTGTGAAGCTCAGATTTTGATGGATTCTATACAACAGGGTGGTCACATACTTGAATATCATCCCATTGACTGAGCAACTTCTTAGTTGCTTATGTTCATAATCCTGGAAAAGGTTACAAAGACGTCTTTCCACCAATTCACAGTCTGACAGTTTGTGTGCAGTACCCCAGTTAGGTAGTGTGTCCTAGGCCTAATAGTTGACTCATTAAGAGTGACACTCTTTCTGCTGCAACAAGGTTTCTGCAAGAAAAATAAATCAATTTGATGATCATTTATTAAATCATTTACGAACAGGGATTTAGACAAGAAAGACAACATTTTTAACACACTGCATTTAATTTTTGTTTTGTTAAATTAGTAATGTTAATTTGTTTTCAATTCCTGTAGGGGCAGAACCATGTTGTTTTCACTTTGGCTCATTATTATTATTATAATTATGATTATTTTCCCCCTTCCGCGGGTCAAATTGCCTTGAACTGGAATGAGATAGAAACATGAAACTTGGTTCAATAACTTGAAATGATGTACATTACCTTTTGAAGAAAGATGACCCATATTGGCCGGGTGGGGCCCCAAAAATTTTATTTTTCAAAGGCCACACCCCTCACACCATAAATCAGATTGACTTGAAATTTGACATACAGGTAAAATTCCATGTGCTTTACCTATGGATTTTATGGATTTTTCCGCCATTTAAAATTTTTAAAAAATACACTTTTGACGTCTCTTAAACCAAAGGTCCCATTGGTACAGAATTTTCTGTAATCATCATAGGAAAAAGCCAATTCAACTGTTTATAAAATATGTTGATATCCTATTTGTTTTTCAATTTATTGACCAATAAGATTCAGAAGGAGAGGGGCTTCGCAGGAAACTGGTTATAACTCATTAACTATTTGTCCAATCGTCATAAATCTTAGTAGATGTGGTCAGACTGTGTTTGGGAAGACGTTTGGTGGCGCCACAAATGTGAAAAGTTTATATCTGATTGTTCACTGCACGGATTTGGTTGATACATAACATTTTGTAATGATAGATTAAAGTGGGCATGGAGATGTAAAATACACATTTTAAACTTTAAAAGATTTAGATAAATCAATAATATTTTGTTCTGAGCTGAATTGTTTTCAGCACATCCACTGACTTGGGACAAAACTTTGGCACACTGCAACTCTCTATATATAAAAAATAGGGTGAATTAGACAACAACTATATTGCCATAAGTCTTTTTTCAAAAGCTACCAAAATCCAAAATTAACACAAACATTCTTTGGATACTATATATCACATGTTTTTAATAGAGTTCAGTTTGGTCAAATGATAAGTCTGCAGTGAGATAATGAAATATCTTATTAATAAGCTTTTGATACGTAATTTGTATTGTATACATATTTTTTTACTTTGCCAGATGTTTTCTGAAACTTCACCAAAATTACAGTACACTTGACATCATGTTGCGATTTTTATCAGAATTTTATAACCAACATATATATCTATATATTAATCTTTATGCTTTAGTTTATGTCTTTGCTCAGTTTCCGGTCACCTAGAATGAGCTAGAGACACAAAACTTGGTAAAAATACTGGACATGATCTGCTAATGCTTCCTATCAAATATGATTATAATTGCCAAATGGTGTCAATATAATTAACACTCAAAAAGTGAAAACTTAATTTTTTTTTGTAGATGTTTATGTTTCACCATCTCTTTACTGCTTGCGGCTTTAGTTTTACCATATGAGGTACTTCCTTCTGTTGAGTGCAAAAAGGCTTGAACCCGCAAATTGTCGCTTTTGACTACATCGATTTTATTAGATTCTTCTGGATAACTTTTGTGGATTTTTTATTTATTTCATTTAGATCGTCAGGGAACAGACACAACACCAATGGGATACTGGGAGTTTTGGGGATGTAAATGCTCTAAAGGAATCTGTAGAAAAGCATGTAGACTGCAACTATGCATCCTGGACTCAACTCTGGAATGTCCTGATTTAGGATTTAGAATGAACTGAATGTTTATATTCCTTTTTCTGAGAGCTGCGCCATTTAGCCCGATCATGCATTGACTCCCTCCCCTCCATCCGCTCACCAGCAGGATGCTCTCCCAGGCCATCCATCGTATAGGCAGCACCGCCCGACCCTGGATGCGGTAGTAGTCACTGCTGTAGAGGTTTCTGCTCATCCCGAAGTCAGCGATCTTTATGGTGAGGTGGCGGTCCAGCAGGCAGTTCCTGGTGGCTAGGTCGCGGTGCACAAAGTTGAGAGACGCAAGATACTTCATCCCCGACGAGATCTGCACGGACATGTGGAGGAGGTCGGACGAACTGGAGGGTAGGGAAACAGAACGAGATGAAGAGGGGAAAAGATTAACATGGGAGAATATGTTTGGAGACGGAAGAGGAGCAACATTGAAGGATTTTGAAAGCGTACATTCTTCTACAAAAGAAAAGTATTGACCATAAGACTGTGACCAAGATGGTTTGGAAAGTTCCACCCAACATGGAGTGCACCTGACAGTGTTACTGTTTTCCTAATATCATCAGCAGAAACAGTTGTGCATGGTATATTAACCTGACTGAAGGGATGTTGTTAGCATGCGTCAGCGTGCTCTCAATCTCCCTCTGCGACAGGAACATGTTGAGATCTCCGTTCTCCATGTACTCAGTCACCATGCACAGCGGGTCCGATGACACGCACACGCAGAGCAGCCGGATGATGTTGGGGTCGTTCAGACGAGACATGATCTTTATTTCCTTCAGGAAGTCAACCCTGATGGAAGGACAGATGAAGGGAGAAGACACTTTAAACCACATCAAAAAATATTTTCTTCAGTGTTACGGTAAAGGCTGCGATGTCCTTACAACAGTGTTTTTCTCAATTCTAGAAGTTCCTAAGCTTTCATTAGTCTTCAGTTTTTGTGAGTGTAGTTATGTAATTTTTGCCATTTTGTTTTACACTGGTGAGCCAAACACTATGGGCACTCTTGCCTAATATGCTGTTGGTCCTTTGTGTGCAGGTAAAAGACCTCCGACCTGCCAAGACTGGGACTTTACAAGATGTCTGAAGGTGCCCCTGTGGTTTCTGGCACCAAGACGCTGTTCACCGTATGTATGTTGGGGCTGCTGTGGATCAGACATGTTCCTGAACTTTCCTGCAACACCCCGTTGCCAGTTCACGGTTCATCCCTCAGAGCACTGTCGGTAAGGAACAGACCTGAGATGAGCGGGAACACCCCACAGGTTTCTCCATTTCGGAGATATTCTGACCCAAGTTCAGTTAAGAGTTACTCTGAGTTAAGAGTAGGTGACCAGAAAGTGGCGAATAAACAACCGTTTGTTTTTCCAGATGTCTCCAGCCATAGAGCTCCATGTCTCTGCTCTGTGTTTGTCAGCTCCACCAACAGATCATGTTTTGGATCTCTATGCTGTCCTTTTCTCTCTCTGCTCTCCTCTCCCCAACCGGTCAAGGCAGATGCTCTGCCCACCTCTGTGCCTGGTTCTGTTAACAGATGCTCTTCCCACCTCTGAGCCTGGTTCTGTTAACAGATGCTCCGCCCACCTCTGAGTCTGGTTCTGTTAACAGATGCTCTGCCCACATCTGAGCCTGATTCTGTCAGAGGTTTCTTCCTGTTAAGAGGGAGTTTTTCCTTCCCTCTGTTGGAGGTTTTTCTCCCTTAAAGAGGAGTTTTTCCCTCTTAGCTTATGTGGGAATTGTTGAATTGTTGGGTTTCTCTGTATGATGCTGTAAAGTTCTGTTGGAAGGACTTTTATGTGTTGAGTGCCATGAAATAACCTGTGTTGTGATTTGGCTCTATATAAATAAAATTGAATTGAATTGAATTGAATTGAATTGATATAATTGTCATCCTCAGGAGGGCCAGCATGAACCATCATCTTGCAATTACCATCTGAAGTGCTGTCATGGAGGGGGTGAAGAACATAACGTTTCTGGGGGTATTTCTTAAAGACAATTTGACTTTTTTCAGAAACACCAAAGCCATCCTTTAAAAAAAGGCCCAATAGCAGCTCCCTACTTCAGCCCCAAGCACTTATTACAGATGCACACTGACCTACGATATCACTTCCTGCTTCAGTGACAGTAGAACGGAGATAAAAAGGATAGTGAGAACAAAAAAAAAAGTTTTGGTCCCCTCTTTCATCTTTGTTGCAGATTTACCACTGACAACAGCATTTGCAGAGTCTTCAGATGAACAAGATAGGTTAGGTTAGGTAGTTACTTTATTAATCCCCAAGGGGAAATTTTTTAATATATCCCTTTTTAAACTTTAATAACCCTATGCGATTTTGTCTAATGCCACAGACAAAGACATAAGACATGTCTTTGTCTGTGGCATTAGACAAAATCGTATGTTTGGGACAAACACAAACTTATCCATAGATTGTTATAAGACATGCGTATAAAGTTTACCTGGCTTGACTGGTGGCATCGGCCCGAAGCTGTTTGACAGCCACCAGCACTGAGCGGCCGTCTATGTCAGGGAAGGGCAACCCTTCTTCGAGGAATCTCGGAAGTCCTTCAGCCTCACACAAGTGAACCTGCCAGATACAAGATGAAGTAAAATTTTAACAAAAATAAGTTTTTTCCAATCAAAGACTTTCCGGCACACCTTCACTGGCCCTGACGCCTCCCCTGCTCACCTCTCCAAACTGCCCTTCCCCTAGCTTCTCCCTGAAGATCAGCTGTTGCCGAGGGAACTCTGCAGCAGAGATGTCCTTTCGGGTGAGGGAGTCGATGGTGAGGGCAGGGACGGCGTACATGTTGCTGCCAGTGACGCCCTGTAGCCGCACAATGTCCGTCTCAGCATAGTGTGGTGCATTGCTATGGAAACACTGGTGCGGTGTGCACTGGGTGACGTCCGGCTCAGCGTAGCCTCCTCCACATGCTGTTGAAGAGATAAAAGTTTGTTTAATTCATTCTTAATATAAATACAATAAGCACTTACATCCTTTTACTTAAGTAAGTACCAATACATTAATGTCAACTATGAGTGCTGCATTTTACTTAAGTACAGAAGTATTACAATCAGCATTTTTGTACTTGAAGTATTAGATTGAGACGACCCTACTCTGTCAAAATTGATATGCTACACAAGTAAGTGTACTAACATGTAAGCGTAACATACTGCGTGTGAGTGTACGAAAGAGAGTTGGTGTAGAGCAGGGGTGCCCAAACTTTTTGGCTCAGGGGCCACATTGACGTAAAAAAATTGTCATATGGGCCAGCATGAATTTTACATGCTACCGACGGGGAATGCTTTTTTGTATTTCCTTTTATTTTGCTTTGTTTTACTATGCTGTCTGCTGCTAGGTAGATCTGATAACTGCCTGACCTGGATAAATGAAGATTATAATAAAAATAAATTGAATGCAAGTAAAGTATTCTATGAAATATGACTCAAACCTTTATTCACCAGAATCAACAAATAACATGTTTGCATTAATGCGAAGGGTGATACTGAGATCTCGACTGCAGTAAATGGGGCAGGTCTGGCTCAAAAACGGTGGTTTTAATGTGCAAGATGTCACGCAGGTGGGAGTCACTTAGTCTTGTCCTCACACGGTTCTTATTCATGTTCATAACTGAGAATGTCTTCTCGCACAAGTATGTCGAGCCAAACAAGCTCAACATTTTCTTAGCAAATGTTCGAATCTCTTAGAACCTGTCTTTATCCAGCTGCTGGTAAAAGTTGACAAGAGGGAGTTGTTGGTGCCGGCTGCGACACTCCGTGTCACACTGCAGCTCAATGAGCTCCAACTGCAGGTGGGCTGGAACGTCACTGGGATCCACGGAAAAAGGAGAGGAAAAAAGCGTGATCTCCTTTTCAATAGTTGCAAAATCACTGAAACGCTGTTGAAACTCCTCAGCCAGAGATGAGATGTTTGCGGCATACCTCCTCATTTGCGCACTGATATTGTGCGCTGGAAAACGGGTCATTATTGCTTGCAGAGATTGGAAATGTGTGGTATTGGGCTGCGTTTGTGACAGGTGGCTTTGGAAAAGTAGCAGCTTGGTCCGAAAGGCTTTGATATGTGAATACAGTTGGCTTATCATTGCATTTTGCCCCTGAAGGCTCGTGTTCAAGGCGTTCAGATGTCGGGTTATGTCAACTAAAAATCCTAAATCAGTCAGCCAAACAGGATCGGTTAGTTCTGGCATCGGTTGTCCCTTTTTTTCCAAGAATTGTCCAATTTCCTCTTTAAGAGAGTAGAAACGCTGCAGTGCAGACCCCTGACTGAGCCATCTTATATCAGTGTGATACACAACATCTCCGTATTCAGCGTGGATGTCCAGTAGAAATTGTTGAAACTGGCGGTGGCACAGGGCTTTGGATCGCGAGAGTTCGGCCACAACTTTACTGCCATCCTGTAGTGAAATATAAAATTGCTTTTTTTACGCATGTATTTTAGACTGTGGACAACAGTACTGGGGGGCCACATATTATTGATTTTATGACAGAGGCTTCGGGCCAGTGGAAATATGAACGCGGGCCGCATTTGGCCCGGGGGCCGGACTTTGGGCATGTCTGGTGTAGAGCGATTTGGAACACAGCATGTATGTGTCAACACCCCCTCTCTGCCAGATCATTGCTCAAACAAGCTGGTAGAACTGCTCACGGGTGAATAGGTTCAGAGCATAGACTGTACATAAAAGTGGACGTAGCTTGCGGCTCTGAAAAATGAGGCGGATGCGGAAGTTTAGCTTCGATACCACCAGCTGCCACTGGAGGTCGGCTCCAAAAAGCTCCATCGACCGCCATTCAACTAGTCTCATAAAATTCTTCGTCAATAAAAATTCCCCACGAGTTATCTCGGTGTTGTTATCTATTTTTTAGACGTTCATACACCTTTATCTTCTCATTAAACAACGAGCCTGATGTCATGTGACAGGAAGTCATGAGGATCAGGTCATAGAAAGGATTACTATGAAGAAGCACTGGTAGAAGAGGAAACATGGAAAGATGTACAGAGAGCTGGAAGGTAAAAAATAAGCCTAAGAAAGAAAAAGGAGAATATACAGACAGCTTGTGCAACATGTTTAGGTGAGAAATGGAGGAAAGTGATGACAAAAATAAATTTAGGAGCTTTTAATGGGTGATAGGAGAGGAGATGATTGGCAGACGGTTGCATATTTTCCTGTTGCAGATGTGTGAAGGTTTTGAAATGGCAAGCTCAGGGAAAACAGCAGCAATTTGTTTTGCTAAAGTCATATTATTTTATTGTTATTTAGACAAAAAAACAGCAGCTGTGTCTAATTATGCTAACATAGATGTTGAACATTTGTAAGGCATCACAAAGAATAACTCCTACTTAGAAAACTGTGTTTCCTTCGATTAGACAGGTCATTATGTTCATTATATTTATAAAATATAAGCATAATGAATTGTAAAAGAAAAATTCTGGTATTTGTTAGCCTGGCACTCCTACATGTTTCTTTTGACTTAAATATTGAAGGTCAAAAATGTGTTCCAAGGTATTTTTTACCTGAGGCCTCGGCACTCTGTGACAACTCCGGTAACTTGTTTCTCAGCACCGCTGGGTTCTGGTACTGCGGATCCAGGAGGAAAACTCTCTCGTAGTGAGAGTCGGTATTGGTGGGGCCTAAGGTAAACAACATTAATGACTCAATAAATCAATCAATCAATACCAAAGGACCTTGTAGTCCAGAGACATGTTTTCTGGGAATTTGGGACCATATTCAAAAAAACGTGCAAAAAAACTTTAGGACTCTTAGGTTTATGGTCTGAGAGTAATTCACAAGGTATCATGGCTCTAAATGTAGCTCCTGCAGGTAAGTCACCTATTCACACTAGCATTTTGGGAGCATACAGTAATAATGAACTTTAAAAAAGCACTACTTTGATGGTAATGAAAGTAGTAGTAGTAGTAGTAGTAGTACTAGTAGTAGTAGTAAAACCGAGTTGCCAGATTCATACCTCCTATTCCCTACCTCCCCCAACTACTCTCTGCCTATCTCCAATTGAGTAGACGCTATTGCAAAAACAGTCTTTAGCTCCTGTTTCTCGCACTGAGACACTAGGTTTCCTTTTCCCTCCATATTTCATTTTCTACAGTTTCTGCTTTGTTTGAGGCACCAGGATGCCAAGTTCCTTCTGCTGCAATCTTCCATTTTCAACAGTTTTTTCACTTTGTTTCTGGGTTTTGTACCCTCATGGTTGAAATGCACTGACTGTAAGTCGCTTTGGATAAAAGCGTCAGCTAAATGAAATGTAATAATGTAATGTAATAACACCAGGTTTCCTCTCCTCTACTCTTCATTTTCTAGTTTCCTGCTTCCTTTTCTGCATCAGGTTTGCCAGTTTCTGTCTGCTATATGCTTAATTTTCAACACTGTTCTACTGCTGTTTCGATGCCAGTCATCCTCTCCACTATCACATCCTTTTTAACAGTCTTCTGCTTTCACCTATGGCGTCGGGTCAGTAGATGTCCTTCCCTCTATCCCCCTAATTTGAGCGGTCCTTGGGTCTTATTTCCATTTCAACAAAGACAGCGCTCCTGGGGCACCAGGATGCCAGGTGATAATTCATCTGTTCTCCTCATTTTAACAATCCCAACCCAGTTCCCATGTTTAATATAAAACCCTTCTGACCCACAAAAGCATAAGTTTCAGTTATAATAACACCATAATGTTCGCCATGTAATTTGGCAACATGGCCAACCAATGCTGGTTCCACTCCAAGTTGGAATTTCTTCAAACATCTTTTCAGGCCACTCCTTCCATGTTGGGGCAGCAGGGGAGTGACAGATCCCCAAATTAAGGTAATGGGCCTTGAAGGCCACTCTACACCCATCATGACACTCCAAGACCTGCCCAACTTCTGATAATTATTCATTTTATGCTAATACCCAAATCTGCTCCTGCTTGCACACAATGCTGTTAACCCAGCCCCATTGTTGTAGAAAACAACAGTATGGTCGAATAAAAAAAAAATCTCTGGAGGTAAACAAAACAAAAAATATAGTCCATATTTCTGTATAAATAATCTCAATCAATATTAATGAATCAGAGCCAAGTTTTGACTTTTCTAGTCTGTTACTTCTAATACAAGAAAAATAATCTACCCACCTGTGACGGCATGTCCAGAGCGGGAGGGCACCGGGGGGGTCTGTAGGATGATGGTGTCGCTGCAGGACGAGAGCCGAACCGTCAATTCTTCATCGAGAATCCGACGTGGTGCCTGGCAGAGGAGAAAATGTATCATTGTAATTATTGTTATTATTATTATTAATCAGATTTTCTTTGACA
This sequence comes from Embiotoca jacksoni, assembly GCF_022577435.1. Classification (NCBI taxonomy): domain Eukaryota; kingdom Metazoa; phylum Chordata; class Actinopteri; family Embiotocidae; genus Embiotoca; species Embiotoca jacksoni. The sequence continues at coordinate 2,706,097 of NW_027185397.1, forward strand.
CGGCAGTGACCTTAACGTTTGTCTTTTCCTCTGTATCGGTCCCGTGTCTTGCTCTTGGTTTTGTTAACCTGGGCTCTGTATCCCGGGACATTTCCAGCCCACCACCCCCAAGGACAAGATGTCCAGCCATAAGCAGAGCAATGTAGTGTACATCAGACTTGTACATTAAGGAAACAAAACATAATACGTAACATAGGAAAGCCAACTCCTCAGGACAGGACTCAGCAATTCTCCTACATCTAAAGGAAAACAGAAACTTGTTGGATGACATTCATTTACACATTTTGGCAAGGGGAAGACCAATGATTTTGAAAGAGGAATAACCACTGCGAAACAGAAGAGGTGGCCTATGACACCATATATCAGCCACTTACAATGCAGTCCCTGTGATCCTTTTCCATTATTATGACCGTGAAAGGCTCACAGGATGACTGGGTGGGTCCACATGTGACCTTAATGACTCTCAAGGTGTTAACCCCACACAACAGGCTAAAGCCAGGGACTCCCCTCCAGTAACTTAGAACTCAAGAAGCCCTTTTGGATGAGGTTAAACATCCCAACAAAACCTCAAGCAAGTCCAATGGCCTTTTGATAACACTTACAAAAACGTATATAAAACTTTCCTTTTTGATAAAGCTTGGGTGGCCCTGAAACATCCCTTAGTTATGCTGTTATAGGCCGAGCCTGCTGGGGGACCTCGTTATGCACTGAGCTTCTTTCCTCTCACTCTCTACCACCCCTTTTTTTCTACCCGCCCTTCCTCCCTGCAGACGGTCTGATCTCCTACAGTGCTCCGGAGGGTCAGCTCATGATGCCGCCCAGTTATCCCATTGCCAGCCTCAACGACTCCACGTACGACGGCACACACTATCTCACCATTACATCTCATTAACTTCACTCTTTCACTCTCCATACACTCATATCTCACTATTACATCTCATTAACTTCATGCTTTTTCTCTCCCATATTTTTTGCTTATTGTCTGTTGCCTCGCCATACAGTTCCCTCACTCGCATAGTTTCTGTTCTTTCTTTTGTAGATTTCTCGGGCCATGGAGTTGCATGTCTCTGCTCTGTGACTGTCGACCCCACCAACAGTTCATGTTTTGGATCTCTATGCTGTCCTTTTGTCTCTCTGCTCTCCGCTCACCCCAACCGGTCGAGGCAGATGCTCCGCCCACCTCTGAGCCTGGTTCTGTCTGAGGTTTCTTCCTGTTAAGAGGGAGTTTTTCTTCCCTCTGTTAGAGGTTTTTCTCCCTTAAAGAGGAGTTTTTCCCTCCTAGCTTATGTGGGAATTGTTGAATTATTGGGTTTCTCTGTATCCTGATCTTCTAAGATGGCACCGTGCTAGTGGCAGCCTGTTACAGCAGCTCCCCCGAGTGTGTTTTGTTTTAAGTATTTTTCTTTCTTTCTCCTCTCTTCGGAGTTGTTGTTTTTTTTCTTCATGTGTGTTAAGTGACGGTCAGACAATGGACCGTAACTTTTCTACTTTTCTGGTGGCTCTTCTTTTACTTTTTACCCTCTTCGTAACGGAGAGCCACGCACAGTGGACTGGAGCCATTGTTTACTCTCGTGATCAGCTGATCGCGCTGAGTAGGCCTCTACTGCTGCTGCCCGGAGCGAGGCCTGAAATCCCAGATGAACTTCGGAGAAGACGCCGTGGATCACCAGTGACCTGAAGGTGCTTCTTAATCAGAAGAAAGCAGCCTTCAGGTCTGGGGACAGGGAGGAGCTCAGGAGAGTTCAGCACGAATTGAAGGAGAAGCTGAGAGAGTGAAAGGACTCCTACAGGAGGAAGCTGGAGGCCAAACTCCAGCAGAACAACGTGAGGGAGGTGTGGACCGGTATGAAGGAGATTACTGGGTTCAAGGGGAGAGAGAGACAACCAGGGGGCTCCCTGGAGAGGGCCAATGAGCTAAACTGTTTCTTCAACAGGTTTAGTTCACCACCCTCATCTGTCTCCTCCACACCTCACACCTCCCAAACACCTCTGCTGCCTTCCTTCCTCCCCCCTCTTTCCCACCTGGTGAGCTGCATGGACACAGAGCCCTCAACTTCAAAGGGCTCTTCCTCCATCGACACCAAGACCCCCCTCCCCCTCCTCTCTGTGACAACTGGCCAGGTTAGGAGACAGCTGGAGAGACTCCATCAGCGCAAGGCTTGCAGGGCCTGACGGCATCAGCCCCGGGGTCCTGAAGACCGGCGCCGTCCAGCTGGCTGAGGTCCTACAACACCTCTTCAACCTGAGCCTGAAGCAGGAGGAAGTCTCGGTGCTGTGGAAGACGTCCTGCCTGGTTCCAGTCCCCAAGAAGACACCTCCATCCGGCCTCAACGACTACTGACCGGTTGCCCTCACATCTGATGTGATGAAGGTGCTGGAGAGGCTGGTCTTGGCCCACCTCAGGCCGCTGGTGAAATCTTCACTGGACCCGCTGCAATTTGCGTACCAGCCTCATGTGGGAGTGGACGACGCCCTCATCTACCTGCTGCAACGAGCTCAGTCTCACCTGGATGGAACCGGTGACTCTGTGAGAATCACTTTCTTTGATTTCTCCAGTGCATTTAACACCATCCAACCACTGCTACTGAGTGAGAAGCTGCGGGTGGTGGGGGTGGACACGTCCACCGTCTCCTGGATCACAGACTACCTGACAGGCAGACCACAGTTTGTCCGTCTGGGCAGTGTGCTGTCTGATGCGGTGGTCAGTGGTACTGGAGTTCCACAGGGAACTGTTCTGTCTCCCTTCCTGTTCACCTTATACACCACTGACTTCCAGTACAACTCAGAGTCCTGCCATCTGCAGAAGTTCTCTGATGACTCTGCAGTGGTTGGGTGTATAAGGGATGGACGGGAGGACGAGTACAGGGCAGTAGTGGAGGACTTTGTGGAGTGGGCGGGAAGAAATCACCTGCTCCTGAACGTGGCCAAGACCAGAGAGATGGTGGTCGACTTCAGGAGGAACACGACGGCTCCACAATCGCTGAGAGTTCTGGGAGAGGAGGTGGACATGGTTGAGGAGTACAAGTACCTGGGTGTGTCCATCGACAAAAGGAAGACCAACATCAACGCTGTCTACAAGGGGATGTGTCGACTCTTTTTCTTGAGGAAACTCCAATCCTTCAATGTGTCCAGCGAGATGTTGGAGATGTTCTACCAGTCTGTTGTGGCCAGTGCATTGTACTTCACTGTGGTCTGCTGGGGTAGCAGCATTGGAGCCGGCGACATCAACAGACTTAACAAACTGGTTAAGAAGGCCGGCTCCATCATTGGCTGCAAACTGGACAGCCTGGAAAAGGTGGTGGAGAGGAGGACGCTGAACAAACTATTATCCATATTGGATAATCCTGACCACCCTCTCCACCACCTGGATCATTCCAGATACAGGAGATCATTCCTGATACAGGAGATCATTTCTGCCCACTGCAATAAGACTGTACGATAACTCACCTCTGGCAAAATCCATCACACAACAATAACACCATTGTCTGTTGTCTGTTTTTCTTGGTTGTTTAAATATAAAAAAAAAAAAAAAAAAAAAACTTTGCACTATTGTTTAGTTAGTTTTAATTTAATTATGCTATTCTATTTTATTCTATTTTATTGTATATACTGTGCATTTTTATATTTAATATTTTTTACTGTTATTTTATTGCTTTCCTGTATCTATAAATGCTGCTGTAGCGAAAAAAATTTCCCCTTGGGGATTAATAAAGTATCTACCTACCTACCTATAATGCTGTAAAGTTCTGCTGTAAGGACTTTAATGTGTTAAGTGCCATGAAATAACCTGTGTTGTGATTTGTCGCTGTATAAATAAAATTGAATTGAACTTGGATGTAAAAATAAAAGTATTTCTATATCCAAGTCCTTCCACTCTTCCTACAACGTAGAACCAGTTTTGCAGAGTTTAATCAAGAGAATTTTTCCTCACCTTCTCCAGCACCTTACAGACATACTGGCACCAGAGGATGAGGAAGATGACGATGACCAACAGCAGGATGATGGTTACCAGGCAGCCAATCAGGATGGGCGTGTTTATTTCATCTGGCGGATCACTGGCTGATGGAATAGCTGCTACGGAGAATGGAAAGAGATTACAGATGATAGCCTTGGGACGGGGGCTATTCAATGTCAAAGCAAGGTGGCCTCATAAGAAAATCACTGGGAATACGCAGAATATTTGGTTAATTAATGGATACAAATGACTCTTACTTGTATATTTACCTTATGGTAAAAGACACAGTATTAGATTAAGGCTCCCATCAATTTTCATTCATTTTAGACCACATTTCACGTCAGTCTTGTCATTCCTCCTCTTCCATGAAGAGGATTAACTTTTTTTGTGTGTATTTAATCCTTCCGTCCAGCCATTCTTTGCCATCAGTAGAAACTCAGATCTGGCAGAGCAGTGCTGCAAGGCCTCCAGCAAATATCAAATAAGTCTCTGGTTTGGAAGTATGACTTTTCACACATTTTAAAAATGATACACAAGAGCTGTTGGTTTCAGGATTTGATGTTGAGCATATGGTTTATAAGTCACACCTGTGTTCGTTGTGGTTGTAATGGTGCTGTTAGCCGGAAGAGAAGTCACCATCAGGGTCATCTGGGTCGGGAGTACGGTGTCTGCTGCTGAACCAAAAAAACAGGAAGTTATTTGATGTTTCTGCTTTGACAAAAGTGTGTGTGTTGGATGTTACGTGTATTACCTGACTGAAAGGAGATCTCGCTGAACATCATCCAGACGTCAGCGAAGTAAAAATGGCAGCGGAGAGATTTGGCAGTGCGACGGTTCAGCGGCACAGTGACGTAGCGGGCGCTCGGGTTCCTGTCATCCAGCACCGTCTTGAATGCCACAGGCTCCGCCTCCCAGCCGGCAATAAGGCGGGGCTTAAACCAACAGAAGACGGAGGAGAAGATCTTCACACCGCGGGAGAACATGTTGTTACTGTGAACCTGGACGTAAGGACATAACAGATCAAAAAACTAGTTTTAGTATAGCTAGGAACGTTGATGATGCTCCAAAATACTCAAACTATCCAGAAAGGGTGAATTTTGTTTAATATTTGTAATGTGTAAGTGTAAGAGTAGTTGCATTTTATCCTCTGATGCACAGTCAAACCCTCAAACGAGTTGTTACTGACAAAATAGCTGGAGTTTGTAAAAACAATCGTGTTTCATCATCTAGCGCAGTAAATTATGAGCTTGGTGGTAAAAGAATGTGTTGAAAGTGCAGTAAAACCTACTTTTATTTTCTTTGCATATCCACAATCACAATTTAAGCACACTCACACCAAAATTGGAAGTTAGACTGACTGCTTAGTAAACATACTCACACATACACAAAGGCTACACCAACACCAACAGAATATTAACTGTATTGACTGCTCTTATTGTTATTGACTGCGCTTACTGTCTTTGTGTTATTCCTTTAGTGGATCGTCTTTTTGTGTTGCTATTAATAAAAAAAAAAATTTAAAATTTAAAAAAAGAGAAAAGAAAGAACAGTAAAACACATAAAGAAAAACATACTCAGTAGAAGGGGGCTTGTATGATTTTGCACATAATTTTGTGATTTCACCTCCACCAATCAAAGTAACTAAATCATTACAAATCGCTGGAAGCATCAAACTCAGTGCCAATCTGCTCCTACAGTTATAGCAGATGACTGGATTTGTTCAGCGGTGAGGAACTTTTGAGTTGATCTGATGAGGTAGAGGAGAGCGCAAATGAAAAAACCTTCATGGAGGTGAAGTTCCTCTGCCTGTCGAACACAAACTCTAACTCCACATATGGCAGAGTCCCGAGCGAGTCGTTCCTCCAGCCCAGGTAGTCGTAGCCCGGCCACACGTGATACTGACGGGTCAGCAGGAAATCATCGAGGCCGATCACGCCGTCAGTCAGCTGACCCAGCCCGCCAAAAAGCCTCCTGTTGGACGAGACAGCTGTTAAGTCACGGAGAGTGGGGGAAACAGGGAAAACCCCTGGTGTGTAATAAATGTACACGTGACTTACCTCCTTTCGTGTGTACCGTCGTACGTAGAGTCGTTGAGGCTGGCAATGGGATAACCGGGCGGCATCATGAGCTGACCTTCCGGAGCGCTGTAGGAGATCAGACCGTCTGCAGGGAGGAAGGGCGGGTAGAAAAAAAGGGGTGGTAAAATTAATCATATTTCGGACCAGAAATCCTACTGAACACATTATGTTCAGCACTGGCAGGTGCCGAGAAGAACTTGTCCTCTGACTGGAGAAAAGTAATTGGCACTATGCTAAGGGACCAATAACAAAAGCAACATTTCCAACCCTTATGTCAATGTAATCACCAGGATCAAACATATGTGATACAACATTTCTATTACACTTGCTTGATATAATTTTTTTTATAGATGGATGGATGGATGGATGGATGGATGGATGGATGGATGGATGGATGGATGGATGGATGGATGGATGGATGGATGGATGGATAGATAGATAGATAGATAGATAGATAGATAGATAGATAGATAGATAGATAGATAGATAGATAGATAGATAGATAGATAGATAGATAGATAGATCAAATGCAATAAATAAGATAGATAATACTTTTTTTTTAAAGTAAGATCAATTAATTAACACACACAAACTATATACACACAAAATAAATTAACACAACTTGGGATGAAAAAAAAAAGTGTCAGGTGCTGTGACATACAGTTCAACATTATTTTAGACTGGTGTTGAATATGTGATAAAACATTTGTATGTTTGTTTTGGTTAACAAAAGTTGTTCTGAATAAATGAAAAACTTTTTGAAATCGGTGGCTAAAAGATTTATGTTGGTGTGAGGAAGTTTCCAATAACTTAACATGCCTTTGAGAAAAAAAAAAAGTCAAAATCCAATGAATAAACAACTTTTAATGTCAGCAAAACTTCAGAATGCACATTTTTAAGGTATGAGTGTGCGTTTGTGTGTCCTACCATCCCATGGACAGCCGTACAGCTCCACTCTCATGCAGACGGTGGTGGACAGTTTGGTGACCGGGATCAGGCGGATGTAGCGGGTGATGATCGGAGGGTGAAGGTCGTTGATTACGGAGGTGTAGGCATTTTTGTTTCCCTCTATTACCTGGATGAATATATCAAGGATACACAACCAGACCTTCAGTTGTTCTGAACTGAGAAAAATGTGTGACCATGCTTCGAGAACATAATGTTGTGTTCACCGTATTAAATGTGAGTCCTCTTAATACCACACCGAATGCAATTCAATACCTTTGTCTCAGTCACAATTATTGGAAGAAGAATGGAAGACAAACATTAACTAGGTACATGTCTTAACTGATATTTATACAGTATATTTGTTGCTGAGCAGGCCCCCCTTGACCCCATCACCCCTGCATAACGTGATTGTTGATCATTCTTGATTGAAAGCTACTGAAATTGTTGTGATTTTCAGGGTAATTTCACTACCTTCACTTTTAAGCTTTTTAAGCTCTGGTCATCATTCAATTAAATTAAATTCTATTTCATTTATATAGCGCCAAATCACAACACATTATAAGGTTTAGCAATTCATGCTATATCTTGTTTGTTTTTCAGAACAGTCTAGGCTATCCAAATTTTCTGCCTTTTGATTGTATAATACTTATATATTGTTAATTTAAGTCTTTATATGAAGGGGAAAAAAAGTTAATCTTTTAAATCTAAAATTGTGTTTTTACATGTAAATGTTAGATTTTAAAATCTTGTAAATCTTTTGACTGCAACTTTTGTATCATTGCTATGAAAAGCCCATAAATTATATATCTTTTTAAAGAAAAATTGCCTTTATTTGACTGTTACAGTGGAGATTGAAAGGATATGAAGGGGTAGGAGGACAGTATAATGACACGCAGCCACAGTCCAGAGGGCCAGAACCCAAACCAGGGACCTACACTGAGGCCAAACGCTCATGTGATATACATGCTAATAACTTGACTGTTGGGTAGGCATGAAAGTACGTTATTTATTTATTCTTAATACAAAGTGGGATGTAATATCAGCCCCGTTTAGGAGACAATGCAGAGGTCAGGTGGGATTTCAAAAAAAGGAGTTGCTGAAAACGCTCAAAGTTTCATCGGTCAGGATAAGTTCTGCTGTTTACTTTGATATACTGAGACTCGGTCAAACACAATCGTAAAATCAGTGAAGAAATTCAGGATGTTATCTTGCAGGTATTTGACTGTCTATATGTTGCGATTATTTCGAGTGTAACAATGACAAAATTTTATGCAACTTCAAAACCAATTTTCGTTTCAATGCTTCTTCACACAGACGAAGCATTTTTAGAAAACTTGAGTTCTGCAGTTTCAGTGGATATATGTGCTGCATCTCTGTGATAAATTCTCCCTGCGCTATTCAATCGAGAAGAAGGCGTGGGACGCATTATGTGTCTGTCCTGAGGGTTACCATACCAAGTTAAGATAAACAAACTTCAACTCATTCAAAATGCAGCAGCCAGACCAACAGGAGAGAGCACATTGCACCTTTTTTAAAATCACTTCATCCTGTCCGTTTTAGAATAGATTTAAAAATGTTATTGATCACGTTTCAGGGGGCTGGCGCCTGAATATGTAGCTGACCTCCTGTCCCCCTACAAGCCTACATGCAAGCTGAGATCTTCTAGTAGGTCGTTCCTGACCACACCCCGAACTAACCATAAAACTAAAGGTGACCGGGCGTTTTCTGTTTGGGCCCCTCAGTTATTGAACGAACTGCCAGAGGTGATCAGGGACGCTAACACACTGTTTTCTTTTAAGTCACTCTTAAAAACACACTATTTTAGACTTGCCTTTTGTTGACTGTCTGTTTTATTTTTGTTGTATTTTATCATTATATTCTATCCTTTTGCATATTGTGTTCTAAACGTAAGTAAAGTGCTTTGTAACTTTTTTTTGAAAAGCACTATAAAAATAAAGTTATTGTTATTATTGTTATAAGTTACATAGATATTTAAAGAGAATCTCCCCCCCCAAAAATGATTTGAAAGTTATGGACACATAAAAGAAAGTATTACCTTATGTTATTTTCATTAAACCATTCCTCTGTTTTTAATATATTCTTACATTTTCCTATTGTGGCAGTATAATTTGGTGAAATAAGAGATTAATTTAACATTGCTTAAAAATATTTCTAGATCTTTTTTTTTTTAGTGCCACAGGTCAAATATTCAAAATCTAAAAACTTCTGCTCACTGAAGACTGACTTTATCATGTTAGCTTCCCCCCATTGTTTGATTTCTTGGACAACCAACTGCAAGAATTGATTGGTTCTTTTATGGGTTTTTTTTCAAGCACAATATAATAACAAAAAAAAATTGATAAAAATAAAACAAGGTTGTTGAAACCCAGAACATTAAAGGCCAGCCGGAAAATGGTGTAAATGTCATTTTCTCTGGTATGAGTGAAAGCAGCTCAGCGTGTTTCCTTCTTTTTCTTCATCCACCTCCCATTCTCCTCCAACATTCTGCCACACGTTTCCTCTCCAGATTTCCATCTGTTCTTTCTGGAGCCGAGACGATTTTCCTACAAAATATTTGGCCCAACTGCAACACAGTGCAACAGCCCTATAGATTTAAAAGTCTGCTAGTGACTGCGTGAGTGAGCGAAGGTAGTTCTAAATTATCAAATGTATGCTGAATGCCGTGAGACTGACTGAGGAAGTCACTTTTGGAATGCTGTGACTGTTTCAAATTAAAAGTCCTTATTTCAAAAGAAAAGCCTCATTTTTTATACACAATCCAGCCACACGTTAGTTGTGACTTGCGCTTGTTCGGTCTGTTTCTCCTCTTATTTAAAACGATATCGCAAACCTATGGGTGCTTTGTCAGACCTCGGCAGTCAAAACATTTGGGTTACTCACCGTGTTTCCCAGGCGGTTCTTCCAGGACTTCCACAGCAGGCCGTCTCTGCTGTAGTTGACACGGTATGCTCGGGCAAACTCGTTCCCAGAGTTTCTGGCGTATCGTCCCTGTGTCCCAACCACCGTGAGGAAGGTGAGTCTGCTCAGGTCCACCTAAAAAAAACATGTCAATCAAAACTGTTTCTCAATTTGTATGACACACCGAGAGCCAAAAAGACCATGGGTTGAATCTAAAGATACGAATATGACTACGTAGTCAACGTACTTTATGATGACTTTGCTAACGAATCAAAAAAAAAATTGGGCAATACAGCTGAATAGTCCTACAAAAAATAAATGTAAACCAACCAGCAGTACTCAGCACTTATTACTGTCAAACTTGAGTGAAAAGTTCTTCAATATAACTTGAATTAAGACTTGGATTGTTGTGATTTGAAAGCACAACCATCAAAACAAATCACGAGAATATAGCTCATCCTGGAATAAAAGGAATAATGCTACTACAACCCTCAAACCAAGTCTACATTCAGGTCACCTCCAAACTATCAACAGTGATGGGTAATGCTCACAATTATTTTACACAGGTTCCTTAAATGGTGTTTTTCAATACCTCTTTGTCTTATCTGACAATGTCCCTAACCACCTTGGTGTGGTTGTTTAAAGCAAAGTGCATTGATTTGATTGGAAAATGAGTGGCATTGCAACATTACAAACAAGACAACCAATGAAAACCAAGGATCAAAATGTAACTATATACATCCTATCATACATACATTCAGTTGTGTCTATGTCTGGAGCGCACAACCAGAGATAAATAAGACTTTTAGATCTGCTAGTATCCAAATGTTAAAAGATGCCAGTCAGCAGCTACTGTGGCAGTGAGAACTGCGAGGAAATGGTTTGTCGAGGCCACTAGTGGAAGCTGCTTGACTTAAATGCCCTGTATGAACCACATGGTGATGATACTGATGGCATAACTGATGGTGTCTCCGAGTAAATTGGATTCTGTATAGAAAACTGCATCCCCACTAAAGAGATCCACTGACAACAAACCGTAGGTTACCATTCACCTTAAAGGCCCTACTGAATTAATAAAAGAGGGCCCTTTAGTTCAGGAGAGTAAGCAGAACTCAAATGCTCTGCTCTGTGACTATTGACCCCACCAACAGTTCATGTTTTGGATCTCTATGCTGTCCTTTTCTCTCTCTGCTCTCCTCCTACCCAAACCGGTCGAGGCAGATGCTCCGCCCGTCCCTGAGCCTGGTTCTGTTGAAGGTTTCTTCTTGTTAAGAGGGAGTTTTTCCTTCCCTCTGTTGGAGGTTTTTCTCCCTTAAAGAGGAGTTTTTCCCTCTTAGCTTATGTGGGAATTGTTGAATTGTTGGGTTTCTCTGTATGATGCTGTAAAGTTCTGTTGGAAGGACTTTTATGTGTTGAGTGCCATGAAATAACCTGTGTTGTGATTTGGCTCTATATAAATAAAATTGAATTGAATTGAATTGAATTGAATTGAATTGAATTGAATTGAATTGAATTGAATTGATATAATTGTCATCCTCAGGAGGGCCAGCATGAACTCATGTTTTTCAACACCTGCAACAAAAATGCTCCAAACGTTCTATCGGTCTATTGTTGTGAGGAGTCATTTTCTTTTTGCTGTGGCATTGTTGGGCATCAAAGCCAAGGATTGCCAACAGACTGAACAAACTCATAAAGGAGGCTGTTGTCGGATCGAAGCTTGTCAAACTAGAAGAGCTGGTTGAGGATGGGATGCTGGCCAAACTACTGACAATCTTGACAATCGATCCCCTTCATGACATGCTAGGCCAAACTAAAGAGCACCAACAGTAACAGACTCATCCAACCTCGCTGTTTATAGAAGCCATACAGGAAGTCGTTCTTGTCAGGAGCTATCAGACTATACAACTCATCTGCCTTTGCTGCAGTCAGAGAACTGGACTGAGGTTGCTTTTTTTGTTCACAATTATTCACCACTCTGCTCTTGCACAACATAACAGAGAATCTTTGTAATTTAGACTATTTACCTGTTTTTTTGGACTTGTACATACATCACCAGACCTGTACATACACCTGTATATGCAGCACAGGTTGTACTGTATTTTAATGTAGCTGGAACGCTTTAATTTTCCTCTGAAAAATAAATTATCTATCTGTTTGTCTGCCTGTCTATATAAACCCTTTGTAATCACCAACAGTTTAAATACTAACTGTGATTTAGTTACTTTTTTTTTCTGAGTAAACATATCTAATTACAATTACATTTATATATTATACTAATTACAATTACACTGACTACCTGACAGGCAGACCACAGTTTGTCCGTCTGGGCAGTGTGCTGTCTGATACAGTGGTCAGTGGTACTGGAGCTCCACAGGGAACTGTTCTGTCTCCCGTCCTGTTCACCTTATACACCACTGACTTCCAGTACAACTCAGAGTCCTGCCATCTGCAGAAGTTCTCTGATGACTCTGCAGTGGTTGGGTGTATAAGGGATGGACGGGAGGACAAGTACAGGGCAGTAGTGGAGGACTTTGTGGAGTGGGCGGGAAGAAATCACCTGCTCCTGAACATGGCCAAGACCAGAGAGATGGTGGTCGACTTCCGAAGGAAGACGACGGCTCCACAACCGCTGAGAGTTCTGGGAGAGGAGGTGGACATGGTTGAGGAGCACAAGTACCTGGGTGTCTCCATGACAACAGACTGAACTGGAAGACCAACATCAACGCTGTCTACAAGAAGGGGATGAGTCGACTCTTTTACTTGAGGAAACTCCGATCCTTCAATGTGTGCAGCGAGATGTTGGAGATGTTCTACCAGTCTGTTGTGGCATTGTGCATTGTACTTCGCTGTGGTCTGCTAGGGGAGCAGCATTGGAGCCGGCGACACCAACAGACTTAACAAACTGGTTAAGAAGGCCGGCTCCATCATTGGCTGTAAACTGGACAGCCTGGAAAAGGTGGTAGAGAGGAGGACACTGAACAAACTATTATCCATGTTGGATAATCCTGACCATCCTCTCCACCACCTGCTGCAGGGACAGCGGAGCACGCTCTCCAATAGACTCCTCCAGCTCTGCTGTCACAAGGACAGATACAGGAGATCATTCCTGCCCACTGCAATAAGACTGTACAATAACTCACCTCTGGCAAAATCCATCACACAACAATAACACTGTTGTCTGTTTTTCTTGTTTGTTTCTATATTGTATCACAATAGAGTATCTATCTATCTATCTATCTATCTATCTATCTATCTATCTATCTATCTATCTATCTATCTATCTATCTATCTATCTATCTATCTATCTATCTATCTATCTATCTATATTCTGTAATTTAATTGCGTAACTCCGTTACATGTAACTAGTTACTCCCCAACACTTGGCAGAAGAATGTTGTAAATAGTATTTTCTGAATAACATGGCACTTAATGATGAATTCCCATCATTAAGACCCCTGTTAAAAAACAGTATTTTGAGAAATAGGACACTACAAATGCAAAAAAGGTCAACAACATTTAACAAAAGTGGGTGAAATATTTAGTGTCTTTTGATTTAATTAAATAAATCCATAGATTAATTCGTATTGGCAAAGCAAATGAGAATTTTATAGGAATTGATTCAGTTCAACCTACAGTTTTATAGTTTTGAAGCATTTCTGAAGAATATCAGGATTAAAGGAAGATTTCAAACCTGCATCTTTGCTATTTTAACCCCAACACTATGCACCCCAGTGGATAATACTTGTAAAATCCACAGGCAATGACAAAAATAACACAAAATTTGGCTGAATATGTACAAAAATGTGTTGTTGATGGCAGAAAATGTATCCATAGCCAGCAATTCACACTTCTTACATGGTTTATCTTCAATGCAAAGCACTTAAATATAGCTTGTCATCCTTTTAGACCTCCCAGCAGTCCACTGTGAATTTATCATGATTTCTCCTGTTAAACTGACTGTGTAGCATATTTTTTTCTCCTGCAGGCAGAGCTCCTTCTTCTCACACAATCTACCCATGGCTTAAATACTAAGTCACAACCAATAAAACTCGCTGCAGATTTTGAAAATGTTTGTCAGTCCCTGACTCTGCCTTGTAGAGAACCTCACAGGCTGTGAGCACCATTGTACCGCTGTCACACAAATATGATTACCTGGACATGACCGTACATGTTTGAGACAGTTTTAGTCTTCCTTTAATGCTCCGTGGAGACACAAACCTGCAGGTACTGACTGTCTGATGGCTCCAGCTGCCCTTCAGGACACCAGGCGCCATCTCCCTCCTCACGATTTAGCCTGTGAACACACACACAGTTAATACAGAACGTCTACAAAAGTTTGATCAAATAAATGTGTGCCCTAAACAAAAAAGTCACATTTCATGTTTTGACTTCATGCTGAAACATCTTTGACATTTTTTTCAGAGTCTGGTTTTCTAGTGATTCACAAAGCAGCTATTTTCTTTTGTGTTCACTTCAGTGATGAAATACACTACATTACAGTGAATGAATACTTCACCCAAAACCAGAATTGAGGGCGCTGACTATCAGACCCCCCCCCCCCCCCCAAAAAAAAAAGCAGTTTGACTGATTCAACATTTTGTTTAGGTTATTTTACTTTTTTATTTGTTTGGGGTATTTTGATCCACAGCTAAAGATGATTTTACATGACATGAAGTTATGTGTGTAACCATTTCTGTTAAAGTTTAATTTGGCTTCAAGATTATTTTTGTAAAACTGGTATAGCAATCTTGAGTGTAAATAATAATAATAAAAAGTTACAACTTATTTACCAATCCTATCACTTCTTAAACCATACTGACCTGGCATACCGAGGTCCTGTGGTCTCATACCATTGGCTGGATGCTGTGATGTCATTGTCTTTAATGCGTCCATCCTCCATGCCCAAGGCATAGCGACAGTGTGCTGAAAACACACACAGAGACAAACACCATTTAAATACAGACATTTTTTGAACAGAAAAATGATTGATTTGACAATGGGAAGGTTTTCTTTTTGGTTGTCATTACTTTAATCGGCTGTTTGGGGGCTTTAAGCTGATTTGATTTGTGTTTTGGGGATAAGGTGAATGCGTCATGTCAATGAGGTTGTGTGTGTGCGTGAATACCAGGATCAATCTGTCCTATGGCTGCTGTGGCTCGAAGAATCAGCAGCAGGAAGAGGTGCATGATGGTCCGCCGATCACACCAGCACACATGCTACATCTCTGAGAGAGAGAGAGAGAGAGAGAACAGGATTAGCATAGGCAGTTTAAAGCGTCAGAGCCATTACTGCAAGTGTTATGATCAAGTCTGTCTTAAAACAGTACCGACAGGCCTACATGTATTACGTGGGTTCCTCTGTTTTATGTGATGAAGTTCTGTGTTAAGAACTTTCTGTTAAGTGCTCTGAAATCACCTGTGTTGTGTTGGGAAAAAATAAATCCCCCTTTTTCATGGTTTATTTAATCCTAAATCATTATTGTATTTTTTTTTTTTAAATGGTTTTACTATTAGTTTTTCCACCATGTTTATTTTTAAGATGCATTATTCTTAAATCACGTTACTGTTTTTACTGTCTGTCACACATACATCATTTTATATTGTACTCACCTAAAAGGCGCAACTGATTATCTGACCCGTATAAACAAAGAAGACTCCTGTTCTTCCACAAAAATGCTTGTTTCACACAACTACAGCAGGATGAATTGAGTAGTTTCAATGACTCTTTCAATTGCCTATATTTATCCTCATTAATGAGAGGACTGTGTGTGTGTGTGCGTGTGCGTGTGTGTGTGTGTGTACCTGTACCACTATCTTTGTGAAAAACTGTTTTTTTAGCTTTTCACCATCGGAGTGAAGACAATTGACCAAAATGAGGACATTTGAATAATATCATCCCAATGGAGCACTTTGCTGTCAGAATGCCGGCCTGCTTGTAGTAGAACTGGAGGCAGATACAATTTCAGCCCCCTTTCCTGTGGAATCAACTCCCTGCTGTAGTTCAGAAGGGAGACGCACTGTCTCCTTTTTAAGATTAGGCTTAAAAATGTCCTTTTTTGATAAATGGTGTCGGGGAAACGGCCACATGGAGATTGAGAACAAGGAAAGTCCTACATTAAAAACAAAATCTGAGTGCCTACAGATGCCATCAGGCCTCACAACTTAAGTGTAAAGCCTGACTAGGCTGAATATACTAGCCTTCTGCGGGGAGTGAAGGAGGGAGGATCGCGTCGTGAAGAGCGGTCGCTCTTTTTCAGCTCGACCCCGGACGCCAATGGTGAGGCGCAAATCACGAATGGTTAAGGTTTCGTTTTTTTAATTTTTTTGAAGCACTAAGCCAGTCCATACACGCTGGACGAAATACAACTGTTGAGGATCTGAGTGTGGGGTCCGGCAGAGAAGCCGCAACTCCACTACCAAGCTAAAAAAGGGGAAGGATAACCTGCACCCATTTTTCCCTAAAGTGGACTCTGCTGAGGAGAACCGGCCACACCGTAACCTGCTGACTCGAGCGACATAACAGCCCTGTATGCTGCCTTCTGTCTAGAAGGAACAATGCTGGAGACGAACGGACTTTCATGCACTCTTTGCATTAAAAGTGGTCAGAAAGTAAGAGGCTTTTTTTTGTCTGGGCAGAGACAGTTTATCAGTTTCGGTTTTTTTGCTAAGCTTTGTTGTGACAAGCTTGTTCCTAAACGGACCACCAAGTCCAGTTCTTGCTTCAGTTTAAAGACCAGGGGGGCCGTATTCACAAACAGTCTTTGAGCCCTCAGAGAGCTTCTAACTTAGGCTGAGACTTTCTGGCAAGCAGTCTTAACTTAGGAGCGATTCAGGAAACCCCTTAGACCAACTCTAAGCCAGGAAGCGACAGCAACCTTTATCTTGATGAGGAAGTGTGGGTTGACCCCCATTTCTATGACAAAAGATGTGATTGGCTGATTAAACAAGACACTCTTTGCCCCGGAAGTGATTCACCGCTGCTGCACTGTTGCATTTTTTTTTTTTTACAGTTGCCAAATATCTCAAAGCTGCGATTACTTCCATTTCTGACGTTATTGCATTGAGAGGAAAATGTGTGTGTCTCTAACGAGATCGACCACAAACATCATCCCTGCACAATATAATAAAATGTGTGGCTTTTTTAATAACTCGCGTTCATTCAGAGTTTGAAAAATATTTTCTCCTACCTCGTTGTACTTCTGCAATTTTCCCATCTGCTAAAGAAATTCTTCCGCCTCTTAAAAGTCCTCCTCCCTGCTCCTAAAACAGCTTTCACCTTAGGAGCTCTCTTAAAGGCTAAAAGTCTGTGCATCTGGTCCCCGCATGATGAAAGTACTGTAATTACCACGCTTTGCACGTGCTGCTAAAGGACTGCTCGCCAACACGTGTCCTTTTTTCCTTTCTCTCTTTTTACTAACCCACACACCTACATTTACAAACATGAATACACTTACAATGCAGAAAAAATGCAAGAGTTTGCCATGTTTTCCACATTGCAACATATGACATCATTGTACAAATATGTGAAAAAAGTTTTAGACATGTTTTATTATGTGATAGAACTTGGGAGCACATGTGGAAAACGTGATAACATGTAATGTGTCACAAATACTGCAAATTTGAACCGACACATTTTTAACAAGCGCAGTAATGTGAGCACTGACAAACACAAAGGCTCAGCAATATTAATTAATTAATTAACAATGCATAGAGAACCTGTGTGAAGAACACATTCTACACCTTCACAGGAAAAAAAAAAAAGAGGGAATTGTCAGGGAGAGAAGACAGAGCCTTGACAAAGGCAAAGTACCAGAATTATTTGCCAACTTAATTGGACTTTTGGGGCATTTTGATTCTTTTCAATCCAAATTTTTAAAATAAAAACTTTATATCACAGGTTTATATCGTGTTTTATCTTCGTCTGTCATGGTACGATGGTTTTCACATGTAATTTAATGGGACTCCAATGACAATGCACATGGGTTTCGCATAAGTATACAGTATATGTATATATATATATATATATATATATATACACACAGTGGGTACAGAAAGTATTCAGACCCCTTTAAATTTTTCACTCTTTGTTTCATTGCAGCCATTTGCTAAAATCAAAAAAGTTCATTTTATTTCTCATTAATGTACACTCAGCACCCCATCTTGACAGAAAAAAACAGAAATGTAGAAATTTGTGCAAATTTATTAAAAAAGAAAAACTGAAATATCACATGGTCATAAGTATTCAGACCCTTTGCTGTGATACTCATATTTAACTCACATGCTGTCCATTTCTTCTGATCCTCCTTGAGATGGTTCTACTCCTTCATTGGAGTCCAGCTGTGTTTAATTAAACTGATTGGACTTGATTAGGAAAGGCACACACCTGTCTATATAAGACCTTACAGCTCACAGTGCATGTCAGAGCAAATGAGAATCATGAGGTCGAAGGAACTGTCCAAGGAGCTCAGAGACAGAATTGTGGCAAGGCACAGATCTGGCCAAGGTTACAAAATAATTTCTGCAGCACTCAAGGTTCCTAAGAGCACAGTGGCCTCCATAATCCTTAAATGGAAGAAGTTTGGGACGACCAGAACTCTTCCTAGACCTGGCCGTCCAGCCAAACTGAGCAATTGTGGGAGAAGAGCCTTGGTGAGAGAGGTAAAGAAGAACCCAAAGATCACTGTGGCTGAGCTCCAGAGATGCAGTAGGGAGATGAGAGAAAGTTCCACAAAGTCAACTATCACTGCAGCCCTCCACCAGTCGGGGCTTTATGGCAGAGTGGCCCGACGGAAGCCTCTCCTCAGTGCAAGACATATGAAAGCCCGCATAGAGTTTGCCAAAAAACACATGAAGGACTCCCAGACTATGAGAAATAAGATTCTCTGGTCTGATGAGACCAAGATTGAATTTTTTGGCATTAATTCTAAGCGGTATGTGTGGAGAAAACCAGGCACTGCTCATCACCTGCCCAATACAATCCCAACAGTGAAACATGGTGGTGGCAGCATCATGCTGTGGGGGTGTTTTTCCCTGCAGCTGGAAAACCGCTGCGTCAGGACGACTGGTTGCAATTGAAGGAAAGATGAATGCGGCCAAGTACAGAGATATCCTGGAAGAAAACCTCTTCCAGAGTGCTCTGGACCTCAGACTGGGCCGAAGGTCCACCTTCCAACAAGACAATGACCCTAAGCACACAGCTAAAATAACAAAGGAGTGGCTTCAGAACAACTCTGTGACCACTCTTGACTGGCCCAGCCAGAGCCCTGACCTAAACCCAATTGAGCATCTCTGGAGAGACCTGAAAATGGCTGTCCACCAACGTTCACCATCCAACCTGACGGAACTAGAGAGGATCTGCAAGGAAGAATGGCAGAGGATCCCCAAATCCAGGTGTGAAAAGCTTGTTGCATCATTCCCAAGAAGACTCATGGCTGTACTAGCTCAAAAGGGTGCTTCTACTCAATACTGAGCAAAGGATCTGAATACTTATGACCATGTGATATTTCAGTTTTTCTTTTTTAATAAATTTGCACAAATTTCTGCATTTCTGTTTTTTTCTGTCAAGATGGGGTGCTGAGTGTACATTAATGAGAAATAAAATGAACTTTTTTGATTTTAGCAAATGGCTGCAATGAAACAAAGAGTGAAAATTTTAAAGGGGTCTGAATACTTTCCGTACCCACTGTATTTTCCACCATAATTTGCAAATATATTCTTTAAAAATCAGACAATGTGATTTTCACAAATTTTTTTTCTCATTTTGTCTCTCATAGTTTAGGTATACCTATGATGAAAATTACAGGCGTCTCTCATCTTTTTAAGTGGGAGAACTTGCACAATTGGTGGCTGACTAAATACTTTTTTGCCCCACTGTGTATATCTCAGGTGAGGTTGATCTCAGGTGAGGTTGATCTCAGGTGTGGTTAATCTCAGGTGAGGTTGATCTCAGATATCTATAAATATAGATAGATCTATAGATATACAGTGGTGTGAAAAAGTGTTTGCCCCCTTCCTGATTTCTTATTTTTTTTGCATGTTTGTCACACTTAAATGTTTCAGATCATCAAACAAATTTAAATATTAGTCAAAGATAACACAAGTAAACACAAAATGCAGTTTTTAAATGAAGGTTTTTATTATTAAGGGAGAACAAAAATCCAAACCCACATGACCCTGTGTGAAAAAGTGTTTGCCCCCTAAACCTAATAACTGGTTGGGCCACCCTTAGCAGCAACAACTGCAATCAAGCGTTTGCGATAACTTGCAATGAGTCTTTTACAGCGCTGTGGAGGAATTTTGGCCGACTCATCTTTGCAGAGTTGTTGTAATTCAGCCACATTGGAGGGTTTTCCAGCACGAACCACCTTTTTAAGGTCATGCCACAGCATCTCAATAGGATGCAGGTCAGGACTTTGACTAGGCCACTCCAAAGTCTTCGTTTTGTTTTTCTTCAGCCATTCAGAAGTGGACTTGCTGGTGTGTTTTGGATCATTGTCCTGCTGCAGAACCCAAGTTCGCTTCAGCTTGAGGTCACGAACAGATGGCCGGACATTCTCCTTCAGGATTTTTTTGGTAGACAGTGGAATTCATGGTTCCATTTATCACAGCAAGTCTTACAGGTCCTGAAGCAGCAAAACAGCCCCAGACCATCAAACTACCACCACCATATTTTACTGTTGGTATGATGTTCTTTTTCTGAAATGCGGTGTTACTTTTACACCAGATGTAATGGGACACACACCTTCCAAAAAGTTCAACTTTTGTCTCGTCAGTCCACAGAGTATTTTCCCAAAAGTCTTGGGGATCATCAAGATGTTTTCTGGCAAAAATGAGACGAGCCTTAATGTTCTTTTTGCTCAGCGGTGGTTTTCGTCTTGGAACTCTGCCATGCAGGCCATTTTTGCCCAGTCTCTTTCTTATGGTGGAGTCATGAACACTGACCTTAACTGAGGCAAGTGAGGCCTGCAGTTCTTTGGATGTTGTTGTGGGGTCTTTTGTGACCTCTCGGATGAGTCGTCGCTGCGCTCTTGGGGTAATTTTGGTCGGCCGGCCACTCCTGGGAAGGTTCACCACTGTTCCATGTTTTCTCCATTTGTGGATAATGGCTCTCACTGTGGTTCGCTGGAGTTCCAAAGCTTTAGAAATGGCTTTAGAACCTTTTCCAGACTGATAGATCTCAATTACTTTCTTTCTCATTTGTTCCTGAATTTCTTTGGATCTCAGCATGATGTCTAGCTTTTGAGGATCTTTTGGTCTACTTCACTTTGTCAGGCAGGTCCTATTTAAGTGATTTCTTGATTGAGAACAGGTGTGGCAGTAATCAGGCCTGGGTGTGGCTAGAGAAATTGAACTCAGGTGTGATAAACCACAGTTAAGTTATGTTTTAACAGGAGGGGGCAAACACTTTTTCACACAGGGCCATGTGGGTTTGGATTTTCTCCTTTAATAATAAAAGCCTTCATTTAAAAACTGCATTTTGTGTTTACTTGTGTTATCTTTGAATAATATTTAAATTTGTTTGATGATCTGAAACATTTAAGTGTGACAGACATGCAAACAAATTGGAAATCAGGAAGGGGGCAAACACTTTTTCACACCACTGTATACATGTGACTTTGATTCAAATCCCAATCAAATTCAAAATTATTTTCCCAAAAAACAATTAAAATCTCTCAATTTCAACATTTGATTTGTTTATTCTATTTTCCGTTAAACATTATTTGTAAATCATTCAATTCAGTTTTTATTGACTTTTCTGTGTCCCAACTTTTTTTTAGAAACTTTTTTCTAGATTCAAACACAAGATAAAAGCAATACAACTTGTAGAGTAAACTTCATGCGGATGCGACATGACTGTAACTGAATGTTCCAAAATCGTTCTACAGACCCATCGAGCTGCAGAAGCTCCAAATACAGATGGAGTTACACGCTGTACCTTAAATAGAGACTGTTCCTTAATACTGGGGAATACAGTCAGCTTTTTGTTTTCTGATGTAAATCTCTATTGTGCCTTCAGGAAGTGAGTTCATTCACTTTGGTTCACTTTTTTTTTTCTTGGTAACGACTGGAGGGAGAGTAAGAGTCAGAGAAAAAAAGAAAGCCAGCTTTATGTAATATGTTGGCTGCAGCTCAGTATTCTGCACTGCCGCTCATCTCTACAACAACATCATATGACCAGAGACAGAGAGACATAGAGAAAGGAACATAGAGAGAGAAATACACACAGTAAAAAGCAATTAAGAAAAAGGAGACTGAGACACATAGAGAAATATGAAGGATCCAGAACAACTCCAAAAAACATTTGGAACAAAAAGCAAATTTTTGACTTTTCATTTGTTTTTTACTTGATGTAAGGCTTAAAACTGAATTATGGAAATAGAAACATCTTGTTTGTCAGCATCTAGTCATCATCCACTTCTGTGGTTAGATTTCAGGGTACAAAAAGACAGTGGTAGCATATCAGGATTCAAAGTAAAGGGTCTCAGTATGCTTTAGAATAGTTTGCATGATGTACAAAGACTCTAACAAACAGTTATTTGTAATCATTAGTTTGTCTTCCCATTAAATTCTAGATAAAACAATAATAGTTTGTTTGTAAAATGTCAGAAAAAACTCAAAATGATTGTTGAAAATCAAATCTATTCCGTCATTTTTGGGAATCCGTAGGGTTGCAGATGCACTTTCATTCTACCAACTATTGGATGAACTGATTAATTGGTGTGTTGTTTTGACTGTTCTGAATGCTCTTACCGAGGGAGATGTTCATTACAGCTTCTATCACTGAGAGAAAGTATTTTTTTTAGCAAAGTGTGTCTCATGAATTCTCTTAGACAAAGAAACTCCTTAGAAGCTTTCTCCTTCATCTGTATCTTTCTGTCTTTCTAATTGTCCTAAGGGGAGTAAACACCAGAGGACAGAAACGCCGACCTGCAAAGCGCCTGTGAGATGCAACATGCCGTGCGTTCCGAATCGCACACTATTGTTTTTAAACTTTTAGTATGGACTACAGCATTCCCTTAAAAAAATATCTGCTGTTGCATGTAGTATGTGTACAATTGGGACATACTACTTTATCATAAAAATGCGTCTTAACCCACTTTGTCGCATCCGTCGCGATCAGTAGGGCGGCATTTGTTAATTCTTCTTCCTTTTGTGGGCGGAGCATTAGCGCCACCAACTGTCTCGTCGGCTCAGTCGATGCGACGTCTCTTCCGCTGCGCAAAGGATTGTGGGTCAGAGCAGCTTGAGTAGCATTCTGGCCTGCATACTGCAAAATTCGACCGGCTGTAGTAGGACATCCTGGTACTTTTGGCATCTATACATCTAACTTACCAAGTAATGGGACATACTAAAGGTTTTTAAATAGTTTGGTAGTATGGATATTAGAACGCAGGGAGAGACTCTCACACTGAGCTGGAAAGAAAAGGGTGGTCATAAATTAGGTAAATAACATAAAATACCATACTTTCTGCTGCACCACAACAGCAAGGCCAGAGCTATAAAGCAACATTGTGACTTTTCAAGTTAAAAACCCCTCAGTTCCATACAAGATCCAGCCATATCCTAGGTTCTGACCTAAACATGCAATTCTTTCTGGAAGGGCAGGGGGTCCCAATCAAAGGGGAAACACTGGGTTTCCCCTCGATAAATCCTATATCTAGAAGGCTTTTTTTTGGACACTTTTCAAACCAGCTTGGCCACACAGGTTGCGTGCACTGCAGTGGGCATGTAAATTCTGTCATTCTAAATATGTTTAAGATTGTAATCAACAATAAAAATTGTTGCAGCTATTGCAGCCTTATAAAAAATGTAAATATTTCTTCATGCATGACTGTTTTTAATATAATAGTATAACATATAGCAGTACAACACACAAGAGCCACTTTTAACAATTCTATTTTTGATGCTTTAAGTACATTTTCCTGAATAGTTAACTGTCATTTCTGTACTTTTGTTCTTTGCTTCCTCTTCTCCTCCAAGCTCCTCCCACCCCACCACCCCTTCTATTTTCCTTTTTTTGTTGTTCTCCTCCTACCTCCTTCTTCCTCTCCTTCCTCCTCTGCCAGAACACAGTGAGGCCAAAAGCCTCAACATTCCAAACATTCGATGCAACCCAGAGCGCTCACACAAACACAGGGATCAACATGGGTTTTTCCAAGTCTCTCTCTCTCTCTCTCTCTCTCTCTCTCTCTCTCTCTCTCTCTCTCTGGTTGACAGGGTGAATAAGACAGAGTTCACTGAGAACAAAACAGAACAGCAGAGCAGAGCCTAGAAATCAGCAGTATAGAACCAAACTCTGCCCCCAAATCAGAAAAAAAAAACAATTGGAGAACCCAAAATATCCAAATAGATCCAAATAGATGGCAAAATGCATTATCTGGCAGCGTATGTATTTGCCAATCAAATACATATTTGATGTAGAACTTGGAACATGAATATTACAATTTTACTGAATAAGTTGAGGCTGTGACGATGGAAAACATTTTGATTGTCCCTATGATCTGAAGTTGTAATTCTTTCGAACTCACATGATGAGTTACTCAGATGAGTTCCAGGATTGTACATCAGCCCCTTGGTCCTAGTTAGTGTGTTCACATTGCAAAATTGACACAAAGCTTTTAATTTTAAATTAATACAGGAAGTAGCTGCATTTGGATGACCAATGGTGACTGGCTGGTGATAAGATTGAATCAGCGGGAAAGACACTCCACCTGTGGTTGACTGCTATGTTGTGGGAGGGTTAAGGTTAGGTTTAGGATTCAGGACCAGATGCCTGACAGCTGAAAAGCCAATCACAACGGCATCGAGTTTCGAGTGTGTGGTCTCTGATTGATAAAAATCTAGACCCAACAACGGTGACTTCAGCCATTTTATTTGGGTCCAGACACACAGTAGGAAAGCATGCTAGAAACATCTTCAACACTCCCACTCACTTGCTGTGATTTTTTTCTGGACAAGCTCCATCAGACATCAAGCTTTTACTAGGGGGGCTGGCAAGGTATTGTCAGTTTATTGTTAAATCCAACTCATTCTGGCATTTATGTTCCCCCAATTAATGTCTGGGGTTCCAGTGCACATGTAAAAGCAGCTTTCAGTATTCACTTAGCCAACCAATGGTGACTTCTTCAGTCACGTGGCATTCGGCCACCCAGTGGTGTAATTTTATTACTCGGTTACTTACTTATTCTTTGATAGACATTTGTATTTATGGGGCTGGCCCCCCTTTTGGACAAAGTAGGTCTTTTGGGGCGAGTACACAAATTCTACTGCTGTTTTTCTACTTCTTTTCTACTACTTGAGTGTTCTACAGTATTGTAATACAATTTGGTACACGTTTGTTCACTACTTTAAAGTTTAAAACTGTGCCACCAAATAAGAATCTGCTCAAAGATCGTAGGATCGACCCTACTCACATTTTAAGACTGGCCAAATAACAAAATCCTGAACAGTGATTACAAATTGTTACCATTCAACCACAGATACAAGAGTAACGTTTTTTTTTCTTTAGAAAGGTTAGACTGGAACACTCTTTGGTGCATCATTTAATCCGAAAATGTAATATGTAATTTAAGACCAGATCAAATGTACATTATGACTGCATTGTTTGATTGAATGTGTGTATCTTTATTTCTTGTCATAATTTTGGTATATTTTTATGATAATAAAGTATTATCATCGTCATAGCTATTTTTATTTATTATGATCTATTTAATTGAAATACATTTTCATTTACATGTCTCTGTTTCCATGGCAACACATGGGGTTAAGACTAACAACTGGAAAACAATTGGTCGTGTCAATCAAAGCGAATGTAATTTATGCAATGTTTACCACACCATGAAGTAGTCCGACCCTTAGCAACGACCCTAGCAACAGAGATGAGATCTAGTCCATTTTCTTGCTTTCTAGACATGGTTTCCCAAACTGAATAAATACAACACATAGAAACACTAAACTGCTCAGGTAGCTCAAGTTCGTTGTGAATAAGAAGATATCGATGGAGTCATGTATTTTTTAGATTTTAGCACCGTGTCATACTCGAGCACTCACGCAAAACAGAGCCCAGTTGTGTTCTGATGGTTTCAATGTAACGCACATTGGGCTGGCAGACAATAAAGCCTTACAGCTCCTTATCGACAGAACCAGATATGAATCTTCCATAATTAGATGTATAAATACTTTCTCTTTTCGAAACAGTATCACACAAGCCAAATGTAGATGTGTTCTGACTGTAAAAGCAATTTTGCACCTAAATGGGCTCATTTAGTGCTTTACAACACTGTAGGCTGATGACAACCACCTGATGAGTGGATCTGCTATCAGTGACTCCTATAAAATGCTGATTGACAACTATCCCCTCCTTCAAGCTGTCCTCACAGAAACCAGGACCAACATTTTGCCAAATCCAATTGTGTGTTTTTAAGGTAAACAAGCAGACACTTTAAGTGAAAACTGGGTTCAAGACCCCTCAGAAGATCTTATAAATGCGTTCAAAAACCATCATGAGTGAATTAACTGTGACACAAAATCTTTGGAAAGTATATTTAGATCATATGATAAAGGAGAAAAAATGATGAGCACAGTGACAGTTCATTCTATGCAAAATTTGTGCTCATTTATTGTTGCAGCGGTTGGATTATTTGATGTAACGCCGTCTTTGACAGCTTTCAGGTGGATGTTTATAAGTCAGGCTGCCAGTTTCAGTTTTCACTTCTTTGGCAATCTGAGATTGAACATGTGCATTAGATGAATGTTTAAAATGAGAGCAGTTGATCCTTACAAGGTCGGAACTGGCTCAGTTGAAACAACTATCCAGTACAGATAATGTACTTTTGATGAGCACGAGTATTTTCCGTGTAAATGTGTCAATATCGGTGCTGATAAAGGCTTCTAACAGACACTAGCTGTGTCCACACATCGGGCCCAGCTACATACAAGCCCCACCTCCTCCTTTATATAGACTGCTGCAGCTTGGAACCAAGCAGCAACCAGCAGTGACATCACCCGTTGGTTTATGAACGGAGTTCGGAATTTGCCGGAACCATCTTGCTAGTCCCAAGCAGTTTGGAACAGGAAGTGACCATATTTGGGCGAGCTGGGGGAGGAGCGGGCAGGGGGATCAGACTCGGTCTGATTGGAAACCTGGCAATACTATGTCCCACCCACCAATAGCCGTGACCTGACTGTGCCACAGGCCTATCAATCAAACAGACACAGCCCCGCAAAAACATGGCTTTTTGAAGCTTATTTTATAATTAATGACGCGATTATTTCCAATTGGATCGCCAGAATACTAATCTGGAAGAGTGAATTTAGCGAATGACATAGAGAAAACTTGTGGAAACATGTTATTGACTGAGAATTTCATGAGAGAAATTGAATGTGAGCCTATGAAAACCGAAAAAGTGCCGTAAACTGCAATACCACCAAGTGCCCGGTGGTATTGCAGTTTAAGGCATTTCCGCATTGGCCTAATTTTTTGGACCCGGAGGCTACGTCCACTTTCATATACAGTCTATGCTTGAGACACAGGCACACGCTCTGTCAGTGTCCAGTCTCAACAGGAATAAGCAACAACTCACAAACTCTCCTGGTTAGTTTCTGACATTACCCAGCTTCCCTTCATCGGTTTATTTAACAAAATAATAAAACTAGGCTAACGATCTGTGATTATGATTAAATTTAATGTAACTTCAAAATAATTTTTCTGGCCAACAATTTGTCACACAGTCAAGCAACTAGCATTGTTGGAAAGGTCTAATCATGCAGTTTCATTTACTATGCTTTCTGTACAATTACACCAACTAAAATGGGTACCAAATTTTTTTTGGACTCTAAAAGTAAAAAAAAAAAAAGAAGTCCAAAATATGAAAACAGATTTTCAGCTGCAGCAAAGCTTTCAGTTTTCTTCTTTCCTCACCCATTTATCATCTCACGACCGCTGAAATGTATCTTCTGACTCCGGTGATGGGCCCAAACCTTGGGTTGGGAACCATAGGTCTAAAAGTAGCTAACAGTAACTCCAACAAGTAAAATGCTGCTCACACAAGCCCCAACTTGCTGCTAATACACAAAACACACACACACACACACACACACACACACACACACACACACACACACACACACACACATACACACACACACACACACACACACACACACATAGTGGAATGCAGGTTTCATAATTCTGTCAGCACTCGGTGGAGGATCAGAGGAGCTCATCTCTCTCTTTTATCAGCAAGCAGACAGTAACTGAAGCCAAGGACCTCTTTCTTATATGGTGCCACTGTTTGTGGTTTGCCTTCATGTTCACTGTTTGCACACATTTCTGCAATTTACGGTATGCAGATTTTAACATGACAATCCAGGTAGATGACAAGACAACGTTACTGTAATCAGCTGATAATGGTTCAGATTGAGATGGGTTTTCAAAATGCATCTATCTGTGAACTATATCCCAGGATGACACATGTAGCCACATGAGATCTGTGAGCCTAAAACAATGATTCATTCTGGTGCTAGTAATGAACCTGTCTACGACTGCCAAATTTGAGACCCAACCCTAACATAAGACCGACTCCATGTTTGCTTCATTTCATCCATTATTGACCACAACTTCACCGGACAAACAAAATTATGTTGACTACATTCTGTCATTTTTCCCTCTTCCCACAAAGAAGTAGATATGCATATTTAATTTTACTTACAAGCCGGGACTGGAGAGAAATTTCATATTAAGCTGTTTTTAAAATCAGCTAAATCATATCTGAATCTTATGCGACAAAGAATAGCCATACAAAAAAAAGCAGTAAACTCCACACATAGAATTAGTTCATGTGTCAATTTCTCACAGCAATGTTTGTTGAAAGTTCACAGCGTCTATTATTTGTTATAAGTGCAGCTAAGCTTTTGAAAGACAACATCAGTTACTCGGTAACTAGTAATTGCTGTACAAAGTCAAGTTAAGGCAAAAGAGGCTTGTTCACAACCCCCTGCTCTCCACGCCAGAATGGTGACAGAAAGTTGAAACTGAAAAACTAATGATATGCATTGAAACCTGTGACATTGAAAAAAAAATCTGAGTAAACAAAACTGAAAGAAAAACTATGAAGATTGACATTGAACAACACCTCACAATGCAAACAATATCAAAATAAAATAAAATAGTGAGATAAAAAGATTATTATTATTTATTTTTTTTATGATTGTTTTTTTGGTTTTTTTTTTACAGAACGCTTTTTCAATGCCAATACTTGTTTCAGTGACAATGCAACTTTTTTTTTGCATGTATGTGTTTCAATGCCAATGATTCCTTTTTTTGTTTTAGTTTTAGTTTTGTTTTTCAATGCATTATTTCATTTTCAATGCCAAACTAATACTGTCACTCTTCTGGCCCCAAAGATGACACCCCAATCCAAGGTGCGATAGTTAAGTTCATGAACAGCGGAAGCAATAACTTTTGTATGTATTCCAAGTTACGGCACTTGATCGACATCAGCACCTGTGTTACACGTGTTTTTGTGACCATAATTTCATCATTGACTTGAGCAATGAGTTCACATAAAGTTTTATGTTAACTCAGAAATCTGCAATACAGTCCCATAAAATGTTTCTAAAAAGGGGTTACGATGAAGCAATGAGTCAAGCGAGGTGTAGGTTGGTTCTTTTTTTAAGTTGAGTGAGGTTGTGTTGGTCCTCTAGGGTCAGACTGCAGACACAGAGTTCTTTGGCTTTTTGTTCACCAAAAATGTTACGCAAAATTGTATGTGTGCTCTCTGCTGTTCACATAGTGAAATTGCAAATGCGCATCGAGTAGTCACAAAAACGTGTGTGTAACAGGTGCTGATGTTGGTCAAGCGACGTAACTTGGAATAGTTACTTACAAAGGGTATCGCTTCTTCCTGCTCCGTGTGCGTTGCTGTGCTGTGTTGTTTGTGCACAGCAGGAACAATTCACTGAACTTTTCGATTGCACCTCCAATATTTATCTACGCCAAAAGCCAGAAAAAACATCAGTTTTGGCAAACTTCAAGCATGTCTTGGAGACGTGAAGGTGTGAATGCCCTTTATACTCTTACTTTGAAAATTGAGAGAAAAAAAACTCAACCTCAAAACCTCAATGTTTAGGGCATTTGGCCCTAAACACAGAAAACAAAAGTGTACTTTCTAACTCAGCAGTTACTCGGGATGGCATTCCACAGAGTTGTGTGCTATGACATACTTTTCACCTAAAATGTGTTTCCCTTTCTTTCGAATAATAAGGAAGCACTGCATACATTTCCATTGGTATGCAGATGACACCCAGAGGTGTTCATGTATGAATTCAGATTAAACAAAGTACTTGGTCAAACTTTAAGCATTGCTTAAATGCATAAAGGCCTGGCTGACCTGAATTTGGAACCCTATTGCATCCGTTCGGAAATATTTTCTAGGGGTCCAAGCATTGAAACCCTGTATTTTTTGTATGCATTTTTATCATAATAATTATTGTTATTATTATTAATACTATCATCATCATTATTATTACAAACCTGTTTCCTTAAAGTGGAGACACTGTAACATGTAAATAAAAAGAGAATGTGAGATTTCCAAACCATGTAAACCCATACTGAATAGAAAATAGAACAAAGACAACATATCAAATGCTGAAAACTGAAAATTTTTATTGTTTTATTAAAAATATATGCTCAATTGGAATATGACTTTCAAAATAGTTGAGACAGGGTCAACAAAAGACTGGAAAAGTTATGTAAAGCAAAACAAAAAAAAAGACACCTGCTGAAACATCTCACAACTAATTAGGTTAATTGGTAACAGGTCAGTAACACTATTGGGTATAAAAACAGCATCACAGAGAGTCCCTCAGCAGTGAAGATGTGGAGGGGTTGACCACTCTTTGAAATAATGTGTGGGCAAATATTGCAAAAATCTAAAAATATTTTTTCTCAATATAAAATTGCACGGGCCCAGGAACACTTCCGAAAACCATTGTCTGTGAACACAGTTCGTCACTGCATCCACAAACACAGGTTAAAACTGTACCAGGCAAAGAATAAACCATATATAAACATGGAAATCATGGACACTGAGTCCTCTGAGATAAAGAGAAGTGGGAGCATCCAGCTTGTCAGTGATGGTATGGGGGTGCATTAGTGTGCATGGTTTGCTTGCACATCTGGGAAGGAAGCATTATTGCTAAACAATATATACAGGTTTTAAAGCAATGTATGCTGCCATTCAGACAGGGTCTTTTTCAGGAAAATTCTACATGTTCTGCAACAACATAGCTCTGTAAAGAAGAGTCTGGCTGCTAAACTGGCCTGCTGGCAGCCCAGATCTGTCACCTATAGACAACATCGGCGCAACATGAAACAAAAAATACGACGAAGGGGATTTCGAACTGTTGAGAAGCTGAAATCCTAAATCAGACAAGAGTGGGACAATTTAATTTTCAAAACTCTAGCAACTGCTCTCCTTAGTTACATAAGGTTTACAGTGTTGGTAAAAAAAAAAAGACATTATGCAACATAGTGGTAAACATGCCCCTTTCCCAAGGAATCTGATACCAGTAACACATTTCAAGTGTTATTTGTATCAAATTCAAAATTTATATTTTTCATAAAACAATAACATTTATCAGTTTCAACATTTGATGTTGTTTTTGTTAATTTTCAATTACATATAGATTTGCAAATCATCATATTCTGTTTTTATTGAAATTTTACAGTCTCTACTTCATTTTGGAAATGGGGTTGTATCAGAGGCCCTCGAAATTTTCTTTAGAGAAAATTACCCAAGGGAATCATAAATGGGCACTACAATAAAAAACAAATGTTATTTGTTAAATAACTCATTAATAGTACACATCATTGTCAAGTATTATATTTGCACATATAGTGCACATAGTTAATAGAGCTGCATCTGCTGATATAGACCCCACCCACTTTCACTTGATTTTTTTTTCTGGGAAATTGCAAGATATGCAAAACCCATTTTTAGAACAATTCCCTGTTTTTCCACTCAGTGAATCAAAAATGGTGTAAAAGATCCTCTGTACCCTGTTTGTAAATAATATTTTAGCCCATTTATCTTTTTCTTTTCTTTTTTTGCATGCAAAAGGATGTGAAAATATTACCAGAAGTGACCTTTTTGGGTGAAATGCTACAGCTTTGCCAAACAACCCATGAGTTGCATGAGATTTGACATACCTGGTCAATGATCAGATTGTGAGTCAACAAGAAAG
Organism: Embiotoca jacksoni; assembly: GCF_022577435.1. Taxonomy (NCBI): domain Eukaryota; kingdom Metazoa; phylum Chordata; class Actinopteri; family Embiotocidae; genus Embiotoca; species Embiotoca jacksoni. The sequence continues at coordinate 2,738,241 of NW_027185397.1, forward strand.
TTACACTTCTAGGAGGCACTCTTAAACTATTTTTTTTCTTATTCTAAATTATATATGCTTTATTTCATTCTTGGCCTCTTTGCTCCCTCTCTGGTGATAGAGATGGAATAGGGGATTGCTCCATCCACTCTACGCATCGACTTGGTATTTAGGGCAGCTGTGGCTCCGATGGTAGAGCGGGTTTGCCCACTAATTGGAAGGTTGGCAGTTCAATCCCTGGCTGCACCTGTCCACATGCATATGTGTCCTTGGGCAAGGCACTGAACCCCAAGTTGCTCCCAATGGTGTACCATCGGTGTGTGAATGTATTCCTGATGGCGAGCACCTTGCATGGCAGCTCAGCCTTAATTAGTGTGTGAATGTGTGTGTGAATGGAAAACTGTAAAAAGCGCTTTGAGACCACTATTGCACACTAACTTGGTGGTGGATCGGACCCCTTTATAATTGATTGCAATTCTAGTTGTGTGTGACCCAGAACATTTCAGAAAAACACTACTTTATAATCTAGTTAGTCTGGATCACATTGTCATGGCCTCCAATTCTACAAAAATTAAGAGTGATTATTTGACCAGGATATGTCCTTTAAGTCACATACTCACATAACAAAGTCTCTCAGATGACCTTCTTTAACTGTGCACTGCTGTCAAAATTAGGCACATCCTGTCTCTGAGCAATGCTAAAAAAACAAATCCATGTATTTGTTTCTTCTCGGCTGGACAACTGCTATTCCTTACTATCAGGCAGTCTCAGTAACTGAGAAAAGCATCCAGTTTATCTAAATGTTGCATTGTGAGCACAAGGGTGATCATATTTCCTCCATCTTAGCTTACATTCATTGACTCCCAGTAGAATCAAGAATAGAATTTGAAATCCTTCTCTTTACCTACAACACCCATTTCGACCAAGCTCGTAATGATTTTACAGCACACTATTAACCCAATAGACCAGAATCTTTAGATCTCAGGACTTCTTGCCTCTGGAACCTGGAACTAGCTTCCAGATTTAGATTCAGGAGGCACACACTTTTAAGATTAATATTCCTCTCTGTGAGCTATTATCTCTTGCTCTAGAGCCTTTTCTCCATACTGTTCTTTTCTCTCTACCCTCTCCTGGCCGCCCACCTTTGAGTTTGGTTCTGTCTTGAGGTTTATTCCTGTTAAAAGGGACTTTTTCTTTTTACTGTCACTCATGTTGGACTGAATTGTTGGGTTATCTCTATAATGTTATAAGGTCTTGACCTTACTATATTCAGTGCCCTGAGACGGCTTGTGTTGTGATTTGGTGCAATATGAGTAGAATTGGATTAGAAGATGAAAGACTTCATATGGTGACTTAACTATGAGGTTAAACATCTTCGGAAATGTTTAATCCAAACTTATCAAGAATTTTGCTGAAAGGAGTTTGGCTGTTTAAGGTATTTCTTGACAATATTGTCTTTTTTCTATATCACTGTTGAAAAAATATCAATATACAGAATATCGCCAAAACTCTCATTTGAATGGAACCATCTCCATCATTCTTATCAAATTTGACAAACTATTCATCAATGGAAAAGCAACAACGCTTACAATTAAAATTGTGTAAACCAAAAGGCAACAAAGAAAGCAATAGCTAAGTAGGTGAATTTCGTATGCCACATAAGTAAGGCAAAAGCTAAATCTGAAATTCTGCAATAGAAAATAAAAATTTAATTCTTTCTGAAATCTAACTAGCTACAAATGAACGAGCCTTGCTAGCAGAATAGCAGGCTCATGGATTTCATCTGATTTTGTGGTCATTCTAGTCAAACTGCTTTTAAATTACATATTTAGTTTTTAAATAAACAACAAATTTATTAAACTGTAGTGACATAATACGAATGGACAAAAAGAAATAAGATCCGATTTTGTTTGTAGATAATAAGTTTGCTTTTAAGTTTAGTAAAATATAATTAGAAAAAAGGCATTCATATATAATATGGATATTAATTCTATTCCTGTCTGTGATTCTCAATATTCTTCTTCAATGATGTGACAAAGCACATCAAGTTGTAGCCATGCCGAGTTTATATATTTTATGTTTCTTAAACGATGTTACCACTTGGTTGACAGTTTGAGGATGGTTGGGGGGGTTACAGCTTTAATTATTTTACCTGGAAATGAATGTGTTTTTGTGCCCTCTGTTTAATACACTCAATAAACACACTGATTCTTCTATCCAGCAGCAGCAGTGAAAGAGAAACACTTTTGTGTTCAAGAACAGCTGCAGCTTCCTCAGACGCCTTAATTTGAAAATTCTTTGCGTCGGTGGCCTGCCCCTTTCCTCTACGTAGCCAAGACAGCGACCGCTTACGGTGGAAAGTGTCCAGTGTTTCACACTTCCTTTTTGGATTGATTTGAGTGCCATCATCCTGATACTTGCATGTTTCTGTACTTGACAGTGTGAAAATGCACTTATGCACTCAAAATAGTGAGTGTTAATGCACAAGTACGCCATTTGGAACAAAGCACAGTGTGTGTGTGTGTGTGTGTGTGTGTGTGTGTGTGTGTGTGTGTGTGTGTGTGTGTGTGTGTGTGTGTGTGTGTGTGTGTGAATTGGAGGCAAACTGTAAAGCGCTTCGAGACCACTAAGTTGATAAAAGGGCAACAGCCTATGAGTGCAAACCATTTGCCTTCACGGTGTCAACAGCGCTTCTAACACCACTGTCAGCAAATTCAGATGAAATAAAAACGAGATTTTTTTGTTTGGGGGTTGACATTTTTCCACCAATAAATACGTTTTGACTCTTCACTGCACTTTTACATCACTTACATTCACGTTGAAGTTTACATCGCATCTCTGTGTCTCTTCTCCGCTGCGTGTGTGTGCTGGCAGGTTCTGAATGGCGAGCCGCAAAACACCGACAGTGGAAACATTGTTATCTGACATGTAAATAATTGCTCAAACTGTTGCTGTTAATGTAATACCTTGACCTTGTCCTTGCCTGAGAGACGGCGTAGACATTTTCAAAGTAAGAAGTCAAATTTGTTTGGGTGTCATTAAGGATTACAAGCTATGCAAGAACCCACACATAAGTCCTGGGAAATTACAATCTTTTAAAATCAATCGCACTTTTGTATAAAACTACAGGGCTGCTATGAGATTACAAACTGTTGTGCTCAGGCCTGGGGAAATGCATGTAAACACTAATTCATTTTTCATCCCACAGAACTGCCCATAAGAAGTGGAGAGTGGACTTCAGCCAGCATCCTTTCAGCCTTATTTTTGGTCTTTTTTTTAAATGTAAATTTTTTTTTTTATCGATAATCTGTTTTGAAAACATTCCTTTCATTTGCTGTTGAGGGGAAATAAAAGTGCGATAAAGATTTACTCAGGAGAGAAGTTTTTTGTTTAAAAGTTTGAAATCTTTGAGTTTGTGCTTGTAAACTGAACTCACTGAGCTCTGAGCATTAAAATGTATCCCAGACATGATCCTACATAAAACCTCACTGCGGATCCAGGGGTAAGATACACCCACTCACACACACACACACACACACACACACACACACACACACACACACACACACACACACACACACACATAGCCCATTCAGAGCTTATGAAAACACTACAGGCTGAGAGATTATTTACTAAAGAGGGATCAGTACAGCAGACAAAACACACCTGCCCATCCAGGACTCTCCCATTACTACCAGAAGTCCTTCTCTCCGACTTGGCTGGTCGGTGGTTCGTTAAATCATGTGTGTGCTCACCTATAGCATATAGATCATGATAACATAAAGCAGTGCTCAGGGCACACAGAATTAAATAGGAATTCAGTAGTTCCAGCTTTATTAACAGCTAACTGACACTAAACTTACTCCAGACACACTTTAACGACATGTAGGAGGATTAAAAACAAACACAAGCTTAGTTTGTTGTTGTGCTGTTTTGCCTTTGGGAAGTCGACGCAGTAGTCAAGTCAGAATGGAAACACAAGAGACAACAAAGGACTCCCTCTTTGCACAATACTCAAGTCCCAGTCAAGATTTTTAACCACAAGAATTGCAGTTAATGCAAAACACACAGTAGGCTTTATTTATTATTGTACATGTAATGTAGTACTGAATGTCATAGCACCTGACTTTTTGTTTTTCCCAACTGTGTTTCTATGCTGCTGTGGCGACTAAATGTCCCCACTGTGGGATTAATAAAGTCTTATTTTATCTTGCTGTATTTTACGCATTTGTGTCTAATGTTAAACATTTTGAGATACACCTTGCTCTGATCCATGGATTCATAATTTTTTTTCATTTAAAGGGTAGTAGAGTTTATTGTTTACTTTCAGATCACAGTTTGTTCCTTTACTCCACAGCATTACTTGTGCAGGTCAGAAAGTGATGTGATGACAAACAGTCCTGCATTTGGATCTATTCAGCGACAAATTACTTTTCATCTCACTTGAACAGCAAATTTACACGGCCAGCTACTATTTATACTTTATATTTTTACCTCAATTTTTATTGCTATCTTCTTATGCTGCTGTAGCGTAAAAATGTCCCCTTGTGGGATCAATAAAGCATATTTAGCTATCTAAGCCAAGTGTGTTAATGCAACCCTACACTGTCACGGGATGCTGGCTTTTCAACTGTGCTCTGATAACAGGAAGGATGGACCTCTTCTCCTCTGTAGCCTGGAGGATGCAGTGTCCATGATTTCCCAAAAAAACCTTTTAATTTTGATTCGTCAGACCACCAGACAGTTTCCCACTTCACCTCACTCCATCTTAAATGAGCTCAGGTCCAGAGAAGCCAGGTCGAGTTTTAACCTGCATTTGTGGATGCAGCGATGAACTGTGTTCACAGATAATAGTTTTTTGGAAGTGTTTCTCAGCCCAGACTTCCACCACAGAGTCGTGTCTGTTTTTAATGTTGTTGCCGCCCGAGGGCCAAAAGATCACGGCCATCCAATGTTGGTTTTCAGCCTTGTTCCTTGTGAACAGAGATCTCTCCAGATTCTCTGAATTGTTTTAATATATTATTTACCGTAGATGGAGAAATTGCAATTTTTACGTTGAGAAACATTATTCTTAAATTGTTGCATGCAGTCTTTCACAGTGGTGAACCCCTTCCCTGCTAAGCTGTTGCCAAAGAACCTCTTCAGTTGTGAGATGTTCCCCCAGGTGTTTTTTTTTTGTTGTTTTTTTTAAGCGTTACACAACTTTTCCAGTCTTTTGTTGCCCCTGTCCCAACTTTTTTGGAGTTGTGTTGCTGCCCTCAAATTTCAAAAGAGGATATATTTTTCATAAAACAATACAATAATATGTTGTGTATTTTCAGTTAAAATACGGTTTCATCTGATTTGCAAATCATCACATGCTGTTTTTATTTACATTTTACACAGCATCTCAACTTTTCTTTGGAAACGGGTTTGTACTTCATCGTCCATTGTCCTAACATTCTAAGTGGTTAGTCTCTGCGGACTTCACACATCCTATCTTTAATCGCTGGCATTTCCCTTTAATCTAATGTTGCATTATAGATTTTTTTTTTTGTTGGCAGTTTACCTTTGTGATTTTAAACTGAAAGTATATAGGTGGATGTCATTTTTTGGTAGGAGAATTGTTTAATCAGTGACATCACAGGACCATTTCTCCTGCAGGTTCCAGCTCGGATGTAAAGGCCTCAGTCGGAAGCACCAGCAGTGATTTCAGCTGTGTTGTCATGCAGTTAAAAAGGTTTCCAGCAGTTTTTTTTAACCTCATGATTTAACGTCACTAAAACCGTTCAGGGACAACAAAGGCAAAGAAAGTGACAGCTGCTTACCTGTCAGCAATTTTATCTCCGTATCCACGACAGCAAGCGAGCTCCTCCCCACCCCCCCGGTTCGATCCGTTTTTCTTGGCGTTCAGTCCGACAGCTCGTGTGTTTGTTGTCGAAGACAGACTTTTGACAAGCTCCCAACGATAACGGTGAAAGAGACCAACTTCCACTTTAGGGTTCTTTGTTGTATGTTTTATTTTCCTTCCTTCGGCTCTTCTTCTTAATCTTAGTCGTCTCGCAAAAAGTGTTAGGCTATTAACAGAAAGATCTGCACACTCAAAAGAATGAGGGACAAAAAAAAAAAAAAAAAAAAAAAGTTTCTGTGTATTTACATCACATCCCGTTTCCGAAGAGGAGGAGGAGGGGGAGGAGGAAGAGGAGGAGGAGGGAGGAATAGGAGGAGGAGGAAGGCAACACGAGCCCCCTGAGTGTCTGACATGTGAGAACTTGGAGGAAAACTGTTTGAGAGCCCTGCAAAGGGAAGTATGGAGAGTAGATAGGATTTTTCCACCCCCTAAAAGTAAAGTTTAATGTCTTATTTCAATAACATTCCACTAAAGCATTGCAAGCACTGCGTACGTTCACATCAGCTATTTGCTCTAATGTCTACAGATACATTTTCCTGTAAAACAGCAATACCTTAAAATAGGCTACTCTAGTTTAAAAACAAATAGTAACAGGGACTTTAAAAGCTCCGCAAACAGGATTAAAATATTAAGAGATGATAAGAAGTGCATGATTTCCCCTCATTATTTACATATTTTCAACTATTTCGCAAGTTCTTCAAATCTGAATTTGAGGTCTTACTGAGGTTGGGATTCTGGCATTTCGAATGAGAGTCAAAATTGGATTTATTGCGGTTTAAGTTTTTGCATAGATTTCAAGGGGGTGTGTAACAAATCCTGAGAGAACAAAAAAGTAACCATTAATACAAAAGACGTGGTATGTTAAAAAAAAAGATTAACAATTCAGAATAATGTTCAAAAATATGAACTGGTGCAGATATATGCTGTAACAGCAACTCATCTGTATTGTGCAAATGTAATTGTAGGCCACAAATAATACTCGACTTAGATGTGATGAGCTCACAGGTGTACAATAGTAGCTATGATATTATAGATTTCATGTCAGTGTGATGTATGGTCTATGAGTGGGTTAGAATCCTCTGGCTTAAGGTTTTTGGTCAAGATACCGTAGATCTCATCCTGCTGTTGGACTGGAGGACTTGAAAAAAGTTTTTGTCCAGGATAGCGAGGGTCGGCCTTAACCTTTGGTCTTGAAGGCATGCAGGTCCTGGACGGACAGAAGGTGGCAGCCAATCATCTTCTTAGCAGAGAGAATGATGGGCATGCAGTCTGCCCTTGTTCTTGGCACTAGCAGCAGTGTACCCGATGCTGATGGAGGTAGTAATAATAATAATAATAAACTTTATTTGTATAGCACCTTTCATACAAGAAATGGAGCTAAGTGTTTTACAGCAAGAAAATTGCATGCAGTGTTTGACATAAAAACCGATATAGAGGAACATTTAAAAATATAGAAAAGAAATGAGATGCCTGAGAACAGATAAAATGCATAAGAACAGATAAAATGTATAAAATTAAACACAAATAGAGTTAAAATATGAAATAAGCACTGCATTTTAAAGGCGCGGTAGTTCAAGTGTAAGAGAGCTTCAAGAGTAACTAGTTAAAGGCTGAAGTAAAGAGATATGTTTATATCTTTCTTTTAAAAGTATTAACTGAACTAGCATCCCTGATATCTAATAGGTTCCACAGCTTTGGAGCGTAGCGGACTAAAGCTGAATCCCCAATTTTCTTTCAGCTGTTTGCTGCTGGGAACCTGCAATAAACCAGCAGCAGATGATCTCAGTGTTCTTGAAGGCTCATAGTTAATCAGAGACTTAGCAATGTAACTCGGAGATGAGGATGAGGATGGACTCGATGGTGGCAGCGTAGAAGTGCACCATCATTGCCTGAAGCAGATGGAACTTCTTCAGCTGTCACAGGCAAGTACATCCTCTGTTGTGCCTTGTTGCTGAGAGAGCCTAATGTTCTGGGAAGGTGGCATAGTGGTGCAGTGAAGAGGTTAGCACTGTCACCTCACAAGCAAGCATGGTTCTGGGTTTGAACCTTAGCTGGGGCATTTGTGTGTGGAGTTTGCTTCCTCCTTAAATCCAAAGATAATGATACTTTGTTTATTGATGATTTGAAATTGGCCATAGATCTACAGGTCTTTATGTTTTCCCTGTGCGTGTGTCCCTTTAGAAAGTATGGTAAAATTTACAAAATACTAATACAAATACCCCGTAATGTACATCTTAATAGGGCCTGAATTTTTCTGATCTCACACAATAAGGTTTAGTAAACTCTGGGTTAATTAATGGTTAAATTATTGAGCTATAAAAAAGAAAAGAAAATTAAAGATGGAAAATATGCAAGAAGTTAAAAGGCCTTAGAATGGACTAAAGACACCCCTGAATTTTCCTCTAATTTAATAAAGAAACAATTCAGCGAACTAACAGCTAGGTATCGCAATGCAGGAAATGCAAAAGCAGGGAAAAGAAAAAAAGTGTGGGAGGTCAAAATATTTTTCTCATACGTAAGCTATATTATCAAAGTTATGAGGATAGACTCTACATTACTAAAATTACAACATACAGTATTAGCTTATCATCGTACGGAAAATAAATTTCCACGGACGCTGCCATTTCCGTAAACGTCAGCAAACACGTCACAACTTGGAACTCAGGGTTTACAGAAAATTTAGAGTTCCGACGGTGCGAATACCACAAGAGGGAGCCATTTATATGGATTCTTCTTGTGTACACTGTAAATACAACCCCATTTAAATGTAGCAGACTTTCCATGATGCACTGAGCCCCTCTTCTCTTTTCCCCCTTACATCCATTCATGCATTTGTATGCATGTTACGAACTTTGTGTCTCTCTCTATTGTAGTTTGTGTTTTATCCTCTCTCTCTCTCCTTCTGTACGCTTACCTTTCTTCTGCTTTCTATGTCTCTGCTTGTACTGAATGTTTCTGATCTGTAGTTAATGGCCCTACCAACTCATCACTGTGTTCTGTTTTTCGTTCTCTCTCTCTCTCTCTCTCTCTCTCTCTCTCTCTCTCTCTCTCTCTCTCAGCTCCCCAACCCGAGTCACATGACCGCCTACTGCTTCTCCAAGAAGCAGCCCATGGTGGGCAGGAGATTGAACATGAGGAGAAACAGGCTGAGGACCTGAGGACTACTAATACAAGTAAAAACTCTGTATTAAAAATGCTACTTGTATTATTAGAAAAAAATTGTAATAGTAAAAGTGTGTAAAGTGTCGTATAGATACTCATTTTGCAGACAAATGGCCCCTCTGAATGTTATACTACTAAGGACATGAGACAGTTTATTGTCATTGTAAAAATACAACAAAATTAAGTTGGCAACTCAGCAGCTCAGCAGCATTGAACAAGATAAAACAAATATAAAAACTAAGATAAAACAAGACATCACCATGGCAATCAACAACTAGACGTATAAATAAGTGTAATAAATAGATACAAGATCAAACACAAGCATCCGCGGCTTTAAAGTGCAAGGCAGTGCATTGTCAAAGTGTCAGTTTTGGCACAGTGGGAACGTTTTTATTACCTATTAGTAGTGGAGATGATGGAGGCAACAGCTCTCAGAAAAAAAGCTGTTCCTCAGCCTGTTAGTTGGGGTTTTGATTGTTTGGTATCTTTTTTTCCTTTTTCCTGATGCTTTTGTATATAATGTCTTTGCAAATGTTGCTGGCTTTCTTCTGTGGGCGACTGGCATACAGTGTTAAGGTCGGGGAGTGCAACTCCCACAATCCTCTGTGCCATTCTTACAACCCGGGCCTGTTCTCTTGCTGTGCACCTGGCACACCACACAGTGAAGCACCGATACAGGGTGCTTTCTATTATGCTCCTGTAGAAGTTTACCAGAAGCTGAGGGGGTGCGGGCCAGCTTGTTTTAGCTTCCTAAGGAAGAAGAGCCTCTGCTGGCCTCTCTTCACCAGGTGGGATGTGTTCAGGGACCATGTTAGGTCTTCAATTATGTGGATTCCCAGGAATTTTATGTTGTCCTCCCCATCGAGAGGGTTGTAGTCTTGTCCTGGTTCTCCTGAAGTCCACTATGACCTCTTTTGTTTTTGTGGTGTTTAAGACAAGATTGTTAACTAAGCACCACTCAGCCAGATGTTGGACCTCCTGTCTGTAGTGCATCTTGGTCGTTGTTAGAGATGAGCCCCACCACGGTGGCTTCGTCGGCAAACTTCACTATAGTGTTGGGGGAGTAGATGGGGGGGGGGGGCAACGGTAGTTGGTGAAGAGGGTGAAGAGGGCTGGGCTGAGCACACAGCCCTGCTGTGTTCAGGATGATGTTTTCTTCGATGTCTGGTTCGATGTCCGGTTCCCTATTTTGACATTCTGTGGTCTGTTGGTGAAAAAAGTCCCTTAATCCATGAACAGAAGTGAAGTGGGTAGTCCCAGATTGTTGAGTTTATGCACCAGTTTATGGGGGATTATAGTGTTGAAAGCGGAGCTGGAGTCAACGAAGAGCATTCCTGACGTATGTGTTGGGGTGCTCCAGGTGTGATGGAATCCGTGTCCTCCGTAGATCCGTTGGCTCAATAAGCAAACTAGCGGCTGTCCAGGTCTGCTGGGATGACGTCCCTGATGTGAGATAGTATCATCCTCTCGAAGCACTTCGTGATGACCAGGGTCAGGGCGACTGGGCGGTAGTCATCGTGACAGGTGGCTGCAGTCTTTTTGGGCACAGCCAATGGTGGTGGATTTAAGGCAGATGGGGACTGCAGCTTGTTGTAGGGAGAGGTTAACGATGTTGGTGAATACCCCTGCTAGCTGGTCGGCAGAAGTTCTCAAAGTGTCCCTCGATGGACTGGTTTGAACCTGCGCTTTGGCCTCTCTGATGTCCTTCTTCAGGTGCCTTTGGGCACTTTTGCAGGTCAGCATGTCACCTGACCTGAAGGCAGGATCTATTGCCCCAAGCAGTGATCTCACGTTTTATTGTCCAGCCAGGTTTTTCAGTTAGGAAACACTTTGATGGTTTTGGTGGTCGTTACTGTCTCAGTGCAGAAGTGTAGGTAGGGCCAGGACAGCTGAGCTGTACTCCTCCAAGTCAGCTCCGTGTGCAAAACACTTCCCAGTCTCTGCTTCCAAAGCAGTCCTGCAGTAGTGGAGCAGCCCCAATCACTCCATACCTGAACGATTTTAACAGCTGGTCTTGTTTTGCAGAGGACGGGATCATTACCAGTGAGAGGTGGTCTGATAAGCCGAGGTGTGGAGATGGTGCAGCTTTGTATATTGGTGTACACTTGGTCCAGAGTATTCTTGTCTCTGGTCGGGAAGCTTACATTTTTGTGGAGCTTGGGCAGCACTGCCTTTAGTTCTGCCACAATCACAGATCCCACTGGATGAGCATTTGTGAGCATAATATATCATATTATTGTATTACTATTGCTAATTTATTGATATGCAAGCAGCATTTAATGATGCAGTTGGACATTTATGGCTAATTTTAACTATTCTGTATGTGACTTTATATATATATATATATATATATACATATATATTATTATTTATGTTTTCCAGAAAATGGTAAGAAATAGAATCCCAATTAATCATTCTAATCAGGTCTAATAGTACAAACCTATAAATATATATATATATTTTTTTTTTAAATCAATAAATAAAAGGAAAAAGAGACTGATTAATATGGTAGTATGGGTTGAATTGGAGGACTTGTTCAAATCGTCACATTTGAGAAAGTGGACCCATTAAATTTTTGGCATTTCTATATAAATGTGACCATGAACAGTGTTTTTAATTTTCTGTCAATCAGCTAGTTTGTAATATATTTTTCAGCTTTACTTGGACATACTGTTTGGCAGTTTAATTCATTACAAAGCCTTATCTTTTTCTTTATCTTTTCTATCAATATTTCTTTGTGAAATGAAGTGTGAAGTTGTTTACAGTGGAAATACTTCATCAAAATTCAACCACTCAACAACTAGAAATCCTATTTAGGTGGAGTATTTGTGTAAATGTTAGCCAACAGGTGGAAGCAGAGTTTCATAGGATTCGAGCCCCTCACACTGTAAAACAAAATACTCTGTTACAAGTCCTGCATTGAAAATGTTACTTAGATTGGAATAATTATATATAATCAGTCAAATATTTTTTTTTTTTTTTTAGAATGTACTACCTGATGTGACAATTTTTATAGTATTATATATTAGTCTTCATCATCATTCATGTGTTAATTTTTTTTATTATTATTATTTTTTTTATTATTTCACTCTATTAATCCCCGAGGGGAAATTTCTTCGCTACAGCAGGGGGGCTCTCAGGGGGGAGCTGCTGCAACAGGCTGCCACTAGCGCGGCACCAGGTAACCTGACCTGAGGTGCATGTTTTTGGATGATGGGAGGAAGCCGGAGAACCCGGAGAGAACCCACGCAAGCACAGGGAGAACATGCAAACTCTGCACAGAAAGGCCCAGGACCGGATTCGAACCCCGAACCTTTTTGCTGTGAGGTGACAATGCTAACCACTGCACCACCGTGCCACCCTTAATATATGGTTTTACTGTAACACAACTGCAGTTAAGGATTATTTTCACTTTTTAACTAACTAACTGACTGATTGGAGTTTGGTTGATTGTGACAGGCATTGATTACATTTTTACAAACCAAAGTGACACCTTCACAGCATCGAAACCACTAAACTATATTTTTTTTTAAAAGACATTGAAATTATTGCAATAAATAAAAGTGCAGTAAATCCTCAGATTGGGAAGATGGAACCGTGAAATGTTTTACATTACACAAATGATAATTTGCTGTTAATTGTTAAATGTTATTATTGGACAGATTAGCATAAAGCATTATATTAAATAAACTCTTCATATGTTTTTAATTTAAATATTTGTATTCGTAAACAAACTAAAGATACCAAATTGATGTAATGAAATGGGTTAGAAATAGACAGTTGCACGAGAGGAACATACTCAAAATTGTATACTTTTCTGTCTTTTTTATTACATTATTATTTTCTCCCCACAGAGTTGAGTAAAGCAGTCAAGGTGAAGTGTTTTTTTTTGTTTGTTTCTTTCCTTTGATTTGATTACTGAAGAATACTTCATCTGAGCGAGCACACCAAACTCTACGGAAAACCACTGTCTTTCTTTCATTGTCTTTTTTTCATGTTTAATTTTCTATTCTTTCCCACATCCTTTCCCTGGTTTCCACTGAAAAAGTGATGGTCACGATAAAATCTGGCTGTTATAATTTCTATTTTCCTTCCAGCCCATCTGCTGTTTTTTTCCATCAACAAACTAAAACATCCAGCAGGAGAAGCTGTTTCTCTTTTTTTCCATCCTTCTGCTTCAAACCCTTATTTTTTTTGTACATCATTTCCTCCCTGAGGTTCTCACTCATTTAGCCAGTGTTGACAAGGGCCCCCTCACTGAGTGATGACGCAGGAGGCCTCTGCTGTGTATACTGAAACAAATGTGACAGTTTGAAGAAATCTACCACAAGCACACAATCTCAATCAGTTTTTTAATCACATCATAGGACGTAGACTATTTTTTATTTTATGGAGACTTACCCTAGTTTTAAAAATCCTCAACCTGAAAACCTTTACATGATTTGTTCCATATCTCCAAAAAAGAGTCAAGTCTCAATGTGACTGTATAAATAGGAGTTTGTTCAAGGTCATAACATGAGGTTAAGTTGCTGTAAAATTATTGTGAACAACATTTCAGCTGCAAAAGCATTTTCCTCCCGCTACAGGCCGCTTGAAATATTCAGGATACAGACTACGTGCTGTAATAAGTGACACACAGATGTATTCAATTTATAGATTGCACAAGGGGTTAGGGATTAGGATTTTCAAAGTGCTGTGGGCAGAGGAAGCTGCGGCTGTTGCTGAACACTGCATAAATTAGTTTATTTCTCATTAAGTACCACCATACTGCTGGTGGATAGAAGGTATCAATGTCAGATGGCACAAAAAAATAAATCATTTTCATAGTAAAATAATTAAAGCCAGCCGATGACAGGTGATGCATTCAAATGTTATGATTAATTACGGTAAGTGGTGAATGATTTTATATGAGACAACACTACCCTGTCAAATTTCAAATTTCAAATACTACACACGTACTACAAACATGTAAGAGTACTAATATGTGAATTTACTTTGGGAAGTACATCATTTGGAACACAGCCAAGGAAAAAAAGTTACGTCTTTTACATAGCTTGAGTGCAAAAGTACAAGCGGACAAGGCGGAAACAGGGCAGAGCAACGATCAGGACCAAAGAACAGGTGAGATTCAAAAACCTTAAAGGTCAAATGGAGACGATAGTGCTATTTTACCAAAAGTGTACTTCCCTTAGTACACTCACTGTTCCATTTTAGTGACACTCGCTTGTGTAGTGCCTTAGTCACAGCCAGTCTGCACTTACTGGAAATGACCATAAGATTTGAATGCATCACCCACCAGGATATCCGTCAGCTTTTAATATCTTATCCTGAATTGAGCGCGTCTTCAGGGCCCTCTGTTTAACGCACACGGTACACACTGATGTCTTTTTTCCAAAAGCAGTAAAGTGCCACTCAGTGAAAAATAAACAGTATCATGCAACAGCTGCAGCTTTCTCAACAGTGCCAGTTTGAAAATACTGTAAGTCGGTGGTGCCTCATTTTCCTCTACGTAACCATAATGCCGACCGTGTGAGTGTGAAAAGTGTCCATTGTTTTTACATTAAATTTGTTGACCATTTTTAATGCATTACTTTAAGTGCACTACATGTTTCCAAACTTGCTAGTGTCAACACACTTATACGCTCAAAATACTGAGTACAATTTGCAACACACTACCGGTTTTGTGTCAAGCATGTCATTCCTGCCAATTCTTGCTACAACGTTACACTTGCTTTCCTCATCCTCCATCCTTTCTCTTTCTTGTTCAGAGCCAATATCACTTGTTTATTTAGATTGTATGATAAGTATTTAACAAATTATTTTCATCGCTCGACTGGCTATAATCGATTTAATAAAAAGTAAAATTCCAAGAATTGATGAATAGTCTAGAAGAAATGAATCCTATTAGATGACAATGTGGCTACATGTCCAAACATAAGGCAGCAAATGTGGATTCTACCAGGGAATGTCACTGTGTCAATAACAGTTTCTTATGAAGTAAAAGGGGTTAGGAAAGCACTCAGGAGGATATCTGTTTTACTGTTCGACCACACCCTAGTTTCATGTTTCACACAGAATCTGCTGTCACCGCCTGACTGTCGAGGGTGTGAGTTCACTTTGTTCCACATGTCTCATCATCTCTCTGGCTCTTTTCCAACATTCCAGTGGTTCCTCTGAGGGTTTGTCTTTTTATGGACTTGAAGAGAAAGGTGATTTAAGTACAACACAGGTAGTTTACAAGGAAGCGAACATTCTCATAGTGTTTACAGAAAGTTGTCTCCCCTGGAGACAAAGACAAAGAATGACAGAGGATGTGATTCTCATTGTAAAAACATCCTTTCTTTTTGGCAATTTAAGTTGATACTTAGATTAGAACTGTGGCAAATCCTTTGATGAATAAATGATAACAAATACCTGATGTTTGTGATTAAAATAATTACAACTGTACTATGTAAAATGATACATTTGCTTCATTAAGTAGAACTAATAGTTTAATTCATCATTATTATGAGTTTATCAGAAATATTAATATCAAGAGTTTGATACACACAAATAAAAGGAATAAAACATTTGATAAAAACCTGAAAGTGTTTTAAATTTACCTGCTGGGGTTTTGTTACCAAAGGTCAACAGTGGACTGGGAAGAAAAACTGGAAATTATGTTTTAATATTCCCTTTGTTCAGACTTCTCTTTTTTCAGGCTGAGTAACAGGATGTTGAGCTGAATAAAAAGGAAAGGAAGTTTTACACTCACCTTTGTTTCAACATGTTGTATTGCAGCAGTGGAAGATCCCCTTTCATCTCATCACATTAAGTGGAATTCATCCACCACGTGTCTTCTGTGTCCAGGATGTGTTGTATGCTACATTCATAAAGAGATAGAAACGGGTAGAAATTAAACTTAATATTTCATGATTTTAAGGGACTAATATTGACTCACTTATTTTTGCTGGCACAATGTTGGCACTATTCCAGTAAGGATGATGTTCTGTGCTGCTCAAAAGTCATGAGGAGATTGCTGTGGTGATGGTTAGATGTAAAAAGCTTATGTTTCAGGATTCATATCCATGTTGTTGAGTTTAGGCTACTATTATTATCACTGAGATGTCTTTTATGTAATTACCTTCTTCTTGCTGTTGTTTTAGGTCTATGTTTGCTTTACTTTACTTAGGACGAGTGCATTGTCTACAGGAATGAGAAGAGGATTCATAGGTTTCACCATTTGTGTTTCTGTGCTGTGATACACTGTAAATCCTTAATAAAAGGCTTATCAAAGATTGACTCAAGCCTGCAAGCACAAGGTTTGTTTTTTAAAGGATAATGGGGCCAGTGATGCTAGGTGAAGTCACCTCATCAGCTGTGAACAAGATGGAAGCAAAAGCCAACTCGTTAATCCACAAATGTCTACGGCTCCCAAAGTGCCTCGCAACAGCAAGCCTGTACGGACAGAACGCACTCCATCTACTCCTAAAATCAATTACTCTGGGGTACAGGGAAGGAATGGTGATGGAGCTGAAGGACTGATAAGACAGTGAGGGAAATGCATGCCCGTGTATTAACCGGGAGAAAATGGAGGGCAGAGGAGGAAGTGCAAAACGAAGTCAGCAGGCTGCAGCACTGTTGCCTCGCCTGGAAGTCATGGGCAGGGTCCAAATAGGCCGTCCGGCCTCAGATGGGCCAACTCACCCATCTTGTGGTCCAGGCCCTGTAAGAGGGAGCAAAATGACCTTTTTTCCTATCTCTAAAGTAACAAAGATGCTGCAGGAAGAGTAGAAGGTCAAGGTAAATGGCACTGGGTCAGCAGGACGACATGGGAGGGGGGTCACGAGTCGGGCAGTGAGCTGAGTAGACTTCTGGCAATTGCTACAGGCTCCACTCAGTTTCCCAGGCGACGTACAAAACACTCTGTCCTCCCCCAGCAAGCTCCATCAGTGGTGGTGACACCAGCAGGCAATGGTTTCAGATATGTTGCACTGCAATGACATTATGCTACACCCTCATTTGTTATCTCAGAAATGCTACCGTAATGGTCTCACTGTTTCCGTGCCTCGTATGGTATGTGCGGCATGCTTACAATCATGTCACAGGTATGATGGGTCTGTTTCTGTATGAATGGAGCACAAAGAGAAAACTTCTTCCTGATTGGTCCATTATAGTGTGAAGCAGTGTATTTGACGCCCTAAGAAGTGTGGGAAAAAGCTCCGATAAGCAACAATGCTAGAGTTCACAATTCAAGTTCAGGAAGTATGACTCAACAAGAATAGAGCTGCACCCGGCAAGGCCTGAGGGTGTTCCCTGCCAAACTAATACTTCAAATACTTCTCTAATCCTGGATCTCTGTAGCTGTGGGGCAACATCAGCTCGCATGTGTGAGTGGGCGGATGGGAAACTTTGTAAAGCCCTTTGAGACCGCGAATGTGATGAAGCCCATTATAAGTAGAGGGCCATTTACCGTACTATTTAATGTAGTTTTATCCCTCTATATAAATTCAGAGATCTGTCAACCGTTTCCAAAGATGTTGGAATGTAAATGTGTAAAATGTAAAAAAAAATTAAAAATAAATAAATAAAAATAAATAAATTAAAAAAAAGCAGAATGCAATAATTTGCAAATCATGTAAACCCATATTTAATTGCAAATAGACCACAGACAACATACCAAATGCTGAAAATGAGAAATTTTATTGTTTTATGAAAAGTATATGCGATTTGTACAAGCGACAGCTGCTCCCAACTCACTAACTTAAATTTAATTCCATTGAATTGTATTACTATAGCACCAAATCACAAAAGTTATTTCAGGGCACTAAACAGTAAACTAAAGGAACTCAACCACTCAACAATTCTCACAAAAGCAACAGCTGGAATGTAAAACAAAAACAAAAAACCTCCCCTTTACAGGAACAAAAACCCTCAGACAATGGGAAGGAAATCTTATCTTTTAACAGGAAGAAACCTTCAACAGAACAAGGCTCGAAGTGGGGAGCCACCTGTCTTGACCTGTTATGGTAAGGGGAAAGGAAGAGAGGAAAAGACAGCCAGACAATGAGCTGTTGTTGAAACCAGTATTTGCAGACAAGAAACATGCAGGTCCAGGGCCAGGGATACCTGTGAAAAATAAAATAAAATGACCCTCAAAACTACAAACAATTTCAAAAAACTATATGGGAGAGAAAGAGAGAGAGAGAGAGAGAGAGAAGTTAATTGTTTGTCTGGGAAGACTTTGGAATGTATTTCTGCTGAATGTGCAAGATTTATTACAGTGTGCAAGGGCGTGTTTTAATTAGATTTAGCCTCTGACTGGTTTGTAATAGATGTGAAGTTAATCATGAGGAGGTTAAAATGGAGCAGTATAAATTGAAGAACTGAAATTCTGACATAAAACTGGAACTACCACCTCGTTGTTGCCTGCCTCTGCCAATCAGTCAAGTTGCATTTTACATCCGTGTCTGTCCAGATTCATATAATTAGGAAGTGAGGACTCTAAATGAATCCATACATGACTTCACATGCTTGTAGCCATGAAAGTAGACAATGCTTCCAAATATGGATGATGCTGCAAAGAAGCTGTAACCTCTCTAAACTATGGACGTTTCACACACTATACAATACAATAACCACAGTTTCAAAGTGGACACCCAAGATAAGTGTCACCAATTCAGTATCCAACCAAATATGAAATATATTCAGAATCAGAATCAGCTTTATTGGCTAGCTATGTTAACACATGCAAGGAATTTAACTCTGGTTGTAACTTCAGCTCTCAGTGTGCAAAAAAAACCAGACAGACATAAATAGACATATAAAACATAAATAGACATATATACAGCTAAGAAAGAAAGAAATATATACATATATACACCTATATTGACAACCTTCCTATGTATTCTTGAATTATGACTTTGAATAATGGCAGGGAAAGTGTTTGTTTTTTTGCGATTATTGTGACATCACATCGAAGTTTACTTTTTGACTTTTTGGGTATAAAATGTTGTCACTTCATCATTTTATCCTATTAGACATTCGTGTGAAACTTTGTATTTATTAGCATGTAAATTATTCTGGTCATAGTGATCTTTCCCCTTCGATCACCAAAATCCAGTCAGTTCATCCTTGATGAAAATGTTTGTTTTTTTGTTTTTTATATTTAAAGAAAGTCTATCAAGGTGTTCCGATATTACATTTACAAAAAAAATTAAACAAGCACAAAGTCACAGTGACCTTGACCTTTGACCACCAAAATCTTAGCCCGTTCATCCTTAAGCACGAGTAAATGTTGCTGCCAAATGTGAAGATATTGTGTCACCACCAAAATCGAATTAGTTCACGCCTGACACCAAAATCAACAATTGTGACAAGCCTTTTGCAACACAAGCCATGATTCAGGACTTTTTTTTTGCAATGTAATTTCAAACGTGCTGAAATATGATGAGTTTTCAGCTCTATTGGAGATGTTTTTTTCTTTCAGGTTCAATCGTCACTGGTGGCTCAAATTGTTTGAGAAATCCCAGCTTATCCTTTTTCTGTTTCCAGTCTGATACATCTCGGGAATTTCCCATCTAACACGCTCCTTCCTCTCCTCCCTCATGCGTTGTCCTTTTCAACTCCCTTCTTCTCCTCTCTGGTTTGAACTGGCAATTGTCCATGCTTACTGCCAGCAGTGACTCATTCGTTTGGTATGGACAGAGAGAAAGGGAGGAGGAGAAATGGAGGAGGTTAAGCCTCCATTAACCCATTTATATCCCTCAACATATCCTTTTTTTTTTTGTTTCTCCTCCTCTCCTGTCCCAATTTTTTCATTGCTGGCATTAGAATTCAAAATTAACATATATTTTTCATAAAACAATAACATTTGTTTCGACATTTGACATGTTGTCTTTAGTCCATTAACAATTATATATGGGTTTACTTTATTTCAAGGCAACAGTAGTCAACGTAAAAATACAGAATCCAAGTATGTTGTTATCATGATTTTCATATAACAACAAAACAAATAATTCAAGTGAGAAAAGTGCCCCTATCTGACTAGACATATTGTGATGCAATGAAATTGAGCGGGAAGTTTCCACTGATTTTTTTACTGCCTGTGTGTGTGTCAGTATGTGCGTGTGTGTGTGTGTGTGTCAGTGTGCAGGTGGGGGGTGGTGAGCACAGCTGCGGATTAGCAGCGGGTAATGAAGTCACCTTTCTCTTTTATGTGGTGTACCCACACAAACATTCACAGGTCCCCTTTAATACAACAAAATGTAAAGTGAGTTGTCGTGTTACTGCAATTCTTTCTGCTGTTTATTACATTTATTAAACATGGGTTGTTGGCAGGAAATGTGTGTTGCTGAGATATGTGTCATGTGTGGAGGGGTCCAGTGATTTTGAGACAAGTGTTATCGTACTATGGGTGAACCTCAACTGTTAGTCTGGCGGTTCACAGTCGACGGAACAACAATACCGATCACGGTAACCGCAAAAATCAGGTCACAGTGACTAAACACTCAGCTGACAAACAACCATGAGCTAGTCTCAGCTGGTTGTTGTGATACATGCGTAACTAAGCCATAAATTATGCAAATTATTTTCCCATTTTCCATCTACTCATATTTTACATCAAAGCATGACAAATTTTCCAAATTATAACATTTTTAATCAGAATATTGTGAATCATATTTACCATTAATTAATACCACTGTTTAATTTCCACTCATTTCTATATGAAATGAATTGATGCTGGTGTTCTGTAATCAATAAAAGAATATCTAAGTATCCCTCCTCCGCCCTATTATTTTAATTACAATCGAGTGCATCGCTTGTACATCTAAAACTTTATCATTTTCTTTCACCACCAAAATATAATTTACTATCATAACTTTAAAAAAAAAACTGCTGGTATCTCAGCTGCATGTTGTTTCTCTGTGCTGTTCTTTTTTGCTTTCCTTCCACTCCTCACCCTGACCTGGGTGCTAGATAAATATAACTGAATTGAATCAAATAGAATATAATATGCCAAATAATAAATGTTTTTGGTTTTTGATTTTTGACATAAGCCATAGCCATAATCATTTGATGTTTGCATGAGAGGTTATCAAGAACTGAGCAGAGGTTTGTAAAATCAGGTGGAAACCACGACTGCAGAAATGGGTAAATCTGTTATGTTTAGAAAGTAAAGTGTAAAGGGTGGCACGGTGGTGCAGTGGTTAGCATTGTCGCCTCACAGCAAAAAGGTTCCGGGTTCGAATCCGGTCCTGGGCCTTTCTGTGCGGAGTTTGCATGTTCTCACTGTGCTTGCGTGGGTTCTCTCCGGGTTCTCCGGCTTCCTCCCATCATCCAAAAACATGTACCTCAGGTCAGGTTACCTGGCGCCGCGCTAGCGACAGCCTGTTGCAGCAGCTCCCCCCTGAGAGCCCCCTTGCTGTAGCAAAGAAATTTCCCCTCGGGGATTAATAAAAGTGAAATAAAAAAAAGAAATGCAGAGAAACATTTTTTTTTTTTTTTTTTTTTTTTTAATCATTTCCTGTTTTATACATTTTCTTGTTGTTTCTGTTGACCAGAAACTGATTTACTTTACTTTTAAAGTTTACTGACAGGTTAGCAAAAGTTTCACTTTTTTTCTCCATGACATCATTTTGAAGTGTAATTTGCATATATTTTGCATATACACCTTACTCTACTACTTTACTCAACCATCTGATCCACAGCCGCCTCGAAAAAGTAGGCAACCTAATTAAAGAAGTGTAACTTTATAAATAAGAACTTTTGATAAAACACAGTTTTGGAATATTTTAATAAAGGGACATAAAGAAAGTCTACATAAAATAGGCTGTGACTCAAAACCATAAGTGCACATTGTGGGAAGGGGGTATATGTTCAATCCTAAATGTAATATTGAAATGGCCTGTGAGCAAAAGGACCATTCCTTAAATAGTACAAGGGCTCCTGTCAACTCAAAATTGTATTACACTGTCATTACTAATATCCCTATGTATGTGTGCTTGAGGGAACCTCAGTGCTCCATGTAGACTAGAAGCAGGTGGTTGGTGTGTGCTATGAAATATGATCCTCCTGTCACACAATCTTCCAAGCACTTTACACTACATTTGTTTTGCTTACAAATTCTGAAA
The DNA here is from genome assembly GCF_022577435.1 of Embiotoca jacksoni. Taxonomy (NCBI): domain Eukaryota; kingdom Metazoa; phylum Chordata; class Actinopteri; family Embiotocidae; genus Embiotoca; species Embiotoca jacksoni. Next base: position 2,760,384 of record NW_027185397.1, read on the forward strand.
AGTCAACTTCTGACATTTTCAAAATGACCAAACATGCTTGGCAACCTTCTCAAAATGTCAGCAGTCACATTTCAATGACAGATGTGAACCTGATGGGTTTAAGTGGTTAAAGACATCCTACAGTATTCACTGTCTTTAACAGTTTCAGTTACACCACGTTGCAGAACATGTTCAGGTTCTTACCATTTGAGAGTGGATCATTAGGTTCCATATTTCACATTTATGACAGATATTGAATTGACATTACCCCGGGGTTTCCATCTAGAAATTGTGGTGATTGAAAAGTTTTTGTGCGGGAAGAGTCCACTTTTTAGAATGTATAGCTTCTTTGCAGCACCATCAATATGATTTTGAACAGATATGCACGTAAACTATAACTTGAGTGGTTAATGGAGGCATATACCTGCTAGGCAGTAATTCTAGCTTATTGGTTCATGCTTTTGTCTCACCCAATACATTCTTATTTGGAAAAGGTATGAGGAAATAGGTAGACTTACACTGAACTCCAAAATTACAAATCTACGGTCGACCCACCATCCGTTGGGTCTACCCCCAACGGATGGTGGTGGAGCTGCCATGTAAAGCACTGGCCTGCTAATAAGAGCATTTAGGAAAATAGAAGCAACAACTGAAATGCTGATCTCTCCTTTGATTTATTTAAAAAACAGCATGCAAAGAAAACTTTTACAATAAAAACTCATTTAAATTATGTTTTGAAGCCTCCCAGAGGTACTAAACAGAAGGTTTAAGAGATATATTTGGTTAAAAAAAAAATAATAATCTTACAAGAACTTACATTTCCCCATTGCCTTAACAGAATTTAAATGCCTATATATTCATATATTTAAATGACATTGTGAGCAACATATGTGTAAGTAATGTTTGATAATTAGATCACTCCAATGTCAGCATTTAACAAGCTGTCACACAATAAAAAGGAATAATTGAAGGTCTTCAAGGATGACTTGGTTTGACAACCATGCAATGTTTGGCGTATAGCAGTAATTTAGTTTGAAAAGTATGGTCTAAGGGTCACAATTAGCTGACTGAGCTGGAAGATAGAAAGAAAAAAAAATATAACAACGCTGTGAGTCCTGCCTCACATTGAAAAAGTTATTAAAAAATGACATGTAATTTTAAAACTCCTGTATAAAACCATTTTAGCCTAGATTTGGTTGAACTTTTTTGGGATTTTTTTTTTTTTTAATAATTTAATTAAAGCACATTAACAAAAAATGTAGTCTTGGTCAATTAGTTTATTTGCCTTCTACAGGGGCCTTAGAAGTATGGTTTGCCCAACACCTCCAGTACTTCTGCTCATAATCCGTTGTCCTACGCTGGGACGCTGGGGGTCAGGTGTATTCAAATGTGCCCTGGACCAATAATATTCTTGGGCCGACAGTCAGGGATTTAGCAGTTTGACTAAATCAATCATGGATGTTCTGATTGCATTTTATTGACCAGAAATTTACAGACCAGAAGCTCCAGGGAAATGTGGGCGACTCATCGCAACGTAGCCCTAGCACCCATGAGGTAATGCAATAACAAGTAGTGAATAATCCCACTGACTGCAAATGAAGTAAGATGCTGTATATTATTCATTACAAAAACAATTCAGTCTCCAGGCACTGCTCATCACTGGATGATGCGGTGATGTAATCTAAAGCTGCAGCAGCTCCACACTTACAGACGGGCTGTGACTCAGCACTAATAATGGCTCAGACCAGGAAAGATGTAAGTGGAAAAGTCTGGCGTTATTACTCTGGAACACCTATCTCACTTGCCAAGTGTACAAAGAGCTGTATTACCAGCCACCTCTTAGCCTTGCTTCTGAAATGACTTTGGCAGTTAATATTCCAAACACGATAATTTGGAAAATGTATGCCGTTGAAAAAAAAAAGTCTTTCAGAGATCCTTGCTGTTAATGCAATTTACAGTTGTATTTATTTTCCCTAAGAATATAATTATTTCTTGCAGTACAGGCTGCAAGATATTTAACATCAAGTTCTGATGCATTAAAGTACCAATACACATTTAGTGCACTTGAGTGAACAGGCAGGAAACAGGGACTTCTTTTGGACATGTTTAATTGAAAATATTATTAAATAAATAGCAAATAATGTAATAAATAACTAAATAAACATTTAAACAATCATCTAAATGACAAAATGACAGTTTCAGCTTGTTGGCCTACAAGAGTGACAGTTTTCCATGATGTAATTAAACTTGTATTACATCCAGTTTCCCCACAGGCCTACACGTGCAGTTAGTCTTTGTGTAATTCACACAAAGATCAATTCAAGTATTGTTTTTGTAAATGTTCACAGTTTTTTTTTCTTTTTCCCCAAGTCTTTTAAGTGCCCCATTCCACACTGTTAGTACGGCTCCTCTAGGGGGCCTGCTGGTTGGAAGAAACCGGCACATAGAGCTTCATCCCTGCTTGCCCCGTGATGGGGGCACCGCTGTTCTCTAGCTTTTAGAATCGACTCCAGCTCAGTTCATTTTCGATTCCACGAGCCCCGGACGGGCCAGTTCATAGTTAAACTAGTCCCGGGAATCTTAGTTGTCACTGCCCAGTCTGTGGTAGACCAACAGAGCCACCATGTAGCTTTTCCCGGCGCTCCTCTCAAACGGCCGGCTGTTTTCGGTCCCCTGGTCGGATTCGGGACAAGTGGTGTTCGGGATCAATTGCTCGCTGGAAGAGGTATTTTCGTCACAGCCGTTCGATCTGTCTGATAGCAGGTTGGAGCTTGCGCTCAGGTCTGAGACGCGTCGAGCCAGCTCGTCTGTCGACTGGAAGGGGAAACTCTTGTATTCGCTCAGCCGGCTCTCTGTGTTTTCTACCGGCGTCTCTGCGTCGGCCTCCTCGGTGTAGATCTGCCACAGCACCACCAGGCACAGGATGACCAACCAGCGTTTGGCTTGGCTCTTCTCAGGTGGGGGAAGGTGCATGCGGACTTTAGCGGGGTACATCACCCGGGTGCAGCGCTTCCTCGATCGGATCGGCACGTAGCTCTGCACGGCCGTGGCCGGAGTCGGTATCCGCTCGAAGGTGAAGACCTCCGGTTCCCTGTTGCGGGCGGCTATCCCGGAGTAAGCAAAGCTCTCCTGCTGAACAGTCAGAGACATGCTGCTTGACCGTGTGTACATTTTCTTTTTAGTTTTGTGTCGCTTTCTCTTGATCTTCCCTGTTTGGATCTCTCGTTGCTTCCCTTAAGTCAGATATGACTGCAACGTAGAGTGCTCAGATTTTAAAGGTTGTGTTTTTTAGAAACGCCCATGGATCGCAAGCCACTCCCTGGTGTTTAAACCAACGCACTTTATTGCTCAAGTGAAAAAAAAAAAAAAAAAAAATAGAAATTTGCATGTTCCTACTGTTGTGTCAGCCACTCAGACAAATTACAAATCTGGCGGAGAGAATCTCAATCATCAAGAAGTGGTGAAATAATGTCGATATAATGTTGGAACAAATCAAATATAGGAATTATAGTTTTATATATTATGGTATTTACCTGTAAGTATGCACATTGTGGATTAGGGCAAACATTTAATGATAGATCAAGCGTAACTTAAGCTGCAATAACTTTTTGTTTGGTCTAAATTTAAACGTTTTTCACTGGAATCTTTTTTTTAAATTTTATTCCCATTAATTTTTCCAGCTGTTTGATCTTTCATTCACAGAAATACTGTATTTCCTCAAAATGTGACTGATAGTAAGTGGCCTTTATTTAGGTCAACTCCTTATCATAATCCCTCTGTTTGATAGATTTAAAATTCTAAATTGTATTAGTGTAGTCTCTTATCACACACTTCCATTTTCTTTGTTAAACATTACATACAAACTCAACTTTTCTTTTTTTTTTTTTTTTTTTAAATGGAAAGCACTCCAGCGTTTCAGTGGGCAGAAATTGTGCATCCCTTAACAAGGCTTTTATTGAGGAACATTAAGGAACAACCTCATTGACTTGCATGATTTCCAGACAGCACTTTGAAGTCTAGCTACTGCCATCTTGTGGCGTTTGTACGTTACTGTGAAATACGTATTGGCTGAGAAATTGTACACCTTCTGTAACTGAAATCAGCAAATAAATCAATCAGAACAACTGAAAATGGTAGGATTATGTTGTTGAATTTAGAAAATCTAACTAATGGAAATATACATTGTCCTTTGCTGCCTCGCACATAATACAACAGCCGGGAGTTTATCCTCCCTCATTTTTTCCCTGGCTATTATATGGGGCTGCGCTTAATTTAGTCATGTCAACCACAAAATACAGTACATACGTTTATCTATGGCTATGACATAAACCCTCTGGCAACTGCTACTAATTCATGTTCATTTCTACTAATTTGATATTGTACCACACCAGAGTTTAAGTGAGGGAGAGACTGGGCATTCAGAGAGAGAGAGTAGACCATCCCAAAGGGGAAAGAATGTGACACATCAAGGGAGACCAGCGAAATATGAGGGACATATAGTGGCTGATGGAGATTGGTCAGACAGGCAGAGCTGTATACGAGGCTGGAGAGACAGGCAGCGATGGAGATGGAGCTGGAGAGAAGGGAAGAGAAAGCGAAAAAGGAAGGAAGATGAAGAGGAAGATGAAGCTGGGACAGAGAAAGGGATGGAGATGAAACATTAAAAAGGACGGCCCCCTACTCAGCTGCGAGGAATGACGAAATGTGGAGGAATAAACAAATAGTACAACAAAGGGGAAATTAGGTTGCAAAAACGTGCCCAGAGGTGGACAGTCTCACTGTGTTTAAAATCACAAGGAGTCCGTTAATAAGGAGAGTGGTGGGCATAAAGTGTTTCCTACTCAGGTGACAATTGAGTTGCAGAGTTGCGATTGTGCACATTAGCGCACAACAAATCCTCGACAACTCTAAAGAGAGGAAATTAGAAAATATAAATAACAAAATGAACACTGCCTACTTACAAGCCACAACGGCTTTTTTTTTATTGGATAACACATTGCCCAAAAAGATCGGCCTTACTCGGACCATTTTAAATTACTAAAATTGCAGCATTAAGATTGGCATTGGTCTGCATTCAAGGTACAGTGCTGCACAGACAATTAATCACATTACTGGGTAGATGCGCAAAAAGATTTACAACCACCAAAAAGAAATAGAGATACATCTTTATTGTAATTGATAAGTTCACCACCCAAAGTAACAAAAGCAAATTAATGGTTAACTTGAAGTGTGTGTCCAGCAAAAGCAGCGATCCTCATTTTGTATTTCTGGACCTGGTGGAGCTCCCTCACCAAAAGGCTGAAACAATTGTGAGGTACCTCCTGAACCGTCTGAAATCTCATTGGTTCCTCAAAGATCACTTGGTTGCATTTGCAAGCGACAGCACAAATTTGACACTGGATCGGAAGTCCGGTGTGGCACAAAGAATGTCTAACTTATACTCAACCATCGTGACCCAGCACTGTCTAAATAATACACTTGAGCTTGCGGCTGTGTTTCAGAAGTGGCAGGTGAACCACTTCCCAGGTTTCATGGGCAAACTATGTACTATACAGCAGATCAAAACCGGAGGCAGCTTGCTGAATGTTCGCAAGAGCTCCATTAGGAACTGACCAATATAAGGCGCATTCTGGATACTCAATGGGTGGGCCGGCTTGTTTCGCACTGTGGCTGCATTGCCGAAAAACATTCAATCACTCAACGCACACTTCTGTTGAGGGAAGTTAAGCAAATCAAAAACCCACAGTGAAAGGGAAATGTATGACGGCTTGCAAAGAAAACTGCGTTCCAATCAGTTCTGTTGCAGAATACCATGGCCTTAATGAACTGGCTCTTCTGTCCGAGTGCCTTCAGAAGGCAAGCCAAGTTTATTTGTATAGCACATTTCAACAACAAGGCAATTCAAAGTGCTTCACATAAAACTATTAAAAGCATCAAAACATAAGGCAAAAGAAAAGGACATTTAAAAACAATTAAGAACAGACATTAAAACATCACAAAACCATATTGTAGCAAGGTTGGTGCTACCGGGGTCTCTCCTGGACACAGATGGCACACTCAGTCGTAAAATGCCTTTATTTGCCCGGTCCATACAACAATGTCTATGTGCAACCGCTTCTCCCTGCTCCCCTTTATTAGGGGAGAGCTCATCAGTTCACATCCAGTTTAGCTGTGCTCATCAGTTCGTATTCGGCTCAGCTGCGCTCATTACACCGGCCCGGCACTGTCCCCTGAACCACTCCTCCCACTCTCTACCCCCTGCAGCTGAGCTAACCACACCCCGCCACCACATACCCCCACCGCCCGACTTAGGCCGGGGAGCCATCCAGCCTAACCTACTCCCCCTCCCCCCCCAGAGAGCGGGAGAGGAAGTCGGCCACAGTCATCTGCGCCCCCGGCCTATGGATCACCTTGAAGTTAAAAGGCAGTAACGCCAGATACCACCGAGTGATCCGGGCGTTGGTATCCTTCATGCGGTGGAGCCACTGCAACAGAGCGTGGTCCGAACAGAGGGTGAATGAGCGTCCCAGCAGGTAAAACTGATAGTTTTTACCAAAACTGCTGAGGCTGACAATGCTGCAGTCAGAGGTAGACTGGGGATGGTGGAGTTAATTGACAATCCCAGAATTGTGACCAACCAATCGGCAACAGTTTTAGTCAAATTTAATTCACAACATCCAGAATCGGATGTTCATTATGAGATTGGCCGTTCCTCTACAGCCAATGAGGTGTGCGCAAAGAATGAGTACAGTGCAGTCCTGGACAAATAATCCTGGCCCGACCCCTCTCCCTCCAGGATATGGAGAAAGTTGCATTACTAACTAGTGCATTGAATTCCGCCTCTACTCTGAATGCATTCGTGGATTGCGGTGGGCTACACAATCCACTAGAGTTCAGTGTCCAGTGATTAATTGTACCTTACTGTTTCTGTGCAGTTCAGCTGAATGTGAGAGGGGCTTCAGCCACATGATTATAATTTCCAACCGTGCCATGTGTCAGCTCTCATGTTCGTCAAATTACAGGGGCGTCCACTAAGGCTCTGGAACCCGTTTCCACATGTCAGGATCTGGCGGAGACACCATCAATCAGCTGAGGCAACACAGACGAGGGGTAGCTGAGGCTAAAGCAGATGTGCTGGATCCCCTTTGGGCAGTATTTGTGAACAATTCTCAATCTTCTGTTCAATAGTTTTCTTTTTTAAAAGGAGTTTTATGTACTCATGAGCTCTTTATTTAATAAGCTCTCAATCATTTAACTATTTTGAATAGACCACCCCTGTGTTCATCGTTCATTGAATTTACTGAATTTCCAGTGAGCATTTGATTTATATGGCAGTTCTATGTAGCAGATAAAAGTGTGCGCTATATATATATACTGTATATATATATATTCATATATATAAAGGTTGTATAGTAAATAGAAATTACTAATAACTTGTCCAGCTTGCTTCGTTTTTGTATTTTTATTTTGTGACAAATTGTCAAGCCCAAATACATCAAAACTAGGAATTAAGGAATCCTAATCATCAACAACATTTATATTTATTCAAAAAATATCTGTCCTTGCCAAATAATTAATGTTGAAGGTGGGGGTGGGGGGGTTGTAGTTTTCCAACATGTGATTTTTGTCACTCAGAGTTGTGTGGTCATTCTGAATGGTGAAATCACAGAATGTCACAGTTGTGGAAGTTGTTGTGAAACCCTGTATTTTCATATGAAAGCTTTGTGTAAGAGGGAAGTGAGGTTGTTGTTTATAGTTTTCTGAGTAAAATGTTTGAGGGTCATGAACTAAATATTATAAATAACCTGGAGCCAACAGCTCATCTCTTTTAAATTGCTGCATTTCCACAATCCATTTGAGGCTGCTTATTTAACTCGGCAGTAATTTGCTGACCATTTTGTTTGCACTGGTCACGAGTTTAACACAACCAAGAAGTTAAAACATCCATATTTAATGTAAAAGTAATCCTATTTAGGAATTTTCACAAATAGTTAAAAAACACAACACAAGGTTTTTTTTTAAGGCACTTAACATTGTAAAGTCCTGACAACAGAACCTTAAAACATTATAAAAAATTCCCAACACTTTCTATGTAAGCAACAGCTCAGAGGAAAACATTGGTGGGAAGGAAAAACTCACTTTCATGCCTCAAGAGAAAAAAGAAAAGTATAGAAATCCAAGACAATAAACGTTGGTAGGGCCAGCAAGAAGAAGTAAGAAGAAGGCATACATTTAATGAGATGCAACGTAATATGCATGCGTGGAGAATGCGTGGAGAATGCATGCAGTGCTTCATGAAAGGTCCCCTGGCAGCCTAAGATATAACAGCATAAGTATGACTTAAGGTCACCTGAGCCAGCTCTAACTATAAGCTTTGTCAAAAAGGAAAGTTTTTAAGTCCAGGGTGTTGGTTTCACTGCATTTAAGAGGCCTAAAAGCTTAAAGCTCCTGGATTCTGCTTTTGGAAACTCGAGGCACCACAAGCAGGCCATTATTCTAAAAGCGAAACGCTCTAATTAGGATAATATGGTACTATAAGCTCTTTGAGATAAGATGGAGCTTGGCCATGAGGAACTTTGTGCCACAGGTCATCCTTGTTGTTGAGTTATATCTCATTTTTTTTTCCTTTCCATTTCAGTCTATTCTCATTGTTTAGTTCATCTTTTTGTGTTTCCCTCATCAGTTGGTTTTGTCTTGATCCAAATTACATGTTCCAGTCTTTCATATATATAGCTTGTGATCAGTAGCATCAAAAGCAGTACTGAGATCAAGCAGGAGAAGTATTGAAACAAGTTCATACGTAAGTGATTCTGCCCTGCAGGGAAATAACTTTTTTTTTTAAAGAACAATTCAGTTAAATCTGATAATCCACTAAAACAGCCATGCCAAGATATTTGGAAAATGTAGTCTACATAGTGTTCAGTTACTTTTCTTTCACTATTCTTTTTATACTAACTCAGAATCAGACTGCGTTTTTGAAGTACATTCAGTAGTACATTCAGTCTCATTGTTTAGAGCTGCTATGTGACTTGGCAAAATGGTCTGCTCTAGTGAAAGAAAAGCTTCTGCTGAAAAAAAAACTGATTTTAAAATGAGGAAGAAAAGAAATAAATAATATGAGGAAATGAATCACAAGGTATTTTAGTTTGCTGCTGGCAACTTGTCATTTCCTTCTGATTCAGCTTTTATGAACACTTTTTCTTGGGAAATTACCCTGAAAATCACCTGGGATTTACAGGGTAAAAATGATACACAGGCTACATTACTCAAATGTAAAGCTACTTGCTCCAGAGTCTGTCCTTCTGGCTGACCTCCTGTCAGATTCAGAGCCTGCCACCGCCGCCGACCCCTCAGCCAGAAGAATATCTGTCGACTCACCCAATCTGCAGGTGTTTTTCTACTGGAAAAAGTGAACAGAGCATGTAAATCTGTACCCCTTCCCCTTTAGGTTATGCCATTTATAACTGTGTGCTCCTTCTATCCACATACAAAAGTGTTCTAAAGAGAGAAAAAACCTCGGCCAAAGAAGTTCAAATCTGGTATAAGAAATCCACCGCTTGTCTTTAAAATGACTTCGACTTCATAGCACTGGGAGATGTTTAAAGACTCTTGCAAGGACATGATGAACTAATTGATCTGATCTGCTGTGATGTAACCTTTCCTGAGAATATGATTATTTATACTAAAAAGATTAAGGTTTACTCCAATAACAAACATTAGATGTCTGAAGCAGTAGAAGATAAGATGAGTACTCGGCAGAAATTAGTTTCCAGTGCAGATAATGTACTTTTGACGAGCACGAGTATCATACAAGTAAATGTGTCAATATCCGTAGTGATGAAGGAGATCTTTATTTGGTAGCTATTGACTCTGGCTTCTAACAGACAACTAGCTGTTTCCACGCATTGAGGCCAGCTTCACAAAGTGTCCCGTCTCCACGCTCACACAAACTGTTGCAGGTGTCTGTCTGTGTCCAGTGTCCACAGGGAATAACAACAGCTTGCTTCTATGCCTCCACACAGGTTAATTTCTGACATCTGCTCATTTGAGTTAGATTTGTATAAAACAATCTTCAGCCAAGTGACACAGAGAACTCTGCTCGTTCTAGCAGTTATGTTTTCCTCCATCTGCTTGCTCCTACGTCATTAAACTATCTTCACTCAGCTGAGCGCTGTCAGTGCGAGGCTGAAAGCATATTTCGATGTGGTCTGTCTGCATAAATCATCCAGCTTCCCACCATCAGTTTATTTAGTCAAACAATAAAACCAGGCTAACGATCTGCCCCCCCCACCCCTCACACACACACACACACACACACACACACACACACACACACACACACACTCACACATTAAAATACAAAGTGTAGTATGTCATTATTTTTTTTTACTGTGACTAGCCTGACCTTTCTTCTCACTATAGCTTAACAATAACGATAAATACAGCATCTTGTATACAAAAATAAATTGTTTTTTAAGTAGTTCTCTTATGTTTGTGATGATCAAAAACACGAAATCCTTGGGCTGTTTTGCAATTAGTTTTCTAATAAATAATAAATTTAGCAAGTTCTGATCAACCCATATCAATCTCAGCACCAACTTCCGGGCTAAGCCCCACCCGAGTACCGATACAGACAATTTAGTTGGTTTAACAAATACAGATAATGGTATACTCGCTCGTCCATAGTCACCAACATAATCTCAAATATAACGTATGTGTAATGTACATTTTTTCATCCCCAGCTTTATGAACCACAATGTCATTACTATACGAACAATTGCAAGAAAGATATTGCCTGATGAGCCCTAGCTCAGGAGATTGGCTGTGCAGGTGACAAATAGGATCATGACACATGATTTTAAGTTAATGTCTTTCAGCTAATATCTTAACGTTGTTGAAAACATGTTTGTGACTATTATAGCAGCCTATAGTATTGTCAATTTTTGTATGAAAAAGTAAATATGGTGTAATATCTCTTCAATCATGTAATGTATGTCTAATCCCTCCATGTACATAAACACTTAAAAAGTATATTACAAATTTATTAAAAAATAAATGGATCAACATTTTCAGTACTCATAAAATGCTCATTCATACAAAGATAAATACATACATATTACATACACTGTAAACTAGCCATTTTTAGATATAGATTTATTACAAACATTATCTGTCAAATGTTCTTAAGGGAAACCTTTTTTCTTCCAAAAAGCAAAGAAGGGTTCTTCAAATACAAATGGTTCTTGGTAGAACCTCAGCCATTCAGCTTGAACCTTTTGGAGTGCCGTTTTGGTTTTGTTCCATTTTATTGTAAATCACATTTTTGAACATTTTGAGCCATTCAAATTCATTTCAAAGATTAATAGTTTCGTCATACCCAAATCCTTAATTTACTGTTAAAACAATGTCACCACCAAAAAGCCAATGAAATATTAAAAGGCAGACATAACTTAAAAAACAGGCAAGCAGTATATGCTGTTGAAATAAGTTTAAATTGGTGATGCTCATGAAGTTTTAAGAATCTACTTTGAACTGTATGAAATAAAAGGGCTCTTCTTGAAGTAAGCAGAGAAGCAGGCTTAAATCCTACCTTTGTTTTCAATAGTCAGACGAGAGCTAACCACTGATGTGATGACGTTAGTTCTGGTCATCGCTGTCATGAAAATGATGGCAGCAAACGGCTACTGTGTGCACTGTGGTGTGAGGCATGATTATTTTTCCTTCAACCTTTTTTATTTTACTCAGACAATCTGAATTTATCCTAAATTTATCTAACCTTCTCTATAGATGTTGCAGATTAGAAACTTAAAGCAATCGCCTCGATCATCAAGGATAGAAGTTTTTTTTTTACCCAAAACACTGTTCCATGATCAATCTGTGAGGAGAAAAGACATCCACCAACAGCTTATTTCAGAGCTTTAAAGACAAATGAAAGGCAGAGACCAAAATATAGGACCAAAATCAACAAGTGTTCCTATGACCAATGACAAGCTTGGAAGAACTGATGTCTTTCAACTATTATGTCATGTGAGGAGTTGTGGCTGAACTCCTGCCCAAGTGCATGATTTTTGTTTTCATTTACATCTGTGGCAGTGGGGAATGATGTGTGTGTCAGCTGTAGGAGGGATTTCTAAATGCCAAGTCATGCCCAGAATGTCAGTTAAGGTTTGAGTCAACCAATCCCAGAGCACCTTTGCTCCAATTGCCGAAATAGCAATCCAAGTTGAATGCATTGGCATGGATCTCAAGGGGCCATTTGACCAGAGAGCAAACAGATATCACTTTGTGTCAGTTTCAATAGATTACACAACACAATGTCCTAAAGTGGTGCCATTCTACAACATCTCAGGAAAGAATGTTGTGCAGGTTCTGTTTAAGGTCATCTCCCAAGTCTGAATCCTGAAAAAGATCCTGACTGACAACTTTTCTCATGAAATAAAAAAGTCAATAACTTTTTTTCGAAAGTCATTATGGTGTCATTTGCTAAAGTCACTCCCTTTTATAAGTTGGTCTGGTCTGGCGGTCCATCTGTAAATAATTCTATCATTAATTAGATATTGGACTGCTGTGCAGTTAGGTTTTGGCTATAGGTCGCCTCCTCCTCCGAAAGCTTGTCCAAATATGGTTACTTCCGGCTCCAAAATAGAAAATCCGAACTTGAGGCTTCAGAATGGTTATTCAGAAACCAATGAGAAATGTCACTGTTGAGGAACTCTCGGTACAGAGGACAATTGAAGCATCGGTGATAACAGCATCTTGTTGTTGCACAACAACTAAAGAAACCTTGAGTAAAACACCAGAGGAGATAAATTAGGGGTTAAAGAATCAAAATGCAGAATAGTGAACGACAGGAAATGTCTCATCGTTGCTACTTCGATTCAGTTGTTCAACTCTGACAGTAACTGAGGGGAGACTACGCACAAATTCCAAGAGGACTTTTCTGTACAAGCTCCCACATATTATTCTAATGTGACCAATGTTTCTTTTCTGCACGTTTGGATTCCGACTGAAGAGAGTAAATTGACCTCATAGCTCCATCTACTGTCTATTCAAAGCTTCCAAACAGTTCACATTATGATGCAGCATTCTCCCATTTTTCTTTTTTCACTTTTATCATAAAAGTTTAAATGAATTCTTGCAAGAGGAAATAGAGTTTTTTCTTCTTTAATGAGTGAGTAATAGCTGTTTATAATGGTAATCACATGTGTGTTTACTTACAGGGTCATGGACAGTTCACCCAGCAGTTTAATTAGTGTGCACTCTCACACACACACACACACACACACACACACACACACACACACACACACACACACACACACACTAGTCCTGAGAGGGGACTTTGTGTGGCTCTCACCCACACACACATACACACACACACACACACACACACACACACACACACACACACACACACGCATCACTGATCACACAGCTTTCAGGTCAACCATGTGATGTGGGGCACTGCTGCACAGTACGTCTGATCAAAGACACTTTTCATTGGCCATGCTTAGTTGTTCCTGGCTTGTTGCCATTTGAACTGGCCTACGTGCCGGACAGAGTAGCATCCAGCAAGTGACAACCAGCTCCAGATGGAGGGTTTCAAGATCAAACATGTCCTGTTTATTGTAGCTCTACCCACACAAAGGCCCCTCCCAGGACTAGTGCTGTGTTCCAAAATGACATACTTCCCTTAGGACACTAATAACTGTGCTCTTAGATTTTAGGACTCTAAATAATGTGCTCTTAGATTTTAGGACTCTACCTTGTGTAGTGCAGGGATTTCTACAGTGTAGTGTTGTTTTCAAATCGCACACTGCCATTCTGCACTGACCGGAAATAACCTTAGCATGTGAATACATCACCATCCAACATAACTACAGCTTTAATTATTTTACCCAGAAATTAACGTGTCTCTGTGCCTAATTCTGTGTTACACTCCCTCCACATCTCTTTCAGTGGGCCTTCTTTATACCTTCCCCACACCCAGATGAGAGCGGGAGATCATGCTGACTCTTAAAGTGACTTTAACTTTGACTTTGTCTTTTCTTGTTGCTAATACATTTGGCAACAGTTGTTCATTCACATCTATTATTTTTCTACATTCCCTCTCTTCTTTATCAAGTTGTATTTGTCTGGGAAACTCTATTGTTTGGGCCTGACACAGTCCGAGACTCCTCCGATGTGGGGTAAAAGTCCTGTTAGGACACCCCAACCTCATGAACTAACTGTCCAAGATGAGTGTCGATTCTTCTCACAGTTGAGACAGCCTGGCTGACTCTGTAAAGCAGAATCAAGTCAAGGACACATTCTCATCCTTATCAGGAAGAATTTGTTCCTCATAACTGAGCCCATGGGAGAGTTCAGGCGGAGAGTTTGTTTTAATTCAATTGTGTTGATGTAGCCACCACATTCTTTACTGGAATTTATGGCAATGTACATTTATAATAAAACGGTTTGTCCTCAAGTCATGCAAAGACATAGATATTTTTGTTGAAGAATGTTAGAGCCTGCCATGAGTTTTCTAGGCCCACATATCGCCCAAGTGGATGAAATGTTTAACGGGCAATGAATTTGGCCCATTTTCCAAAATCTTCTTAAGTTTTATTGTAAATTTGTTCTCAGGTCCTAAGAAAAATCTACATTAGATTCATGACATGTTCTTAAACTGCACTTTGTCCACACCTGTGTTCTGATGATAAATGATTAATCCCATTGTCCTCGTAAATTGAAAGTGCATGCAGGTTGTAGTATATGAAAACACACTGCCAATCCCCATCATCAGTACTAGATGTAAAAATAGCCCAAAAAATATGCATGGGATGTGATTGCTCCTTCAGTGAACATTTTATCAGGAGAAGGATGGAGTTGAAGTAAAAAAAAAAAGGCTGATTTAAAATTTGCCAAAAACAGATTGTCAAATAAGGAAAAGAGGTGCAGACCACTGGAGGGAGAGGGCAGTTCAGAGTCATTGAAAATGGACCAGCACATCAGGGCCATTAATGGTGAGACAGCGCTCTCTGGTGTGCTATTAACAGAACAATTGGACACAGACCTGGGCCCCATGTTAGGGGTATAATCTCCTACGCCATGTCCCATCTCAAAATCAAAAGTAAGCTGTTTTTAGGAAATTTGACTGAATTATATTTAAATGCCTCAGCTCTAAAACCATATTTAACAAGTGTACACTAGTGTGTAAAACTGTCTGATTAACCTTAAAACACTTACAACCAAAGGCATAGCTTTGGTCTCAACATTGGTAGGGGCCCCCAAACACCCCCACCCTACCACCAGTGGTACATATATTACAGTTGTTTAATCACTGATCAAATATAACTCTACTCAAAAGCTCAGCTGTATGCAGGGTTTTAGAAACACCCAGGTCCAAAAACTGAGCATAGTAGAAGGGTTCAGAGGCATTCTATCCCTAAATAAATTTAGTTTTCCCTAATCTACATATGTGAACTTTAAGACATTTGGGGGAAAAAAATAAAATGAAATCATTATCGTTCCATAAGGACAAATCAATAGGAGTGGCAAAAAAAAAAAAATCAAAACAGACTTTGCTGGTTAGACTCCGATGATGAAAGGATGCTCCGTAAAGTGATGTCCCAGATGGACGTAGGAGTATATGGATTTGTTGGAACCTCGGTGGAGATTCCCAGGAAAATCAAGACGTATCAGGTGTTGCTGGAGGAGGAGGGATGCGCATCAGGAGGACTGAAAGGCTGAGAATGACAGAATTACAATGAAATTTAAAGAACAGGGTGTTATGATATGTGGTGTGAGCAGACCCAAATGCAGCATGGACAACAGCAGGATTTTCAGGTAAGGATATTTATTTCCCAAACAACAAGATATCCAGCAGGATGGCTGTATGGTTCCTTTGGACCAATACAGCAGGTCAGGGAGTGTGTGGCACAAGTGGTCCAACACAGGACAGCAGGCAGAATCGACTGTGTGGCACCCATGGTCCTACACAGGAACCAGTAGAGGATTGACTGTGTGGCACCCATGGCCCGACACAGGACAGCGGGCAGGATCACAGACAGGCGGCCACACTGGTAGGAACTGCAGCAGGCAGGGTTCAGACAGCAGCGTCAGAACCAGAATTGCAAACATATACAAACTGACTTACAAAATCACAGCGCAGTACCAGGTGTGGGTATGGGACAGACTGACGCAGGTGGAGTGAGGCACCGGGGTCCATATACTGTCAGGTGATGATTACTGGAACGAGAGACAGCTGTGCCAACCTGATCACTACCTGGAGGCGGGCAGTGGATGAGTCCACACCCTCCAGGCACAGACCAAAACAAGAACACATGACAGACAAACAGGGAGAGAGACAGGAGCATGAGAAAGAGGAGATAAGGGAAAACATAGGGACAGACAGGGATCCTGACACAGGGATGAGAAATCGATTGGCTTAAAAAATGCGGGCAGAGAGGTCATCTGGCAAATATGGTGACGACAACATTATGAATGAGTGATGTGACCGTGTGGGAAAGCGGAAGTGACACAGAAGACAGCACAACAGGATTAAATCGCAGAGGTGCAAGATGATGCGAGATTAGAGAGCTTCCTTATTGAACTTGCGTAGAAACTTAATTTCAGTAAGGAGAGATCTTTAGGAGTGGAAAACGGTGTGTTGAAGTAATGGCAGTTTGACTTGAAGGTCGCTTTGTGGAGCGATGTCCCAGATGGTATGTAGCAGATAGGACAGAACCACCAAAAAATAATTAAAAGCATCTTACCATGGCGAGGATGGTTTCACCCTGAGAAGATAAAACAACATAATAAAATAACACAAACAAAAAACTAAGCACAAAGTCATATACCTATGAGGAAAAGTGAACAGAGAAGGTTAGAAAGCCGTCGAAAGCCAGGGTAAACATACAAGTCTGTCAAGGGCTGACGAGGCCAGCGTAGCGATACAGAAAAAAGCCACAAGACCATTGAAGGCCAGGAGAAAAATGCAAGCCTGTGAAAAACTGGAGAGCCATTGAAGGCTGAAGATGAAACTATGTGAAAAGTCAGGTCATAGGAAGAGGGGAGAGATGCGAGCCTAACAGGAAGGATGGAGGGCCATTGGAGGCCAGTAGGAATAAAAGTATGAAGCCTGGAGGAGACAGAAATTAGGACAATTACTGAAGACTCTCGATGTGAAAAGGCCTGAAAGAGAGACACTGCTCCAGCCATATGCTGAACTATGCTCAGGAATTTATGGGCTGAGGAATTTTTGAGCTGAGAATATCAATGAAAAACAGGACGAATATACTGACACAAAGCGAATATCAGGTTTTACAAAACAGCAAAAGAGGGGTTTGCAATTTTAAGAAGCTTTAAAATATCTAATATCGAAACACTTATGTAATCAGGAAACTAAGTGGGCAATTGCAGAATCATGAGGCCCATCTTATGATAGGTGTAATGTTCTGCAAACTTATTGCAAACCAGTTGATAAAGTCCCCCAAAATCAATGGTTGGTGCTGAATTCTAGTAAGGCTGAATTTTAGCTGACATTTGTGATCGTCTTATTGGCTGTGGCTTTGCAACAAAAACCATGTAACCATGTAAATACGCTCATTGAAGAGCAGAGATGGTAGAATTATTTGCTTACGAGCCTAGAACCATTGCAAAAGGGGGGCAAGACAAGATGGCGTGATTAGGAAACAACAATTACTGGGCTAACAGAGTTGCTTGGAATTGGAGGCTGTGTTTCAGTTGTGTATTTACTTAGTACTGCCCACCAATTCACACAGTCAAATATGCAAAACACAACAGGTACTCAGTAAAGTACTCAAATGGTCCAACAATTGAGTGAACCGCTGGAAACATTCCACACTCATAAACAGGTGGCACAAACATTTCTGGGTAATACAATTAAAACCCACAGATATGTTGGCAGGAGCTGCATTCACATGGTACAGTTCTTTACGGTTGGTCTAAGTGCAGAATGGCAGTGATTTAAAACAACCTACCCTGTTTAACTGCAAGAAACAAGCCTATACGAATAGTGTGCTAACGGACTATACTAGTGTGCTAATGGCATGGAAGTTTGGAACATAGCTTAAGTGAGGAAAAGAAAAATCACTATCTGATCAAGTTATTGATCAAACTGATCAATATCCACAGGAGCGTGATTTGAACGAAATCTGAAAATTAACACTTAACACGAGTTAAGGATGCATAAATAGCATGAGAACATTGATTTATTCATTAAATTATAGCAGTGGAAATACATTGACAATAGAATACCAACTTGGCACTGCAGGAACAGGATTGATTGAAAAATTATCCGTAACTTAATCGTGCATGCACTTGGGTGCGTGCTCGTCTCAGTTGGCTGTGGCAGCCTGCTTAAACTGACTAAGCTTGTGCTGAAGAGGCATTTTATTTATTTATTTAGAGATTTATAGATTTTTAGGAGGAAGAGAAGCTTTCCATGGGCAGTTGACGAGAGTGATGCCCGGAAGCTTGTTGCAGATCGTTACTGCTAACGTTGAGCCCCATAATTTCCTGACTATGTGTGTGGCTTACATTTAAAGCTGCATCTTGCTTGTGAATTAACAAAAGATAATGTGGGTGCTGCTCAAAAGAAAACGAAGGGCTGGTATGATAGGAGGGCTGAAAGCAGCGTTTTCTCTCAAGGTGATAAAGTCTTGGTCTTATTACCAATCCCTGGTTCCAGTCTGCAAGCTGGCTTAAGTGGCCCCTATCTTGTCCAGAAGAAAGTAACTGACAGCGATTATCTTATTGCTACTCCAGATCGTAACTGCAGGAGTAGGCTCTGTCACATTAAAACCGTAACATTAGCGTGAGGCCAGATCTGGCCCGGACAGTGTGATGAGCGAGTACAGCATTATCTGTATCTGGTAGACCAACTTAATTAGCTGTGTCCGTATCTGTACTCGGATGGGGTGGGGCATAGACTGGAAGTGGGCAGAAACTGACCTGAAGTTGTTCATTAAAGCTTGAAATTGATATTGATTTATCACAATTTGCTAAATTTATTTTTAATTAGAAAACTATTTACAGAACAGCCCCAGAATTGAGCTTCGATCAATGTTTTTGATTACAAGTTTTGTTTTTGTTTTTTAAGTTGCTGTATTTATCGTTATTGTTGAGCTATAGTGAGAAAAATGTCAGGCTAGTCATATAAGAAATAAAATAAAAATAATAATGTACTTTGTATTTTGTTCAGCAAATAATGTGATTGTGTGTGTGCGTGTGAGAGGAGGGGTTTAGATCGTTAGCCTGCTTTTATCATTTTATTAAATAAACTGATGGTGGTAAACTGGGTGATTTATGCAAACAGTTCACATCGAAATATGCATTCAAACTTGCACGACATTCTCAGAAAGTGTTCGGCTGAGTGAAGATATCTTTACTATCTTTACGAGGAAGGAGTGAGCCGATGGAAGTAAACATAACCAGCAAAAGCAGAATCATGAGCTATAACTTGCGACTCGTCCAGTAGGGGCAAAGTTATCTGAGTAATTCAGTTGAAGATATTTTATACAAACTTGATTGAAATGAGCCAATGCCAGAAATCAACCAGAAGAGTCGTGAGTTGTTATTTCCTCCAATGACTGAACAGGCTGACAGAGAGAATCTCAGCAGAGCTGCAACAATAGGAGGAGGTGGGGCTCTGTGTGTATCTGGCCTCAGTGTGTGCACACAGCTTGTGGTTTTTTTAAGCTTGAGCCAGCACGGATATTGACTGAATTACTTGGATGATACTCGTACTCGTGGAAAGTACATCATCCGTACCAGATTTCAACCGAGTACTCGTCTCATCCCTAGTGTCCAGTTTCTTCAGTTGTAACCGCTGACATGCTCTCCGCGGAGCTGTCCAGGGCTGATCTTAGTAAGTCTGCCTCTGCCTGTGGTAGTGCTGTCCAGTGCTGAAGGCTCAGATCTGCTGAGGTCTCTGAGGCACTGACAGCACCACCACACATCTCATCTGTGGATGAGAAGGATGTTGTTGTTCCATATAAAGCAGTAGTATACAATATCTGACTTTAATTACATATGTATGTCATAAAATTAATTTAAGCGTACATGTTTTCTCAAGACATGTATGACCATTTTATTCTATACTTTCTGCTGTCGCCCCAGGCAGTCTCAAAAGGACTGAGATAGACAGACAGACAGACAGACAGACAGACAGACAGACAGACAGACAGACAGACAGACAGACAGATAGATCGATTTCCCCAAGGGGAAATTTGTTCACTACAACAGCATTTATAGATACAGGAAAGGAT
The DNA here is from genome assembly GCF_022577435.1 of Embiotoca jacksoni. Lineage (NCBI taxonomy): Eukaryota > Metazoa > Chordata > Actinopteri > Embiotocidae > Embiotoca > Embiotoca jacksoni. Next base: position 2,780,636 of record NW_027185397.1, read on the forward strand.
TACTGCAATACCTTACAAGCACAAGAGCAATGCTTTTGTCCCTCAATTAGTCTCTGTTGTAGCTGAGAGTCGCTGATGATACAAGTAAAATACACAATGAAATTAAATCTATATCATAAAAAAGTCATCAAGGATAGCCAGTGAGGTTTGGGGTCTCTGAACATGCTGCCCCCTGCAGAGGGCTGTCTCACTCCGTGCGCCAAGCGCCAAGGGATCTTGGGAAAGCTTAGTGAAGCTAGAGAAGCCATTTTGTTTGTTCTGTTCCAGAGGTAGTTAGTCAGGCTTAGGTTTTGTTATATTGGTTTCAATTGTTTGGCATGACCACACCTATCTCATCCTCTCCCACTTTGTGTAAGGCTCACTTTTGTTGGAAAGTGTGAGTGAAATAAAAATGTTGTTTATTGTTAAAATTCCTCGTTGAACTATTTGTTTATTTGGGCTGCTTTGTGTTCATCCCTACTCATCCCCTGGGAAGAAAAGGGACGTAACAAAATTGGGGTAAATATGTCAATATCCATGTTGATGAAGGCTTCTATCAGACACTAGCTGTGTGCACACATCAAGGCCAGCTTGGAGCCCCACCTCCTCGCTGACACAGGCTGCTGCAGCTCTTGTCTCAGGCGCACACACTCTGTCAGTGTCCACAGGAATTAACAAGTCACAACTCTTCCAGTTAATTTCTGGCATCAGCTCATTTCAATTCAGTTTGCATAAAATATCTCCATCCTAGTTACAAGGAGAACTTTGCTCTTACCAAATAAGTCTCAAGTTATAACATGTGATTCACTGCTTCTCCTGTTTCTACCGGTGGATGTTTCCTCCATCAGCTCCCTCCTACCTTGTTAAGATATGTGTACTGAGCTGAGTTGAGCGATGTTTAGCAGGTTGAGCAGCTTAGGAGAGACGCTGCTGAAGGTTTAGAGAGAATTGAGAAGTCAGGTCTTCTGGGAAAGCTTAAGCTGTGGTGTTTACAATTTGGGGTGTTTCCAAGGGTGATGTGGCCAATATGAGTGTCCGGTTTCTAAGATAGAAAGACTCGAGAGACTGACTAGTTCACATAGTGGTTGGGGGTTCACCGATGCCTCAGTAGTGCATTCAATGGAAGGGGCCTCTTCTAATTGTAATTATCTAGCCTAACAGTGGAATTTAAGTGTGCCAAAGTAAGAGTGGAGTTGAAGTTGCAGGAAACAAAGACGAGGTAGTGAGGAAGTTGGCACCAGTGGTAAGGACAGGAAGGGAGTGGAATGCAAGGCAAGCAGGTCAGGAGGCACAGGCAGCAGTAAGGCAGGCAGGGGTGGTTTTGGTGGCTTAGTTCTGAGCACAGGGTGAACTGGGAGAGTTTAGAGAAGATAATATTTAATTGGAAGGAACTGTGGTCCATGGAGTCAAGTCGTATAGGCTTTCTGCTGGGAGCAATGTATGACATGCTTTCATCGCCTCAGGACCTGAAGCAGTGGGTAGGTGAGAATGGAACTTGTCAGGGTAGTCTCTGGAGTTAGTGGAGGAAGAATTGTGGTGGTGGTGGTGGTGGTCATGTGTAGCATGTTTGAGCTTTGGCTTTGAGCAAAGATAATGCTGCCAAATTATGTAGAGACAAGTCATACTACATTAGATGTTTAACAGGTAGAGTACGGTGGTGGGTGTGAGCATTGAGGGGAGTAGCCCTGGGACGCCAAGACTGCTGTTGAGCCTTCCCGAGCTGTCGTGGGCCTAGCTTGACAAAACATCAGTGAAGGGAGGTGCCAATTTAATAACCCCAGTGAGATACTGCACACTTTCACCGTGTTGCCAAAGCTTTTGTTATAGATGGTTTCTACGTTGGTATATTAGCATAGCATGCATAATGTTAGTTAGTGAAACGTTTGGCAGAAATTGAGTCAGTTGACTCTTGCAGTGTTATTCTGCATTAAATTGGCACCTTGTGTAATGTAAAACTAATACAGCAACTTTTATTAAAAAATTTTTAAAAAAAACTAAAAAAAAAAAACCTCAGACTAAAAACCTTGCTCTGAGGCTCAGTTCTGGGGCTGTTCTGTAACTAGTTTTCTAATAAATAATACATTTCGCAATTTCTGATCAATTCATATCAATTTCAGGTTTAAATGAACGACTTCAGGTGAGTCCCCGCCAACTTCTGGATTAAGCCTCGGCCCTCCGAGTACGGATACGATACAGATAATTTAGTTGGTTTAACATACAAATATAGATTTGTATGTACTTGCTCGTCCCTACATATAGAATGACATTTTATATTCCAGTTCTGGAACAAAGTTGGTATGAGCCTAGCAAAATATTTTGGAATTTGTATATAATTAACAAAATCCAAAATATGTTTTGTAATTATTGGCAAGGAGCTTCCAGAGAATTGTTTGACAGTCTTTTCTTTACTCTGTGAAAAATACAGGGACTATTCTGAAAAAGTGGGTTTTGCATTTTTTTTTTAATTTTGCAAAAAATAATTATAGGCAGAAATGGGCCTGGCCTATAACAGCACTTTCATCATCTTTTATGAAGCTGCTTATAAAACATGATGAACATAAAGTATTTGAATCTGTGTCTTACGGTCTAGGAGTTATTGAACAATTACGCATTAACCATTATTAGAGTGACCCCTAAGGTTTAACAGGTGTCATTTATTTTCTTTTGCTGACTTGACAAATAATAATACATTGTAAAAATCTTAACGAAAACAATAGGCTTCCACCACTGTTGGTTCTTGGACCCCTAATACCAAATGCTCAAATGGCCATCTATACTTGGACCGGCGTCAATATCCCTGGGCGGCCCACCTAAGTAAGTCTATTGTTTGAACCTTCCATGAGCTAGTAGGAAAAAGGTAATGAGCTACTGGTAGCTTGCGAGACCCGTTATCAACACGCTGTTAAGGAAGCGCTGTGTAAAACGTTTAGATAGATTAGACTTTCACTCAGATGTCTTTAGAGTACCATCATTTACAATCCGACCAACATTCAATATTTTACATATAATTCATAAATAGGTTTTTAGTGTCTTACCACTAGACATTAACAGAGGGACTGTCATGGGTAATTATGGAGAAGATTGAATTATTACAATGCCAACTTTTTAGACTTGTTGTATCCTATCTCATAATGATACACGGGTGGCATTTGTGTACAGGATTGGATTTCTTTTTTCCACATGTGCCCAACGTAACACACATTTTTGTTTTTTTATGTAAACAAAAGGTTATTTTTCATCTGACAATTCTGTTAGAGCTGTGAATTTTCTCAGCACATAGCTTAATACCACTGTCAAACTTAAGCTGTTATTAAGCTCAAGCTGGTTATGTGTATTTGTGGGTCATGACTTTTGTTGAATGTTGCATGCAGCAGTTTGGGTGTGTGAAATTACTCCACATCGCATACTTTAATGTAATTATGATGTACTGTGTGTGGCATGCGATCATGTGCATGTGTTGCGTGCAGAAATCGAGACAGCTAGCGGATCAAAACAACTTAATAACATTCCAGAAGTTTCCGTGAGTGTCTGTGGTTAAAGCCTGAGGAAAAATGAAGAAAGCAAAAGTTGAATCCACACGCAAGGAAAGGAGATTAGAGGCGAGGTGAGAAATAAGTGGAGAAAACAACTGGCTTTCCCATCTGAGCTAAAGCTGCAATCCATTAAATGTATTTTAAATCTGACACAGTTCTTGAGCCGGTGTCATCTTTTCTGTGGCATTCACCTTTATTACAAAGGTTGACTTGACAGCATGTTAGGATGAAAACTAATCATTATGACTTTGTGTCAGAGATAGCCATAGCCAGAGGCATGTATTTGGGGTTGTCTGTCTTCAGGCAATTTCTTCAAACTTAGCAGAAACATTTACTCGATACAGAGGATGAATTGATTTGATTTTGGGGGTCAAAGGTCATGGTCACTATGACCTTAATTTGACAAATTTACATGAACCGCATATCAAAGGAGCGCCTGGATGGATTTTCTTCAAATGTTACACAATAGTTCACTTGGTGTCAGTGACTAACACTAATTAATGTTTGGTGGTCAAAGATCAAAATTCAAGGTCACACATACATCTGATGTGTTTTGCGAGCAGGTGTAGCCAAACGGCTCGCTCGCTGTGACACAGGAAGTTGATGTTTAAGGTCAAAGGATGCTTGAAACCTCACGAAACGTGTGACATACTTCTGGCGAAGTGAGACGATACATCTGATGTGTGTTTTGCGAGTGGGCGTGGCCAAACGGCTCGCCATCGCTCCCTGCTGGAGACAGGAAACGAGACAAAAATAGCAACTTTAAGCAAGGATATGGGGCCCCTCGCGTGCTGCACGTCGGGGAGACGGCTTCAGGGAGGCGGCGCACAGGAGTGCGAGGGCCCGTATATCACTGCTTGCAGTTTTAATTACATGTTATATCTGTTGGTTTAGTGATGAAGAATGTGAAGTCACAATCGTATGTATTTCCTCTACATGTGTCAATTTTTCTTCTAATTTGTTGTTATCTTACATTGCTGCAGTTTTAGCAATATTTAATTTTAACGTATTCAAAATAAAATGTTGATGGAGAATGAGAGCCAGAAATCCTGAACTTCACCTTTTGACTCAAGCTTGTGATGCTGCAGGAGCAGGAATTTCAGAAGTAATGTAGACAGAAGAGGCACATTAGCTTTTTTTGAGGGATAGAGGGAGTGTGCGTGCATCTAAAAATAATTTTAACTCCCAACAACAATAATTACAGAACTATGCGGAGTCCCAATGGCCAAAGGCACTCTGACAACACATACTCTGCACATACTCAAATGTGTGTGTCAAATTCCGAAATAGATAAGGTAATAGAAAAAAATATATAAAAGTGGAACAAGCTTAGAAAGATAAGCAGAGACAGTTTTGGGACAGAGACTTTACAATAACAATGCGGAGAAGACTGAAACACAAGAAGGAGCGCAACATGCTGCGAGACAACATAAGCAGCTGAAAATTTGTCAGAAAATTTCTGTCAGAAATTTGCAGGTCACAACAGCAAAGCATACATAAAAGACAAAAATGCGAAAGAGAAGACAAGAAGCATCTGCCAGCAGCAGATTAAATGCAGACGGGACTTGATGGAGAGATATTTGGGTTTAGGCTTGACAGTAAGAGGTACAAAATACTAGAAACTCAGTGGAAGAGAAAAAGAGATAGCCTGAACAGACTAATTGGAAACTGTAAAAAAAAAAAAAAAGCTCTTCAAGAATTGATCATGTCTTCCTCCTCCTTGTGCTTCAAATCAGTCCCTGTGGCAGTGGGGCCTTTGGAAGCATCCGGTGCTCTCACCACCTCGTACTCTTCCTCCCTGCGTGCCACTCCTACACAGTTTCGTCGCCGCTGTCGGGTCCTGTACCCAGCCCATCAGAGCAGGACTCCCACACTACGAGAAGACCCAGACCGGGCCCTCCGCTGGCTCCTGCTCCTCTGTGTGCTCGTTTTTTGCAGATATGCACCGAAGAGACTAACAGGTAGGTTCGTACAAACTAGTGCACCATGTTTTGGCTCACAACTGATTGAATCAGAGCACAGTGGAAAGTCTTGTTTCTGAGTGAAGGTGCAGATCAGGAAAAATTGCAATCAGGTATTAATTGATGGCAACACTAAGTATTGTTTTGAGCATATTAGATAGGCAGTTAGCTTTGCTAAATGTCTATTTTATACTAGGTTAATCATCTTCGCACACAACCATAGTCACACTATAAACATACAGTATGAAAGAAATCATTTTGGCACATGAATTTGAAGACATTTTAGTAGCAGTCTTTTGGAAATTTCTTTTAGTCACTTTAGGGATCAAAAACTGACAAATTATTAACACTGCATTAAAACAGGGTCTGATTTGTATTTTGAGATTTAGTTATTATTCATTTTTGAAAAATATATAATTTTCATTATTTTAATCATTACTTTTGTTTTTGCCTTGTATTTGTTATGAAAGTTTCCTGTGAATACTTTTAGAACACTAACATATACAGTTTGTACATACTGAAAAAAAAATCTATTACAATCAAATGGCTTTCTGAAGAAATTCTCAAATACAGCATAAAACTGCATTACAGTGCCACGGCTTAAACTAAGTGTTTACGAACAACTATCCTACTCAGAACTATGGCAAATGGGATACACTACATGGCCAAAGTGGTTTCAAATCACTTTGTGTGGACAATTTCTCAGAAAACAGCATTTCAAGTCTCACTTCTCAGCCTAATGTAAAACTGCATTACAGTGCCACGGCATAAACTAAGTGTTTACATACAAGTTTCCTACTCAGAACTATGGCACTACATGGCCAAAGTGGTTTCAAATCACTTTGTGTCTGCAATTTCTCAGAAAACACAATTTTTCAAAAACATCCTTATCTAAGCGAGAGAAGCTCAAATACAACATAAAACTGCATTACAGTGCCATGACTTAAACTAAGTGTTTACGAACAAATTTCTTCATCTGTACTACGGCAAATGGGATACACTACTTGGCCAAAGTGGTTTCAAGTCACTTTGTGTGGACAATTTCACAGGAAACACAATGTTTCAAAAACAGCCTTATCTCAGCGAGAGAAGCTCAAATACAGCATAAAACTGCATTACAGTGCCACGGCATAAACTAAGTGTCTACATACAAGTTTCCTTCTTAGAACTATGGCAAATGGGATACACTACATGGCCAAAGTGGTATCAAGTCACTTTGTGTGGACAATTTCACAGGAAACACAACGTTTCAAAAACAGCCTTATCTCAGCGAGAAAAGCTCAAATACAACGTAAAACTGCATTACAGTGCCATGACATGAACTAAGTCTTTACGAACAAATTTCTTCATCGGTGGTATGGCAAATGGGATAAACTACATGGCCTAAGTGGTTTCAAGTCACTTTGTGTTGACAATTTCACAGAAAACACAACGTTTCAAAAACAGCCTTATCTCAGTGAGAGAAGCTCAAATGCAGCATAAAACTGCATTAAAGTGCCACGGTTTAAACTAAGTGTTTACGAACAAGTATCCTACTCAGAACTATGGCAAATGGGATACACTACATGGCCAAAGTGGTTTCGAGTCACTTTGTGTGGACAATTTCACAGGAAACACAATGTTTCAAAAACAGCCTTATCTCAGCGAGAGAAGCTCAAATACAACGTAAAACTGCATTACAGTGCCATGACTTAAATTAAGTGTTTACTAACAAATTTCTTCATCTGTACCAAATAAGTCATACTATAGAATGTCGTCTAAAATATGACCAAAAAAGTCACACTATAGCATGTCGTCTAAAATATGACCAAAAAAGTCAAACTATAGCATGTCGTGTAAAATATGATAAAAAAGTAATACTATAGCATGTCGTCTATAATATGACCAAAAAAGTCACACTGTAGCATGTCGTCTAATTTATGACCAAAAAAGTCACACTATAGCATGTCCTCTAAAATATGATAAAAAAAAGTCATACTATAGCATGTCGTCCAAAATATGATAAAAAAGTCATACTATAGCATGTTGTCCGAAATATGATAAAAAAAAGGTCACAAATAATAATAAATATAACCTTCCCAGCATTCAATTAAAAACTATTGAAATTTTGCAATCAAGTAATACTAACCGACATAATCAATATACTTTTCATGTGACAATGTGGAGGACAATACAGCAATTAGAAAAACTAGACACATCAACGAGTTTAACACATCACCCCAAAAAATATAACAAAAATCTGATCAAAATGATAGTTATACATTTGAAAATAACTCGCTAAATACATTATCGACCTAGTATATACAATGTTTTCAATCACAGTAGCATGGTAGTAGCAAAATAAGTAAATAAGCACAAAACTAATGTTTAAAAATAAATTCAGGTATAAATTATTTTTTTTCCTTTTGCAGACATCAGCATGAACAATAGGAAACAAAATAAAATGTGAAAATGACAGCATGTTTTTTACGGATAAAATTTGATAAAAAAAAGTCACACTATAGCATGTCGTCTAAAATATGACTACATGGCCAAAGTGGTTTCAAATCACTTTGTGTCTGCAATTTCTCAGAAAACAACATTTCAAGTCTCACTTCTCAGCCTAATGTAAAACTGCATTACAGTGCCATGACTTGAACTAAGTGTTTACGAACAAATTTCTTCATCAGTAGTATGGCAAATGGGAAACACTCCATGGCCAAAGTGGTTTCAAGTCACTTTGTGTGGACAATTTCACAGGAAACACAATGTTTCAAAAACAGCCTTATCTCAGCGAGAGAAGCTCAAATACAACATAAAACTGCATTACAGTGCCATGACTGAAACTAAGTGTTTACTAACAAATTTCTTCATCAGTAGTATGGCAAATGGGAAACACTCCATGGCCAAAGTGGTTTCAAGTCACTTTGTGTGGACAATTTCACAGGAAACACAATGTTTCAAAAACAGCCTTATCTCAGCGAGACAAGCTCAAATACAGCGTAAAACTGCATTACAGTGCCATGATTTAAACTAAGTGTTTATGAACAAATTTCTTCATCTGTACCAAAAAAGTCATACTATAGCATGTCGTCCAAAATATGATTAAAAAAAGTCATACTATAGCACGTCGTCTAAAATATGATAAAAAAAAGTCATACTATAGCATGTCGTCTAAAATATGATAAAAAAAAGTCACACTATAGCATGTCGTCTAAAATATGACTACATGGCCAAAGTGGTTTCAAGTCACTTTGTGTCTGCAATTTCTCAGAAAACAGCATTTCAAGTCTCACTTCTCAGCCTAATGTAAATCTGCATCACAGCGCCACGGCATAAACGAAGTGTTTACATACAAGTTTCCTTCTTAGAACTATGGCAAATGGGATACACTACATGGCCAAAGTGGTTTCAAGTCACTTTGTGTTGACAATTTCACAGAAAACACAATGTTTCAAAAACAGCCTTATCTCAACCAGAGAAGCTCAAATACATTGTAAAACTGCATTACAGTTCCATGACTTAAACTAAGTGTTTACGAACAAATTTCTTCATCAGTACTATGGCAAATGGGATACACTACATGGCCAAAGTGGTTTCAAGTCACTTTGTGCGGACAATTTCACAGGAAACACAATGTTTCAAAAACAGCCTTATCTCAGCGAGAGAAGCTCAAATACAGCATAAAACTGCATTGCAGTGCCACGGCATAAACTAAATGTTTACATACAAGTTTCCTTCTTAGAACTATGGCAAATGGGATACACTACATGGACATAGTGGTTTTAAATCACTTTGTGTCTGCAATTTCACAGGAAACACAATGTTTCAAAAACAGCCTTATCTCAGCGAGACAAGCTCAAATACAGCTTAAAACTGCATTACGGTGCCATGATTTAAACTAAGTGTTTACGAACAAATTTCTTCATCTGTACCAAAAAAGTCATACTATAGCATGTCGTCCAAAATATGATTAAAAAAAAGTCACACTATAGCATGTCGTCCAAAATATGGTAAAAAAGTCATACTACAGCATGTCATCCAAAATATGATAAAAAAGTCATACTATAGCATGTCGTCCAAAATATGATAAAAAAGTCATACTATAGCATGTCGTCCAAAATATGGTAAAAAAGTCATACTATAGCATGTCGTCTAAAATATGACCAAAAAAATCACGCTATAGCATGTCGTCCAAAATATGATTAAAAAAAGTCATACTATAGCATGTCGTCCAAAATATGATAAAAAAGTCATACTACAGCATGTAGTACAAAATATGTTAAAAAAGTCATACTATAGCATGTCGTCTAAAATATGACCAAAAAAAATACGCTATATCATGTCGTCTAAAATATGATAAAAAAGTCACACTATAGCATGTCGTCTAAAATATGACCAAAAAAGTCATACTATAGCATGTCGTCTAAAATATGACTACATGGCCAAAGTGGTATCAAGTCACTTTGTGTGGACAATTTCACAGGAAACACAATGTTTCAAAAACAGCCTTATCTCAGCGAGAGAAGCTCAAATACAACATAAAACTGCATTGCAGTGCCTTGACTTGAACTAAGTGTTTACGAACAAATTTCTTCATCTGTACCAAAAAAGTCATACTATAGCATGTCGTCCAAAATATGATTAAAAAAAGTCATACTATAGCATGTCGTCTAAAATATGATAAAAAAATAGTCATACGAGAGCATGTCGTCGAAAATATGATTAAAAAAAAGTCACACTATAGCATGTCGTCTAAAATATGACTACATGGCCAAAGTGGTGTCAAGTCACTTTGTGTGGACAATTTCACAGGAAACACAATGTTTCAAAAACAGCCTTATCTCAGCGAGAGAAGCTCAAATACAACTTAAAACTGCATTGCAGTGCCTTGACTTAAACTAAGTGTTTACGAATAAATTTCTTCATCAGTACTACGGCAAATGGGATACACTACATGGCCAAAGTGGTTTCAAGTCACTTTGTGTTGACAATTTCACAGAAAACACAATGTTTCAAAAACAGCCTTATCTCAGCCAGAGAAGCTCAAATACATTGTAAAACTGCATTACAGTTCCATGACTTAAACTAAGTGTTTACGAACAAATTTCTTCATCAGTACTATGGCAAATGGGATACACTACATGGCCAAAGTGGTTTCAAGTCACTTTGTGTGGACAATTTCACAGGAAACACAATGTTTCAAAAACAGCCTTATCTCAGCGAGAGAAGCTCAAATACAGCATAAAACTGCATTACAGTTCCATGACTTAAACTAAGTGTTCACGAATAAATTTCTTCATCTGTACCAAAAAAGTCATACTATAGCATGTCATCTAAAATATGATAAAAAAAAGTCACACTATAGCATGTCGTCTAATTTATGACCAAAAAAGTCACACTGTAGCATGTCGTCCAAAATATTATAAAAAAGTCATACTATAGCATGTCGTCCAAAATATGATTAAAAAAAGTCATGCTATAGCACGTCGTCTAAAATATGACCAAAAAAGTCACACGATAGCATGTCGTCTAAAATATGACTACATGGCCGAAGTGGTTTCAAATCACTTTGTGTCTACAATTTCTCAGAAAACAACATTTCAAGTCTCACTTCTCAGCCTAATGTAAAACTGCATTACAGTGCCATGACTTGAACTAAGTGTTTACGAACAAATTTCTTCATCAGTAGTATGGCAAATGGGATACACTACATGGCCAAAGTGGTATCAAGTCACTTTGTGTGGACAAGTTCACAGGAAACGCAATGTTTCAAAAACAGCCTTATCTCAGCGAGAGAAGCTCAAATACAACGTAAAACTGCATTACAGTGCCATGACTTAAACTAAGTGTTTACGAATAAATTTCTTCATCTGTAACAAAAAAGTCATACTATAGCATGTCGTCTAAAATATGATAAAAAAGTCATACTATAGAATGTCGTCTAAATTATGATCAAAAAAGTCACACTATAACATGTCGTCTAAAATATGACTACATGGCCAAAGTGGTTTCAAGTCACTTTGTTTCTGCAATTTCTCAGAAAACAGCATTTCAACTCTCACTTCTCAGCCTAATGTAAAACTGCATCACAGCGCCACGGCTTAAACTAAGTGTTTACGAACAAATTTCTTCATCTGTACCAAAAAAGTCATACTATTGCATGTCGTCCAAAATATGATAAAAAAGTCATACTATAGCATGTCGTCTAAAATATGACCAAAAAAGTCACACAAGAGTATGTCGTCTAAAATATGACCAAAAAAGTCACATTATAGCATGTCGTCTAAAATATGACTACATGGCCGAAGTGGTTTCAAATCACTTTGTGTCTGCAATTTCTCAGAAAACAGCATTTCAAATCTCACTTCTCAGCCTAATGTAAAGTTTTACATTACAGTGCCATGACTTGAACTAAGTGTTTGCGAACAAATTTCTTCATCTATACCAAAAAAGTCACACTATAGCATGTCGTCCAAAATATGATAAAAAAAAAAAAGTCATACGAGAGCATGTCGTCCAAAATATGATAAAAAAAAAGTCACACTATAGCATGTCGTCTAAATTATGACTACATTACCAAAGTGGTTTCAAGTCACTTTGTTTCTGCAATTTCTCAGAAAACAGCATTTCAAGTCTCACTTCTCAGCCTAATGTAAATCTGCATCACAGAGCCACGGCTTAAACTAAGTGTTTACGAACAAATTTCTTCATCAGTAGTATGGCAAATGGGATACACTACATGGCCAAAGTTGTTTCAAGTCACTTTGTGTGGACAATTTCACAGGAAACACAATGTTTCAAAAACAGCCTTATCTCAGCGAGAGAAGCTCAAATACAACATAAAACTGCATTACAGTGCCATGACATAAACTAAGTGTTCACGAATAAATTTCTTCATCTGTACCAAAAAAGTCATACTATAGCATGTCATCTAAAATATGATAAAAAAAAGTCACACTATAGCATGTCGTCTAATTTATGACCAAAAAAGTCACACTGTAGCATGTCGTCCAAAATATTATAAAAAAGTCATACTATAGCATGTCGTCCAAAATATGATTAAAAAAAGTCATGCTATAGCACGTCGTCTAAAATATGACCAAAAAAGTCACACGATAGCATGTCGTCTAAAATATGACTACATGGCCGAAGTGGTTTCAAATCACTTTGTGTCTACAATTTCTCAGAAAACAACATTTCAAGTCTCACTTCTCAGCCTAATGTAAAACTGCATTACAGTGCCATGACTTGAACTAAGTGTTTACGAACAAATTTCTTCATCAGTAGTATGGCAAATGGGATACACTACATGGCCAAAGTGGTATCAAGTCACTTTGTGTGGACAAGTTCACAGGAAACGCAATGTTTCAAAAACAGCCTTATCTCAGCGAGAGAAGCTCAAATACAACGTAAAACTGCATTACAGTGCCATGACTTAAACTAAGTGTTTACGAATAAATTTCTTCATCTGTAACAAAAAAGTCATACTATAGCATGTCGTCTAAAATATGATAAAAAAGTCATACTATAGAATGTCGTCTAAATTATGATCAAAAAAGTCACACTATAACATGTCGTCTAAAATATGACTACATGGCCAAAGTGGTTTCAAGTCACTTTGTTTCTGCAATTTCTCAGAAAACAGCATTTCAACTCTCACTTCTCAGCCTAATGTAAAACTGCATCACAGCGCCACGGCTTAAACTAAGTGTTTACGAACAAATTTCTTCATCTGTACCAAAAAAGTCATACTATTGCATGTCGTCCAAAATATGATAAAAAAGTCATACTATAGCATGTCGTCTAAAATATGACCAAAAAAGTCACACAAGAGTATGTCGTCTAAAATATGACCAAAAAAGTCACATTATAGCATGTCGTCTAAAATATGACTACATGGCCGAAGTGGTTTCAAATCACTTTGTGTCTGCAATTTCTCAGAAAACAGCATTTCAAATCTCACTTCTCAGCCTAATGTAAAGTTTTACATTACAGTGCCATGACTTGAACTAAGTGTTTGCGAACAAATTTCTTCATCTATACCAAAAAAGTCACACTATAGCATGTCGTCCAAAATATGATAAAAAAAAAAAAGTCATACGAGAGCATGTCGTCCAAAATATGATAAAAAAAAAGTCACACTATAGCATGTCGTCTAAATTATGACTACATTACCAAAGTGGTTTCAAGTCACTTTGTTTCTGCAATTTCTCAGAAAACAGCATTTCAAGTCTCACTTCTCAGCCTAATGTAAATCTGCATCACAGAGCCACGGCTTAAACTAAGTGTTTACGAACAAATTTCTTCATCAGTAGTATGGCAAATGGGATACACTACATGGCCAAAGTTGTTTCAAGTCACTTTGTGTTGACAATTTCACAGAAAACACAATGTTTCAAAAACAGCCTTATCTCAGCGAGAGAAACTCAAATACAGCATAAAACTGCATTACAGTGCCACGGCATAATCTAGGTGTTTACATACAAGTTTCCTTCTTAGAACTATGGCAAATGGGATACACTACATGGCCAAAGTGGTTTCAAGTCACTTTGTTTCTGCAATTTCTCAGAAAACAGCATTTCAAGTCTGACTTCTCAGCCTAATGTAAATCTGCATTACAGTGCCATGACTTGAACTAAGTGTTTCCGACCACATTTCTTCATCTGTACCAAAAAAGTCATACTATAGCATGTCGTCCAAAATATGATTAAAAAAAGTCATACTATAGCACGTCGTCTAAAATATGATAAAAAAGTCACACTACAGCATGTCGTCTAAAATATGATAAAAAAGTCATACTATAGCATGTCGTCTAAATTATGACCAAAAAAGTCACACTATAGCATGTCGTCTGAAATATGACTACAAGGCCAAAGTGGTTTCAAGTCAGTTTGTGTCTGCAATTTCTCAGAAAACAGCATTTCAAGTCTCACTTCTCAGCCTAATGTAAAACTGCATCACAGCGCCACGGCTTAAACTAAGTGTTTACGAACAAATTTCTTCATCTGTACCAAAAAAGTCATACTATAGCACGTCGTCTAAAATATGACCAAAAAAGTCACACTATAGCATGTCGTCTAAAATATGATAAAAAAAAAAGTCATACGAGAGCATGTCGTCCAAAATATGATAAAAAAGTCACACAAGAGCATGTCATCTAAAATATGACTACATGGCTGAAGTGGTTTCCAATCACTTTGTGTCTGCAATTTCTCAGAAAACAGCATTTCAAGTCTCACTTCTCAGCCTAATGTACAGTTTTACATTACAGTGCCACGGCTTAAACTAAGTGTTTACTAACAAATTTCTTCATCAGTACTATGGCAAATGGGATACATGGCCAAAGTGGTTTCAAGTCACTTTGTCTTGACAATTTCACAGAAAACACAATGTTTCAAAAACAGCCTTATCTCAGCGAGAGAAGCTCAAATACAGCATAAAACTGCATTACAGTGCCACGGCATAAACTAAGTGTTTACATACAAGCTTCCTTGTTAGAACTATGGCAAATGGGATACACTACATGGCCAAAGTGGTTTCAAGTCACTTTGTGTTGACAATTTCACAGAAAACACAATGTTTCAAAAACAGCTTTATCTCAGTGAGAGAAGCTCATATACAGCATAAAACTGCATTACAGTTCCATGACTTAAACTAAGTGTTTCCGAACAAATTTCTTCATCAGTACTATGGCAAATGGGATACACTACATGGCCAAAGTGGTTTCAAGTCACTTTGTGTTGACAATTTCACAGAAAACACAATGTTTCAAAAACAGCTTTATCTCAGTGAGAGAAGCTCAAATACAGCATAAAACTGCATTACAGTTCCATGACTTGAACTAAGTGTTTCCGAACAAATTTCTTCATCAGTACTATGGCAAATGGGATACACTACATGGCCAAAGTGGTTTCAAGTCACTTTGTGTTGACAATTTCACAGAAAACACAATGTTTCAAAAACAGCCTTATCTCAGCTAGAGAAGCTCAAATACAGCTTAAAACAGCATTACAGTGCCACGGCATAAACTAAGTGTTTACATACAAGCTTCCTTGTTAGAACTATGGCAAATGGGATACACTACATGGCCAAAGTGGTTTCAAGTCACTTGGTGTCTGCAATTTCTCAGAAAACAGCATTTCAAGTCTCACTCCTCAGCCTAATGTAAAACTGCATTACAGTGCCATGACTTGAACTAAGGGTTTACGACCAAATTTCTTCATCAGTAGTATGGCAAATGGGATACACTACATGGCCAAAGTGGTTTCAAGTCACTTTGTGTTGACAATTTCACAGAAAACACAACGTTTCAAAAACAGCCTTATCTCAGTGAGAGAAGCTCAAATACAGCATAAAACTGCATTACAGTTCCATGACTTAAACTAAGTGTTTCCGAACAAATTTCTTCATCAGTACTATGGCAAATGGGATACACTACATGGCCAAAGTGGTTTCAAGTCACTTTGTGTTGACAATTTCACAGAAAACACAATGTTTCAAAAACAGCCTTATCTCAGCGAGAGAAGCTCAAATACAGCATAAAACTGCATTACAGTGCCACGGCATAAACTAAGTGTTTACATACAAGCTTCCTTGTTAGAACTATGGCAAATGGGATACACTACATGGCCAAAGTGGTTTCAAGTCACTTGGTGTATGCAATTTCTCAGAAAACAGCATTTCAAGTCTCACTTCTCAGCCTAATGTAAAACTGCATTACAGTGCCATGACTTGAACTAAGGGTTTACGACCAAATTTCTTCATCAGTAGTATGGCAAAAGGGATACACTACATGGCCAAAGTGGTTTCAAGTCACTTTGTGTTGACAATTTCACAGAAAACACAATGTTTCAAAAACAGCCTTATCTCAGCGAGAGAAGCTCAAATACAGCATAAAACTGCATTACAGTTCCATGACTTAAACTAAGTGTTTACGAACAAATTTCTTCATCAGTAGTATGGCAAATGGGATACACTACATGGCCAAAGTGGTTTCAAGTCACTTTGTTTTGACAATTTCACAGAAAACACAATGTTTCAAAAACAGCCTTATCTCAGCGAGAGAAGCTCAAATACAGCATAAAACTGCATTACAGTGCCACGGCATAAACTAAGTGTTTACATACAAGCTTCCTTGTTAGAACTATGGCAAATGGGATACACTACATGGCCAAAGTGGTTTCAAGTCACTTTGTGTTGACAATTTCACAGAAAACACAACGTTTCAAAAACAGCCTTATCTCAGTGAGAGAAGCTCAAATACAGCATAAAACTGCATTACAGTTCCATGACTTAAACTAAGTGTTTCCGAACAAATTTCTTCATCAGTACTATGGCAAATGGGATACACTACATGGCCAAAGTGGTTTCAAGTCACTTTGTGTTGACAATTTCACAGAAAACTCAATGTTTCAAAAACAGCTTTATCTCAGCGAGAGAAGCTCAAATACAGCATAAAACTGCATTACAGTGCCACGGCATAAACTAAGTGTTTACATACAAGCTTCCTTGTTAGAACTATGGCAAATGGGATACACTACATGGCCAAAGTGGTTTCAAGTCACTTGGTGTCTACAATTTGTCAGAAAACAGCATTTCAAGTCTCACTTCTCAGCCTAATGTAAAACTGCATTACAGTGCCATGACTTGAACTAAGGGTTTACGACCAAATTTCTTCATCAGTAGTATGGCAAAAGGGATACACTACATGGCCAAAGTGGTTTCAAGTCACTTTGTGTGGACAATTTCACAGAAAACACAATGTTTCAAAAACAGCCTTATCTCAGCGAGAGAAGCTCAAATACAGCATAAAACTGCATTACAGTGCCACGGCATAAACTAAGTGATTACATACAAGCTTCCTTGTTAGAACTATGGCAAATGGGATACACTACGTGGCCAAAGTGGTTTCAAGTCACTTTGTGTGGACAATTTCACAGAAAACACAATGTTTCAAAAACAGACTTATCTCAGTGAGAGACGCTCAAAGACAGCATAAAACTGCATTACAGTTCCATGACTTAAACTAAGTGTTTACGAACAAATTTCTTCATCAGTACTATGGCAAATGGGATACACTACATGGCCAAAGTGGTTTCAAGTCACTTTGTGTTGACAATTTCACAGAAAACACAACGTTTCTAAAACAGCCTTATCTCAGTGAGAGAAGCTCAAATACAGCATAAAACTGCATTACAGTTCCATGACTTGAACTAAGTGTTTACGAACAAATTTCTTCATCAGTAGTATGGCAAAAGGGATACACTACATGGCCAAAGTGGTTTCGAGTCACGTTGTGTTGACAATTTCACAGAAAACACAATGTTTCAAAAACAGCCTTATCTCAGCGAGAGAAGCTCAAATACAGCATAAAACTGCATTACAGTGCCACGGCATAAACTAAGTGTTTACATACAAGCTTCCTTGTTAGAACTATGGCAAATGGGATACACTACATGGCCAAAGTGGTTTCAAGTCACTTTGTGTGGACAATTTCACAGAAAACACAATGTTTCAAAAACAGCCTTATCTCAGTGAGAGACGCTCAAAGACAGCATAAAACTGCATTACATTTCCATGACTTAAACTAAGTGTTTACGAACAAATTTCTTCATCAGTACTATGGCAAATGGGATACACTACATGGCCAAAGTTGTTTCAAGTCACTTTGTGTGGACAATTTCACAGAAAACACAATGTTTCAAAAACAGCCTTATCTCAGCGAGAGAAGCTCAAATACAGCATAAAACTCCATTACAGTGCCACGCCATAAACTAAGTGTTTACATACAAGCTTCCTTCTTAGCACTATGGCAAATGGGATACACTACATGGCCAAAGTGGTTTCAAGTCACTTTGTGTCTGCAATTTCTCAGAAAACATCATTTCAAGTCTCACTCCTCAGCCTAATGTAAAACTGCATTACAGTGCCATGACTTGAACTAAGGGTTTACGACCAAATTTCTTCATCAGTAGTATGGCAAAAGGGATACACTGCATGGCCAAAGTGGTTTCAAGTCACTTTGTGTTGACAATTTCACAGAAAACACAATGTTTCAAAAACAGCCTTATCTCAGCGAGAGAAGCTCAAATACAGCATAAAACTGCATTACAGTTCCATGACTTAAACTAAGTGTTTACGAACAAATTTCTTCATCAGTAGTATGGCAAATGGGATACACTACATGGCCAAAGTGGTTTCAAGTCACTTTGTTTTGACAATTTCACAGAAAACACAATGTTTCAAAAACAGCCTTATCTCAGCGAGAGAAGCTCAAATACAGCATAAAACTGCATTACAGTGCCACGGCATAAACTAAGTGTTTACATACAAGCTTCCTTGTTAGAACTATGGCAAATGGGATACACTACATGGCCAAAGTGGTTTCAAGTCACTTTGTGTTGACAATTTCACAGAAAACACAACGTTTCAAAAACAGCCTTATCTCAGTGAGAGAAGCTCAAATACAGCATAAAACTGCATTACAGTTCCATGACTTAAACTAAGTGTTTCCGAACAAATTTCTTCATCAGTACTATGGCAAATGGGATACACTACATGGCCAAAGTGGTTTCAAGTCACTTTGTGTTGACAATTTCACAGAAAACTCAATGTTTCAAAAACAGCTTTATCTCAGCGAGAGAAGCTCAAATACAGCATAAAACTGCATTACAGTGCCACGGCATAAACTAAGTGTTTACATACAAGCTTCCTTGTTAGAACTATGGCAAATGGGATACACTACATGGCCAAAGTGGTTTCAAGTCACTTGGTGTCTGCAATTTGTCAGAAAACAGCATTTCAAGTCTCACTTCTCAGCCTAATGTAAAACTGCATTACAGTGCCATGACTTGAACTAAGGGTTTACGACCAAATTTCTTCATCAGTAGTATGGCAAAAGGGATACACTACATGGCCAAAGTGGTTTCAAGTCACTTTGTGTGGACAATTTCACAGAAAACACAATGTTTCAAAAACAGCCTTATCTCAGTGAGAGACGCTCAAATACAGCATAAAACTGCATTACAGTTCCATGACTTAAACTAAGTGTTTACGAACAAATTTCTTCATCAGTACAATGCAAATGGGATACACTACATGGCCAAAGTGGTTTCAAGTCACTTTGTGTGGACAATTTCACAGAAAACACAATGTTTCAAAAACAGCCTTATCTCAGCGAGAGAAGCTCAAATACAGCATAAAACTGCATTACAGTGCCACGGCATAAACTAAGTGATTACATACAAGCTTCCTTGTTAGAACTATGGCAAATGGGATACACTACGTGGCCAAAGTGGTTTCAAGTCACTTTGTGTGGACAATTTCACAGAAAACACAATGTTTCAAAAACAGACTTATCTCAGTGAGAGACGCTCAAAGACAGCATAAAACTGCATTACAGTTCCATGACTTAAACTAAGTGTTTACGAACAAATTTCTTCATCAGTACTATGGCAAATGGGATACACTACATGGCCAAAGTTGTTTCAAGTCACTTTGTGTGGACAATTTCACAGAAAACACAATGTTTCAAAAACAGCCTTATCTCAGCGAGAGAAGCTCAAATACAGCATAAAACTCCATTACAGTGCCACGCCATAAACTAAGTGTTTACATACAAGCTTCCTTGTTAGAACTATGGCAAATGGGATACACTACATGGCCAAAGTGGTTTCAAGTCACTTTGTGTTGACAATTTCACAGAAAACACAACGTTTCTAAAACAGCCTTATCTCAGTGAGAGAAGCTCAAATACAGCATAAAACTGCATTACAGTTCCATGACTTGAACTAAGTGTTTACGAACAAATTTCTTCATCAGTAGTATGGCAAAAGGGATACACTACATGGCCAAAGTGGTTTCGAGTCACGTTGTGTTGACAATTTCACAGAAAACACAATGTTTCAAAAACAGCCTTATCTCAGCGAGAGAAGCTCAAATACAGCATAAAACTGCATTACAGTGCCACGGCATAAACTAAGTGTTTACATACAAGCTTCCTTGTTAGAACTATGGCAAATGGGATACACTACATGGCCAAAGTGGTTTCAAGTCACTTTGTGTGGACAATTTCACAGAAAACACAATGTTTCAAAAACAGCCTTATCTCAGTGAGAGACGCTCAAAGACAGCATAAAACTGCATTACATTTCCATGACTTAAACTAAGTGTTTACGAACAAATTTCTTCATCAGTACTATGGCAAATGGGATACACTACATGGCCAAAGTTGTTTCAAGTCACTTTGTGTGGACAATTTCACAGAAAACACAATGTTTCAAAAACAGCCTTATCTCAGCGAGAGAAGCTCAAATACAGCATAAAACTCCATTACAGTGCCACGCCATAAACTAAGTGTTTACATACAAGCTTCCTTCTTAGCACTATGGCAAATGGGATACACTACATGGCCAAAGTGGTTTCAAGTCACTTTGTGTCTGCAATTTCTCAGAAAACATCATTTCAAGTCTCACTCCTCAGCCTAATGTAAAACTGCATTACAGTGCCATGACTTGAACTAAGGGTTTACGACCAAATTTCTTCATCAGTAGTATGGCAAATGGGATACACTACATGGCCAAAGTGGTTTCAAGTCACTTTGTGTTGACAATTTCACAGAAAACACAACGTTTCAAAAACAGCCTTATCTCAGTGAGAGAAGCTCAAATACAGCATAAAACTGCATTACAGTTCCAAGACTTAAACTAAGTGTTTCCGAACAAATTTCTTCATCAGTACTATGGCAAATGGGATACACTACATGGCCAAAGTGGTTTCAAGTCACTTTGTGTTGACAATTTCACAGAAAACACAATGTTTCAAAAACAGCCTTATCTCAGCGAGAGAAGCTCAAATACAGCATAAAACTGCATTACAGTGCCACGGCATAAACTAAGTGTTTACATACAAGCTTCCTTGTTAGAACTATGGCAAATGGGATACACTACATGGCCAAAGTGGTTTCAAGTCACTTGGTGTCTGCAATTTCTGAGAAAACAGCATTTCAAGTCTCACTTCTCAGCCTAATGTAAAACTGCATTACAGTGCCATGACTTGAACTAAGGGTTTACGACCAAATTTCTTCATCAGTAGTATGGCAAAAGGGATACACTGCATGGCCAAAGTGGTTTCAAGTCACTTTGTGTTGACAATTTCACAGAAAACACAATGTTTCAAAAACAGCCTTATCTCAGCGAGAGAAGCTCAAATACAGCATAAAACTGCATTACAGTTCCATGACTTAAACTAAGTGTTTCCGAACAAATTTCTTCATCAGTAGTATGGCAAATGGGATACACTACATGGCCAAAGTGGTTTCAAGTCACTTTGTTTTGACAATTTCACAGAAAACACAATGTTTCAAAAACAGCTTTATCTCAGCGAGAGAAGCTCAAATACAGCATAAAACTGCATTACAGTGCCACGGCATAAACTAAGTGTTTACATACAAGCTTCCTTGTTAGAACTATGGCAAATGGGATACACTACATGGCCAAAGTGGTTTCAAGTCACTTTGTGTTGACAATTTCACAGAAAACACAACGTTTCTAAAACAGCCTTATCTCAGTGAGAGAAGCTCAAATACAGCATAAAACTGCATTACAGTTCCATGACTTGAACTAAGTGTTTCCGACCAAATTTCTTCATTTGTAACAAAAAAGTCACACTATAGCATGTCGTCTAAAATATGACCAAAAAAGTCACACTGTAGCATGTCGTCTAATTTATAACCAAAAAAGTCACACTATAGCATGTCGTCTAAAATATGATAAAAAACTCACACAATAGTATGTCGTCTAAAATAAGATAAAAAAAGTCATACTACAGCATGTCGTCCAAAATATGATAAAAAAGTCATACTATAGCATGTCGTCTAAATTATGATAAAAAAAAGTCATACGAGAGCATGTCGTCTAAAATATGATAAAAAAAAGTCACAATATAGCATGTCGTCTAAAATATGACTACATGGCCAAAGTGGTTTCAAGTCACTTTGTGTCTGCAATTTCTCAGAAAACAGCATTTCAAGTCTCACTTCTAAGCCTAATGTAAAACTGCATCACAGCGCCACGGCTTAAACGAAGTGTTTACGAACAAATTTCTTCATCTTTACCAAAAAAGTCATACTATAGCATGTCGTCCGAAATATGATTAAAAAAAGTCATACTATAGCACGTCGTCTAAAATATGATAAAAAAGTCACACTACAGCATGTCGTCTAAAATATGACTACAAGGCCAAAGTGGTTTCAAGTCACTTTGTGTCTGCAATTTCTCAGAAAATAGCATTTCAAGTCTCACTTCTCTGCCTAATGTAAAACTGCATTACAGTGCCACGGCATAAACTAAGTGTTTACAAACAAGTTTCCTTCTTAGAACTATGGCAAATGGGATACACTACATGGCCAAAGTGGTTTCAAGTCACTTTGTGTCTTCAATTTCCCAGAAAACAGCATTTCAAGTCTCACTTCTCAGCCTAATGTAAAACTGCATTACAGTGCCATGACTTGAACTAAGGTTTACGACCAAATTTTTCCATCTGTAACAAAAAAGTCATACTATAGTATGTCGCCTAAAATATGACCAAAAAAGTCACACTATAGCATGTCGTCAAAATTATGACCAATAAAGTCACACTATAGCATGTCGTCTAAAATATGATAAAAAAGTCATACTATAGCATGTCGTCTAAAATATGACCAAAAAAAATCATACTATAGCATGTCGTCTAAAATATGATAAAAAAAAGTCATACTATAGCATGTCGTCTAAAATATCACCAAAAAAAATCATACTATAGCATGTCGTCTAAAATATGATAAAAAAAAAAGTCACACTATAGCATGTCGTCTAGAATATGACTACATGGCCAAAGTGGTTTCAAGTCACTTTGTGTCTGCAATTTCTCAGAAAAAAGCATTTCAAGTCTCACTTCTCAACCTAATGTAAAACTGCATCACAGCGCCACGGCTTAAACTAAGTGTTTACGAACAAATTTCCTCATCTGTACCAGAAAAGTCATACTATAGCATGTCGTCCAAAATATGATTAAAAAAAGTCATACTATAGCACGTCGTCTAAAATATGATAAAAAAGTCATACGAGAACATGTCTTCCAAAATATGATAAAAAAGTCATACTATAGCATGTCGTCCAAAATATGATAAAAAAGTCATACTATAGTATGTCGTCTAAAATATGATAAAAAAAGTCATACGAGAGCATGTCATCCAAAATATGATAAAAAAAATGTCATACTATAGCATGTCGTCTAAAATATGACCAAAAAAAAATCATACTATAGCATGTCGTCTAAAATATGATAAAAAAAAAGTCATACGAGAGCATGTCGTCCAAAATATGATAAAAAAAAAGTCACACTATAGCATGTCGTCTAAAATATGACTACATGGCCAAAGTGGTTTCAAGTCACTTTGTTTCTGCAATTTCTCAGAAAACAGCATTTCAAGTCTCACTTCTCAGTCTAATGTAAATCTGCATTACAGTGCCATGACTTGAACTAAGTGTTTCCGACCACATTTCTTCATCTGTAACAAAAAAGTCATACTATAGCATGTCGTCTAAAATATGATAAAAAAGTCATACTATAGCATGTCGTCTAAAATATGACCAAAAAAAATCATACTATAGCATGTCGTCTAAAATATGACTACAAGGCCAAAGTGGTTTCAAGTCACTTTGTGTCTGCAATTTTTCAGAAAACAGCATTTCAAGTCTCACTTCTCAGTCTAATGTAAAACTGCATCACAGCGCCACGGCTTAAACTAAGTGTTTACGACCAAATTTTTTCATCTGTAACAAAAAAGTCATACTTTAGCATGTCGTCTAAAATATGATGAAAAAGTCATACTATAGCATGTCGTCTAAAATATGACAAACAAGTCATACTAAAGCATGTCGTCAAAATTATGACCAAAAAAGTCACACTATATCATGTCGTCTAAAATATGATAAAAAAGTCACACTATAGCATGTATTCTAAAATATGATAAAAAAAAAATAAGTCACACTACAGCATGTCGTCTAAAATATGACTACAAGGCCAAAGTGGTTTCGAGTCACGTTGTGTTGACAATTTCACAGAAAACACAATGTTTCAAAAACAGCCTTATCTCAGCGAGAGAAGCTCAAATACAGCATAAAACTGCATTACAGTGCCACGGCATAAACTAAGTGTTTACATACAAGCTTCCTTGTTAGAACTATGGCAAATGGGATACACTACATGGCCAAAGTGGTTTCAAGTCACTTTGTGTGGACAATTTCACAGAAAACACAATGTTTCAAAAACAGCCTTATCTCAGCGAGAGAAGCTCAAATACAGCATAAAACTGCATTACAGTTCCATGACTTAAACTAAGTGTTTACGAACAAATTTCTTCATCAGTACTATGGCAAATGGGATACACTACATGGCCAAAGTGGTTTCAAGTGACTTTGTGTCTGCAATTTCTCAGAAAACAGCATTTCAAGTCTCACTTCTCAGCCTAATGTAAAACTGCATCGCAGCGCCACGGCTTAAACTAAGTGTTTACGAACAAATTTCTTCATCTGAACCAAAAAAGTCATGTCGTCCAAAATATGATTAAAAAAAGTCATACTAAAGCACGTCGTCTAAAATATGATAAAAAAAAGTCATGTCGTCTAAAATATGACCAAAAAAGTCATACTATAGCACGTCGTCTAAAATATGATAAAAAAAAAGTCACACTACAGCATGTCGTCTAAAATATGACCAAAAAAGTCTTACTACAGCATGTCGTCTAAAATATGACCAAAAAAGTCATACTATAGCACGTCGTCTAAAATATGATAAAAAAAAAAGTCACACTACAGCATGTCGTCTAAAATATGATCAAAAAAGTCATACTATAGCATGTCGTCCAAAATATGATAAAAAAAGTCATACTATAGCATGTCGTCTAAAATATGACTACAAGGCCAAAGTGGTTTCAAGTCACTTTGTGTCTGCAATTTCTCAGAAAACAGCATTTCAAGTCTCACTTCTCAGCCTAATTTAAAACTGCATTACAGTGCCACGGCATAAACTAAGTGTTTACAAACAAGTTTCCTTCTTAGAAATATGGCAAATGGGATACCCTACAAGGCCAAAGTGGTTTCAAGTCACTTTGTTTCTGCAATTTCTCAGAAAACAGCATTTCAAGTCTCACTTCTCAGCCTAATGTAAATCTGCATCACAGCGCCACGGCTTAAACTAAGTGTTTACGAACAAATTTCTTCATCTGAACCAAAAAAGTCATGTCGTCCAAAATATGATTAAAAAAAGTCATACTAAAGCACGTCGTCTAAAATATGATAAAAAAATTCATGTCGTCTAAAATATGACCAAAAAAGTCATACTATAGCACGTCGTCTAAAATATGATAAAAAAAAGTCACACTACAGCATGTCGTCTAAAATATGATAAAAAAAAGTCATACTATAGCATGTCGTCTAAAATATGACTACAAGGCCAAAGTTGTTTCAAGTCACTTTGTGTCTGCAATTTCTCAGAAAACAGCATTTCAAGTCTCACTTCTCAGCCTAATGTAAAACTGCATTACAGTGCCGTGACTTGAACTAAGTGTTTACGACCAAATTTTTTCATCAGTACTATGGCAAATGGGATACACTACATGGCCAAAGTGGTTTCGAGTCACGTTGTGTTGACAATTTCACAGAAAACACAATGTTTCAAAAACAGCCTTATCTCAGCGAGAGAAGCTCAAATACAGCATAAAACTGCATTACAGTGCCACGGCATAAACTAAGTGTTTACATACAAGCTTCCTTGTTAGAACTATGGCAAATGGGATACACTACATGGCCAAAGTGGTTTCAAGTCACTTTGTGTGGACAATTTCACAGAAAACACAATGTTTCAAAAACAGCCTTATCTCAGTGAGAGACGCTCAAAGACAGCATAAAACTGCATTACAGTTCCATGACTTAAACTAAGTGTTTACGAACAAATTTCTTCATCAGTACTATGGCAAATGGGATACACTACATGGCCAAAGTTGTTTCAAGTCACTTTGTGTGGACAATTTCACAGAAAACACAATGTTTCAAAAACAGCCTTATCTCAGCGAGAGAAGCTCAAATACAGCATAAAACTCCATTACAGTGCCACGCCATAAACTAAGTGTTTACATACAAGCTTCCTTCTTAGCACTATGGCAAATGGGATACACTACATGGCCAAAGTGGTTTCAAGTCACTTTGTGTTGACAATTTCACAGAAAACACAATGTTTCAAAAACAGCCTTATCTCAGCGATAGAAGCTCAAATACAGCATAAAACTGCATTACAGTGCCACGGCATAAACTAAGTGTTTACATACAAGCTTCCTTGTTAGAACTATGGCAAATGGGATACACTACATGGCCAAAGTGGTTTCAAGTCACTTTGTGTCTTCAATTTCTCAGAAAACAGCATTTCAAGTCTCACTTCTCAGCCTAATGTAAAACTGCATTACAGTGCCGTGACTTGAACTAAGTGTTTACGACCAAATTTTTTCATCTGTAACAAAAAAGTCATACTATAGCATGTCGTCTAAAATATGATAAAAAAGTCATACTATAGCATGTCGTCAAAATGATGACCAAAAAAGTCACACTATAGCATGTAGTCTAAAATATGATAAAAAAGTCATACTATAGCATGTCGTCCAAAATATGATAAAAAAGTCAAACTATAGTATGTCGTCTAAAATATGATTAAAAAAAAAGTCATACTATAGCATGTCGTCCAAAATATGATAAAAAAGTCATACTGTAGCATGTCGTCTAAAATATGATAAAAAAAAGTCATACGAGAGCATGTCGTCCAAAATATGATAAAAAAAAATGTCATACTATAGCATGTCGTCTAAAATATGACCAAAAAAAATCATACTATAGCATGTCGTCTAAAATATGATAAAAAAAAAAGTCACACTACAGCATGTCGTCTAAAATATGACCAAAAAAGTCTTACTACAGCATGTCGTCTAAAATATGACCAAAAAAGTCATACTATAGCATGTCGTCCAAAATATGATAAAAAAAAAAGTCATGCTATAGCATGTCGTCTAAAATATGATAAAAAAAAAGTCATACTATAGCATGTCGTCTAAAACATGACTACAAGGCCAAAGTGGTTTCAAGTCACTTTGTGTCTGCAATTTCTCAGAAAACAGCATTTCAAGTCTCACTTCTCAGCCTAATGTAAAACTGCATTACAGTGCCATGGCATAAACTAAGTCTTTACAAACAAGTTTCCTTCTTAGAAATATGGCAAATGGGATACACTACAAGGCAAAAAAGAGGTTTCAAGTCACTTTGTGTCTGCAATTTCTCAGAAAACAGCATTTCAAGTCTCACTTCTCAGCCTAATGTAAAACTGCATCACAGCGCCACGGCTTGAACTAAGGGTTTACGACCAAATTTCTTCATCTGTACCAAAAAAGTCATACTATAGCATGTCATCTAAAATAAGATAAAAAAAGTCACACTGTAGCATGTCGTCTAATTTATGACCAAAAAAGTCACACTGTAACATGTAGCATGTAGCATGTAGCATGTAGCAAGTCACACTGTAGCATGTAGTCCAAAATATGATAAAAAAGTCATACTATAGCATTTCGTCTAAAATATGATACAAAAGTCACACTATAGCATGTCGTCTAAATTATGATCAAAAAATTCACGCTATAGCATGTCTAAAATATGAACAAAAAAAATCATACTACAGCATGTCGTCTAAATTATGATAAAAAAAAGTCATACGAGAGCATGTCGTCCAAAATATGATAAAAAAGTCATACTATAGCATGTCGTCTAAAATATGACCAAAAAAAAAATCATACTATAGCATGTCGTCTAAAATATGATAAAAAAAAAGTCATACTATAGCATGTCGTCTAAAATATGACTACATGGCCAAAGTGGTTTCAAGTCACTTTGTTTCTGCAATTTCTCAGAAAACAGCATTTCAAGTCTCACTTCTCAGCCTAATGTAAAACTGCATTACAGTGCCACGGTATAAACTAAGTGTTTACAAACAAGTTTCCTTCTTAGAACTATGGCAAATGGGATACACTACATGGCCATAGTGGTTTCAAGTCACTTTGTGTCTTCAATTTCTCAGAAAACAGCATTTCAAGTCTCACTTCTCAGCCTAATGTAAAACTGCATTACAGTGCCGTGACTTGAACTAAGTGTTTACGACCAAATTTTTTCATCTGTAACAAAAAAGTCATACTATAGCATGTCGTCTAAAATATGACAAACAAGTCATACTAAAACATGTCGTCTAAAATATGACCAAAAATGTAACACTATAGCATGTCGTCAAAATTATGACCAAAAAAGTCACACTATAGCATGTCGTCTAAAATATGATAAAAAAAAAGTCATACTATAGTATGTCGTCTAAAATATGATAAAAAAAGTAATACTAGAGCATGTCGTCCAAAATATGATAAAAAAAATGTAATACTATAGCATGTCGTCTAAAATATGACCAAAAAAAAAATCATACTATAGCATGTCGTCTAAAATATGATAAAAAAAAGTCATACTATAGCATGTCGTCTAAAATATGACTACATGGCCAAAGTGGTTTCAAGTCACTTTGTTTCTGCAATTTCTCAGAAAACAGCATTTCAAGTCTCACTTCTCAGCCTAATATAAATCTGCATTACAGTGCCATGACTTGAACTAAGTGTTTCCGACCACATTTCTTCATCAGTACTATGGCAAATGGGATACACTACATGGCCAAAGTGGTTTCGAGTCACGTTGTGTTGACAATTTCACAGAAAACACAATGTTTCAAAAACAGCTTTATCTCAGCGAGAGAAGCTCAAATACAGCATAAAACTGCATTACAGTGCCACGGCATAAACTAAATGTTTACGTACAAGCTTCCTTGTTAGAACTGTGGCCAAAGTGGTTTCAAGTCACTTTGTGTCTGCAATTTCTCAGAAAACAGCATTTCAAGTCTCACTTCTCAGCCTAATGTAAAACTGCATTACAGTGCCATGACTTCAACTAAGGGTTTACGACCAAATTTCTTCATCAGTAGTATGGCAAATGGGATACACTACATGGCCAAAGTGGTTTCAAGTCACTTTGTGTTGACAATTTCACAGAAAACACAACGTTTCAAAAACAGCCTTATCTCAGTGAGAGAAGCTCAAATACAGCATAAAACTGCATTACAGTTCCATGACTTAAACCAAGTGTTTACGAACAAATTTCTTCATCAGTACTATGGCAAATGGGATACACTACATGGCCAAAGTGGTTTCAAGTCACTTTGTGTCTGCAATTTCTCAGAAAACAGCATTTCAAGTCTCACTTCTCAGCGTAATGTAAAAATGCATTACAGTGCCATGACTTGAACTAAGTGTTTCCGACCAAATTTCTTCATTTGTAACAAAAAAGTCACACTATAGCATGTCGTCTAAAATATGACCAAAAAAGTCACACTGTAGCATGTCGTCTAATTTATAACCAAAAAAGTCACACTATAGCATGTCGTCTAAAATATGATAAAAAACTCACACAATAGTATGTCGTCTAAAATAAGATAAAAAAAGTCATACTACAGCATGTCGTCCAAAATATGATAAAAAAGTCATACTATAGCATGTCGTCTAAATTATGATAAAAAAAAGTCATACGAGAGCATGTCGTCTAAAATATGATAAAAAAAAGTCACACTATAGCATGTCGTCTAAAATATGACTACATGGCCAAAGTGGTTTCAAGTCACTTTGTTTCTGCAATTTCTCAGAAAACAGCATTTCAAGTCTCACTTCTCAGCCTAATGTAAATCTGCATCACAGCGCCACGGCTTAAACTAAGTGTTTACGAACAAATTTCTTCATCTGAACCAAAAAAGTCATGTCGTCCAAAATATGACCAAAAAAGTCATACTATAGCACGTCGTCTAAAATATGATAAAAAAAAAGTCACACTACAGCATGTCGTCTAAAATATGACCAAAAAAGTCTTACTACAGCATGTCGTCTAAAATATGACCAAAAAAGTCATACTATAGCACGTCGTCTAAAATATGACCAAAAAAGTCATACTATAGCATGTCGTCCAAAATATGATAAAAAAAGTCATACTATAGCATGTCGTCCAAAATATGATAAAAAAAGTCACACTATAGCATGTCGTCTAAAATATGACTACAAGGCCAAAGTGGTTTCAAGTCACTTTGTGTCTGCAATTTCTCAGAAAACAGCATTTCAAGTCTCACTTCTAAGCCTAATGTAAAACTGCATCACAGCGCCACGGCTTAAACGAAGTGTTTACGAACAAATTTCTTCATCTTTACCAAAAAAGTCATACTATAGCATGTCGTCCAAAATATGATTAAAAAAAGTCATACTATAGCACGTCGTCTAAAATATGATAAAAAAGTCACACTACAGCATGTCGTCTAAAATATGACTACAAGGCCAAAGTGGTTTCAAGTCACTTTGTGTCTGCAATTTCTCAGAAAATAGCATTTCAAGTCTCACTTCTCTGCCTAATGTAAAACTGCATTACAGTGCCACGGCATAAACTAAGTGTTTACAAACAAGTTTCCTTCTTAGAACTATGGCAAATGGGATACACTACATGGCCAAAGTGGTTTCAAGTCACTTTGTGTCTTCAATTTCCCAGAAAACAGCATTTCAAGTCTCACTTCTCAGCCTAATGTAAAACTGCATTACAGTGCCATGACTTGAACTAAGGTTTACGACCAAATTTTTCCATCTGTAACAAAAAAGTCATACTATAGCATGTCGTCTAAAATATGACAAACAAGTCATACTAAAGCATGTCGCCTAAAATATGACCAAAAAAGTCACACTATAGCATGTCGTCAAAATTATGACCAATAAAGTCACACTATAGCATGTCGTCTAAAATATGATAAAAAAGTCATACTATAGCATGTCGTCTAAAATATGACCAAAAAAAATCATACTATAGCATGTCGTCTAAAATATGATAAAAAAAAGTCATACTATAGCATGTCGTCTAAAATATCACCAAAAAAAATCATACTATAGCATGTCGTCTAAAATATGATAAAAAAAAAAGTCACACTATAGCATGTCGTCTAGAATATGACTACATGGCCAAAGTGGTTTCAAGTCACTTTGTGTCTGCAATTTCTCAGAAAAAAGCATTTCAAGTCTCACTTCTCAACCTAATGTAAAACTGCATCACAGCGCCACGGCTTAAACTAAGTGTTTACGAACAAATTTCCTCATCTGTACCAGAAAAGTCATACTATAGCATGTCGTCCAAAATATGATTAAAAAAAGTCATACTATAGCACGTCGTCTAAAATATGATAAAAAAGTCATACGAGAACATGTCTTCCAAAATATGATAAAAAAGTCATACTATAGCATGTCGTCCAAAATATGATAAAAAAGTCATACTATAGCATGTCGTCTAAAATATGATAAAAAAAGTCATACGAGAGCATGTCATCCAAAATATGATAAAAAAAATGTCATACTATAGCATGTCGTCTAAAATATGACCAAAAAAAATCATACTATAGCATGTCGTCTAAAATATGATAAAAAAAAAGTCATACGAGAGCATGTCGTCCAAAATATGATAAAAAAAAAGTCACACTATAGCATGTCGTCTAAAATATGACTACATGGCCAAAGTGGTTTCAAGTCACTTTGTTTCTGCAATTTCTCAGAAAACAGCATTTCAAGTCTCACTTCTCAGTCTAATGTAAATCTGCATTACAGTGCCATGACTTGAACTAAGTGTTTCCGACCACATTTCTTCATCTGTAACAAAAAAGTCATACTATAGCATGTCGTCTAAAATATGATAAAAAAGTCATACTATAGCATGTCGTCTAAAATATGACCAAAAAAAATCATACTATAGCATGTCGTCTAAAATATGACAAACAAGTCATACTAAAGCATGTCGTCAAAATTATGACCAAAAAAGTCACACTATATCATGTCGTCTAAAATATGATAAAAAAGTCACACTATAGCATGTATTCTAAAATATGATAAAAAAAAAATAAGTCACACTACAGCATGTCGTCTAAAATATGACTACAAGGCCAAAGTGGTTTCAAGTCACTTTGTGTCTGCAATTTCTTAGAAAATAGCATTTCAAGTCTCACTTCTCTGCCTAATGTAAAACTGCATTACAGTGCCACGGCATAAACTAAGTGTTTACAACCAAGTTTCCTTCTTAGAACTATGGCAAATGGGATACACTACATGGCCAAAGTGGTTTCAAGTCACTTTGTGTCTTCAATTTCCCAGAAAACAGCATTTCAAGTCTCACTTCTCAGCCTAATGTAAAACTGCATTACAGTGCCATGACTTGAACTAAGGTTTACGACCAAATTTTTTCATCTGTAACAAAAAAGTCATACTATAGCATGTCGTCTAAAATATAATAAAAAAATCATACTATAGCATGTCGTCTAAAATATGACAAACAAGTCATACTAAAGCATGTCGCCTAAAATATGACCAAAAAAGTCACACTATAGCATGTCGTCAAAATTATGACCAATAAAGTCACACTATAGCATGTCGTCTAAAATATGATAAAAAAGTCATACGATAGCATGTCGTCCAAAATATGATAAAAAAGTCAAACTACAGTATGTCGTCTAAAAAATGATTAAAAAAAAGTCATACTATAGCATGTCGTCCAAAATATGATAAAAAAGTCATACTATAGCATGTCGTCTAAAATATGACCAAAAAAAATCATACTATAGCATGTCGTCTAAAATATGATAAAAAAAAGTCATACTTTAGCATGTCGTCTAAAATATGACCAAAAAAAATCATACTATAGCATGTCGTCTAAAATATGATAAAAAAAAAGTCACACTATAGCATGTCGTCCAAAATATGACTACATGGCCAAAGTGGTTTCAAGTCACTTTGTGTCTGCAATTTCTCAGAAAACAGCATTTCAAGTCTCACTTCTCAGCCTAATGTAAAACTGCATCACAGCGCCACGGCTTAAACGAAGTGTTTACGAACAAATTTCTTCATCTGTACCAAAAAAGTCATACTGTAGCATGTCGTCCAAAATATGATTAAAAAAAGTCATACTATAGCACGTCGTCTAAAATATGATAAAAAAGTCACACTACAGCATGTCGTCCAAAATATGATAAAAAAGTCATACTATAGCATGTCGTCCAACATATGATAAAAAAAAGTCACACTATAGCATGTCGTCTAAAATATGACTTCATGGCCAAAGTGGTTTCAAGTCACTTTGTGTCTGCAATTTCTCAGAAAACAGCATTTCAAGTCTCACTTCTCAGCCTAACGTAAATCTGCATCACAGCGCCACGGCTTAAACTAAGTGTTTACGAACAAATTTCTCCATCTGTACCAAAAAAGTCATACTATAGCATGTCGTCTAAAATATGATAAAAAAGTCATACTATAGCATGTCGTGTAAAATATGACAAACAAGTCATACTAAAGCATGTCGTCTAAAATATGACCAAAAAAGTCACACTATAGCATGTCGTCCAAAATATGATAAAAAAGTCACACTATAGTATGTCGTCTAAAATATGATAAAAAAAAAGTCATACTATAGCATGTCGTCCAAAATATGATAAAAAAGTCATACTATAGCATGTCGTCTAAAATATGACAAACAAGTCATACTAAAGCATGTCGTCTAAAATATGACCAAAAAAGTCACACTATAGCATGTCGTCAAAATTATGACCAAAAAAGTCACACTATAGCATGTCGTCTAAAATATGATAAAAAAAAGTCATACTATAGCATGTCTTCCAAAATATGATAAAAAAAAGTCACACTATAGTATGTCGTCTAAAATATGATTAAAAAAAAAGTCATACTATAGCATGTCGTCCAAAATATGATAAAAAAAAGTCATACTATAGCATGTCGTCTAAAATATGATAAAAAAAAAGTCATACGAGAGCATGTCGTCCAAAATATGATAAAAAAAAGTCACACTATAGCATGTCGTCTAAAATATGACTACATGGCTAAAGTGGTTTCAAGTCACTTTGTTTCTGCAATTTCTCAGAAAACAGCATTTCAAGTCTCACTTCTCAGCCTAATGTAAATCTGCATTACAGTGCCATGACTTGAACTAAGTGTTTCCGACCACGTCTTCATCTGTAACAAAAAAGTCATACTATAGCATGTCTTCCAAAATATGATTAAAAAAAAGTCATACTATAGCACGTCGTCTAAAATATGATAAAAAAAGTCACACTACAGCATGTCGTCTAAAATATGATAAAAAAGTCATACTATAGCATGTCGTCTAAAATATGATAAAAAAGTCACACTATAGCATGTCGTCTAAAATATGACTACAAGGCCAAAGTGGTTTCAAGTCACTTTGTGTCTGCAATTTCTCAGAAAACAGCATTTCAAGTCTCACTTCTAAGCCTAATGTAAAACTGCATCACAGCGCCACGGCTTAAACGAAGTGTTTACGAACAAATTTCTTCATCTTTACCAAAAAAGTCATACTATAGCATGTCGTCCAAAATATGATTAAAAAAAGTCATACTATAGCACGTCGTCTAAAATATGATAAAAAAGTCACACTACAGCATGTCGTCTAAAATATGACTACAAGGCCAAAGTGGTTTCAAGTCACTTTGTGTCTGCAATTTCTCAGAAAATAGCATTTCAAGTCTCACTTCTCTGCCTAATGTAAAACTGCATTACAGTGCCACGGCATAAACTAAGTGTTTACAAACAAGTTTCCTTCTTAGAACTATGGCAAATGGGATACACTACATGGCCAAACTGGTTTCAAGTCACTTTGTGTCTTCAATTTCCCAGAAAACAGCATTTCAAGTCTCACTTCTCAGCCTAATGTAAAACTGCATTACAGTGCCATGACTTGAACTAAGGTTTACGACAAAATTTTTTCATCTGTAACAAAAAAGTCATACTATAGCATGTCGTCTAAAATATAATAAAAAAATCATACTATAGCATGTCGTCTAAAATATGACAAACAAGTCATACTAAAGCATGTCGCCTAAAATATGACCAAAAAAGTCACACTATAGCATGTCGTCAAAATTATGACCAATAAAGTCACACTATAGCATGTCGTCTAAAATATGATAAAAAAGTCATACGATAGCATGTCGTCCAAAATATGATAAAAAAGTCAAACTACAGTATGTCGTCTAAAAAATGATTAAAAAAAAGTCATACTATAGCATGTCGTCCAAAATATGATAAAAAAGTCATACTATAGCATGTCGTCTAAAATATGACCAAAAAAAATCATACTATAGCATGTCGTCTAAAATATGATAAAAAAAAGTCATACTTTAGCATGTCGTCTAAAATATGACCAAAAAAAATCATACTATAGCATGTCGTCTAAAATATGATAAAAAAAAAGTCACACTATAGCATGTCGTCTAGAATATGACTACATGGCCAAAGTGGTTTCAAGTCACTTTGTGTCTGCAATTTCTCAGAAAAAAGCATTTCAAGTCTCACTTCTCAACCT
The DNA here is from genome assembly GCF_022577435.1 of Embiotoca jacksoni. NCBI lineage: Eukaryota > Metazoa > Chordata > Actinopteri > Embiotocidae > Embiotoca > Embiotoca jacksoni. Next base: position 2,816,654 of record NW_027185397.1, read on the forward strand.
AATGTAAAACTGCATCACAGCGCCACGGCTTAAACTAAGTGTTTACGAACAAATTTCCTCATCTGTACCAGAAAAGTCATACTATAGCATGTCGTCCAAAATATGATTAAAAAAAGTCATACTATAGCACGTCGTCTAAAATATGATAAAAAAGTCACACTACAGAATGTCGTCTAAAATATGATAAAAAAGTCATACTATAGCATGTCGTCTAAAATATGATAAAAAAAAAGTCACACTATAGCATGTCGTCCAAAATATGACTTCATGGCCAAAGTGGTTTCAAGTCACTTTGTGTCTGCAATTTCTCAGAAAACAGCATTTCAAGTCTCACTTCTCAGCCTAATGTAAAACTGCATCACAGCGCCACGGCTTAAACGAAGTGTTTACGAACAAATTTCTTCATCTGTACCAAAAAAGTCATACTATAGCATGTCGTCCAAAATATGATTAAAAAAAGTCATACTATAGCACGTCGTCTAAAATATGATAAAAAAGTCACACTACAGCATGTCGTCCAAAATATGATAAAAAAGTCATACTATAGCATGTCGTCCAACATATGATAAAAAAAAGTCACACTATAGCATGTCGTCTAAAATATGACTTCATGGCCAAAGTGGTTTCAAGTCACTTTGTGTCTGCAATTTCTCAGAAAACAGCATTTCAAGTCTCACTTCTCAGCCTAACGTAAATCTGCATCACAGCGCCACGGCTTAAACTAAGTGTTTACGAACAAATTTCTCCATCTGTACCAAAAAAGTCATACTATAGCATGTCGTCTAAAATATGATAAAAAAGTCATACTATAGCATGTCGTGTAAAATATGACAAACAAGTCATACTAAAGCATGTCGTCTAAAATATGACCAAAAAAGTCACACTATAGCATGTCGTCCAAAATATGATAAAAAAGTCACACTATAGTATGTCGTCTAAAATATGATAAAAAAAAAGTCATACTATAGCATGTCGTCCAAAATATGATAAAAAAGTCATACTATAGCATGTCGTCTAAAATATGACTAAAAAAGTCATACTATAGCACGTCGTCTAAAATATGATAAAAAAAAAAGTCACACTACAGCATGTCGTCTAAAATATGACCAAAAAAGTCATACTACAGCATGTCGTCTAAAATATGACCAAAAAAGTCATACTATAGCATGTCGTCTAAAATATGATAAAAAAGTCACACTATAGCATGTCGTCTAAAATATGATAAAAAAAAAAGTCATACTATAGCATGTCGTCTAAAATATGACCAAAAAAGTCACACTATAGCATGTCGTCCAAAATATGATAAAAAAAAGTCACACTATAGCATGTCGTCTACAATATGACCAAAAAAAGTCATACGAGAGCATGTCTTCAAAACATGATAAAAAAAAGTCACAATATAGCATGTCGTCTAAAATATGACTACATGGTCAAAGTGGTTTCAAGTCACTTTGTTTCTGCAATTTCTCAGAAAACAGCATTTCAAGTCTCAATTCTCAGCCTAATGTAAATCTGCATTACAGTGCCATGACTTGAACTAAGTGTTTCCGACCACATTTCTTCATCTGTAACAAAAAAGTCACACGATAGCATGTCGTCTAAAATATGATAAAAAAAAGTCATACTATAGCATGTCGTCTAAATTATGACCAAAAAAGTCACACTATAGCATGTCGTCTAAAATATGACCAAAAAAGTCACACTATAGCATGTCGTCCAAAATATGATAAAAAAAAAGTCACACTATAGCATGTCGTCTAAAATATGACTCCAAGGCCAAAGAGGTTTCAAGTCACTTTGTGTCTGCAATTTTTCAGAAAACAGCATTTCAAGTCTCACTTCTCAGTCTAATGTAAAACTGCATCACAGCGCCACGGCTTAAACTAAGTGTTTACGAACAAATTTCTTCATCTGTACCAGAATAGTCATACTATAGCATGTCTTCCAAAATATGATGAAAAAAAGTCATACTATAGCACGTCGTCTAAAATATGATAAAAAAGTCACACTACAGCATGTCGTCTAAAATATGATAAAAAAGTCATACTATAGCATGTCGTCTAAAATATGATAAAAAAGTCACACTATAGCATGTCGTCTAAAATATGACTACATGGCCAAAGTGGTTTCAAGTCACTTTGTGTATGCAATTTCTCAGAAAACAGCATTTCAAGTCTCACTTCTCAGCCTAATGTAAAACTGCATTACAGTGCCACGGCATAAACTAAGTGTTTACAAACAAGTTTCCTTCTTAGAACTATGGGAAATGGGATACACTACATGGCCAAAGTGGTTTCAAGTCACTTTGTGTCTTCAATTTCTCAGAAAACAGCATTTCAAGTCTCACTTCTCAGCCTAATGTAAAACTGCATTACAGTGCCGTGACTTGAACTAAGTGTTTATCACCAAATTTTTTCATCTGTAACAAAAAAGTCATACTTTAGCATGTCGTCTAAAATATGATAAAAAAGTCATACTATAGCATGTCGTCTAAAATATGACAAACAAGTCATACTAAAGCATGTCGTCAAAATTATGACCAAAAAAGTCACACTATAGCATGTCGTCTAAAATATGATAAAAAAAAGTCATACTATAGCATGTCGTCTAAAATATGATAAAAAAGTCATACTATAGCATGTCGTCCAAAATATGATAAAAAAGTCAAACTACAGTATGTCGTCTAAAAAATGATTAAAAAAAAGTCATACTATAGCATGTCGTCCAAAATATGATAAAAAAGTCATACTATAGCATGTCGTCTAAAATATGACCAAAAAAAATCATACTATAGCATGTCGTCTAAAATATGATAAAAAAAAGTCATACTTTAGCATGTCGTCTAAAATATGACCAAAAAAAATCATACTATAGCATGTCGTCTAAAATATGATAAAAAAAAAGTCACACTATAGCATGTCGTCTAGAATATGACTACATGGCCAAAGTGGTTTCAAGTCACTTTGTGTCTGCAATTTCTCAGAAAAAAGCATTTCAAGTCTCACTTCTCAACCTAATGTAAAACTGCATCACAGCGCCACGGCTTAAACTAAGTGTTTACGAACAAATTTCCTCATCTGTACCAGAAAAGTCATACTATAGCATGTCGTCCAAAATATGATTAAAAAAAGTCATACTATAGCACGTCGTCTAAAATATGATAAAAAAGTCACAGTACAGAATGTCGTCTAAAATATGATAAAAAAGTCATACTATAGCATGTCGTCTAAAATATGATAAAAAAAAAGTCACACTATAGCATGTCGTCCAAAATATGACTTCATGGCCAAAGTGGTTTCAAGTCACTTTGTGTCTGCAATTTCTCAGAAAACAGCATTTCAAGTCTCACTTCTCAGCCTAACGTAAATCTGCATCACAGCGCCACGGCTTAAACTAAGTGTTTACGAACAAATTTCTCCATCTGTACCAAAAAAGTCATACTATAGCATGTCGTCTAAAATATGATAAAAAAGTCATACTATAGCATGTCGTGTAAAATATGACAAACAAGTCATACTAAAGCATGTCGTCTAAAATATGACCAAAAAAGTCACACTATAGTATGTCGTCTAAAATATGATAAAAAAAAAGTCATACGAGAGCATGTCGTCCAAAATATGATAAAAAAAAGTCATACTATAGCATGTCATCTAAAATATGACCAAAAAAAATCATACTATAGCATGTCGTCTAAAATATGACCAAAAAAGTCATACTATAGCACGTCGTCTAAAATATGATAAAAAAAAAAGTCACACTACAGCATGTCGTCTAAAATATGACCAAAAAAGTCATACTACAGCATGTCGTCTAAAATATGACCAAAAAAGTCATACTATAGCATGTCGTCTAAAATATGATAAAAAAGTCACACTATAGCATGTCGTCTAAAATATGATAAAAAAAAAAGTCATACTATAGCATGTCGTCTAAAATATGACCAAAAAAGTCACACTATAGCATGTCGTCCAAAATATGATAAAAAAAAAGTCACACTATAGCATGTCGTCTAAAATATGATCAAAAAAAGTCATACGAGAGCATGTCATCCAAAACATGATAAAAAAAGTCACAATATAGCATGTCGTCTAAAATATGACTACATGGTCAAAGTGGTTTCAAGTCACTTTGTTTCTGCAATTTCTCAGAAAACAGCATTTCAAGTCTCAATTCTCAGCCTAATGTAAATCTGCATTACAGTGCCATGACTTGAACTCAGTGTTTCCGACCACATTTCTTCATCTGTAACAAAAAAGTCACACGATAGCATGTCGTCTAAAATATGATAAAAAAAAGTCATACTATAGCATGTCGTCTAAATTATGACCAAAAAAGTCACACTATAGCATGTCGTCTAAAATATGACCAAAAAAGTCACACTATAGCATGTCGTCCAAAATATGATAAAAAAAAAGTCACACTATAGCATGTCGTCTAAAATATGACTACAAGGCCAAAGAGGTTTCAAGTCACTTTGTGTCTGCAATTTTTTAGAAAACAGCATTTCAAGTCTCACTTCTCAGTCTAATGTAAAACTGCATCACAGCGCCACGGCTTAAACTAAGTGTTTACGAACAAATTTCTTCATCTGTACCAGAATAGTCATACTATAGCATGTCTTCCAAAATATGATGAAAAAAAGTCATACTATAGCACGTCGTCTAAAATATGATAAAAAAGTCACACTACAGCATGTCGTCTAAAATATGATAAAAAAAGTCATACTATAGCATGTAGTCTAAAATATGATAAAAAAGTCACACTATAGCATGTCGTCTAAAATATGACTACATGGCCAAAGTGGTTTCAAGTCACTTTGTGTATGCAATTTCTCAGAAAACAGCATTTCAAGTCTCACTTCTCAGCCTAATGTAAAACTGCATTACAGTGCCACGGCATAAACTAAGTGTTTACAAACAAGTTTCCTTCTTAGAACTATGGGAAATGGGATACACTACATGGCCAAAGTGGTTTCAAGTCACTTTGTGTCTTCAATTTCTCAGAAAACAGCATTTCAAGTCTCACTTCTCAGCCTAATGTAAAACTGCATTACAGTGCCGTGACTTGAACTAAGTGTTTATCACCAAATTTTTTCATCTGTAACAAAAAAGTCATACTTTAGCATGTCGTCTAAAATATGATAAAAAAGTCATACTATAGCATGTCGTCTAAAATATGACAAACAAGTCATACTAAAGCATGTCGTCAAAATTATGACCAAAAAAGTCACACTATAGCATGTCGTCTAAAATATGATAAAAAAAAGTCATACTATAGCATGTCGTCTAAAATATGATAAAAAAGTCATACTATAGCATGTCGTCTAAAATATGATAAAAAAAAGTCATACGAGAGCATGTCGTCCAAAATATGATAAAAAAAAAGTCATACTAAAGCATGTCGTCTGAAATATGACCAAAAAAGTCACACTATAGCATGTCGTCCAAAATATGATAAAAAAGTCACACTATAGCATGTCGTCTAAAATATGATAAAAAAAAGTCATACTATAGCATGTCGTCCAAAATATGATAAAAAAAAGTCACACTATAGCATGTCGTCTAAAATATGACTACATGGCCGAAGTGGTTTCAAGTCACTTTGTTTCTGCAATTTCTCAGAAAACAGCATTTCAAGTCTCAATTCTCAGCCTAATGTAAATCTGCATTACAGTGCCATGACTTGAACTAAGTGTTTCCGACCACATTTCTTTATCTGTAACAAAAAAGTCATACGATAGCATGTCGTCTAAAATATGACCAAAAAAGTCACACTATAGCATGTCGTCCAAAATATGATAAAAAAGTCATACTATAGCATGTCGTCTAAAATATGATTAAAAAAAAGTCATACGAGAGCATGTAGACCAAAATATGATTAAAAAAAGTCATACTATAGCACGTCGTCTAAAATATGATAAAAAAACAAGTCATACTATAGCATGTCGTCCAAAATATGATAAAAAAATAAGTCATACTATAGCATGTCGTCGAAAATATGACCAAAAAATCACACAAGAGCATGTCGTCTAAAATATGACTACATGACCGAAATGGTTTCCAATCACTTCGTGTCTGCAATTTCTCAGAAAACAGCATTTCAAGTCTCACTTCTCAGCCTAATGTAAAGTTTTACATTACAGTGCCATGACTTGAACTAAGTGTTTACGAACAAATTTCTTCATCTGTACCAAAAAGTCATACTATAGCATGTCGTCCAAAATATGATTAAAAAAAGTCATACTATAGCATGTCGTCTAAAATATGATAAAAAAAAAGTCATACTATAGCATGTCGTCCAAAATATGATAAAAAAATAAGTCATACTATAGCATGTCGTCTAAAATATGACCAAAAAATCACACAAGAGCATGTCGTCTAAAATATGACTACATGACCGAAATGGTTTCCAATCACTTTGTGTCTGCAATTTCTCAGAAAACAGCATTTCAAGTCTCACTTCTCAGCCTAATGTAAAGTTTTACATTACAGTGCCATGACTTGAACTAAGTGTTTACGAACAAATTTCTTCATCTGTACCAAAAAACTCATACTATAGCACGTCGTCTAAAACATGACCAAAAAAGTCACACTATAGCATGTCGTCTAATTTATGACCAAAAAAGTCACACTATAGCATGTCGTCCAAAATATGATAAAAAAGTCACACTTTAGTATGTTGTCTAAAATATGATTAAAAAAAGTCATACTATAGCATGTCGTCTAAAACATGATAAAAAAGTCATACTATTGCATGTCGTCTAAAATATGATAAAAAAGTCATACTATAGCATGTCGTCTAAAATATGATTAAAAAAAAAGTCATACGAGAGCATGTAGTCCAAAATATGATTAAAAAAAGTCATACTATAGCACGTCGTCTAAAATATGATAAAAAAAAAGTCATACTATAGCATGTCGTCCAAAATATGATAAAAAAATAAGTCATACTATAGCATGTCGTCTAAAATATGACCAAAAAATCACACAAGAGCATGTCGTCTAAAATATGACTACATGACCGAAATGGTTTCCAATCACTTTGTGTCTGCAATTTCTCAGAAAACAGCATTTCAAGTCTCACTTCTCAGCCTAATGTAAAGTTTTACATTAAAGTGCCATGACTTGAACTAAGTGTTTACGAACAAATTTCTTCATCTGTACCAAAAAAGTCATACTATAGCACGTCGTCTAATTTATGACCAAAAAAGTCACACTATAGTATGTTGTCTAAAATATGATAAAAAAAAAAGTCATACGAGAGCATGTCGTCTAAAATATGATAAAAAAAAGTCATACTATAGCAAGTCGTCTAAAATATGATAAAAAAAAGTCACACTATAGCATGTCGTCTAAAATATGACGACATGGCCAAAGTGGTTTCAAGTCACTTTGTTTCTGCAATTTCTCAGAAAACAGCATTTCAAGTCTCACTTCTCAGCCTAATTTAAATCTGCATCACAGCGCCACGGCTTAAACTAAGTGTTTACGAACAAATTTCTTCATCTGAACCAAAAAAGTCATACTATAGCATGTCGTCCAAAATATGATTAAAAAAATTCATACTATAGCACGTCGTCTAAAATATGATAAAAAAAAAAAAAGTCATACTATAGCATGTCGTCCAAAATATGATAAAAAAATAAGTCATACTATAGCATGTCGTCTAAAATATGACCAAAAAAGTCACACAAGAGCATGTCGGCTAAAATATGACTACGTGGCCGAAATGGTTTCCAATCACTTTGTGTCTGCAATTTCTCAGAAAACAGCATTTCAAGTCTCACTTCTCAGCCTAATGTAAAACTGCATTACAGTGCCGTGACTTGAACTAAGTGTTTACGACCAAATTTTTTCATCTGTAACAAAAAAGTCATACCATAGCATGTCGTCTAAAATATGATAAAAAAAGTCATACTATAGCATGTCGTCTAAAATATGACAAACAAGTCATACTAAAGCATGTCGTCTAAAATATGACCAAAAAAGTCACACTATAGCATGTCGTCAAAATTATGACCAAAAAAGTCACACTATAGCATTTCGTCTAAAATATGATAAAAAAGTCATACTATAGCATGTCGTTCAAGATATGATAAAAAAGTCACACGATAGTATGTCTTCTAAAATATGATAAAAAAAAAAAAGTCATACTATAGCATGTAGTCCAAAATATGATAAAAAAGTCATACTATAGCATGTCGTCTAAAATATGATAAAAAAAAGTCAGACGAGAGCATGTCGTCCAAAATATGATAAAAAAAAAGTCATACTATAGCATGTCGTCTAAAATATGACCAAAAAAAATCATACTATAGCATGTCGTCTAAAATATGATAAAAAAAAGTCATACGAGAGCATGTCGTCCAAAATATGATAAAAAAAAGTCACACTATAGCATGTCGTCTAAAATATGACGACATGGCCGAAGTGGTTTCAAGTCACTTTGTTTCTGCAATTTCTCAGAAAACAGCATTTCAAGTCTCAATTCTCAGCCTAAGGTAAATCTGCATTACAGTGCCATGACTTGAACTAAGTGTTTCCGACCACATTTCTTTATCTGTAACAAAAAAGTCATACGATAGCATGTCGTCTAAAATATGACCAAAAAAGTCACGCTATAGCATGTCGTCCAAAATATGATAAAAAAGTCATACTATAGCATGTCGTCTAAAATATGATTAAAAAAAAGTCATACGAGAGCATGTAGACCAAAATATGATTAAAAAAAGTCATACTATAGCACGTCGTCTAAAATATGATAAAAAAACAAGTCATACTATAGCATGTCGTCCAAAATATGATAAAAAAATAAGTCATACTATAGCATGTCGTCGAAAATATGACCAAAAAATCACACAAGAGCATGTCGTCTAAAATATGACTACATGACCGAAATGGTTTCCAATCACTTCGTGTCTGCAATTTCTCAGAAAACAGCATTTCAAGTCTCACTTCTCAGCCTAATGTAAAGTTTTACATTACAGTGCCATGACTTGAACTAAGTGTTTACGAACAAATTTCTTCATCTGTACCAAAAAACTCATACTATAGCACGTCGTCTAAAACATGACCAAAAAAGTCACACTATAGCATGTCGTCTAATTTATGACCAAAAAAGTCACACTATAGCATGTCGTCCAAAATATGATAAAAAAGTCACACTATAGTATGTTGTCGAAAATATGATTAAAATAAGTCATACTATAGCATGTCGTCTAAAACATGATAAAAAAGTCATACTATTGCATGTCGTCTAAAATATGATAAAAAAAAAGTCAGACGAGAGCATGTCGTCCAAAATATGATAAAAAAAAGTCATACTATAGCATGTCGTCTAAAATATGACCAAAAAAAATCATACTATAGCATGTCGTCTAAAATATGATAAAAAAAAGTCATACGAGAGCATGTCGTCCAAAATATGATAAAAAAAAGTCACACTATAGCATGTCGTCTAAAATATGACGACATGGCCGAAGTGGTTTCAAGTCACTTTGTTTCTGCAATTTCTCAGAAAACAGCATTTCAAGTCTCAATTCTCAGCCTAAGGTAAATCTGCATTACAGTGCCATGACTTGAACTAAGTGTTTCCGACCACATTTCTTTATCTGTAACAAAAAAGTCATACGATAGCATGTCGTCTAAAATATGACCAAAAAAGTCACACTATAGCATGTCGTCCAAAATATGATAAAAAAGTCATACTATAGCATGTCGTCTAAAATATGATTAAAAAAAAGTCATACGAGAGCATGTAGACCAAAATATGATTAAAAAAAGTCATACTATAGCACGTCGTCTAAAATATGATAAAAAAACAAGTCATAATATAGCATGTCGTCCAAAATATGATAAAAAAATAAGTCATACTATAGCATGTCGTCGAAAATATGACCAAAAAATCACACAAGAGCATGTCGTCTAAAATATGACTACATGACCGAAATGGTTTCCAATCACTTCGTGTCTGCAATTTCTCAGAAAACAGCATTTCAAGTCTCACTTCTCAGCCTAATGTAAAGTTTTACATTACAGTGCCATGACTTGAACTAAGTGTTTACGAACAAATTTCTTCATCTGTACCAAAAAACTCATACTATAGCACGTCGTCTAAAACATGACCAAAAAAGTCACACTATAGCATGTCGTCTAATTTATGACCAAAAAAGTCACACTATAGCATGTCGTCCAAAATATGATAAAAAAGTCACACTATAGTATGTTGTCGAAAATATGATTAAAAAAAGTCATACTATAGCATGTCGTCTAAAACATGATAAAAAAGTCATACTATTGCATGTCGTCTAAAATATGATAAAAAAGTCATACTATAGCATGTCGTCTAAAATATGATTAAAAAAAAAGTCATACGAGAGCATGTAGTCCAAAATATGATTAAAAAAAGTCATACTATAGCACGTCGTCTAAAATATGATAAAAAAAAAAGTCATACTATAGCATGTCGTCCAAAATATGATAAAAAAATAAGTCATACGAAAGCATGTCGTCCAAAATATGATAAAAAAAAGTCACACTATAGCATGTCGTCTAAAATATGACCAAAAAATCACACAAGAGCATGTCGTCTAAAATATGACTACATGACCGAAATTGTTTCCAATCACTTTGTGTCTGCAATTTCTCAGAAAACAGCATTTCAAGTCTCACTTCTCAGCCTAATGTAAAGTTTTACATTACAGTGCCATGACTTGAACTAAGTGTTTACGAACAAATTTCTTCATCTGTACCAAAAAAGTCATACTATAGCATGTCGTCCAAAATATGACCAAAAAAGTCACACTATAGTATGTTGTCTAAAATATGATAAAAAAAAAAAGTCATACTATAGCATGTCGTCCAAAATACGATAAAAAAAAAGTCATACTATAGCATGTCGTCTAAAATATGACCAAAAAAGTCATACTATAGCACGTCGTCTAAAATATGATAAAAAAAAGTCACACTACAGCATGTCGTCTAAAATATGACCAAAAAGGTCATACTACAGCATGTCGTCTAAAATATGATAAAAAAGTCACACTATAGCATGTCGTCTAAAATATGACTACATGGCCAAAGTGGTTTCAAGTCACTTTGTGTTGACAATTTCACAGAAAACACAATGTTTCAAAAACAGCCTTATCTCAGCGAGAGAAGCTGAAACACAGCATAAAACTGCATTACAGTGCCACGGCATAAACTAAGTGTTTACATACAAGCTTCCTTCTTAGAACTATGGCAAATGGGATACACTACATGGCCAAAGTGGTTTCAAGTCACTTTGTGTCTGCAATTTCTCAGAAAACAGCATTTCAAGTCTCACTTCTCAGCCTAATGTAAAGTTTTACGTTACAGTGCCATGACTTGAACTAAGTGTTTACGAACAAATTTCTTCATCTGTACCAAAAAAGTCATACTATAGCACGTCGTCTAAAATATGTCCAAAAAAGTCACACTATAGCATGTCGTCTAATTTACGACCAAAAAAGTCACACTATAGTGTGTTGTCTAAAATATGATAAAAAAAAATGTCATACGAGAGCATGTCGTCTAAAATATGATAAAAAAAAAGTCATACTATAGCAAGTCGTCTAAAATATGATAAAAAAAGTCACACAAGAGCATGTCGTCTAAAATATGACTACATGGCCGAAATGGTTTCCAATCACTTTGTGTCTGCAATTTCTCAGAAAACAGCATTTCAAGTCTCACTTCTCAGCCTAATTTAAATCTGCATCACAGCGCCACGGCTTAAACTAAGTGTTTACGAACAAATTTCTTCATCTGTACCAAAAAAGTCATACTATAGCACGTCGTCTAATTTATGACCAAAAAAGTCACACTATAGTATGTTGTCTAAAATATGATAAAAAAAAAAGTCATACGAGAGCATGTCGTCTAAAATATGATAAAAAAAAGTCATACTATAGCAAGTCGTCTAAAATATGATAAAAAAAAGTCACACTATAGCATGTCGTCTAAAATATGACGACATGGCCAAAGTGGTTTCAAGTCACTTTGTTTCTGCAATTTCTCAGAAAACAGCATTTCAAGTCTCACTTCTCAGCCTAATTTAAATCTGCATCACAGCGCCACGGCTTAAACTAAGTGTTTACGAACAAATTTCTTCATCTGAACCAAAAAAGTCATACTATAGCATGTCGTCCAAAATATGATTAAAAAAATTCATACTATAGCACGTCGTCTAAAATATGATAAAAAAAAAAAAAGTCATACTATAGCATGTCGTCCAAAATATGATAAAAAAATAAGTCATACTATAGCATGTCGTCTAAAATATGACCAAAAAAGTCACACAAGAGCATGTCGGCTAAAATATGACTACGTGGCCGAAATGGTTTCCAATCACTTTGTGTCTGCAATTTCTCAGAAAACAGCATTTCAAGTCTCACTTCTCAGCCTAATGTAAAACTGCATTACAGTGCCGTGACTTGAACTAAGTGTTTACGACCAAATTTTTTCATCTGTAACAAAAAAGTCATACCATAGCATGTCGTCTAAAATATGATAAAAAAAGTCATACTATAGCATGTCGTCTAAAATATGACAAACAAGTCATACTAAAGCATGTCGTCTAAAATATGACCAAAAAAGTCACACTATAGCATGTCGTCAAAATTATGACCAAAAAAGTCACACTATAGCATTTCGTCTAAAATATGATAAAAAAGTCATACTATAGCATGTCGTTCAAGATATGATAAAAAAGTCACACGATAGTATGTCTTCTAAAATATGATAAAAAAAAAAAAGTCATACTATAGCATGTAGTCCAAAATATGATAAAAAAGTCATACTATAGCATGTCGTCTAAAATATGATAAAAAAAAAGTCAGACGAGAGCATGTCGTCCAAAATATGATAAAAAAAAGTCATACTATAGCATGTCGTCTAAAATATGACCAAAAAAAAATCATACTATAGCATGTCGTCTAAAATATGATAAAAAAAAGTCATACGAGAGCATGTCGTCCAAAATATGATAAAAAAAAGTCACACTATAGCATGTCGTCTAAAATATGACGACATGGCCGAAGTGGTTTCAAGTCACTTTGTTTCTGCAATTTCTCAGAAAACAGCATTTCAAGTCTCAATTCTCAGCCTAAGGTAAATCTGCATTACAGTGCCATGACTTGAACTAAGTGTTTCCGACCACATTTCTTTATCTGTAACAAAAAAGTCATACGATAGCATGTCGTCTAAAATATGACCAAAAAAGTCATACTATAGCATGTCGTCCAAAATATGATAAAAAAGTCATACTATAGCATGTCGTCTAAAATATGATTAAAAAAAAGTCATACGAGAGCATGTAGACCAAAATATGATTAAAAAAAGTCATACTATAGCACGTCGTCTAAAATATGATAAAAAAACAAGTCATACTATAGCATGTCGTCCAAAATATGATAAAAAAATAAGTCATACTATAGCATGTCGTCGAAAATATGACCAAAAAATCACACAAGAGCATGTCGTCTAAAATATGACTACATGACCGAAATGGTTTCCAATCACTTCGTGTCTGCAATTTCTCAGAAAACAGCATTTCAAGTCTCACTTCTCAGCCTAATGTAAAGTTTTACATTACAGTGCCATGACTTGAACTAAGTGTTTACGAACAAATTTCTTCATCTGTACCAAAAAGTCATACTATAGCATGTCGTCCAAAATATGATTAAAAAAAGTCATACTATAGCATGTCGTCTAAAATATGATTAAAAAAAAAGTCATACTATAGCATGTCGTCCAAAATATGATAAAAAAATAAGTCATACTATAGCATGTCGTCTAAAATATGACCAAAAAATCACACAAGAGCATGTCGTCTAAAATATGACTACATGACCGAAATGGTTTCCAATCACTTTGTGTCTGCAATTTCTCAGAAAACAGCATTTCAAGTCTCACTTCTCAGCCTAATGTAAAGTTTTACATTACAGTGCCATGACTTGAACTAAGTGTTTACGAACAAATTTCTTCATCTGTACCAAAAAACTCATACTATAGCACGTCGTCTAAAACATGACCAAAAAAGTCACACTATAGCATGTCGTCTAATTTATGACCAAAAAAGTCACACTATAGCATGTCGTCCAAAATATGATAAAAAAGTCACACTATAGTATGTTGTCGAAAATATGATTAAAAAAGTCATACTATAGCATGTCGTCTAAAACATGATAAAAAAAGTCATACTATTGCATGTCGTCTAAAATATGATAAAAAAGTCATACTATAGCATGTCGTCTAAAATATGATTAAAAAAAAAGTCATACGAGAGCATGTAGTCCAAAATATGATTAAAAAAAGTCATACTATAGCACGTCGTCTAAAATATGATAAAAAAAAGTCATACTATAGCATGTCGTCCAAAATATGATAAAAAAATAAGTCATACGAAAGCATGTCGTCCAAAATATGATAAAAAAAAGTCACACTATAGCATGTCGTCTAAAATATGACCAAAAAATCACACAAGAGCATGTCGTCTAAAATATGACTACATGACCGAAATTGTTTCCAATCACTTTGTGTCTGCAATTTCTCAGAAAACAGCATTTCAAGTCTCACTTCTCAGCCTAATGTAAAGTTTTACATTACAGTGCCATGACTTGAACTAAGTGTTTACGAACAAATTTCTTCATCTGTACCAAAAAAGTCATACTATAGCATGTCGTCCAAAATATGATTAAAAAAAGTTATACTATAGCATGTCGTCTAAAATATGATAAAAAAAAAGTCATACTATAGCATGTCGTCCAAAATATGATAAAAAAGTCACACTATAGCATGTCGTCTAATTTATGACCAAAAAAGTCACACTATAGTATGTTGTCTAAAATATGATTAAAAAAAGTCATACTATAGCATGTCGTCTAAAATATGACTACATGGCCAAAGTGGTTTCAAATCACTTTGTGTCTGCAATTTCTCAGAAAACAGCATTTCAAGTCTCACTTCTCAGCCTAATGTAAAACTGCATTACAGTGCCATGACTTGAACTAAGTGTTTACGACCAAATTTCTTCATCAGTAGTATGGCAAACTACATGGCCAAAGTGGTTTCAAGTCACTTTGTGTTGACAATTTCACAGAAAACACAATGTTTCAAAAACAGCCTTATCTCAGCGAGAGAAGCTGAAATACAGCATAAAACTGCATTACAGTGCCACGGCATAAACTAAGTGTTTATATACAAGCTTCCTTCTTAGAACTATGGCAAATGGGATACACTACATGGCCAAAGTGGTTTCAAGTCACTTTGTGTCTGCAATTTCTCAGAAAACAGCATTTCAAGTCTCACTTCTCAGCCTAATGTAAAGTTTTACATTACAGTGCCATGACTTGAACTAAGTGTTTACGAACAAATTTCTTCATCTGTACCAAAAAAGTCATACTATAGCACGTCGTCTAATTTATGACCAAAAAAGTCACACTATAGTATGTTGTCTAAAATATGATAAAAAAAAAAGTCATACGAGAGCATGTCGTCTAAAATATGATAAAAAAAAGTCATACTATAGCAAGTCGTCTAAAATATGATAAAAAAAAGTCACACTATAGCATGTCGTCTAAAATATGACGACATGGCCAAAGTGGTTTCAAGTCACTTTGTTTCTGCAATTTCTCAGAAAACAGCATTTCAAGTCTCACTTCTCAGCCTAATTTAAATCTGCATCACAGCGCCACGGCTTAAACTAACTGTTTACGAACAAATTTCTTCATCTGAACCAAAAAATCATACTATAGCATGTCGTCCAAAATATGATTAAAAAAAGTCATACTATAGCATGTCGTCTAAAATGTGATAAAAAAAAAAAAAGTCATACTATAGCATGTCGTCCAAAATACGATAAAAAAAAAGTCATACTATAGCATGTCGTCTAAAATATGACCAAAAAAGTCATACTATAGCACGTCGTCTAAAATATGATAAAAAAAAGTCACACTACAGCATGTCGTCTAAAATATGACCAAAAAGGTCATACTACAGCATGTCGTCTAAAATATGATAAAAAAGTCACACTATAGCATGTCGTCTAAAATATGACTACATGGCCAAAGTGGTTTCAAGTCACTTTGTGTTGACAATTTCACAGAAAACACAATGTTTCAAAAACAGCCTTATCTCAGCGAGAGAAGCTGAAACACAGCATAAAACTGCATTACAGTGCCACGGCATAAACTAAGTGTTTACATACAAGCTTCCTTCTTAGAACTATGGCAAATGGGATACACTACATGGCCAAAGTGGTTTCAAGTCACTTTGTGTCTGCAATTTCTCAGAAAACAGCATTTCAAGTCTCACTTCTCAGCCTAATGTAAAGTTTTACGTTACAGTGCCATGACTTGAACTAAGTGTTTACGAACAAATATCTTCATCTGTACCAAAAAAGTCATACTATAGCACGTCGTCTAAAATATGTCCAAAAAAGTCGCACTATAGCATGTCGTCTAATTTACGACCAAAAAAGTCACACTATAGTGTGTTGTCTAAAATATGATAAAAAAAGTCACACAAGAGCATGTCGTCTAAAATATGACTACATGGCCGAAATGGTTTCCAATCACTTTGTGTCTGCAATTTCTCAGAAAACAGCATTTCAAGTCTCACTTCTCAGCCTAATTTAAATCTGCATCACAGCGCCACGGCTTAAACTAAGTGTTTACGAACAAATTTCTTCATCTGAACCAAAAAAGTCATACTATAGCATGTCGTCCAAAATATGATTAAAAAAAGTCATACTATAGCACGTCGTCTAAAATATGATAAAAAAAAAAAGTCATACGAGAACATGTCGTCCAAAATATGATAAAAAAAAAGTCATACTATAGCATGTCGTCTAAAATATGAACAAAAAAAATCATACTATAGCATGTCGTCCAAAATATGACCAAAAAAGTCATACTACAGGATTTCGTCTAAAATATGATAAAAAAAGTCACACTATAGCATGTCGTCTAAAATATGACTACATGGCCAAAGTGGTTTCAAATCACTTTGTGTCTGCAATTTCTCAGAAAACACAATGTTTCAAAAACAGCCTTATCTCAGCGAGAGAAGCTGAAATACAGCATAAAACTGCATTACAGTGCCACGGCATAAACTAAGTGTTTACATACAAGCTTCCTTCTTAGAACTATGGCAAATGGGATACACTACATGGTCAAAGTGGTTTCAAGTCACTTTGTGTCTGCAATTTCTCAGAAAACAACATTTCAAGTATCACTTCTCAGCCTAATGTAAAGTTTTACATTACAGTGCCATGACTTGAACTAAGTGTTTACGAACAAATTTCTTCATCTGTACCAAAAAAGTCGTACTATAGCACGTCGTCTAAAATATGTCCAAAAAAGTCACACTTTAGCATGTCGTCTAAAATATGACCAAAAAGTCATACTATAGCAAGTCGTCTAAAATATGGTAAAAAAGTCATACTATAGCACGTCGTCTAAAATATGATTAAAAAAAAGTCATACGATAGCATGTCGTCTAAAATATGATAAAAAAGTCACACTATAGCATGTCGTCTAAAATATGACTACTTGGCCAATGTGTTTTCAAGTCACTTTTTGTCCACAATTTCTCAGAAAACAGCATTTCAAGTCTCACTTCTCAGCCTAATTTAAATCTGCATCACAGCGCCACGGCTTAAACTAAGTGTTTACGAACAAATTTCTTCATCTGAACCAAAAAAGTCATACTATAGCATGTCGTCCAAAATATGATTAAAAAAAGTCATACTATAGCACGTCGTCTAAAATATGATAAAAAAAAAAAAGTCATACTATAGCATGTCGTCCAAAATATGATAAAAAAAATAAGTCATACTATAGCATGTCGTCTAAAATATGACCAAAAAAGTCACAAAAGAGTATGTCGTCTAAAATATGACTACATGGCCGAAATGGTTTCCAATCACTTTGTGTCTGCAATTTCTCAGAAAACAGCATTTCAAGTCTCACTTCTCAGCCTAATGTAAATCTGCATCACAGCGCCACGGCTTAAACTAAGTGTTTACGAACAAATTTCTTCATCTGAACCAAAAAAGTCATACTATAGCATGTCGTCCAAAATATGATTAAAAAAAGTCATACTATAGCATGTCGTCTAAAATATGACCAAAAAAGTCATACTATAGCACGTCGTCTAAAATATGATAAAAAAAAAAGTCACACCACAGCATGTCGTCTAAAATATGACCAAAAAAGTCATACTACAGCATGTCGTCTAAAATATGATAAAAAAAAGTCACACTATAGCATGTCGTCTAAAATATGACTACATGGCCAAAGTGGTTTCAAATCACTTTGTGTCTGCAAATTCTCAGAAAACAGCATTTCAATTCTCACTTCTCAGCCTAATGTAAAACTGCATTACAGTGCCATGACTTGAACTAAGGGTTTACGACCAAATTTCTTCATCAGTAGTATGGCAAACTACATGGCCAAAGTGGTTTCAAGTCACTTTGTGTTGACAATTTCACAGAAAACACAATGTTTCAAAAACAGCCTTATCTCTGCGAGAGAAGCTGAAATACAGCATAAAACTGCATTACAGTGCCACGGCATAAACTAAGTGTTTACATACAAGCTTCCTTCTTAGAACTATGGCAAATGGGATACACTACATGGCCAAAGTGGTTTCAAGTCACTTTGTGTCTGCAATTTCTCAGAAAACAGCATTTCAAGTCTCACTTCTCAGCCTAATGTAAAGTTTTACATTACAGTGCCATGACTTGAACTAAGTGTTTACGAACAAATTTCTTCATCTGTACCAAAAAAGTCATACTATAGCACGTAGTCTTAAACATGACCAAAAAAGTCACACTATGGCATGTCGTCTAATTTATGACCAAAAAAGTCACACTATAGCATGTCGTCCAAAATATGATAAAAAAGTCACACTATAGTATGTTGTCTAAAATATGATTAAAAAAAGTCATACTATAGCATGTCGTCTAAAACATGATAAAAAAGTCATACTATTGCATGTCGTCTAAAACATGATAAAAAAGTCATACTATTGCATGTCGTCTAAAATATGATAAAAAAAGTCATACTATAGCATGTCGTCTAAAATATGATAAAAAAGTCATACTATAGCATGTCGTCTAAAATATGATTAAAAAAAAGTCATACGAGAGCATGTAGTCCAAAATATGATTAAAAAAAGTCATACTATAGCACGTCGTCTAAAATATGATAAAAAAAAGTCATACTATAGCATGTCGTCCAAAATATGATAAAAAAATAAGTCATACTATAGCATGTCGTCTAAAATATGACCAAAAAATCACACAAGAGCATGTCGTCTAAAATATGACTACATGACCGAAATGGTTTCCAATCACTTTGTGTCTGCAATTTCTCAGAAAACAGCATTTCAAGTCTCACTTCTCAGCCTAATGTAAAGTTTTACATTACAGTGCCATGACTTGAACTAAGTGTTTACGAACAAATTTCTTCATCTGTACCAAAAAAGTCATACTATAGCATGTCGTCCAAAATATGATTAAAAAAAGTCATACTATAGCATGTCGTCTAAAATATGATAAAAAAAAAGTCATACCATAGCATGTCGTCCAAAATATGATAAAAAAGTCACACTATAGCATGTCGTCTAATTTATGACCAAAAAAGTCACACTATAGTATGTTGTCTAAAATATGATTAAAAGAAGTCATACTATAGCATGTCGTCTAAAATATGATAAAAAAATAAGTCATACTATAGCATGTCGTCTAAAATATGACCAAAAAAGTCACACAAGAGCATGTCGTCTAAAATATGACTACATTGCCGAAATGGTTTCCAATCACTTTGTGTCTGCAATTTCTCAGAAAACAGCATTTCAAGTCTCACTTCTCAGCCTAATGTAAATCTGCATCACAGCGCCACGGCTTAAACTGAGTGTTTACGAACAAATTTCTTCATCTGACCCAAAAAAGTCATTCTATAGCATGTCGTCCAAAATATGATTAAAAAAAGTCACACTGCAGCATGTCGTCTAAAATATGACCAAAAAAGTCATACTACAGCATGTCGTCTAAAATATGATAAAAAAAGTCACACTATAGCATGTCGTCTAAAATATGACTACATGGCCAAAGTGGTTTCAAATCAATTTGTGTCTGCAATTTCTCAGAAAACAGCATTTCAAGTCTCACTTCTCAGCCTAATGTAAAACTGCATTACAGTGCCATGACTTGAACTAAGGGTTTACGACCAAATTTCTTCATCAGTAGTATGGCAAACTACATGGCCAAAGTGGTTTCAAGTCACTTTGTGTTGACAATTTCAAAGAAAAAAAAATGTTTCAAAAACATCCTTATCTCAGTGAGAGAAGCTCAAATACAGCATAAAACTGCATCACAGTTCCATGACTTAAACTAAGTGTTTACGAACAAATTTCTTCATCAGTACTATGGCAAAAGGGATACACTACATGGCCAAAGTGGTTTCAAGTCACTTTGTGTGGACAATTTCACAGGAAACACAATGTTTCAAAAACAGCCTTATCTCAGCGAGAGAAGCTCAAATAAAGCATAAAACTGCATTACAGTGCCACGGCATAAACTAACTGTTTACATACAAGTTTCCTTCTTAGAACTATGGTAAATGGGATACACTACATGGCCAAAGTGGTTTCAAGTCACTTTGTGTTGACAATTTCACAGAAAACACAATGTTTCAAAAACAGCCTTATCTCAGGGAGAGAAGCTGAAATACAGCATAAAACTGCATTACAGTGCCACGGCATAAACTAAGTGTTTACATACAAGCTTCCTTCTTAGAACTATGGCAAATGGGATACACTACATGGCCAAAGTGGTTTCAAGTCACTTTGTTTCTGCAATTTCTCAGAAAACAGCATTTCAAGTCTGACTTCTCAGCCTAATGTAAATCTGCATTACAGTGCCATGACTTCAACTAAGTGTTTCCGACCACATTTCTTCATCTGTAACAAAAAAGTCATACGAGAGCATGTCGTCCAAAATATGAAAAAAAAGTCACACTATAGTATGTCGTCTAAAATATGATAAAAAAGTCATACTATAGCATGTCGTCTAAATTATGACCAAAAAAGTCACACTATAGCATGTCGTCTAAAATATGATAAAAAAAAGTCACACTATAGCATGTCGTCCAAAATATGACCAAAAAATCACACAAGAGCATGTCGTCTAAAATATGACTACATGACCGAAATGGTTTCCAATCACTTTGTGTCTGCAATTTCTCAGAAAACAGCATTTCAAGTCTCACTTCTCAGCCTAATGTAAAGTTTTACATTACAGTGCCATGACTTGAACTAAGTGTTTACGAACAAATTTCTTCATCTGTACCAAAAAAGTCATGCTATAGCACGTCGTCTAAAACATGACCAAAAAAGTCACACTATAGCATGTCGTCCAAAATATGATAAAAAAGTCACACTATAGTATGTTGTCTGAAATATGATTAAAAAAAGTCATACTATAGCATGTCGTCTAAAACATGATAAAAAAAGTCATACTATTGCATGTCGTCTAAAATATGATAAAAAAGTCATACTATAGCATGTCGTCTAAAATATGATTAAAAAAAAGTCATACGAGAGCATGTAGTCCAAAATATGATTAAAAAAAGTCATACTATAGCACGTCGTCTAAAATATGATAAAAAAAAGTCATACTATAGCATGTCGTCCAAAATATGATAAAAAAATAAGTCATACTATAGCATGTCGTCTAAAATATGACCAAAAAATCACAAGAGCATGTCGTCTAAAATATGACTACATGACCGAAATGGTTTCCAATCATTTTGTGTCTGCAATTTCTCAGAAAACAGCATTTCAAGTCTCACTTCTCAGCCTAATGTAAAGTTTTACATTACAGTGCCATGACTTGAACTAAGTGTTTACGAACAAATTTCTTCATCTGTACCAAAAAAGTCATACTATAGCATGTCGTCCAAAATATGATTAAAAAAAGTCATACTATAGCATGTCGTCTAAAATATGATAAAAAAAAAAGTCATACCATAGCATGTCGTCCAAAATATGATAAAAAAGTCACACTGCAGCATGTCGTCTAAAATATGACCAAAAAAGTCATACTACAGCATGTCGTCTAAAATATGATAAAAAAAGTCACACTATAGCATGTCGTCTAAAATATGACTACATGGCCAAAGTGGTTTCAAATCAATTTGTGTCTGCAATTTCTCAGAAAACAGCATTTCAAGTCTCACTTCTCAGCCTAATGTAAAACTGCATTACAGTGCCATGACTTGAACTAAGGGTTTACGACCAAATTTCTTCATCAGTAGTATGGCAAACTACATGGCCAAAGTGGTTTCAAGTCACTTTGTGTTGACAATTTCAAAGAAAAAAAAATGTTTCAAAAACATCCTTATCTCAGTGAGAGAAGCTCAAATACAGCATAAAACTGCATTACAGTTCCATGACTTAAACTAAGTGTTTACGAACAAATTTCTTCATCAGTACTATGGCAAAAGGGATACACTACATGGCCAAAGTGGTTTCAAGTCACTTTGTGTGGACAATTTCACGGGAAACACAATGTTTCAAAAACAGCCTTATCTCAGCGAGAGAAGCTCAAATAAAGCATAAAACTGCATTACAGTGCCACGGCATAAACTAACTGTTTACATACAAGTTTCCTTCTTAGAACTATGGTAAATGGGATACACTACATGGCCAAAGTGGTTTCAAGTCACTTTGTGTTGACAATTTCACAGAAAACACAATGTTTCAAAAACAGCCTTATCTCAGGGAGAGAAGCTGAAATACAGCATAAAACTGCATTACAGTGCCACGGCATAAACTAAGTGTTTACATACAAGCTTCCTTCTTAGAACTATGGCAAATGGGATACACTACATGGCCAAAGTGGTTTCAAGTCACTTTGTTTCTGCAATTTCTCAGAAAACAGCATTTCAAGTCTGACTTCTCAGCCTAATGTAAATCTGCATTACAGTGCCATGACTTCAACTAAGTGTTTCCGACCACATTTCTTCATCTGTAACAAAAAAGTCATACGAGAGCATGTCGTCCAAAATATGAAAAAAAAGTCACACTATAGTATGTCGTCTAAAATATGATAAAAAAGTCATACTATAGCATGTCGTCTAAATTATGACCAAAAAAGTCACACTATAGCATGTCGTCTAAAATATGATAAAAAAAAGTCACACTATAGCATGTCGTCTAAAATATGACCAAAAAATCACACAAGAGCATGTCGTCTAAAATATGACTACATGACCGAAATGGTTTCCAATCACTTTGTGTCTGCAATTTCTCAGAAAACAGCATTTCAAGTCTCACTTCTCAGCCTAATGTAAAGTTTTACATTACAGTGCCATGACTTGAACTAAGTGTTTACGAACAAATTTCTTCATCTGTACCAAAAAAGTCATGCTATAGCACGTCGTCTAAAACATGACCAAAAAAGTCACACTATAGCATGTCGTCCAAAATATGATAAAAAAGTCACACTATAGTATGTTGTCTGAAATATGATTAAAAAAAGTCATACTATAGCATGTCGTCTAAAACATGATAAAAAAAGTCATACTATTGCATGTCGTCTAAAATATGATAAAAAAGTCATACTATAGCATGTCGTCTAAAATATGATTAAAAAAAAGTCATACGAGAGCATGTAGTCCAAAATATGATTAAAAAAAGTCATACTATAGCACGTCGTCTAAAATATGATAAAAAAAAGTCATACTATAGCATGTCGTCCAAAATATGATAAAAAAATAAGTCATACTATAGCATGTCGTCTAAAATATGACCAAAAAATCACAAGAGCATGTCGTCTAAAATATGACTACATGACCGAAATGGTTTCCAATCATTTTGTGTCTGCAATTTCTCAGAAAACAGCATTTCAAGTCTCACTTCTCAGCCTAATGTAAAGTTTTACATTACAGTGCCATGACTTGAACTAAGTGTTTACGAACAAATTTCTTCATCTGTACCAAAAAAGTCATACTATAGCATGTCGTCCAAAATATGATTAAAAAAAGTCATACTATAGCATGTCGTCTAAAATATGATAAAAAAAAAAGTCATACCATAGCATGTCGTCCAAAATATGATAAAAAAGTCACACTATAGCATGTCGTCTAATTTATGACCAAAAAAGTCACACTATAGTATGTTGTCTAAAATATGATTAAAAGAAGTCATACTATAGCATGTCGTCTAAAATATGATAAAAAAATAAGTCATACTATAGCATGTCGTCTAAAATATGACCAAAAAAGTCACACAAGAGCATGTCGTCTAAAATATGACTACATTGCCGAAATGGTTTCCAATCACTTTGTGTCTGCAATTTCTCAGAAAACAGCATTTCAAGTCTCACTTCTCAGCCTAATGTAAATCTGCATCACAGCGCCACGGCTTAAACTGAGTGTTTACGAACAAATTTCTTCATCTGAACCAAAAAAGTCATTCTATAGCATGTCGTCCAAAATATGATTAAAAAAAGTCACACTACAGCATGTCGTCTAAAATATGACCAAAAAAGTCATACTACAGCATGTCGTCTAAAATATGATAAAAAAAGTCACACTATAGCATGTCGTCTAAAATATGACTACATGGCCAAAGTGGTTTCAAATCAATTTGTGTCTGCAATTTCTCAGAAAACAGCATTTCAAATCTCACTTCTCAGCCTAATGTAAAACTGCATTACAGTGCCATGACTTGAACTAAGGGTTTACGACCAAATTTCTTCATCAGTAGTATGGCAAACTACATGGCCAAAGTGGTTTCAAGTCACTTTGTGTTGACAATTTCAAAGAAAAAAAAATGTTTCAAAAACATCCTTATCTCAGTGAGAGAAGCTCAAATACAGCATAAAACTGCATTACAGTTCCATGACTTAAACTAAGTGTTTACGAATAAATTTCTTCATCAGTACTATGGCAAAAGGGATACACTACATGGCCAAAGTGGTTTCAAGTCACTTTGTGTGGACAATTTCACAGGAAACACAATGTTTCAAAAACAGCCTTATCTCAGCGAGAGAAGCTCAAATACAGCATAAAACTGCATTACAGTTCCATGACTTAAACTAAGTGTTTACGAACAAATTTCTTCATCAGTACTATGGCAAAAGGGATACACTACATGGCCAAAGTGGTTTCAAGTCACTTTGTGTGGACAATTTCACAGGAAACACAATGTTTCAAAAACAGCCTTATCTCAGCGAGAGAAGCTCAAATAAAGCATAAAACTGCATTACAGTGCCACGGCATAAACTAACTGTTTACATACAAGTTTCCTTCTTAGAACTATGGTAAATGGGATACACTACATGGCCAAAGTGGTTTCAAGTCACTTTGTGTTGACAATTTCACAGAAAACACAATGTTTCAAAAACAGCCTTATCTCAGGGAGAGAAACTGAAATACAGCATAAAACTGCATTACAGTGCCACGGCATAAACTAAGTGTTTACATACAAGCTTCCTTCTTAGAACTATGGCAAATGGGATACACTACATGGCCAAAGTGGTTTCAAGTCACTTTGTTTCTGCAATTTCTCAGAAAACAGCATTTCAAGTCTGACTTCTCAGCCTAATGTAAATCTGCATTACAGTGCCATGACTTCAACTAAGTGTTTCCGACCACATTTCTTCATCTGTAACAAAAAAGTCATACGAGAGCATGTCGTCCAAAATATGAAAAAAAAGTCACACTATAGTATGTCGTCTAAAATATGATAAAAAAGTCATACTATAGCATGTCGTCTAAATTATGACCAAAAAAGTCACACTATAGCATGTCGTCTAAAATATGATAAAAAAAAGTCACACTATAGCATGTCGTCTAAAATATGACCAAAAAATCACACAAGAGCATGTCGTCTAAAATATGACTACATGACCGAAATGGTTTCCAATCACTTTGTGTCTGCAATTTCTCAGAAAACAGCATTTCAAGTCTCACTTCTCAGCCTAATGTAAAGTTTTACATTACAGTGCCATGACTTGAACTAAGTGTTTACGAACAAATTTCTTCATCTGTACCAAAAAAGTCATGCTATAGCACGTCGTCTAAAACATGACCAAAAAAGTCACACTATAGCATGTCGTCCAAAATATGATAAAAAAGTCACACTATAGTATGTTGTCTGAAATATGATTAAAAAAAGTCATACTATAGCATGTCGTCTAAAACATGATAAAAAAAGTCATACTATTGCATGTCGTCTAAAATATGATAAAAAAGTCATACTATAGCATGTCGTCTAAAATATGATTAAAAAAAAGTCATACGAGAGCATGTAGTCCAAAATATGATTAAAAAAAGTCATACTATAGCACGTCGTCTAAAATATGATAAAAAAAAGTCATACTATAGCATGTCGTCCAAAATATGATAAAAAAATAAGTCATACTATAGCATGTCGTCTAAAATATGACCAAAAAATCACAAGAGCATGTCGTCTAAAATATGACTACATGACCGAAATGGTTTCCAATCATTTTGTGTCTGCAATTTCTCAGAAAACAGCATTTCAAGTCTCACTTCTCAGCCTAATGTA
The DNA here is from genome assembly GCF_022577435.1 of Embiotoca jacksoni. NCBI lineage: Eukaryota > Metazoa > Chordata > Actinopteri > Embiotocidae > Embiotoca > Embiotoca jacksoni. The sequence goes on from NW_027185397.1 coordinate 2,843,257, forward strand.
AAGTTTTACATTACAGTGCCATGACTTGAACTAAGTGTTTACGAACAAATTTCTTCATCTGTACCAAAAAAGTCATACTATAGCATGTCGTCCAAAATATGATTAAAAAAAGTCATACTATAGCATGTCGTCTAAAATATGATAAAAAAAAAGTCATACCATAGCATGTCGTCCAAAATATGATAAAAAAGTCACACTATAGCATGTCGTCTAATTTATGACCAAAAAAGTCACACTATAGTATGTTGTCTAAAATATGATTAAAAGAAGTCATACTATAGCATGTCGTCTAAAATATGATAAAAAAATAAGTCATACTATAGCATGTCGTCTAAAATATGACCAAAAAAGTCACACAAGAGCATGTCGTCTAAAATATGACTACATTGCCGAAATGGTTTCCAATCACTTTGTGTCTGCAATTTCTCAGAAAACAGCATTTCAAGTCTCACTTCTCAGCCTAATGTAAATCTGCATCACAGCGCCACGGCTTAAACTGAGTGTTTACGAACAAATTTCTTCATCTGAACCAAAAAAGTCATTCTATAGCATGTCGTCCAAAATATGATTAAAAAAAGTCACACTGCAGCATGTCGTCTAAAATATGACCAAAAAAGTCATACTACAGCATGTCGTCTAAAATATGATAAAAAAAAGTCACACTATAGCATGTCGTCTAAAATATGACTACATGGCCAAAGTGGTTTCAAATCAATTTGTGTCTGCAATTTCTCAGAAAACAGCATTTCAAGTCTCACTTCTCAGCCTAATGTAAAACTGCATTACAGTGCCATGACTTGAACTAAGGGTTTACGACCAAATTTCTTCATCAGTAGTATGGCAAACTACATGGCCAAAGTGGTTTCAAGTCACTTTGTGTTGACAATTTCAAAGAAAAAAAAATGTTTCAAAAACATCCTTATCTCAGTGAGAGAAGCTCAAATACAGCATAAAACTGCATTACAGTTCCATGACTTAAACTAAGTGTTTACGAACAAATTTCCTCATCAGTACTATGGCAAAAGGGATACACTACATGGCCAAAGTGGTTTCAAGTCACTTTGTGTGGACAATTTCACAGGAAACACAATGTTTCAAAAACAGCCTTATCTCAGCGAGAGAAGCTCAAATAAAGCATAAAACTGCATTACAGTGCCACGGCATAAACTAACTGTTTACATACAAGTTTCCTTCTTAGAACTATGGTAAATGGGATACACTACATGGCCAAAGTGGTTTCAAGTCACTTTGTGTTGACAATTTCACAGAAAACACAATGTTTCAAAAACAGCCTTATCTCAGGGAGAGAAGCTGAAATACAGCATAAAACTGCATTACAGTGCCACGGCATAAACTAAGTGTTTACATACAAGCTTCCTTCTTAGAACTATGGCAAATGGGATACACTACATGGCCAAAGTGGTTTCAAGTCACTTTGTTTCTGCAATTTCTCAGAAAACAGCATTTCAAGTCTGACTTCTCAGCCTAATGTAAATCTGCATTACAGTGCCATGACTTCAACTAAGTGTTTCCGACCACATTTCTTCATCTGTAACAAAAAAGTCATACGAGAGCATGTCGTCCAAAATATGAAAAAAAAGTCACACTATAGTATGTCGTCTAAAATATGATAAAAAAGTCATACTATAGCATGTCGTCTAAATTATGACCAAAAAAGTCACACTATAGCATGTCGTCTAAAATATGATAAAAAAAAGTCACACTATAGCATGTCGTCTAAAATATGACCAAAAAATCACACAAGAGCATGTCGTCTAAAATATGACTACATGACCGAAATGGTTTCCAATCACTTTGTGTCTGCAATTTCTCAGAAAACAGCATTTCAAGTCTCACTTCTCAGCCTAATGTAAAGTTTTACATTACAGTGCCATGACTTGAACTAAGTGTTTACGAACAAATTTCTTCATCTGTACCAAAAAAGTCATGCTATAGCACGTCGTCTAAAACATGACCAAAAAAGTCACACTATAGCATGTCGTCCAAAATATGATAAAAAAGTCACACTATAGTATGTTGTATGAAATAAGATTAAAAAAAGTCATACTATAGCATGTCGTCTAAAACATGATAAAAAAAGTCATACTATTGCATGTCGTCTAAAATATGATAAAAAAGTCATACTATAGCATGTCGTCTAAAATATGATTAAAAAAAAGTCATACAAGAGCATGTAGTCCAAAATATGATTAAAAAAAGTCATACTATAGCACGTCGTCTAAAATATGATAAAAAAAAGTCATACTATAGCATGTCGTCCAAAATATGATAAAAAAATAAGTCATACTATAGCATGTCGTCTAAAATATGACCAAAAAATCACAAGAGCATGTCGTCTAAAATATGACTACATGACCGAAATGGTTTCCAATCATTTTGTGTCTGCAATTTCTCAGAAAACAGCATTTCAAGTCTCACTTCTCAGCCTAATGTAAAGTTTTACATTACAGTGCCATGACTTGAACTAAGTGTTTACGAACAAATTTCTTCATCTGTACCAAAAAAGTCATACTATAGCATGTCGTCCAAAATATGATTAAAAAAAGTCATACTATAGCATGTCGTCTAAAATATGATAAAAAAAAAGTCATACCATAGCATGTCGTCCAAAATATGATAAAAAAGTCACACTATAGCATGTCGTCTAATTTATGACCAAAAAAGTCACACTATAGTATGTTGTCTAAAATATGATTAAAAGAAGTCATACTATAGCATGTCGTCTAAAATATGATAAAAAAATAAGTCATACTATAGCATGTCGTCTAAAATATGACCAAAAAAGTCACACAAGAGCATGTCGTCTAAAATATGACTACATTGCCGAAATGGTTTCCAATCACTTTGTGTCTGCAATTTCTCAGAAAACAGCATTTCAAGTCTCACTTCTCAGCCTAATGTAAAACTGCATTACAGTGCCATGACTTGAACTAAGGGTTTACGACCAAATTTCTTCATCAGTAGTATGGCAAACTACATGGCCAAAGTGGTTTCAAGTCACTTTGTGTTGACAATTTCAAAGAAAAAAAAATGTTTCAAAAACATCCTTATCTCAGTGAGAGAAGCTCAAATACAGCATAAAACTGCATTACAGTTCCATGACTTAAACTAAGTGTTTACGAACAAATTTCTTCATCAGTACTATGGCAAAAGGGATACACTACATGGCCAAAGTGGTTTCAAGTCACTTTGTGTGGACAATTTCACAGGAAACACAATGTTTCAAAAACAGCCTTATCTCAGCGAGAGAAGCTCAAATAAAGCATAAAACTGCATTACAGTGCCACGGCATAAACTAACTGTTTACATACAAGTTTCCTTCTTAGAACTATGGTAAATGGGATACACTACATGGCCAAAGTGGTTTCAAGTCACTTTGTGTTGACAATTTCACAGAAAACACAATGTTTCAAAAACAGCCTTATCTCAGGGAGAGAAGCTGAAATACAGCATAAAACTGCATTACAGTGCCACGGCATAAACTAAGTGTTTACATACAAGCTTCCTTCTTAGAACTATGGCAAATGGGATACACTACATGGCCAAAGTGGTTTCAAGTCACTTTGTTTCTGCAATTTCTCAGAAAACAGCATTTCAAGTCTGACTTCTCAGCCTAATGTAAATCTGCATTACAGTGCCATGACTTCAACTAAGTGTTTCCGACCACATTTCTTCATCTGTAACAAAAAAGTCATACGAGAGCATGTCGTCCAAAATATGAAAAAAAAGTCACACTATAGTATGTCGTCTAAAATATGATAAAAAAGTCATACTATAGCATGTCGTCTAAATTATGACCAAAAAAGTCACACTATAGCATGTCGTCTAAAATATGATAAAAAAAAGTCACACTATAGCATGTCGTCTAAAATATGACCAAAAAATCACACAAGAGCATGTCGTCTAAAATATGACTACATGACCGAAATGGTTTCCAATCACTTTGTGTCTGCAATTTCTCAGAAAACAGCATTTCAAGTCTCACTTCTCAGCCTAATGTAAAGTTTTACATTACAGTGCCATGACTTGAACTAAGTGTTTACGAACAAATTTCTTCATCTGTACCAAAAAAGTCATACTATAGCACGTCGTCTAAAATATGATAAAAAAAAGTCATACTATAGCATGTCTTCCAAAATATGATAAAAAAATAAGTCATACTATAGCATGTCGTCTAAAATATGACCAAAAAATCACAAGAGCATGTCGTCTAAAATATGACTACATGACCGAAATGGTTTCCAATCATTTTGTGTCTGCAATTTCTCAGAAAACAGCATTTCAAGTCTCACTTCTCAGCCTAATGTAAAGTTTTACATTACAGTGCCATGACTTGAACTAAGTGTTTATGAACAAATTTCTTCATCTGTACCAAAAAAGTCATACTATAGCATGTCGTCCAAAATATGATTAAAAAAAGTCATACTATAGCATGTCGTCTAAAATATGATAAAAAAAAAGTCATACCATAGCATGTCGTCCAAAATATGATAAAAAAGTCACACTATAGCATGTCGTCTAATTTATGACCAAAAAAGTCACACTATAGTATGTTGTCTAAAATATGATTAAAAGAAGTCATACTATAGCATGTCGTCTAAAATATGATAAAAAAATAAGTCATACTATAGCATGTCGTCTAAAATATGACCAAAAAAGTCACACAAGAGCATGTCGTCTAAAATATGACTACATTGCCGAAATGGTTTCCAATCACTTTGTGTCTGCAATTTCTCAGAAAACAGCATTTCAAGTCTCACTTCTCAGCCTAATGTAAATCTGCATCACAGCGCCACGGCTTAAACTGAGTGTTTACGAACAAATTTCTTCATCTGAACCAAAAAAGTCATTCTATAGCATGTCGTCCAAAATATGATTAAAAAAAGTCACACTGCAGCATGTCGTCTAAAATATGACCAAAAAAGTCATACTACAGCATGTCGTCTAAAATATGATAAAAAAAGTCACACTATAGCATGTCGTCTAAAATATGACTACATGGCCAAAGTGGTTTCAAATCAATTTGTGTCTGCAATTTCTCAGAAAACAGCATTTCAAGTCTCACTTCTCAGCCTAATGTAAAACTGCATTACAGTGCCATGACTTGAACTAAGGGTTTACGACCAAATTTCTTCATCAGTAGTATGGCAAACTACATGGCCAAAGTGGTTTCAAGTCACTTTGTGTTGACAATTTCAAAGAAAAAAAAATGTTTCAAAAACATCCTTATCTCAGTGAGAGAAGCTCAAATACAGCATAAAACTGCATTACAGTTCCATGACTTAAACTAAGTGTTTACGAACAAATTTCCTCATCAGTACTATGGCAAAAGGGATACACTACATGGCCAAAGTGGTTTCAAGTCACTTTGTGTGGACAATTTCACAGGAAACACAATGTTTCAAAAACAGCCTTATCTCAGCGAGAGAAGCTCAAATAAAGCATAAAACTGCATTACAGTGCCACGGCATAAACTAACTGTTTACATACAAGTTTCCTTCTTAGAACTATGGTAAATGGGATACACTACATGGCCAAAGTGGTTTCAAGTCACTTTGTGTTGACAATTTCACAGAAAACACAATGTTTCAAAAACAGCCTTATCTCAGGGAGAGAAGCTGAAATACAGCATAAAACTGCATTACAGTGCCACGGCATAAACTAAGTGTTTACATACAAGCTTCCTTCTTAGAACTATGGCAAATGGGATACACTACATGGCCAAAGTGGTTTCAAGTCACTTTGTTTCTGCAATTTCTCAGAAAACAGCATTTCAAGTCTGACTTCTCAGCCTAATGTAAATCTGCATTACAGTGCCATGACTTCAACTAAGTGTTTCCGACCACATTTCTTCATCTGTAACAAAAAAGTCATACGAGAGCATGTCGTCCAAAATATGAAAAAAAAGTCACACTATAGTATGTCGTCTAAAATATGATAAAAAAGTCATACTATAGCATGTCGTCTAAATTATGACCAAAAAAGTCACACTATAGCATGTCGTCTAAAATATGATAAAAAAAAGTCACACTATAGCATGTCGTCTAAAATATGACCAAAAAATCACACAAGAGCATGTCGTCTAAAATATGACTACATGACCGAAATGGTTTCCAATCACTTTGTGTCTGCAATTTCTCAGAAAACAGCATTTCAAGTCTCACTTCTCAGCCTAATGTAAAGTTTTACATTACAGTGCCATGACTTGAACTAAGTGTTTACGAACAAATTTCTTCATCTGTACCAAAAAAGTCATGCTATAGCACGTCGTCTAAAACATGACCAAAAAAGTCACACTATAGCATGTCGTCCAAAATATGATAAAAAAGTCACACTATAGTATGTTGTCTGAAATAAGATTAAAAAAAGTCATACTATAGCATGTCGTCTAAAATATGATAAAAAAGTCATACTATAGCATGTCGTCTAAAATATGATTAAAAAAAAGTCATACAAGAGCATGTAGTCCAAAATATGATTAAAAAAAGTCATACTATAGCACGTCGTCTAAAATATGATAAAAAAAAGTCATACTATAGCATGTCGTCCAAAATATGATAAAAAAATAAGTCATACTATAGCATGTCGTCTAAAATATGACCAAAAAATCACAAGAGCATGTCGTCTAAAATATGACTACATGACCGAAATGGTTTCCAATCATTTTGTGTCTGCAATTTCTCAGAAAACAGCATTTCAAGTCTCACTTCTCAGCCTAATGTAAAGTTTTACATTACAGTGCCATGACTTGAACTAAGTGTTTACGAACAAATTTCTTCATCTGTACCAAAAAAGTCATACTATAGCATGTCGTCCAAAATATGATTAAAAAAAGTCATACTATAGCATGTCGTCTAAAATATGATAAAAAAAAAGTCATACCATAGCATGTCGTCCAAAATATGATAAAAAAGTCACACTATAGCATGTCGTCTAATTTATGACCAAAAAAGTCACACTATAGTATGTTGTCTAAAATATGATTAAAAGAAGTCATACTATAGCATGTCGTCTAAAATATGATAAAAAAATAAGTCATACTATAGCATGTCGTCTAAAATATGACCAAAAAAGTCACACAAGAGCATGTCGTCTAAAATATGACTACATTGCCGAAATGGTTTCCAATCAATTTGTGTCTGCAATTTCTCAGAAAACAGCATTTCAAGTCTCACTTCTCAGCCTAATGTAAAACTGCATTACAGTGCCATGACTTGAACTAAGGGTTTACGACCAAATTTCTTCATCAGTAGTATGGCAAACTACATGGCCAAAGTGGTTTCAAGTCACTTTGTGTTGACAATTTCAAAGAAAAATTTTTTTTTCAAAAACATCCTTATCTCAGTGAGAGAAGTTCAAATACAGCATAAAACTGCATTACAGTTCCATGACTTAAACTAAGTGTTTACGAACAAATTTCTTCATCAGTACTATGGCAAAAGGGATACACTACATGGCCAAAGTGGTTTCAAGTCACTTTGTGTGGACAATTTCACAGGAAACACAATGTTTCAAAAACAGCCTTATCTCAGCGAGAGAAGCTCAAATAAAGCATAAAACTGCATTACAGTGCCACGGCATAAACTAACTGTTTACATACAAGTTTCCTTCTTAGAACTATGGTAAATGGGATACACTACATGGCCAAAGTGGTTTCAAGTCACTTTGTGTTGACAATTTAACATAAAAAAAAATGTTTCAAAAACAGCCTTATCTCAGGGAGAGAAGCTGAAATACAGCATAAAACTGCATTACAGTGCCACGGCATAAACTAAGTGTTTACATACAAGCTTCCTTCTTAGAACTATGGCAAATGGGATACACTACATGGCCAAAGTGGTTTCAAGTCACTTTGTTTCTGCAATTTCTCAGAAAACAGCATTTCAAGTCTGACTTCTCAGCCTAATGTAAATCTGCATTACAGTGCCATGACTTCAACTAAGTGTTTCCGACCACATTTCTTCATCTGTAACAAAAAAGTCATACGAGAGCATGTCGTCCAAAATATGATAAAAAAGTCACACTATAGTATGTCGTCTAAAATATGATAAAAAAGTCAGACTATAGCATGTCGTCTAAATTATGACCAAAAAAGTCACACTATAGCATGTCGTCTAAAATATGATAAAAAAAAGTCACACTATAGCATGTCGTCTAAATTATGACCAAAAAAGTCACACTATAGCATGTCGTCTAAAATATGACCAAAAAAGTCACACTATAGCATGTCGTCCAAAATATGATAAAAAAAAAGTCACACTATAGCATGTCGTCTAAAATATGACTACAAGGCCAAAGTGGTTTCAAGTCAGTTTGTGTCTGCAATTTCTCAGAAAACAGCATTTCAAGTCTCACTTCTCAGCCTAATGTAAAACTGCATCACAGCGCCACTGCTTAAACTAAGTGTTTACGAACAAATTTCTTCATCTGTACCAAAAAAGTCATACTATAGCACGTCGTCTAAAATATGACCAAAAAAGTCACACTATAGCATGTCGTCTAAAATATGATAAAAAAAAGTCATACGAGAGCATGTCGTCCAAAATATGACTACAAGGCCAAAGTGGTTTCAAGTCACTTTGTGTCTGCAATTTCTCAGAAAACAGCATTTCAAGTCTCACTTCTCAGCCTAATGTAAAACTGCATCACAGCGCCACGGCTTAAACTAAGTGTTTACGAACAAATTTTTTCATCTGTAACAAAAAAGTCATACTATAGCATGTCGTCTAAAATATGATAAAAAAGTCATACTATAGCATGTCGTCTAAAATATGACAAACAAGTCATACTAAAGCATGTCGTCTAAAAGATGACCAAAAAAGTCACACTATAGCATGTCGTCTAAAATATGATAAAAAAAAGTCATACGAGAGCATGTCGTCCAAAATATGATAAAAAAAAGTCACACTATAGCATGTCGTCTAAAATATGACTACATGGCCAAAGTGGTTTCAAGTCACATTGTTCCTGCAATTTCTCAGAAAACAGCATTTCAAGTCTCACTTCTCAGCCTAATGTAAAACTGCATTACAGTGCCATGACTTGAACTAACGACAAAATTTCTTCATCAGTAGTATGGCAAATGGGATACACTACATGGCCAAAGTGGTTTCAAGTCACTTTGTGTGGACAATTTCACAGGAAACACAATGTTTCAAAAACAGCCTTATCTCAGCGAGAGAAGCTCAAATAAAGCATAAAACTGCATTACAGTGCCACGGCATAAACTAACTGTTTACATACAAGTTTCCTTCTTAGAACTATGGTAAATGGGATACACTACATGGCCAAAGTGGTTTCAAGTCACTTTGTGTTGACAATTTCACAGAAAACACAATGTTTCAAAAACAGCCTTATCTCAGGGAGAGAAGCTGAAATACAGCATAAAACTGCATTACAGTGCCACGGCATAAACTAAGTGTTTACATACAAGCTTCCTTCTTAGAACTATGGCAAATGGGATACACTACATGGCCAAAGTGGTTTCAAGTCACTTTGTTTCTGCAATTTCTCAGAAAACAGCATTTCAAGTCTGACTTCTCAGCCTACTGTAAATCTGCATTACAGTGCCATGACTTCAACTAAGTGTTTCCGACCACATTTCTTCATCTGTAACAAAAAAGTCATACGAGAGCATGTCGTCCAAAATATGAAAAAAAAGTCACACTATAGTATGTCGTCTAAAATATGATAAAAAAGTCATACTATAGCATGTCGTCTAAATTATGACCAAAAAAGTCACACTATAGCATGTCGTCTAAAATATGATAAAAAAAAGTCACACTATAGCATGTCGTCTAAAATATGACCAAAAAATCACACAAGAGCATGTCGTCTAAAATATGACTACATGACCGAAATGGTTTCCAATCACTTTGTGTCTGCAATTTCTCAGAAAACAGCATTTCAAGTCTCACTTCTCAGCCTAATGTAAAGTTTTACATTACAGTGCCATGACTTGAACTAAGTGTTTACGAACAAATTTCTTCATCTGTACCAAAAAAGTCATGCTATAGCATGTCGTCCAAAATATGATAAAAAAGTCACACTATAGTATGTTGTCTGAAATATGATTAAAAAAAGTCATACTATAGCATGTCGTCTAAAACATGATAAAAAAAGTCATACTATTGCATGTCGTCTAAAATATGATAAAAAAGTCATACTATAGCATGTCGTCTAAAATATGATTAAAAAAAAGTCATACGAGAGCATGTAGTCCAAAATATGATTAAAAAAAGTCATACTATAGCACGTCGTCTAAAATATGATAAAAAAAAGTCATACTATAGCATGTCGTCCAAAATATGATAAAAAAATAAGTCATACTATAGCATGTCGTCTAAAATATGACCAAAAAAATCACAAGAGCATGTCGTCTAAAATATGACTACATGACCGAAATGGTTTCCAATCATTTTGTGTCTGCAATTTCTCAGAAAACAGCATTTCAAGTCTCACTTCTCAGCCTAATGTAAAGTTTTACATTACAGTGCCATGACTTGAACTAAGTGTTTACGAACAAATTTCTTCATCTGTACCAAAAAAGTCATACTATAGCATGTCGTCCAAAATATGATTAAAAAAAGTCATACTATAGCATGTCGTCTAAAATATGATAAAAAAAAAGTCATACCATAGCATGTCGTCCAAAATATGATAAAAAAGTCACACTATAGCATGTCGTCTAATTTATGACCAAAAAAGTCACACTATAGTATGTTGTCTAAAATATGATTAAAAGAAGTCATACTATAGCATGTCGTCTAAAATATGATAAAAAAATAAGTCATACTATAGCATGTCGTCTAAAATATGACCAAAAAAGTCACACAAGAGCATGTCGTCTAAAATATGACTACATTGCCGAAATGGTTTCCAATCACTTTGTGTCTGCAATTTCTCAGAAAACAGCATTTCAAGTCTCACTTCTCAGCCTAATGTAAATCTGCATCACAGCGCCACGGCTTAAACTGAGTGTTTACGAACAAATTTCTTCATCTGAACCAAAAAAGTCATTCTATAGCATGTCGTCCAAAATATGATTAAAAAAAGTCACACTACAGCATGTCGTCTAAAATATGACCAAAAAAGTCATACTACAGCATGTCGTCTAAAATATGATAAAAAAAGTCACACTATAGCATGTCGTCTAAAATATGACTACATGGCCAAAGTGGTTTCAAATCAATTTGTGTCTGCAATTTCTCAGAAAACAGCATTTCAAGTCTCACTTCTCAGCCTAATGTAAAACTGCATTACAGTGCCATGACTTGAACTAAGGGTTTACGACCAAATTTCTTCATCAGTAGTATGGCAAACTACATGGCCAAAGTGGTTTCAAGTCACTTTGTGTTGACAATTTCAAAGAAAAAAAAATGTTTCAAAAACATCCTTATCTCAGTGAGAGAAGTTCAAATACAGCATAAAACTGCATTACAGTTCCATGACTTAAACTAAGTGTTTACGAACAAATTTCTTCATCAGTACTATGGCAAAAGGGATACACTACATGGCCAAAGTGGTTTCAAGTCACTTTGTGTGGACAATTTCACAGGAAACACAATGTTTCAAAAACAGCCTTATCTCAGCGAGAGAAGCTCAAATAAAGCATAAAACTGCATTACAGTGCCACGGCATAAACTAACTGTTTACATACAAGTTTCCTTCTTAGAACTATGGTAAATGGGATACACTACATGGCCAAAGTGGTTTCAAGTCACTTTGTGTTGACAATTTCACAGAAAACACAATGTTTCAAAAACAGCCTTATCTCAGGGAGAGAAGCTGAAATACAGCATAAAACTGCATTACAGTGCCACGGCATAAACTAAGTGTTTACATACAAGCTTCCTTCTTAGAACTATGGCAAATGGGATACACTACATGGCCAAAGTGGTTTCAAGTCACTTTGTTTCTGCAATTTCTCAGAAAACAGCATTTCAAGTCTGACTTCTCAGCCTAATGTAAATCTGCATTACAGTGCCATGACTTCAACTAAGTGTTTCCGACCACATTTCTTCATCTGTAACAAAAAAGTCATACGAGAGCATGTCGTCCAAAATATGATAAAAAAGTCACACTATAGTATGTCGTCTAAAATATGATAAAAAAGTCATACTATAGCATGTCGTCTAAATTATGACCAAAAAAGTCACACTATAGCATGTCGTCTAAAATATGATAAAAAAAAGTCACACTATAGCATGTCGTCTAAATTATGACCAAAAAAGTCACACTATAGCATGTCGTCTAAAATATGACCAAAAAAGTCACACTATAGCATGTCGTCCAAAATATGATAAAAAAAAAGTCACACTATAGCATGTCGTCTAAAATATGACTACAAGGCCAAAGTGGTTTCAAGTCAGTTTGTGTCTGCAATTTCTCAGAAAACAGCATTTCAAGTCTCACTTCTCAGCCTAATGTAAAACTGCATCACAGCGCCACTGCTTAAACTAAGTGTTTACGAACAAATTTCTTCATCTGTACCAAAAAAGTCATACTATAGCACGTCGTCTAAAATATGACCAAAAAAGTCACACTATAGCATGTCGTCTAAAATATGATAAAAAAAAGTCATACGAGAGCATGTCGTCCAAAATATGACTACAAGGCCAAAGTGGTTTCAAGTCACTTTGTGTCTGCAATTTCTCAGAAAACAGCATTTCAAGTCTCACTTCTCAGCCTAATGTAAAACTGCATCACAGCGCCACGGCTTAAACTAAGTGTTTACGAACAAATTTTTTCATCTGTAACAAAAAAGTCATACTATAGCATGTCGTCTAAAATATGATAAAAAAGTCATACTATAGCATGTCGTCTAAAATATGACAAACAAGTCATACTAAAGCATGTCGTCTAAAAGATGACCAAAAAAGTCACACTATAGCATGTCGTCAAAATTATGACCAAAAAAGTCACACTATAGCATGTCGTCGAAAATATGATAAAAAAGTCATACTATAGCATGTCGTCTAAAATATGACAAACAAGTCATACTAAAGCATGTCGTCTAAAAGATGACCAAAAAAGTCACACTATAGCATGTCGTCTAAAATATGATAAAAAAAAGTCATACGAGAGCATGTCGTCCAAAATATGATAAAAAAAAGTCACACTATAGCATGTCGTCTAAAATATGACTACATGGCCAAAGTGGTTTCAAGTCACATTGTTCCTGCAATTTCTCAGAAAACAGCATTTCAAGTCTCACTTCTCAGCCTAATGTAAAACTGCATTACAGTGCCATGACTTGAACTAACGACAAAATTTCTTCATCAGTAGTATGGCAAATGGGATACACTACATGGCCAAAGTGGTTTCAAGTCACTTTGTTTTGACAATTTCACAGAAAACACGATGTTTCAAAAACAGCCTTATCTCAGTGAGAGAAGCTCAAATACAGCATAAAACTGCATTACAGTTCCATGACTTAAACTAAGTGTTTCTGAACAAATTTCTTCATCAGTACTATGGCAAATGGGATACACTACATGGCCAAAGTGGTTTCAAGTCACTTTGTGTCTGCAATTTCTCAGAAAACAGCATTTCAAGTCTCACTTCTCAGCCTAATGTAAAACTGCATTACAGTGCCATGACTTGAACTAAGGTTTACGACAAAATTTCTTCATCAGTAGTATGGCAAATGGGATACACTACATGGCCAAAGTGGTTACAATTCAATTTGTGTCTGCAATTTCTCAGAAAACAGCATTTCAAGTCTCACTTCTCAGCCTAATGTAAAACTGCATTACAGTGCCACGGCATAAACTAAGTGTTTACAAACAAGTTTCCTTCTTAGTACTATGGCAAATGGGATACACTACATGGCCAAAGTGGTTACAAGTCACTTTGTGTCTGCAATTTCTCAGAAAACAGCATTTCAAGTCTCACTTCTCAGCCTAATGTAAAACTGCATCACAGCGCCACGGCTTAAACTAAGTGTTTACGAACAAATTTTTTCATCTGTAACAAAAAAGTCATACTATAGCATGTCGTCTAAAATATGATAAAAAAGTCATACTAAAGCATGTTGTCTAAAAGATGACCAAAAAAGTCACACTATAGCATGTCGTCAAAATTATTACCAAAAAAGTCACACTATAGCATGTCGTCGAAAATATGATAAAAAAGTCATACTATAGCATGTCGTCTAAAATATGATAAAAAAAAGTCATACGAGAGCATGTCGTCCAAAATATGATAAAAAAAAAGTCACACTATAGCATGTCGTCTAAAATATGACTACATGGCCAAAGTGGTTTCAAGTCACATTGTTTCTGCAATTTCTCAGAAAACAACATTTCAAGTCTCACTTCTCAGCCTAATGTAAAACTGCATTGCAGTGCCATGACTTGAACTAAGTGTTTACTAACAAATTTCTTCATCAGTACTATGGCAAATGGGATACACGACATGGCCAAAGTGGTTTCAAGTCACTTTGTGTTGACAATTTCACAGAAAACACAACGTTTCAAAAACAGCCTTATCTCAGTGAGAGAAGCTCAAATACAGCATAAAACTGCATTACAGTTCCATGACTTAAACTGAGTGTTTCCGAACAAATTTCTTCATCAGTCCTATGGCAAATGGGATACACTACATGGCCAAAGTGGTTTCAAGTCACTTTGTGTCTGCAATTTCTCAGAAAACAGCATTTCAAGTCTCACTTCTCAGCCTAATGTAAAACTGCATTACAGTGCCACGGCATAAACTAAGTGTTTACAAACAAGTTTCCTTCTTAGAACTATGGCAAATGGGATACACTACATGGCCAAAGTGGTTTCAAGTCACTTTGTGTCTTCAATTTCTCAGAAAACAGCATTTCAAGTCTCACTTCTCAGTCTAATGTAAAACTGCATCACAGCGCCACGGCTTAAACTAAGTGTTTACGAACAAATTTCTTCATCTGTACCAAAAAAGTCATACTATAGCACGTCGTCTAAAATATGACCAAAAAAGTCACACTATAGCATGTCGTCTAAAATATGACTACATGGCCAAAGTGGTTTCAAGTCACATTGTTCCTGCAATTTCTCAGAAAACAGCATTTCAAGTCTCACTTCTCAGCCTAATGTAAAACTGCATCACAGCGCCACGGCTTAAACTAAGTGTTTACGAACAAATTTTTTCATCTGTTACAAAAAAGTCATACTATAGCATGTCGTCTAAAATATGATAAAAAAGTCATACTATAGCATGTCGTCTAAAATATGACAAACAAGTCATACTAAAGCATGTCGTCTAAAAGATGACCAAAAAAGTCACACTATAGCATGTCGTCTAAAATATGATAAAAAAAAGTCATACGAGAGCATGTCGTCCAAAATATGATAAAAAAAAGTCACACTATAGCATGTCGTCTAAAATATGACTACATGGCCAAAGTGGTTTCAAGTCACATTGTTCCTGCAATTTCTCAGAAAACAGCATTTCAAGTCTCACTTCTCAGCCTAATGTAAAACTGCATTACAGTGCCATGACTTGAACTAAGTGTTTACTAACAAATTTCTTCATCAGTACTATGGCAAATGGGATACACGACATGGCCAAAGTGGTTTCAAGTCACTTTGTGTTGACAATTTCACAGAAAACACAACGTTTCAAAAACAGCCTTATCTCAGTGAGAGAAGCTCAAATACAGCATAAAACTGCATTACAGTTCCATGACTTAAACTAAGTGTTTCCGAACAAATTTCTTCATCAGTACTATGGCAAATGGGATACACTACATGGCCAAAGTGGTTTCAAGTCACTTTGTGTCTGCAATTTCTCAGAAAACAGCATTTCAAGTCTCACTTCTCAGCCTAATGTAAAACTGCATTACAGTGCCATGACTTGAACTAAGGTTTACGACAAAATTTCTTCATCAGTAGTATGGCAAATGGGATACACTACATGGCCAAAGTGGTTACAAGTCACTTTGTGTCTGCAATTTCTCAGAAAACAGCATT
Organism: Embiotoca jacksoni; assembly: GCF_022577435.1. NCBI lineage: Eukaryota > Metazoa > Chordata > Actinopteri > Embiotocidae > Embiotoca > Embiotoca jacksoni. Next base: position 2,859,234 of record NW_027185397.1, read on the forward strand.
TCAAGTCTCACTTCTCAGCCTAATGTAAAACTGCATTACAGTGCCACGGCATAAACTAAGTGTTTACAAACAAGTTTCCTTCTTAGAACTATGGCAAATGGGATACACTACATGGCCAAAGTGGTTTCAAGTCACTTTGTGTCTTCAATTTCTCAGAAAACAGCATTTCAAGTCTCACTTCTCAGTCTAATGTAAAACTGCATTACAGTGCCGTGACTTGAACTAAGTGTTTACGACCAAATTTTTTCATCTGTAACAAAAAAGTAATACTATAGCATGTCGTCTAAAATATGATAAAAAAGTCATACTATAGCATGTCGTCTAAAATATGACAAACAAGTCATACTAAAGCATGTCGTCTAAAATATGACCAAAAAAGTCACACTATAGCATGTCGTCAAAATTATGACCAAAAAAGTCACACTATAGCATGTCGTCGAAAATATGATAAAAAAGTCATACTATAGCATGTCGTCCAAAATATGATAAAAAAGTCACACTATAGTATGTCGTCTAAAATATGATAAAAAAGTCATACTATAGCATGTCGTCTAAATTATGACCAAAAAAGTCACACTATAGCATGTCGTCTAAAATATGATAAAAAAGTCACACTATAGCATGTCGTCTAAATTATGACCAAAAAAGTCACACTATAGCATGTCGTCTAAAATATGACCAAAAAAGTCACACTATAGCATGTCGTCCAAAATATGATAAAAAAAAAAGTCACACTATAGCATGTCGTCTAAAATATGACTACAAGGCCAAAGTGGTTTCAAGTCAGTTTGTGTCTGCAATTTCTCAGAAAACAGCATTTCAAGTCTCACTTCTCAGCCTAATGTAAAACTGCATCACAGCGCCATGGCTTAAACTAAGTGTTTACGAACAAATTTCTTCATCTGTACCAAAAAAGTCATACTATAGCACGTCGTCTAAAATATGACCAAAAAAGTCACACTATAGCATGTCGTCTAAAATATGATAAAAAAAAGTCATACGAGAGCATGTCGTCCAAAATATGATAAAAAAAAGTCACACTATAGCATGTCGTCTAAAATATGACTACATGCCCAAAGTGGTTTCAAGTCACATTGTTCCTGCAATTTCTCAGAAAACAGCATTTCAAGTCTCACTTCTCAGCCTAATGTAAAACTGCATTACAGTGCCATGACTTGAACTAAGGTTTACGACAAAATTTCTTCATCAGTAGTATGGCAAATGGGATACACTACATGGCCAAAGTGGTTACAAGTCACTTTGTGTCTGCAATTTCTCAGAAAACAGCATTTCAAGTCTCACTTCTCAGCCTAATGTAAAACTGCATTACAGTGCCACGGCATAAACTAAGTGTTTACAAACAAGTTTCCTTCTTAGAACTATGGCAAATGGGATACACTACATGGCCAAAGTGGTTTCAAGTCACTTTGTGTCTTCAATTTCTCAGTAAACAGCATTTCAAGTCTCACTTCTCAGTCTAATGTAAAACTGCATTACAGTGCCGTGACTTGAACTAAGTGTTTACGACCAAATTTTTTCATCTGTAACAAAAAAGTAATACTATAGCATGTCGTCTAAAATATGATAAAAAAAGTCATACTATAGCATGTCGTCTAAAATATGACAAACAAGTCATACTAAAGCATGTCGTCTAAAATATGACCAAAAAAGTCACACTATAGCATGTCGTCAAAATTATGACCAAAAAAGTCACACTATAGCATGTCGTCGAAAATATGATAAAAAAGTCACACTATAGTATGTCGTCCAAAATATGATAAAAAAAAAAGTCACACTATAGCATGTCGTCTAAAATATGACTACAAGGCCAAAGTGGTTTCAAGTCAGTTTGTGTCTGCAATTTCTCAGAAAACAGCATTTCAAGTCTCACTTCTCAGCCTAATGTAAAACTGCATCACAGCGCCATGGCTTAAACTAAGTGTTTACGAACAAATTTCTTCATCTGTACCAAAAAAGTCATACTATAGCACGTCGTCTAAAATATGACCAAAAAAGTCACACTATAGCATGTCGTCTAAAATATGATAAAAAAAAGTCATACGAGAGCATGTCGTCCAAAATATGATAAAAAAAAAGTCACACTATAGCATGTCGTCTAAAATATGACTACATGGCCAAAGTGGTTTCAAGTCACATTGTTCCTGCAATTTCTCAGAAAACAGCATTTCAAGTCTCACTTCTCAGCCTAATGTAAAACTGCATTACAGTGCCATGACTTGAACTAAGGTTTACGACAAAATTTCTTCATCAGTAGTATGGCAAATGGGATACACTACATGGCCAAAGTGGTTACAAGTCACTTTGTGTCTGCAATTTCTCAGAAAACAGCATTTCAAGTCTCACTTCTCAGCCTAATGTAAAACTGCATTACAGTGCCACGGCATAAACTAAGTGTTTACAAACAAGTTTCCTTCTTAGAACTATGGCAAATGGGATACACTACATGGCCAAAGTGGTTACAAGTCACTTTGTGTCTTCAATTTCTCAGAAAACAGCATTTCAAGTCTCACTTCTCAGCCTAATGTAAAACTGCATTACAGTGCCACGGCATAAACTAAGTGTTTACAAACAAGTTTCCTTCTTAGAACTATGGCAAATGGGATACACTACATGGCCAAAGTGGTTTCAAGTCACTTTGTGTCTTCAATTTCTCAGAAAACAGCATTTCAAGTCTCACTTCTCAGTCTAATGTAAAACTGCATTACAGTGCCGTGACTTGAACTAAGTGTTTACGACCAAATTTTTTCATCTGTAACAAAAAAGTAATACTATAGCATGTCGTCTAAAATATGATAAAAAAGTCATACTATAGCATGTCGTCTAAAATATGACAAACAAGTCATACTAAAGCATGTCGTCTAAAATATGACCAAAAAAGTCACACTATAGCATGTCGTCAAAATTATGACCAAAAAAGTCACACTATAGCATGTCGTCGAAAATATGATAAAAAAGTCATACTATAGCATGTCGTCCAAAATATGATAAAAAAGTCACACTATAGTATGTCGTCTAAAATATGATAAAAAAGTCATACTATAGCATGTCGTCTAAATTATGACCAAAAAAGTCACACTATAGCATGTCGTCTAAAATATGATAAAAAAGTCACACTATAGCATGTCGTCTAAATTATGACCAAAAAAGTCACACTATAGCATGTCGTCTAAAATATGACCAAAAAAGTCACACTATAGCATGTCGTCCAAAATATGATAAAAAAAAAAGTCACACTATAGCATGTCGTCTAAAATATGACTACAAGGCCAAAGTGGTTTCAAGTCAGTTTGTGTCTGCAATTTCTCAGAAAACAGCATTTCAAGTCTCACTTCTCAGCCTAATGTAAAACTGCATCACAGCGCCATGGCTTAAACTAAGTGTTTACGAACAAATTTCTTCATCTGTACCAAAAAAGTCATACTATAGCACGTCGTCTAAAATATGACCAAAAAAGTCACACTATAGCATGTCGTCTAAAATATGATAAAAAAAAGTCATACGAGAGCATGTCGTCCAAAATATGATAAAAAAAAGTCACACTATAGCATGTCGTCTAAAATATGACTACATGGCCAAAGTGGTTTCAAGTCACATTGTTCCTGCAATTTCTCAGAAAACAGCATTTCAAGTCTCACTTCTCAGCCTAATGTAAAACTGCATTACAGTGCCATGACTTGAACTAAGGTTTACGACAAAATTTCTTCATCAGTAGTATGGCAAATGGGATACACTACATGGCCAAAGTGGTTACAAGTCACTTTGTGTCTGCAATTTCTCAGAAAACAGCATTTCAAGTCTCACTTCTCAGCCTAATGTAAAACTGCATTACAGTGCCACGGCATAAACTAAGTGTTTACAAACAAGTTTCCTTCTTAGAACTATGGCAAATGGGATACACTACATGGCCAAAGTGGTTTCAAGTCACTTTGTGTCTTCAATTTCTCAGAAAACAGCATTTCAAGTCTCACTTCTCAGTCTAATGTAAAACTGCATTACAGTGCCGTGACTTGAACTAAGTGTTTACGACCAAATTTTTTCATCTGTAACAAAAAAGTAATACTATAGCATGTCGTCTAAAATATGATAAAAAAGTCATACTATAGCATGTCGTCTAAAATATGACAAACAAGTCATACTAAAGCATGTCGTCTAAAATATGACCAAAAAAGTCACACTATAGCATGTCGTCAAAATTATGACCAAAAAAGTCACACTATAGCATGTCGTCGAAAATATGATAAAAAAGTCATACTATAGCATGTCGTCCAAAATATGATAAAAAAGTCACACTATAGTATGTCGTCTAAAATATGATAAAAAAGTCATACTATAGCATGTCGTCTAAATTATGACCAAAAAAGTCACACTATAGCATGTCGTCTAAAATATGATAAAAAAGTCACACTATAGCATGTCGTCTAAATTATGACCAAAAAAGTCACACTATAGCATGTCGTCTAAAATATGACCAAAAAAGTCACACTATAGCATGTCGTCCAAAATATGATAAAAAAAAAAGTCACACTATAGCATGTCGTCTAAAATATGACTACAAGGCCAAAGTGGTTTCAAGTCAGTTTGTGTCTGCAATTTCTCAGAAAACAGCATTTCAAGTCTCACTTCTCAGCCTAATGTAAAACTGCATCACAGCGCCATGGCTTAAACTAAGTGTTTACGAACAAATTTCTTCATCTGTACCAAAAAAGTCATACTATAGCACGTCGTCTAAAATATGACCAAAAAAGTCACACTATAGCATGTCGTCTAAAATATGATAAAAAAAAGTCATACGAGAGCATGTCGTCCAAAATATGATAAAAAAAAGTCACACTATAGCATGTCGTCTAAAATATGACTACATGCCCAAAGTGGTTTCAAGTCACATTGTTCCTGCAATTTCTCAGAAAACAGCATTTCAAGTCTCACTTCTCAGCCTAATGTAAAACTGCATTACAGTGCCATGACTTGAACTAAGTTTTACGACAAAATTTCTTCATCAGTAGTATGGCAAATGGGATACACTACATGGCCAAAGTGGTTACAAGTCACTTTGTGTCTGCAATTTCTCAGAAAACAGCATTTCAAGTCTCACTTCTCAGCCTAATGTAAAACTGCATTACAGTGCCACGGCATAAACTAAGTGTTTACAAACAAGTTTCCTTCTTAGAACTATGGCAAATGGGATACACTACATGGCCAAAGTGGTTTCAAGTCACTTTGTGTCTTCAATTTCTCAGAAAACAGCATTTCAAGTCTCACTTCTCAGTCTAATGTAAAACTGCATTACAGTGCCGTGACTTGAACTAAGTGTTTACGACCAAATTTTTTCATCTGTAACAAAAAAGTAATACTATAGCATGTCGTCTAAAATATGATAAAAAAGTCATACTATAGCATGTCGTCTAAAATATGACAAACAAGTCATACTAAAGCATGTCGTCTAAAATATGACCAAAAAAGTCACACTATAGCATGTCGTCAAAATTATGACCAAAAAAGTCACACTATAGCATGTCGTCGAAAATATGATAAAAAAGTCACACTATAGTATGTCGTCCAAAATATGATAAAAAAAAAAGTCACACTATAGCATGTCGTCTAAAATATGACTACAAGGCCAAAGTGGTTTCAAGTCAGTTTGTGTCTGCAATTTCTCAGAAAACAGCATTTCAAGTCTCACTTCTCAGCCTAATGTAAAACTGCATCACAGCGCCATGGCTTAAACTAAGTGTTTACGAACAAATTTCTTCATCTGTACCAAAAAAGTCATACTATAGCACGTCGTCTAAAATATGACCAAAAAAGTCACACTATAGCATGTCGTCTAAAATATGATAAAAAAAAGTCATACGAGAGCATGTCGTCCAAAATATGATAAAAAAAAGTCACACTATAGCATGTCGTCTAAAATATGACTACATGGCCAAAGTGGTTTCAAGTCACATTGTTCCTGCAATTTCTCAGAAAACAGCATTTCAAGTCTCACTTCTCAGCCTAATGTAAAACTGCATTACAGTGCCATGACTTGAACTAAGGTTTACGACAAAATTTCTTCATCAGTAGTATGGCAAATGGGATACACTACATGGCCAAAGTGGTTACAAGTCACTTTGTGTCTGCAATTTCTCAGAAAACAGCATTTCAAGTCTCACTTCTCAGCCTAATGTAAAACTGCATTACAGTGCCACGGCATAAACTAAGTGTTTACAAACAAGTTTCCTTCTTAGAACTATGGCAAATGGGATACACTACATGGCCAAAGTGGTTTCAAGTCACTTTGTGTCTTCAATTTCTCAGAAAACAGCATTTCAAGTCTCACTTCTCAGTCTAATGTAAAACTGCATTACAGTGCCGTGACTTGAACTAAGTGTTTACGACCAAATTTTTTCATCTGTAACAAAAAAGTAATACTATAGCATGTCGTCTAAAATATGATAAAAAAGTCATACTATAGCATGTCGTCTAAAATATGACAAACAAGTCATACTAAAGCATGTCGTCTAAAATATGACCAAAAAAGTCACACTATAGCATGTCGTCAAAATTATGACCAAAAAAGTCACACTATAGCATGTCGTCGAAAATATGATAAAAAAGTCATACTATAGCATGTCGTCCAAAATATGATAAAAAAGTCACACTATAGTATGTCGTCTAAAATATGATAAAAAAGTCATACTATAGCATGTCGTCTAAATTATGACCAAAAAAGTCACACTATAGCATGTCGTCTAAAATATGACCAAAAAAGTCACACTATAGCATGTCGTCCAAAATATGATAAAAAAAAAAGTCACACTATAGCATGTCGTCTAAAATATGACTACAAGGCCAAAGTGGTTTCAAGTCAGTTTGTGTCTGCAATTTCTCAGAAAACAGCATTTCAAGTCTCACTTCTCAGCCTAATGTAAAACTGCATCACAGCGCCATGGCTTAAACTAAGTGTTTACGAACAAATTTCTTCATCTGTACCAAAAAAGTCATACTATAGCACGTCGTCTAAAATATGACCAAAAAAGTCACACTATAGCATGTCGTCTAAAATATGATAAAAAAAAGTCATACGAGAGCATGTCGTCCAAAATATGATAAAAAAAAGTCACACTATAGCATGTCGTCTAAAATATGACTACATGGCCAAAGTGGTTCCAAGTCACATTGTTCCTGCAATTTCTCAGAAAACAGCATTTCAAGTCTCACTTCTCAGCCTAATGTAAAACTGCATTACAGTGCCATGACTTGAACTAAGGTTTACGACAAAATTTCTTCATCAGTAGTATGGCAAATGGGATACACTACATGGCCAAAGTGGTTTCAAGTCACTTTGTGTCTTCAATTTCTCAGAAAACAGCATTTCAAGTCTCACTTCTCAGTCTAATGTAAAACTGCATTACAGTGCCGTGACTTGAACTAAGTGTTTACGACCAAATTTTTTCATCTGTAACAAAAAAGTAATACTATAGCATGTCGTCTAAAATATGATAAAAAAGTCATACTATAGCATGTCGTCTAAAATATGACAAACAAGTCATACTAAAGCATGTCGTCTAAAATATGACCAAAAAAGTCACACTATAGCATGTCGTCAAAATTATGACCAAAAAAGTCACACTATAGCATGTCGTCGAAAATATGATAAAAAAGTCATACTATAGCATGTCGTCCAATATATGATAAAAAAGTCACACTATAGTATGTCGTCTAAAATATGATAAAAAAGTCACACTATAGCATGTTGTCTAAAATATGATAAAAAAAAAAAAAAGTCATACGAGAGCATGTCGTCCAAAATATGATAAAAAAAAGTCACACTATAGCATGTCGTCTAAAATATGACTACATGGCCAAAGTGGTTTCAAGTAACATTGTTTCTGCAATTTCTCAGAAAACAACATTTCAAGTCTCACTTCTCAGCCTAATGTAAAACTGCATTACAGTGCCATGACTTGAACTAAGTGTTTACTAACAAATTTCTTCATCAGTACTATGGCAAATGGGATACACGACATGGCCAAAGTGGTTTCAAGTCACTTTGTGTTGCCAATTTCACAGAAAACACAACGTTTCAAAAACAGCCTTATCTCAGTGAGAGAAGCTCAAATACAGCATAAAACTGCATTACAGTTCCATGACTTAAACTAAGTGTTTCCGAACAAATTTCTTCATCAGTACTATGGCAAATGGGATACACTACATGGCCAAAGTGGTTTCAAGTCACTTTGTGTCTGCAATTTCTCAGAAAACAGCATTTCAAGTCTCACTTCTCATCCTAATGTAAAACTGCATTACAGTGCCATGACTTGAACTAAGGTTTACGACAAAATTTCTTCATCAGTAGTATGGCAAATGGGATACACTACATGGCCAAAGTGGTTACAAGTCACTTTGCGTCTGCAATTTCTCAGAAAACAGCATTTCAAGTCTCACTTCTCAGCCTAATGTAAAACTGCATTACAGTGCCACGGCATAAACTAAGTGTTTACAAACAAGTTTCCTTCTTAGAACTATGGCAAATGGGATACACTACATGGCCAAAGTGGTTTCAAGTCACTTTGTGTCTTCAATTTCTCAGAAAACAGCATTTCAAGTCTCACTTCTCAGTCTAATGTAAAACTGCATCACAGCGCCACGGCTTAAACTAAGTGTTTACGAACAAATTTCTTCATCTGTACCAAAAAAGTCATACTATAGCACGTCGTCTAAAATATGACCAAAAAAGTCACACTATAGCATGTCGTCTAAAATATGATAAAAAAAAGTCATACGAGAGCATGTCGTCCAAAATATGATAAAAAAAAGTCACACTATAGCATGTCGTCTAAAATATGACTACATGGCCAAAGTGGTTCCAAGTCACATTCTTCCTGCAATTTCTCAGAAAACAGCATTTCAAGTCTCACTTCTCAGCCTAATGTAAAACTGCATTACAGTGCCATGACTTGAACTAAGGTTTACGACAAAATTTCTTCATCAGTAGTATGGCAAATGGGATACACTACATGGCCAAAGTGGTTACAAGTCACTTTGTGTCTGCAATTTCTCAGAAAACAGCATTTCAAGTCTCACTTCTCAGCCTAATGTAAAACTGCATTACAGTGCCACGGCATAAACTAAGTGTTTACAAACAAGTTTCCTTCTTAGTACTATGGCAAATGGGATACACTACATGGCCAAAGTGGTTACAAGTCACTTTGTGTCTGCAATTTCTCAGAAAACAGCATTTCAAGTCTCACTTCTCAGCCTAATGTAAAACTGCATCGCAGCGCCACGGCTTAAACTAAGTGTTTACGAACAAATTTCTTCATCTGTACCAAAAAAGTCATACTATAGCACGTCGTCTAAAATATGACCAAAAAAGTCAAACTATAGCATGTCGTCTAAAATATGATAAAAAAAAAGTCATACGAGAGCATGTCGTCCAAAATATGACTACAAGGCCAAAGTGGTTTCAAGTCACTTTGTGTCTGCAATTTCTCAGAAAACACCATTTCAAGTCTCACTTCTCAGCCTAATGTAAAACTGCATCACAGCGCCACGGCTTAAACTAAGTGTTTACGAACAAATTTTTTCATCTGTAACAAAAAAGTCATACTATAGCATGTCGTCTAAAATATGATAAAAAAGTCATACTAAAGCATGTTGTCTAAAAGATGACCAAAAAAGTCACACTATAGCATGTCGTCAAAATTATGACCAAAAAAGTCACACTATAGCATGTCGTCGAAAATATGATAAAAAAGTCATACTATAGCATGTCGTCTAAAATATGATAAAAAAAAGTCATACGAGAGCATGTCGTCCAAAATATGATAAAAAAAAAAGTCACACTATAGCATGTCGTCTAAAATATGACTACATGGCCAAAGTGGTTTCAAGTCACATTGTTTCTGCAATTTCTCAGAAAACAACATTTCAAGTCTCACTTCTCAGCCTAATGTAAAACTGCATTGCAGTGCCATGACTTGAACTAAGTGTTTACTAACAAATTTCTTCATCAGTACTATGGCAAATGGGATACACGACATGGCCAAAGTGGTTTCAAGTCACTTTGTGTTGACAATTTCACAGAAAACACAACGTTTCAAAAACAGCCTTATCTCAGTGAGAGAAGCTCAAATACAGCATAAAACTGCATTACAGTTCCATGACTTAAACTGAGTGTTTCCGAACAAATTTCTTCATCAGTACTATGGCAAATGGGATACACTACATGGCCAAAGTGGTTTCAAGTCACTTTGTGTCTGCAATTTCTCAGAAAACAGCATTTCAAGTCTCACTTCTCAGCCTAATGTAAAACTGCATTACAGTGCCACGGCATAAACTAAGTGTTTACAAACAAGTTTCCTTCTTAGAACTATGGCAAATGGGATACACTACATGGCCAAAGTGGTTTCAAGTCACTTTGTGTCTTCAATTTCTCAGAAAACAGCATTTCAAGTCTCACTTCTCAGTCTAATGTAAAACTGCATCACAGCGCCACGGCTTAAACTAAGTGTTTACGAACAAATTTCTTCATCTGTACCAAAAAAGTCATACTATAGCACGTCGTCTAAAATATGACCAAAAAAGTCACACTATAGCATGTCGTCTAAAATATGATAAAAAAAAAGTCATACGAGAACATGTCGTCCAAAATATGATAAAAAAAAAGTCACACTATAGCATGTCGTCTAAAATATGACTACATGGCCAAAGTGGTTTCAAGTCACATTGTTCCTGCAATTTCTCAGAAAACAGCATTTCAAGTCTCACTTCTCAGCCTAATGTAAAACTGCATCACAGCGCCACGGCTTAAACTAAGTGTTTACGAACAAATTTTTTCATCTGTTACAAAAAAGTCATACTATAGCATGTCGTCTAAAATATGATAAAAAAGTCATACTATAGCATGTCGTCTAAAATATGACAAACAAGTCATACTAAAGCATGTCGTCTAAAAGATGACCAAAAAAGTCACACTATAGCATGTCGTCTAAAATATGATAAAAAAAAGTCATACGAGAGCATGTCGTCCAAAATATGATAAAAAAAAGTCACACTATAGCATGTCGTCTAAAATATGACTACATGGCCAAAGTGGTTTCAAGTCACATTGTTCCTGCAATTTCTCAGAAAACAGCATTTCAAGTCTCACTTCTCAGCCTAATGTAAAACTGCATTACAGTGCCATGACTTGAACTAAGTGTTTACTAACAAATTTCTTCATCAGTACTATGGCAAATGGGATACACGACATGGCCAAAGTGGTTTCAAGTCACTTTGTGTTGACAATTTCACAGAAAACACAACGTTTCAAAAACAGCCTTATCTCAGTGAGAGAAGCTCAAATACAGCATAAAACTGCATTACAGTTCCATGACTTAAACTAAGTGTTTCCGAACAAATTTCTTCATCAGTACTATGGCAAATGGGATACACTACATGGCCAAAGTGGTTTCAAGTCACTTTGTGTCTGCAATTTCTCAGAAAACAGCATTTCAAGTCTCACTTCTCAGCCTAATGTAAAACTGCATTACAGTGCCACGGCATAAACTAAGTGTTTACAAACAAGTTTCCTTCTTAGAACTATGGCAAATGGGATACACTACATGGCCAAAGTGGTTTCAAGTCACTTTGTGTATTCAATTTCTCAGAAAACAGCATTTCAAGTCTCACTTCTCAGTCTAATGTAAAACTGCATCACAGCGCCACGGCTTAAACTAAGTGTTTACGAACAAATTTCTTCATCTGTACCAAAAAAGTCATACTATAGCACGTCGTCTAAAATATGACCAAAAAAGTCACACTATAGCATGTCGTCTAAAATATGATAAAAAAAAGTCATACGAGAACATGTCGTCCAAAATATGATAAAAAAAAGTCACACTATAGCATGTCGTCTAAAATATGACTACATGGCCAAAGTGGTTTCAAGTCACATTGTTCCTGCAATTTCTCAGAAAACAGCATTTCAAGTCTCACTTCTCAGCCTAATGTAAAACTGCATCACAGTGCCACGGCTTAAACTAAGTGTTTACGAACAAATTTTTTCATCTGTAACAAAAAAGTCATACTATAGCATGTCGTCTAAAATATGATAAAAAAGTCATACTATAGCATGTCGTCTAAAATATGACAAACAAGTCATACTAAAGCATGTCGTCTAAAAGATGACCAAAAAAGTCACACTATAGCATGTCGTCTAAAATATGATAAAAAAAAGTCATACGAGAGCATGTCGTCCAAAATATGATAAAAAAAAGTCACACTATAGCATGTCGTCTAAAAAATGACTACATGGCCAAAGTGGTTTCAAGTCACATTGTTCCTGCAATTTCTCAGAAAACAGCATTTCAAGTCTCACTTCTCAGCCTAATGTAAAACTGCATTACAGTGCCATGACTTGAACTAAGGTTTACGACAAAATTTCTTCATCAGTAGTATGGCAAATGGGATACACTACATGGCCAAAGTGGTTTCAAGTCACTTTGTGTCTGCAATTTCTCAGAAAACAGCATTTCAAGTCTCACTTCTCAGCATAATGTAAAACTGCATTACAGTGCCATGACTTGAACTAAGGTTTACGACAAAATTTCTTCATCAGTAGTATGGCAAATGGGATACACTACATGGCCAAAGTGGTTACAATTCACTTTGTGTCTGCAATTTCTCAGAAAACAGCATTTCAAGTCTCACTTCTCAGCCTAATGTAAAACTGCATTACAGTGCCACGGCATAAACTAAGTGTTTACAAACAAGTTTCCTTCTTAGAACTATGGCAAATGGGATACACTACATGGCCAAAGTGGTTACAAGTCACTTTGTGTCTGCAATTTCTCAGAAAACAGCATTTCAAGTCTCACTTCTCAGCCTAATGTAAAACTGCATCGCAGCGCCACGGCTTAAACTAAGTGTTTACGAACAAATTTCTTCATCTGTACCAAAAAAGTCATACTATAGCACGTCGTCTAAAATATGACCAAAAAAGTCAAACTATAGCATGTCGTCTAAAATATGATAAAAAAAAGTCATACGAGAGCATGTCGTCCAAAATATGACTACAAGGCCAAAGTGGTTTCAAGTCACTTTGTGTCTGCAATTTCTCAGAAAACAGCATTTCAAGTCTCACTTCTCAGCCTAATGTAAAACTGCATCACAGCGCCACGGCTTAAACTAAGTGTTTACGAACAAATTTTTTCATCTGTAACAAAAAAGTCATACTATAGCATGTCGTCTAAAATATGACAAACAAGTCATACTAAAGCATGTCGTCTAAAAGATGACCAAAAAAGTCACACTATAGCATGTCGTCAAAATTATGACCAAAAAAGTCACACTATAGCATGTCGTCGAAAATATGATAAAAAAGTCATACTATAGCATGTCGTCTAAAATATGATAAAAAAAAAGTCATACGAGAGCATGTCGTCCAAAATATGATAAAAAAAAGTCACACTATAGCATGTCGTCTAAAATATGACTACATGGCCAAAGTGGTTTCAAGTCACATTGTTCCTGCAATTTCTCAGAAAACAGCATTTCAAGTCTCACTTCTCAGCCTAATGTAAAACTGCATTACAGTGCCATGACTTGAACTAAGGTTTACGACAAAATTTCTTCATCAGTAGTATGGCAAATGGGATACACTACATGGCCAAAGTGGTTTCAAGTCACTTTGTGTCTGCAATTTCTCAGAAAACAGCATTTCAAGTCTCACTTCTCAGCATAATGTAAAACTGCATTACAGTGCCATGACTTGAACTAAGGTTTACGACAAAATTTCTTCATCAGTAGTATGGCAAATGGGATACACTACATGGCCAAAGTGGTTACAATTCACTTTGTGTCTGCAATTTCTCAGAAAACAGCATTTCAAGTCTCACTTCTCAGCCTAATGTAAAACTGCATTACAGTGCCACGGCATAAACTAAGTGTTTACAAACAAGTTTCCTTCTTAGAACTATGGCAAATGGGATACACTACATGGCCAAAGTGGTTACAAGTCACTTTGTGTCTGCAATTTCTCAGAAAACAGCATTTCAAGTCTCACTTCTCAGCCTAATGTAAAACTGCATCGCAGCGCCACGGCTTAAACTAAGTGTTTACGAACAAATTTCTTCATCTGTACCAAAAAAGTCATACTATAGCACGTCGTCTAAAATATGACCAAAAAAGTCAAACTATAGCATTTCGTCTAAAATATGATAAAAAAAAGTCATACGAGAGCATGTCGTCCAAAATATGACTACAAGGCCAAAGTGGTTTCAAGTCACTTTGTGTCTGCAATTTCTCAGAAAACAGCATTTCAAGTCTCACTTCTCAGCCTAATGTAAAACTGCATCACAGCGCCACGGCTTAAACTAAGTGTTTACGAACAAATTTTTTCATCTGTAACAAAAAAGTCATACTATAGCATGTCGTCTAAAATATGACAAACAAGTCATACTAAAGCATGTCGTCTAAAAGATGACCAAAAAAGTCACACTATAGCATGTCGTCAAAATTATGACCAAAAAAGTCACACTATAGCATGTCGTCGAAAATATGATAAAAAAGTCATACTATAGCATGTCGTCTAAAATATGATAAAAAAAAAGTCATACGAGAGCATGTCGTCCAAAATATGATAAAAAAAAGTCACACTATAGCATGTCGTCTAAAATATGACTACAAGGCCAAAGTGGTTTCAAGTCACTTTGTGTCTGCAATTTCTCAGAAAACAGCATTTCAAGTCTCACTTCTCAGCATAATGTAAAACTGCATTACAGTGCCATGACTTGAACTAAGGTTTACGACAAAATTTCTTCATCAGTAGTATGGCAAATGGGATACACTACATGGCCAAAGTGGTTACAATTCACTTTGTGTCTGCAATTTCTCAGAAAACAGCATTTCAAGTCTCACTTCTCAGCCTAATGTAAAACTGCATTACAGTGCCACGGCATAAACTAAGTGTTTACAAACAAGTTTCCTTCTTAGAACTATGGCAAATGGGATACACTACATGGCCAAAGTGGTTACAAGTCACTTTGTGTCTGCAATTTCTCAGAAAACAGCATTTCAAGTCTCACTTCTCAGCCTAATGTAAAACTGCATCGCAGCGCCACGGCTTAAACTAAGTGTTTACGAACAAATTTCTTCATCTGTACCAAAAAAGTCATACTATAGCACGTCGTCTAAAATATGACCAAAAAAGTCAAACTATAGCATTTCGTCTAAAATATGATAAAAAAAAGTCATACGAGAGCATGTCGTCCAAAATATGACTACAAGGCCAAAGTGGTTTCAAGTCACTTTGTGTCTGCAATTTCTCAGAAAACAGCATTTCAAGTCTCACTTCTCAGCCTAATGTAAAACTGCATCACAGCGCCACGGCTTAAACTAAGTGTTTACGAACAAATTTTTTCATCTGTAACAAAAAAGTCATACTATAGCATGTCGTCTAAAATATGACAAACAAGTCATACTAAAGCATGTCGTCTAAAAGATGACCAAAAAAGTCACACTATAGCATGTCGTCAAAATTATGACCAAAAAAGTCACACTATAGCATGTCGTCGAAAATATGATAAAAAAGTCATACTATAGCATGTCGTCTAAAATATGATAAAAAAAAAGTCATACGAGAGCATGTCGTCCAAAATATGATAAAAAAAAGTCACACTATAGCATGTCGTCTAAAATATGACTACAAGGCCAAAGTGGTTTCAAGTCACTTTGTGTCTGCAATTTCTCAGAAAACACCATTTCAAGTCTCACTTCTCAGCCTAATGTAAAACTGCATCACAGCGCCACGGCTTAAACTAAGTGTTTCCGAACAAATTTTTTCATCTGTAACAAAAAAGTCATACTATAGCATGTCGTCTAAAATATGATAAAAAAGTCATACTAAAGCATGTTGTCTAAAAGATGACCAAAAAAGTCACACTATAGCATGTCGTCAAAATTATGACCAAAAAAGTCACACTATAGCATGTCGTCGAAAATATGATAAAAAAGTCATACTATAGCATGTCGTCTAAAATATGATAAAAAAAAGTCATACGAGAGCATGTCGTCCAAAATATGATAAAAAAAAAGTCACACTATAGCATGTCGTCTAAAATATGACTACATGGCCAAAGTGGTTTCAAGTCACATTGTTTCTGCAATTTCTCAGAAAACAACATTTCAAGTCTCACTTCTCAGCCTAATGTAAAACTGCATTGCAGTGCCATGACTTGAACTAAGTGTTTACTAACAAATTTCTTCATCAGTACTATGGCAAATGGGATACACGACATGGCCAAAGTGGTTTCAAGTCACTTTGTGTTGACAATTTCACAGAAAACACAACGTTTCAAAAACAGCCTTATCTCAGTGAGAGAAGCTCAAATACAGCATAAAACTGCATTACAGTTCCATGACTTAAACTGAGTGTTTCCGAACAAATTTCTTCATCAGTACTATGGCAAATGGGATACACTACATGGCCAAAGTGGTTTCAAGTCACTTTGTGTCTGCAATTTCTCAGAAAACAGCATTTCAAGTCTCACTTCTCAGCCTAATGTAAAACTGCATTACAGTGCCACGGCATAAACTAAGTGTTTACAAACAAGTTTCCTTCTTAGAACTATGGCAAATGGGATACACTACATGGCCAAAGTGGTTTCAAGTCACTTTGTGTCTTCAATTTCTCAGAAAACAGCATTTCAAGTCTCACTTCTCAGTCTAATGTAAAACTGCATCACAGCGCCACGGCTTAAACTAAGTGTTTACGAACAAATTTCTTCATCTGTACCAAAAAAGTCATACTATAGCACGTCGTCTAAAATATGACCAAAAAAGTCACACTATAGCATGTCGTCTAAAATATGATAAAAAAAAAGTCATACGAGAACATGTCGTCCAAAATATGATAAAAAAAAAGTCACACTATAGCATGTCGTCTAAAATATGACTACATGGCCAAAGTGGTTTCAAGTCACATTGTTCCTGCAATTTCTCAGAAAACAGCATTTCAAGTCTCACTTCTCAGCCTAATGTAAAACTGCATCACAGCGCCACGGCTTAAACTAAGTGTTTACGAACAAATTTTTTCATCTGTTACAAAAAAGTCATACTATAGCATGTCGTCTAAAATATGATAAAAAAGTCATACTATAGCATGTCGTCTAAAATATGACAAACAAGTCATACTAAAGCATGTCGTCTAAAAGATGACCAAAAAAGTCACACTATAGCATGTCGTCTAAAATATGATAAAAAAAAGTCATACGAGAGCATGTCGTCCAAAATATGATAAAAAAAAGTCACACTATAGCATGTCGTCTAAAATATGACTACATGGCCAAAGTGGTTTCAAGTCACATTGTTCCTGCAATTTCTCAGAAAACAGCATTTCAAGTCTCACTTCTCAGCCTAATGTAAAACTGCATTACAGTGCCATGACTTGAACTAAGTGTTTACTAACAAATTTCTTCATCAGTACTATGGCAAATGGGATACACGACATGGCCAAAGTGGTTTCAAGTCACTTTGTGTTGACAATTTCACAGAAAACACAACGTTTCAAAAACAGCCTTATCTCAGTGAGAGAAGCTCAAATACAGCATAAAACTGCATTACAGTTCCATGACTTAAACTAAGTGTTTCCGAACAAATTTCTTCATCAGTACTATGGCAAATGGGATACACTACATGGCCAAAGTGGTTTCAAGTCACTTTGTGTCTGCAATTTCTCAGAAAACAGCATTTCAAGTCTCACTTCTCAGCCTAATGTAAAACTGCATTACAGTGCCACGGCATAAACTAAGTGTTTACAAACAAGTTTCCTTCTTAGAACTATGGCAAATGGGATACACTACATGGCCAAAGTGGTTTCAAGTCACTTTGTGTCTTCAATTTCTCAGAAAACAGCATTTCAAGTCTCACTTCTCAGTCTAATGTAAAACTGCATCACAGCGCCACGGCTTAAACTAAGTGTTTACGAACAAATTTCTTCATCTGTACCAAAAAAGTCATACTATAGCACGTCGTCTAAAATATGACCAAAAAAGTCACACTATAGCATGTCGTCTAAAATATGATAAAAAAAAGTCATACGAGAACATGTCGTCCAAAATATGATAAAAAAAGTCACACTATAGCATGTCGTCTAAAATATGACTACATGGCCAAAGTGGTTTCAAGTCACATTGTTCCTGCAATTTCTCAGAAAACAGCATTTCAAGTCTCACTTCTCAGCCTAATGTAAAACTGCATCACAGCGCCACGGCTTAAACTAAGTGTTTACGAACAAATTTTTTCATCTGTAACAAAAAAGTCATACTATAGCATGTCGTCTAAAATATGATAAAAAAGTCATACTATAGCATGTCGTCTAAAATATGACAAACAAGTCATACTAAAGCATGTCGTCTAAAAGATGACCAAAAAAGTCACACTATAGCATGTCGTCTAAAATATGATAAAAAAAAAGTCATACGAGAGCATGTCGTCCAAAATATGATAAAAAAAAGTCACACTATAGCATGTCGTCTAAAATATGACTACATGGCCAAAGTGGTTTCAAGTCACATTGTTCCTGCAATTTCTCAGAAAACAGCATTTCAAGTCTCACTTCTCAGCCTAATGTAAAACTGCATTACAGTGCCATGACTTGAACTAAGGTTTACGACAAAATTTCTTCATCAGTAGTATGGCAAATGGGATACACTACATGGCCAAAGTGGTTTCAAGTCACTTTGTGTCTGCAATTTCTCAGAAAACAGCATTTCAAGTCTCACTTCTCAGCATAATGTAAAACTGCATTACAGTGCCATGACTTGAACTAAGGTTTACGACAAAATTTCTTCATCAGTAGTATGGCAAATGGGATACACTACATGGCCAAAGTGGTTACAATTCACTTTGTGTCTGCAATTTCTCAGAAAACAGCATTTCAAGTCTCACTTCTCAGCCTAATGTAAAACTGCATTACAGTGCCACGGCATAAACTAAGTGTTTACAAACAAGTTTCCTTCTTAGAACTATGGCAAATGGGATACACTACATGGCCAAAGTGGTTACAAGTCACTTTGTGTCTGCAATTTCTCAGAAAACAGCATTTCAAGTCTCACTTCTCAGCCTAATGTAAAACTGCATCGCAGCGCCACGGCTTAAACTAAGTGTTTACGAACAAATTTCTTCATCTGTACCAAAAAAGTCATACTATAGCACGTCGTCTAAAATATGACCAAAAAAGTCAAACTATAGCATGTCGTCTAAAATATGATAAAAAAAAGTCATACGAGAGCATGTCGTCCAAAATATGACTACAAGGCCAAAGTGGTTTCAAGTCACTTTGTGTCTGCAATTTCTCAGAAAACAGCATTTCAAGTCTCACTTCTCAGCCTAATGTAAAACTGCATCACAGCGCCACGGCTTAAACTAAGTGTTTACGAACAAATTTTTTCATCTGTAACAAAAAAGTCATACTATAGCATGTCGTCTAAAATATGACAAACAAGTCATACTAAAGCATGTCGTCTAAAAGATGACCAAAAAAGTCACACTATAGCATGTCGTCAAAATTATGACCAAAAAAGTCACACTATAGCATGTCGTCGAAAATATGATAAAAAAGTCATACGAGAACATGTCGTCCAAAATATGATAAAAAAAAGTCACACTATAGCATGTCGTCTAAAATATGACTACATGGCCAAAGTGGTTTCAAGTCACATTGTTCCTGCAATTTCTCAGAAAACAGCATTTCAAGTCTTACTTCTCAGCCTAATGTAAAACTGCATTACAGTGCCATGACTTGAACTAAGGTTTACGACAAAATTTCTTCATCAGTAGTATGGCAAATGGGATGCACTACATGGCCAAAGTGGTTTCAAGTCACTTTGTTTTGACAATTTCACAGAAAACACGATGTTTCAAAAACAGCCTTATCTCAGTGAGAGAAGCTCAAATACAGCATAAAACTGCATTACAGTTCCATGACTTAAACTAAGTGTTTACGAACAAATTTCTTCATCTGTACCAAAAAAGTCATACTATAGCACGTCGTCTAAAATATGACCAAAAAAGTCACACTATAGCATGTTGTCTAAAATATGATAAAAAAAAAAAAAAGTCATACGAGAGCATGTCGTCCAAAATATGATAAAAAAAAGTCACACTATAGCATGTCGTCTAAAATATGACAACATGGCCAAAGTGGTTTCAAGTCACATTGTTTCTGCAATTTCTCAGAAAACAGCATTTCAAGTCTCACTTCTCAGCCTAATGTAAAACTTCATTACAGTGCCATGACTTGAACTAAGTGTTTACTGACAAATTTCTTCATCAGTACTATGACAAATGGGATACACGACATGGCCAAAGTGGTTTCAAGTCACTTTGTGTTGACAATTTCACAGAAAACACAACGTTTCAAAAACAGCCTTATCTCAGTGAGAGAAGCTCAAATACAGCATAAAACTGCATTACAGTACCACGGCATAAACTAAGTGTTTACATACAAGCTTCATTGTTAGAACTATGGCAAATGGGATACACTACATGGCCAAAGTGGTTTCAAGTCACTTTGTGTCTGCAATTTCTCAGAAAACAGCATTTCAAGTCTCACTTCTCAGCCTAATGTAAAACTGCATTACAGTGCCATGACTTGAACTAAGGTTTACGACAAAATTTCTTCATCAGTAGTATGGCAAATGGGATACACTACATGGCCAAAGTGGTTACAAGTCACTTTGTGTCTGCAATTTCTCAGAAAACAGCATTTCAAGTCTCACTTCTCAGCCTAATGTAAAACTGCATTACAGTGCCACGACATAAACTAAGTGTTTACAAACAAGTTTCCTTCTTAGAACTATGGCAAATGGGATACACTACATGGCCAAAGTGGTTTCAAGTCACTTTGTGTCTTCAATTTCTCAGAAAACAGCATTTCAAGTCTCACTTCTCAGTCTAATGTAAAACTGCATCACAGCGCCACGGCTTAAACTAAGTGTTTACGAACAAATTTCTTCATCTGTACCAAAAAAGTCATACTATAGCATGTCGTCTAAAATATGACCAAAAAAGTCACACTATAGCATGTCGTCTAAAATATGATAAAAAAAAGTCATACGAGAACATGTCGTCCAAAATATGATAAAAAAAAGTCACACTATAGCATGTCGTCTAAAATATGACTACATGGCCAAAGTGGTTTCAAGTCACATTGTTCCTGCAATTTCTCAGAAAACAGCATTTCAAGTCTCACTTCTCAGTCTAATGTAAAACTGCATTACAGTGCCGTGACTTGAACTAAGTGTTTACGACCAAATTTTTTCATCTGTAACAAAAAAGTAATACTATAGCATGTCGTCTAAAATATGATAAAAAAGTCATACTATAGCATGTCGTCTAAAATATGACAAACAAGTCATACTAAAGCATGTCGTCTAAAATATGACCAAAAAAGTCACACTATAGCATGTCGTCAAAATTATGACCAAAAAAGTCACACTATAGCATGTCGTCGAAAATATGATAAAAAAGTCATACTATAGCATGTCGTCCAAAATATGATAAAAAAGTCACACTATAGTATGTCGTCTAAAATATGATAAAAAAGTCATACTATAGCATGTCGTCTAAATTATGACCAAAAAAGTCACACTATAGCATGTCGTCTAAAATATGATAAAAAAGTCACACTATAGCATGTCGTCTAAATTATGACCAAAAAAGTCACACTATAGCATGTCGTCTAAAATATGACCAAAAAAGTCACACTATAGCATGTCGTCCAAAATATGATAAAAAAAAAAGTCACACTATAGCATGTCGTCTAAAATATGACTACAAGGCCAAAGTGGTTTCAAGTCAGTTTGTGTCTGCAATTTCTCAGAAAACAGCATTTCAAATCTCACTTCTCAGCCTAATGTAAAACTGCATCACAGCGCCATGGCTTAAACTAAGTGTTTACAAACAAGTTTCCTTCTTAGAACTATGGCAAATGGGATACACTACATGGCCAAAGTGGTTACAAGTCACTTTGTGTCTGCAATTTCTCAGAAAACAGCATTTCAAGTCTCACTTCTCAGCCTAATGTAAAACTGCATTACAGTGCCACGGCATAAACTAAGTGTTTACAAACAAGTTTCCTTCTTAGAACTATGGCAAATGGGATACACTACATGGCCAAAGTGGTTTCAAGTCACTTTGTGTCTTCAATTTCTCAGAAAACAGCATTTCAAGTCTCACTTCTCAGTCTAATGTAAAACTGCATTACAGTGCCGTGACTTGAACTAAGTGTTTACGACCAAATTTTTTCATCTGTAACAAAAAAGTAATACTATAGCATGTCGTCTAAAATATGATAAAAAAGTCATACTATAGCATGTCGTCTAAAATATGACAAACAAGTCATACTAAAGCATGTCGTCTAAAATATGACCAAAAAAGTCACACTATAGCATGTCGTCAAAATTATGACCAAAAAAGTCACACTATAGCATGTCGTCGAAAATATGATAAAAAAGTCACACTATAGTATGTCGTCCAAAATATGATAAAAAAAAAAGTCACACTATAGCATGTCGTCTAAAATATGACTACAAGGCCAAAGTGGTTTCAAGTCAGTTTGTGTCTGCAATTTCTCAGAAAACAGCATTTCAAGTCTCACTTCTCAGCCTAATGTAAAACTGCATCACAGCGCCATGGCTTAAACTAAGTGTTTACGAACAAATTTCTTCATCTGTACCAAAAAAGTCATACTATAGCACGTCGTCTAAAATATGACCAAAAAAGTCACACTATAGCATGTCGTCTAAAATATGATAAAAAAAAGTCATACGAGAGCATGTCGTCCAAAATATGATAAAAAAAAGTCACACTATAGAATGTCGTCTAAAATATGACTACATGGCCAAAGTGGTTTCAAGTCACATTGTTCCTGCAATTTCTCAGAAAACAGCATTTCAAGTCTCACTTCTCAGCCTAATGTAAAACTGCATTACAGTGCCATGACTTGAACTAAGGTTTACGACAAAATTTCTTCATCAGTAGTATGGCAAATGGGATACACTACATGGCCAAAGTGGTTACAAGTCACTTTGTGTCTGCAATTTCTCAGAAAACAGCATTTCAAGTCTCACTTCTCAGCCTAATGTAAAACTGCATTACAGTGCCATGACTTGAACGAAGTGTTTACTAACAAATTTCTTCATCAGTACTATGGCAAATGGGATACACGACATGGCCAAAGTGGTTTCAAGTCACTTTGTGTCTTCAATTTCTCAGAAAACAGCATTTCAAGTCTCACTTCTCAGTCTAATGTAAAACTGCATTACAGTGCCGTGACTTGAACTAAGTGTTTACGACCAAATTTTTTCATCTGTAACAAAAAAGTAATACTATAGCATTTCGTCTAAAATATGATAAAAAAGTCATACTATAGCATGTCGTCTAAAATATGACAAACAAGTCATACTAAAGCATGTCGTCTAAAATATGACCAAAAAAGTCACACTATAGCATGTCGTCAAAATTATGACCAAAAAAGTCACACTATAGCATGTCGTCGAAAATATGATAAAAAAGTCATACTATAGCATGTCGTCCAAAATATGATAAAAAAGTCACACTATAGTATGTCGTCTAAAATATGATAAAAAAGTCATACTATAGCATGTCGTCTAAATTATGACCAAAAAAGTCACACTATAGCATGTCGTCTAAAATATGATAAAAAAGTCACACTATAGCATGTCGTCTAAATTATGACCAAAAAAGTCACACTATAGCATGTCGTCCAAAATATGATAAAAAAAAAAGTCACACTATAGCATGTCGTCTAAAATATGACTACAAGGCCAAAGTGGTTTCAAGTCAGTTTGTGTCTGCAATTTCTCAGAAAACAGCATTTCAAGTCTCCCTTCTCAGCCTAATGTAAAACTGCATCACAGCGCCATGGCTTAAACTAAGTGTTTACGAACAAATTTCTTCATCTGTACCAAAAAAGTCATACTATAGCACGTCGTCTAAAATATGACCAAAAAAGTCACACTATAGCATGTCGTCTAAAATATGATAAAAAAAAAGTCATACGAGAGCATGTCGTCCAAAATATGATAAAAAAAAAGTCACACTATAGCATGTCGTCTAAAATATGACTACATGGCCAAAGTGGTTTCAAGTCACATTGTTCTTGCAATTTCTCAGAAAACAGCATTTCAAGTCTCACTTCTCAGCCTAATGTAAAACTGCATTACAGTGCCACGGCATAAACTAAGTGTTTACAAACAAGTTTCCTTCTTAGAACTATGGCAAATGGGATACACTACATGGCCAAAGTGGTTTCAAGTCACTTTGTGTCTTCAATTTCTCAGAAAACAGCATTTCAAGTCTCACTTCTCAATCTAATGTAAAACTGCATTACAGTGCCGTGACTTGAACTAAGTGTTTACGACCAAATTTTTTCATCTGTAACAAAAAAGTAATACTATAGCATGTCGTCTAAAATATGATAAAAAAGTCATACTATAGCATGTCGTCTAAAATATGACAAACAAGTCATACTAAAGCATGTCGTCTAAAATATGACCAAAAAAGTCACACTATAGCATGTCGTCAAAATTATGACCAAAAAAGTCACACTATAGCATGTCGTCGAAAATATGATAAAAAAGTCATACTATAGCATGTCGTCCAAAATATGATAAAAAAGTCACACTATAGTATGTCGTCTAAAATATGATAAAAAAGTCATACTATAGCATGTCGTCTAAATTATGACCAAAAAAGTCACACTATAGCATGTCGTCTAAAATATGATAAAAAAGTCACACTATAGCATGTCGTCAAAATTATGACCAAAAAAGTCACACTATAGCATGTCGTCTAAAATATGATAAAAAAGTCACACTATAGCATGTCGTCGAAAATATGATAAAAAAGTCACACTATAGTATGTCGTCCAAAATATGATAAAAAAAAAAGTCACACTATAGCATGTCGTCTAAAATATGACTACAAGGCCAAAGTGGTTTCAAGTCAGTTTGTGTCTGCAATTTCTCAGAAAACAGCATTTCAAGTCTCACTTCTCAGCCTAATGTAAAACTGCATCACAGCGCCATGGCTTAAACTAAGTGTTTACGAACAAATTTCTTCATCTGTACCAAAAAAGTCATACTATAGCACGTCGTCTAAAATATGACCAAAAAAGTCACACTATAGCATGTCGTCTAAAATATGATAAAAAAAAGTCATACGAGAGCATGTCGTCCAAAATATGATAAAAAAGTCACACTATAGCATGTCGTCGAAAATATGATAAAAAAGTCACACTATAGTATGTCGTCCAAAATATGATAAAAAAAAAAGTCACACTATAGCATGTCGTCTAAAATATGACTACAAGGCCAAAGTGGTTTCAAGTCAGTTTGTGTCTGCAATTTCTCAGAAAACAGCATTTCAAGTCTCACTTCTCAGCCTAATGTAAAACTGCATCACAGCGCCATGGCTTAAACTAAGTGTTTACGAACAAATTTCTTCATCTGTACCAAAAAAGTCATACTATAGCACGTCGTCTAAAATATGACCAAAAAAGTCACACTATAGCATGTCGTCTAAAATATGATAAAAAAAAAGTCATACGAGAGCATGTCGTCCAAAATATGATAAAAAAAAGTCACACTATAGCATGTCGTCTAAAATATGACTACATGGCCAAAGTGGTTTCAAGTCACATTGTTCCTGCAATTTCTCAGAAAACAGCATTTCAAGTCTCACTTCTCAGCCTAATGTAAAACTGCATTACAGTGCCATGACTTGAACTAAGGTTTACGACAAAATTTCTTCATCAGTAGTATGGCAAATGGGATACACTACATGGCCAAAGTGGTTACAAGTCACTTTGTGTCTGCAATTTCTCAGAAAACAGCATTTCAAGTCTCACTTCTCAGCCTAATGTAAAACTGCATTACAGTGCCACGGCATAAACTAAGTGTTTACAAACAAGTTTCCTTCTTAGAACTATGGCAAATGGGATACACTACATGGCCAAAGTGGTTTCAAGTCACTTTGTGTCTTCAATTTCTCAGAAAACAGCATTTCAAGTCTCACATCTCAGTCTAATGTAAAACTGCATTACAGTGCCGTGACTTGAACTAAGTGTTTACGACCAAATTTTTTCATCTGTAACAAAAAAGTAATACTATAGCATGTCGTCTAAAATATGATAAAAAAGTCATACTATAGAATGTCGTCTAAAATATGACAAACAAGTCATACTAAAGCATGTCGTCTAAAATATGACCAAAAAAGTCACACTATAGCATGTCGTCAAAATTATGACCAAAAAAGTCACACTATAGCATGTCGTCGAAAATATGATAAAAAAGTCACACTATAGTATGTCGTCCAAAATATGATAAAAAAAAAAGTCACACTATAGCATGTCGTCTAAAATATGACTACAAGGCCAAAGTGGTTTCAAGTCAGTTTGTGTCTGCAATTTCTCAGAAAACAGCATTTCAAGTCTCACTTCTCAGCCTAATGTAAAACTGCATCACAGCGCCATGGCTTAAACTAAGTGTTTACGAACAAATTTCGTCATCTGTACCAAAAAAGTCATACTATAGCACGTCGTCTAAAATATGACCAAAAAAGTCACACTATAGCATGTCGTCTAAAATATGATAAAAAAAAGTCATACGAGAGCATGTCGTCCAAAATATGATAAAAAAAAGTCACACTATAGCATGTCGTCTAAAATATGACTACATGGCCAAAGTGGTTTCAAGTCACATTGTTCCTGCAATTTCTCATAAAACAGCATTTCAAGTCTCACTTCTCAGCCTAATGTAAAACTGCATTACAGTGCCATGACTTGAACTAAGGTTTACGACAAAATTTCTTCATCAGTAGTATGGCAAATGGGATACACTACATGGCCAAAGTGGTTACAAGTCACTTTGTGTCTGCAATTTCTCAGAAAACAGCATTTCAAGTCTCACTTCTCAGCCTAATGTAAAACTGCATTACAGTGCCACGGCATAAACTAATTGTTTACAAACAAGTTTCCTTCTTAGAACTATGGCAAATGGGATACACTACATGGCCAAAGTGGTTTCAAGTCACTTTGTGTCTTCAATTTCTCAGAAAACAGCATTTCAAGTCTCACTTCTCAGTCTAATGTAAAACTGCATTACAGTGCCGTGACTTGAACTAAGTGTTTACGACCAAATTTTTTCATCTGTAACAAAAAAGTAATACTATAGCATGTCGTCTAAAATATGATAAAAAAGTCATACTATAGAATGTCGTCTAAAATATGACAAACAAGTCATACTAAAGCATGTCGTCTAAAATATGACCAAAAAAGTCACACTATAGCATGTCGTCAAAATTATGACCAAAAAAGTCACACTATAGCATGTCGTCGAAAATATGATAAAAAAGTCACACTATAGTATGTCGTCCAAAATATGATAAAAAAAAAAGTCACACTATAGCATGTCGTCTAAAATATGACTACAAGGCCAAAGTGGTTTCAAGTCAGTTTGTGTCTGCAATTTCTCAGAAAACAGCATTTCAAGTCTCACTTCTCAGCCTAATGTAAAACTGCATCACAGCGCCATGGCTTAAACTAAGTGTTTACGAACAAATTTCGTCATCTGTACCAAAAAAGTCATACTATAGCACGTCGTCTAAAATATGACCAAAAAAGTCACACTATAGCATGTCGTCTAAAATATGATAAAAAAAAGTCATACGAGAGCATGTCGTCCAAAATATGATAAAAAAAAGTCACACTATAGCATGTCGTCTAAAATATGACTACATGGCCAAAGTGGTTTCAAGTCACATTGTTCCTGCAATTTCTCATAAAACAGCATTTCAAGTCTCACTTCTCAGCCTAATGTAAAACTGCATTACAGTGCCATGACTTGAACTAAGGTTTACGACAAAATTTCTTCATCAGTAGTATGGCAAATGGGATACACTACATGGCCAAAGTGGTTACAAGTCACTTTGTGTCTGCAATTTCTCAGAAAACAGCATTTCAAGTCTCACTTCTCAGCCTAATGTAAAACTGCATTACAGTGCCACGGCATAAACTAATTGTTTACAAACAAGTTTCCTTCTTAGAACTATGGCAAATGGGATACACTACATGGCCAAAGTGGTTTCAAGTCACTTTGTGTCTTCAATTTCTCAGAAAACAGCATTTCAAGTCTCACTTCTCAGTCTAATGTAAAACTGCATTACAGTGCCGTGACTTGAACTAAGTGTTTACGACCAAATTTTTTCATCTGTAACAAAAAAGTAATACTATAGCATGTCGTCTAAAATATGATAAAAAAGTCATACTATAGCATGTCGTCTAAAATATGACAAACAAGTCATACTAAAGCATGTCGTCTAAAATATGACCAAAAAAGTCACACTATAGCATGTCGTCAAAATTATGACCAAAAAAGTCACACTATAGCATGTCGTCGAAAATATGATAAAAAAGTCATACTATAGCATGTCGTCCAAAATATGATAAAAAAGTCACACTATAGTATGTCGTCTAAAATATGATAAAAAAGTCATACTATAGCATGTCGTCTAAATTATGACCAAAAAAGTCACACTATAGCATGTCGTCTAAAATATGATAAAAAAGTCACACTATAGCATGTCGTCTAAATTATGACCAAAAAAGTCACACTATAGCATGTCGTCTAAAATATGACCAAAAAAGTCACACTATAGCATGTCGTCCAAAATATGATAAAAAAAAAAGTCACACTATAGCATGTCGTCTAAAATATGACTACAAGGCCAAAGTGGTTTCAAGTCAGTTTGTGTCTGCAATTTCTCAGAAAACAGCATTTCAAGTCTCACTTCTCAGCCTAATGTAAAACTGCATCACAGCGCCATGGCTTAAACTAAGTGTTTACGAACAAATTTCTTCATCTGTACCAAAAAAGTCATACTATAGCACGTCGTCTAAAATATGACCAAAAAAGTCACACTATAGCATGTCGTCTAAAATATGATAAAAAAAAGTCATACGAGAGCATGTCGTCCAAAATATGATAAAAAAAAGTCACACTATAGCATGTCGTCTAAAATATGACTACATGGCCAAAGTGGTTTCAAGTCACATTGTTCCTGCAATTTCTCAGAAAACAGCATTTCAAGTCTTACTTCTCAGCCTAATGTAAAACTGCATTACAGTGCCATGACTTGAACTAAGGTTTACGACAAAATTTCTTCATCAGTAGTATGGCAAATGGGATACACTACATGGCCAAAGTGGTTACAAGTCACTTTGTGTCTGCAATTTCTCAGAAAACAGCATTTCAAGTCTCACTTCTCAGCCTAATGTAAAACTGCATTACAGTGCCACGGCATAAACTAAGTGTTTACAAACAAGTTTCCTTCTTAGAACTATGGCAAATGGGATACACTACATGGCCAAAGTGGTTTCAAGTCACTTTGTGTCTTCAATTTCTCAGAAAACAGCATTTCAAGTCTCACTTCTCAGTCTAATGTAAAACTGCATTACAGTGCCGTGACTTGAACTAAGTGTTTACGACCAAATTTTTTCATCTGTAACAAAAAAGTAATACTATAGCATGTCGTCTAAAATATGACAAACAAGTCATACTAAAGCATGTCGTCTAAAATATGACCAAAAAAGTCACACTATAGCATGTCGTCAAAATTATGACCAAAAAAGTCACACTATAGCATGTCGTCGAAAATATGATAAAAAAGTCATACTATAGCATGTCGTCCAATATATGATAAAAAAGTCACACTATAGTATGTCGTCTAAAATATGATAAAAAAGTCACACTGTAGCATGTCGTCTAAATTATGACCAAAAAAGTCACACTATAGCTTGTCGTCTAAAATATGACTACATGGCCAAAGTGGTTTCAAGTCACATTGTTCCTGCAATTTCTCAGAAAACAGCATTTCAAGTCTCACTTCTCAGCCTAATGTAAAACTGCATTACAGTGCCATGACTTGAACTAAGGTTTACGACAAAATTTCTTCATCAGTAGTATGGCAAATGGGATACACTACATGGCCAAAGTGGTTTCAAGTCACTTTGTTTTGACAATTTCACAGAAAACACGATGTTTCAAAAACAGTCTTATCTCAGTGAGAGAAGCTCAAATACAGCATAAAACTGCATTACAGTTCCATGACTTAAACTAAGTGTTTACGAACAAATTTCTTCATCTGTACCAAAAAAGTCATACTATAGCACGTCGTCTAAAATATGACCAAAAAAGTCACACTATAGCATGTCGTCTAAAATATGATAAAAAAAAAAAGTCATACGAGAGCATGTCGTCCAAAATATGATAAAAAAAAAGTCACACTATAGCATGTCGTCTAAAATATGACTACATGGCCAAAGTGGTTTCAAGTCACATTGTTTCTGCAATTTCTCAGAAAACAGCATTTCAAGTCTCACTTCTCAGCCTAATGTAAAACTGCATTACAGTGCCATGACTTGAACGAAGTGTTTACTAACAAATTTCTTCATCAGTACTATGGCAAATGGGATACACGACATGGCCAAAGTGGTTTCAAGTCACTTTGTGTTGACAATTTCACAGAAAACACAACGTTTCAAAAACAGCCTTATCTCAGTGAGAGAAGCTCAAATACAGCATAAAACTGCATTACAGTTCCATGACTTAAACTAAGTTTTTCCGAACAAATTTCTTCATCAGTACTATGGCAAATGGGATACACTACATGGCCAAAGTGGTTTCAAGTCACTTTGTGTCTGCAATTTCTCAGAAAACAGCATTTCAAGTCTCACTTCTCAGCCTAATGTAAAACTGCATTACAGTGCCATGACTTGAACTAAGGTTTACGACAAAATTTCTTCATCAGTAGTATGGCAAATGGGATACACTACATGGCCAAAGTGGTTACAAGTCACTTTGTGTCTGCAATTTCTCAGAAAACAGCATTTCAAGTCTCACTTCTCAGCCTAATGTAAAACTGCATTACAGTGCCACGGCATAAACTAAGTGTTTACAAACAAGTTTCCATCTTAGAACTATGGCAAATGGGATACACTACATGGCCAAAGTGGTTTCAAGTCACTTTGTGTCTTCAATTTCTCAGAAAACAGCATTTCAAGTCTCACTTCTCAGTCTAATGTAAAACTGCATCACAGCGCCACGGCTTAAACTAAGTGTTTACGAACAAATTTCTTCATCTGTACCAAAAAAGTCATACTATAGCATGTCGTCTAAAATATGACCAAAAAAGTCACACTATAGCATGTCGTCTAAAATATGATAAAAAAAAGTCATACGAGAACATGTCGTCCAAAATATGATAAAAAAAAGTCACACTATAGCATGTCGTCTAAAATATGACTACATGGCCAAAGTGGTTTCAAGTCACATTGTTCCTGCAATTTCTCAGAAAACAGCATTTCAAGTCTTACTTCTCAGCCTAATGTAAAACTGCATTACAGTGCCATGACTTGAACGAAGGTTTACGACAAAATTTCTTCATCAGTAGTATGGCAAATGGGATGCACTACATGGCCAAAGTGGTTTCAAGTCACTTTGTTTTGACAATTTCACAGAAAACACGATGTTTCAAAAACAGCCTTATCTCAGTGAGAGAAGCTCAAATACAGCATAAAACTGCATTACAGTTCCATGACTTAAACTAAGTGTTTACGAACAAATTTCTTCATCTGTACCAAAAAAGTCATACTATAGCACGTCGTCTAAAATATGACCAAAAAAGTCACACTATAGCATGTCGTCTAAAATATGATAAAAAAAAAAAGTCATACGAGAGCATGTCGTCCAAAATATGATAAAAAAAAAGTCACACTATAGCATGTCGTCTAAAATATGACTACATGGCCAAAGTGGTTTCAAGTCAAATTGTTTCTGCAATTTCTCAGAAAACAGCATTTCAAGTCTCACTTCTCAGCCTAATGTAAAACTGCATTACAGTGCCACGGCATAAACTAATTGTTTACAAACAAGTTTCCTTCTTAGAACTATGGCAAATGGGATACACTACATGGCCAAAGTGGTTTCAAGTCACTTTGTGTCTTCAATTTCTCAGAAAACAGCATTTCAAGTCTCACTTCTCAGTCTAATGTAAAACTGCATTACAGTGCCGTGACTTGAACTAAGTGTTTACGACCAAATTTTTTCATCTGTAACAAAAAAGTAATACTATAGCATGTCGTCTAAAATATGATAAAAAAGTCATACTATAGCATGTCGTCTAAAATATGACAAACAAGTCATACTAAAGCATGTCGTCTAAAATATGACCAAAAAAGTCACACTATAGCATGTCGTCAAAATTATGACCAAAAAAGTCACACTATAGCATGTCGTCGAAAATATGATAAAAAAGTCATACTATAGCATGTCGTCCAAAATATGATAAAAAAGTCACACTATAGTATGTCGTCTAAAATATGATAAAAAAGTCATACTATAGCATGTCGTCTAAATTATGACCAAAAAAGTCACACTATAGCATGTCGTCTAAAATATGATAAAAAAGTCACACTATAGCATGTCGTCTAAATTATGACCAAAAAAGTCACACTATAGCATGTCGTCTAAAATATGACCAAAAAAGTCACACTATAGCATGTCGTCCAAAATATGATAAAAAAAAAAGTCACACTATAGCATGTCGTCTAAAATATGACTACAAGGCCAAAGTGGTTTCAAGTCAGTTTGTGTCTGCAATTTCTCAGAAAACAGCATTTCAAGTCTCACTTCTCAGCCTAATGTAAAACTGCATCACAGCGCCATGGCTTAAACTAAGTGTTTACGAACAAATTTCTTCATCTGTACCAAAAAAGTCATACTATAGCACGTCGTCTAAAATATGACCAAAAAAGTCACACTATAGCATGTCGTCTAAAATATGATAAAAAAAAGTCATACGAGAGCATGTCGTCCAAAATATGATAAAAAAAAGTCACACTATAGCATGTCGTCTAAAATATGACTACATGGCCAAAGTGGTTTCAAGTCACATTGTTCCTGCAATTTCTCAGAAAACAGCATTTCAAGTCTCACTTCTAAGCCTAATGTAAAACTGCATTACAGTGCCATGACTTGAACTAAGGTTTACGACAAAATTTCTTCATCAGTAGTATGGCAAATGGGATACACTACATGGCCAAAGTGGTTACAAGTCACTTTGTGTCTGCAATTTCTCAGAAAACAGCATTTCAAGTCTCACTTCTCAGCCTAATGTAAAACTGCATTACAGTGCCACGGCATAAACTAAGTGTTTACAAACAAGTTTCCTTCTTAGAACTATGGCAAATGGGATACACTACATGGCCAAAGTGGTTTCAAGTCACTTTGTGTCTTCAATTTCTCAGAAAACAGCATTTCAAGTCTCACTTCTCAGTCTAATGTAAAACTGCATTACAGTGCCGTGACTTGAACTAAGTGTTTACGACCAAATTTTTTCATCTGTAACAAAAAAGTAATACTATAGCATGTCGTCTAAAATATGACAAACAAGTCATACTAAAGCATGTCGTCTAAAATATGACCAAAAAAGTCACACTATAGCATGTCGTCAAAATTATGACCAAAAAAGTCACACTATAGCATGTCGTCGAAAATATGATAAAAAAGTCATACTATAGCATGTCGTCCAATATATGATAAAAAAGTCACACTATAGTATGTCGTCTAAAATATGATAAAAAAGTCACACTGTAGCATGTCGTCTAAATTATGACCAAAAAAGTCACACTATAGCTTGTCGTCTAAAATATGACTACATGGCCAAAGTGGTTTCAAGTCACATTGTTCCTGCAATTTCTCAGAAAACAGCATTTCAAGTCTCACTTCTCAGCCTAATGTAAAACTGCATTACAGTGCCATGACTTGAACTAAGGTTTACGACAAAATTTCTTCATCAGTAGTATGGCAAATGGGATACACTACATGGCCAAAGTGGTTTCAAGTCACTTTGTTTTGACAATTTCACAGAAAACACGATGTTTCAAAAACAGTCTTATCTCAGTGAGAGAAGCTCAAATACAGCATAAAACTGCATTACAGTTCCATGACTTAAACTAAGTGTTTACGAACAAATTTCTTCATCTGTACCAAAAAAGTCATACTATAGCACGTCGTCTAAAATATGACCAAAAAAGTCACACTATAGCATGTCGTCTAAAATATGATAAAAAAAAAAAGTCATACGAGAGCATGTCGTCCAAAATATGATAAAAAAAAAGTCACACTATAGCATGTCGTCTAAAATATGACTACATGGCCAAAGTGGTTTCAAGTCACATTGTTTCTGCAATTTCTCAGAAAACAGCATTTCAAGTCTCACTTCTCAGCCTAATGTAAAACTGCATTACAGTGCCATGACTTGAACGAAGTGTTTACTAACAAATTTCTTCATCAGTACTATGGCAAATGGGATACACGACATGGCCAAAGTGGTTTCAAGTCACTTTGTGTTGACAATTTCACAGAAAACACAACGTTTCAAAAACAGCCTTATCTCAGTGAGAGAAGCTCAAATACAGCATAAAACTGCATTACAGTTCCATGACTTAAACTAAGTTTTTCCGAACAAATTTCTTCATCAGTACTATGGCAAATGGGATACACTACATGGCCAAAGTGGTTTCAAGTCACTTTGTGTCTGCAATTTCTCAGAAAACAGCATTTCAAGTCTCACTTCTCAGCCTAATGTAAAACTGCATTACAGTGCCATGACTTGAACTAAGGTTTACGACAAAATTTCTTCATCAGTAGTATGGCAAATGGGATACACTACATGGCCAAAGTGGTTACAAGTCACTTTGTGTCTGCAATTTCTCAGAAAACAGCATTTCAAGTCTCACTTCTCAGCCTAATGTAAAACTGCATTACAGTGCCACGGCATAAACTAAGTGTTTACAAACAAGTTTCCATCTTAGAACTATGGCAAATGGGATACACTACATGGCCAAAGTGGTTTCAAGTCACTTTGTGTCTTCAATTTCTCAGAAAACAGCATTTCAAGTCTCACTTCTCAGTCTAATGTAAAACTGCATCACAGCGCCACGGCTTAAACTAAGTGTTTACGAACAAATTTCTTCATCTGTACCAAAAAAGTCATACTATAGCATGTCGTCTAAAATATGACCAAAAAAGTCACACTATAGCATGTCGTCTAAAATATGATAAAAAAAAGTCATACGAGAACATGTCGTCCAAAATATGATAAAAAAAAGTCACACTATAGCATGTCGTCTAAAATATGACTACATGGCCAAAGTGGTTTCAAGTCACATTGTTCCTGCAATTTCTCAGAAAACAGCATTTCAAGTCTTACTTCTCAGCCTAATGTAAAACTGCATTACAGTGCCATGACTTGAACGAAGGTTTACGACAAAATTTCTTCATCAGTAGTATGGCAAATGGGATGCACTACATGGCCAAAGTGGTTTCAAGTCACTTTGTTTTGACAATTTCACAGAAAACACGATGTTTCAAAAACAGCCTTATCTCAGTGAGAGAAGCTCAAATACAGCATAAAACTGCATTACAGTTCCATGACTTAAACTAAGTGTTTACGAACAAATTTCTTCATCTGTACCAAAAAAGTCATACTATAGCACGTCGTCTAAAATATGACCAAAAAAGTCACACTATAGCATGTCGTCTAAAATATGATAAAAAAAAAAAGTCATACGAGAGCATGTCGTCCAAAATATGATAAAAAAAAAGTCACACTATAGCATGTCGTCTAAAATATGACTACATGGCCAAAGTGGTTTCAAGTCAAATTGTTTCTGCAATTTCTCAGAAAACAGCATTTCAAGTCTCACTTCTCAGCCTAATGTAAAACTGCATTACAGTGCCATGACTTGAAATAAGTGTTTACTAACAAATTTCTTCATCAGTACTATGGCAAATGGGATACACGACATGGCCAAAGTGGTTTCAAGTCACTTTGTGTTGACAATTTCACAGAAAACACAACGTTTCAAAAACAGCCTTATCTCAGTGAGAGAAGCTCAAATACAGCATAAAACTGCATTACAGTTCCATGACTTAAACTAAGTGTTTCCGAACAAATTTCTTCATCAGTACTATGGCAAATGGGATACACTACATGGCCAAAGTGGTTTCAACTCACTTTGTGTCTGCAATTTCTCAGAAAACAGCATTTCAAGTCTCACTTCTCAGCCTAATGTAAAACTGCATTACAGTGCCATGACTTGAACTAAGGTTTACGACAAAATTTCTTCATCAGTAGTATGGTAAATGGGAAACACTACATGGCCAAAGTGGTTACAAGTCACTTTGTGTCTGCAATTTCTCAGAAAACAGCATTTCAAGTCTCACTTCTCAGCCTAATGTAAAACTGCATTACAGTGCCACGGCATAAACTAAGTGTTTACAAACAAGTTTCCTTCTTAGAACTATGGCAAATGGGATACACTACATGGCCAAAGTGGTTTCAAGTCACTTTGTGTCTTCAATTTCTCAGAAAACAGCATTTCAAGTCTCACTTCTCAGTCTAATGTAAAACTGCATTACAGTGCCGTGACTTGAACTAAGTGTTTACGACCAAATTTTTTCATCTGTAACAAAAAAGTAATACTATAGCATGTCGTCTAAAATATGATAAAAAAGTCATACTATAGCATGTCGTCTAAAATATGACAAACAAGTCATACTAAAGCATGTCGTCTAAAATATGACCAAAAAAGTCACACTATAGCATGTCGTCAAAATTATGACCAAAAAAGTCACACTATAGCATGTCGTCGAAAATATGATAAAAAAGTCATACTATAGCATGTCGTCCAAAATATGATAAAAAAGTCACACTATAGTATGTCGTCTAAAATATGATAAAAAAGTCATACTATAGCATGTCGTCTAAATTATGACCAAAGAAGTCACACTATAGCATGTCGTCTAAAATATGATAAAAAAGTCACACTATAGCATGTCGTCTAAATTATGACCAAAAAAGTCACACTATAGCATGTCGTCTAAAATATGACCAAAAAAGTCACACTATAGCATGTCGTCCAAAATATGATAAAAAAAAAAGTCACACTATAGCATGTCGTCTAAAATATGACTACAAGGCCAAAGTGGTTTCAAGTCAGTTTGTGTCTGCAATTTCTCAGAAAACAGCATTTCAAGTCTCACTTCTCAGCCTAATGTATAACTGCATCACAGCGCCATGGCTTAAACTAAGTGTTTACGAACAAATTTCTTCATCTGTACCAAAAAAGTCATACTATAGCACGTCGTCTAAAATATGACCAAAAAAGTCACACTATAGCATGTCGTCTAAAATATGATAAAAAAAAGTCATACGAGAGCATGTCGTCCAAATTATGATAAAAAAAAGTCACACTATAGCATGTCGTCTAAAATATGACTACATGGCCAAAGTGGTTTCAAGTCACATTGTTCCTGCAATTTCTCAGAAAACAGCATTTCAAGTCTCACTTCTCAGCCTAATGTAAAACTGCATTACAGTGCCATGACTTGAACTAAGGTTTACGACAAAATTTCTTCATCAGTAGTATGGCAAATGGGATACACTACATGGCCAAAGTGGTTACAAGTCACTTTGTGTCTGCAATTTCTCAGAAAACAGCATTTCAAGTCTCACTTCTCAGCCTAATGTAAAACTGCATTACAGTGCCACGGCATAAACTAAGTGTTTACAAACAAGTTTCCTTCTTAGAACTATGGCAAATGGGATACACTACATGGCCAAAGTGGTTTCAAGTCACTTTGTGTCTTCAATTTCTCAGAAAACAGCATTTCAAGTCTCACTTCTCAGTCTAATGTAAAACTGCATTACAGTGCCGTGACTTGAACTAAGTGTTTACGACCAAATTTTTTCATCTGTAACAAAAAAGTAATACTATAGCATGTCGTCTAAAATATGATAAAAAAGTCATACTATAGCATGTCGTCTAAAATATGACAAACAAGTCATACTAAAGCATGTCGTCTAAAATATGACCAAAAAAGTCACACTATAGCATGTCGTCAAAATTATGACCAAAAAAGTCACACTATAGCATGTCGTCGAAAATATGATAAAAAAGTCACACTATAGTATGTCGTCCAAAATATGATAAAAAAAAAAGTCACACTATAGCATGTCGTCTAAAATATGACTACAAGGCCAAAGTGGTTTCAAGTCAGTTTGTGTCTGCAATTTCTCAGAAAACAGCATTTCAAGTCTCACTTCTCAGCCTAATGTAAAACTGCATCACAGCGCCATGGCTTAAACTAAGTGTTTACGAACAAATTTCTTCATCTGTACCAAAAAAGTCATACTATAGCACGTCGTCTAAAATATGACCAAAAAAGTCATACTATAGCATGTCGTCTAAAATATGACTACATGGCCAAAGTGGTTTCAAGTCACATTGTTCCTGCAATTTCTCAGAAAACAGCATTTCAAGTCTCACTTCTCAGCCTAATGTAAAACTGCATTACAGTGCCATGACTTGAACTAAGGTTTACGACAAAATTTCTTCATCAGTAGTATGGCAAATGGGATACACTACATGGCCAAAGTGGTTACAAGTCACTTTGTGTCTGCAATTTCTCAGAAAACAGCATTTCAAGTCTCACTTCTCAGCCTAATGTAAAACTGCATTACAGTGCCACGGCATAAACTAAGTGTTTACAAACAAGTTTCCTTCTTAGAACTATGGCAAATGGGATACACTACATGGCCAAAGTGGTTTCAAGTCACTTTGTGTCTTCAATTTCTCAGAAAACAGCATTTCAAGTCTCACTTCTCAGTCTAATGTAAAACTGCATTACAGTGCCGTGACTTGAACTAAGTGTTTACGACCAAATTTTTTCATCTGTAACAAAAAAGTAATACTATAGCATGTCGTCTAAAATATGATAAAAAAGTCATACTATAGCATGTCGTCTAAAATATGACAAACAAGTCATACTAAAGCATGTCGTCTAAAATATGACCAAAAAAGTCACACTATAGCATGTCGTCAAAATTATGACCAAAAAAGTCACACTATAGCATGTCGTCGAAAATATGATAAAAAAGTCATACTATAGCATGTCGTCCAAAATATGATAAAAAAGTCACACTATAGTATGTCGTCTAAAATATGATAAAAAAGTCATACTATAGCATGTCGTCTAAATTATGACCAAAAAAGTCACACTATAGCATGTCGTCTAAAATATGATAAAAAAGTCACACTATAGCATGTCGTCTAAATTATGACCAAAAAAGTCACACTATAGCATGTCGTCTAAAATATGACCAAAAAAGTCACACTATAGCATGTCGTCCAAAATATGATAAAAAAAAAAGTCACACTATAGCATGTCGTCTAAAATATGACTACAAGGCCAAAGTGGTTTCAAGTCAGTTTGTGTCTGCAATTTCTCAGAAAACAGCATTTCAAGTCTCACTTCTCAGCCTAATGTAAAACTGCATCACAGCGCCATGGCTTAAACTAAGTGTTTACGAACAAATTTCTTCATCTGTACCAAAAAAGTCATACTATAGCACGTCGTCTAAAATATGACCAAAAAAGTCACACTATAGCATGTCGTCTAAAATATGATAAAAAAAAGTCATACGAGAGCATGTCGTCCAAAATATGATAAAAAAAAGTCACACTATAGCATGTCGTCTAAAATATGACTACATGGCCAAAGTGGTTTCAAGTCACATTGTTCCTGCAATTTCTCAGAAAACAGCATTTCAAGTCTCACTTCTCAGCATAATGTAAAACTGCATTACAGTGCCATGACTTGAACTAAGGTTTACGACAAAATTTCTTCATCAGTAGTATGGCAAATGGGATACACTACATGGCCAAAGTGGTTACAAGTCACTTTGTGTCTGCAATTTCTCAGAAAACAGCATTTCAAGTCTCACTTCTCAGCCTAATGTAAAACTGCATTACAGTGCCACGGCATAAACTAAGTGTTTACAAACAAGTTTCCTTCTTAGAACTATGGCAAATGGGATACACTACATGGCCAAAGTGGTTTCAAGTCACTTTGTGTCTTCAATTTCTCAGAAAACAGCATTTCAAGTCTCACTTCTCAGTCTAATGTAAAACTGCATTACAGTGCCATGACTTGAACTAAGGTTTACGACAAAATTTCTTCATCAGTAGTATGGCAAATGGGATACACTACATGGCCAAAGTGGTTTCAAGTCACTTTGTTTTGACAATTTCACAGAAAACACGATGTTTCAAAAACAGCCTTATCTCAGTGAGAGAAGCTCAAATACAGCATAAAACTGCATTACAGTTCCATGACTTAAACTAAGTGTTTCTGAACAAATTTCTTCATCAGTACTATGGCAAATGGGATACACTACATGGCCAAAGTGGTTTCAAGTCACTTTGTGTCTGCAATTTCTCAGAAAACAGCATTTCAAGTCTCACTTCTCAGCCTAATGTAAAACTGCATTACAGTGCCATGACTTGAACTAAGGTTTACGACAAAATTTCTTCATCAGTAGTATGGCAAATGGGATACACTACATGGCCAAAGTGGTTACAATTCACTTTGTGTCTGCAATTTCTCAGAAAACAGCATTTCAAGTCTCACTTCTCAGCCTAATGTAAAACTGCATTACAGTGCCACGGCATAAACTAAGTGTTTACAAACAAGTTTCCTTCTTAGAACTATGGCAAATGGGATACACTACATGGCCAAAGTGGTTACAAGTCACTTTGTGTCTGCAATTTCTCAGAAAACAGCATTTCAAGTCTCACTTCTCAGCCTAATGTAAAACTGCATCGCAGCGCCACGGCTTAAACTAAGTGTTTACGAACAAATTTCTTCATCTGTACCAAAAAAGTCATACTATAGCACGTCGTCTAAAATATGACCAAAAAAGTCAAACTATAGCATGTCGTCTAAAATATGATAAAAAAAAGTCATACGAGAGCATGTCGTCCAAAATATGACTACAAGGCCAAAGTGGTTTCAAGTCACTTTGTGTCTGCAATTTCTCAGAAAACAGCATTTCAAGTCTCACTTCTCAGCCTAATGTAAAACTGCATCACAGCGCCACGGCTTAAACTAAGTGTTTACGAACAAATTTTTTCATCTGTAACAAAAAAGTCATACTATAGCATGTCGTCTAAAATATGACAAACAAGTCATACTAAAGCATGTCGTCTAAAAGATGACCAAAAAAGTCACACTATAGCATGTCGTCAAAATTATGACCAAAAAAGTCACACTATAGCATGTCGTCTAAAATATGATAAAAAAAAAAGTCATACGAGAGCATGTCGTCCAAAATATGATAAAAAAAAGTCACACTATAGCATGTCGTCTAAAATATGACTACATGGCCAAAGTTGTTTCAAGTCACATTGTTCCTGCAATTTCTCAGAAAACAGCATTTCAAGTCTTACTTCTCAGCCTAATGTAAAACTGCATTACAGTGCCATGACTTGAACTAAGGTTTACGACAAAATTTCTTCATCAGTAGTATGGCAAATGGGATGCACTACATGGCCAAAGTGGTTTCAAGTCACTTTGTTTTGACAATTTCACAGAAAACACGATGTTTCAAAAACAGCCTTATCTCAGTGAGAGAAGCTCAAATACAGCATAAAACTGCATTACAGTTCCATGACTTAAACTAAGTGTTTACGAACAAATTTCTTCATCTGTACCAAAAAAGTCATACTATAGCACGTCGTCTAAAATATGACCAAAAAAGTCACACTATAGCATGTTGTCTAAAATATGATAAAAAAAAAAAAAGTCATACGAGAGCATGTCGTCCAAAATATGATAAAAAAAAGTCACACTATAGCATGTCGTCTAAAATATGACAACATGACCAAAGTGGTTTCAAGTCACATTGTTTCTGCAATTTCTCAGAAAACAGCATTTCAAGTCTCACTTCTCAGCCTAATGTAAAACTTCATTACAGTGCCATGACTTGAACTAAGTGTTTACTAACAAATTTCTTCATCAGTACTATGGCAAATGGGATACACGACATGGCCAAAGTGGTTTCAAGTCACTTTGTGTTGACAATTTCACAGAAAACACAACGTTTCAAAAACAGCCTTATCTCAGTGAGAGAAGCTCAAATACAGCATAAAACTGCATTACAGTGCCATGACTTAAACTAAGTTTTTCCGAACAAATTTCTTCATCAGTACTATGTCAAATGGGATACACTACATGGCCAAAGTGGTTTCAAGTCACTTTGTGTCTGCAATTTCTCAGAAAACAGCATTTCAAGTCTCACTTCTCAGCCTAATGTAAAACTGCATTACAGTGCCATGACTTGAACTAAGGTTTACGACAAAATTTCTTCATCAGTAGTATGGCAAATGGGATACACTACATGGCCAAAGTGGTTACAAGTCACTTTGTGTCTGCAATTTCTCAGAAAACAGCATTTCAAGTCTCACTTCTCAGCCTA
Source organism: Embiotoca jacksoni (assembly GCF_022577435.1). Classification (NCBI taxonomy): domain Eukaryota; kingdom Metazoa; phylum Chordata; class Actinopteri; family Embiotocidae; genus Embiotoca; species Embiotoca jacksoni. Next base: position 2,901,684 of record NW_027185397.1, read on the forward strand.
ATGTAAAACTGCATCACAGCGCCACGGCTTAAACTAAGTGTTTACAAACAAGTTTCCTTCTTAGAACTATGGCAAATGGGATACACTACATGGCCAAAGTGGTTTCAAGTCACTTTGTGTCTTCAATTTCTCAGAAAACAGCATTTCAAGTCTCACTTCTCAGTCTAATGTAAAACTGCATCACAGCGCCACGGCTTAAACTAAGTGTTTACGAACAAATTTCTTCATCTGTACCAAAAAAGTCATACTATAGCATGTCGTCTAAAATATGACCAAAAAAGTCACACTATAGCATGTCGTCTAAAATATGATAAAAAAAAGTCATACGAGAACATGTCGTCCAAAATATGATAAAAAAAAGTCACACTATAGCATGTCGTCTAAAATATGACTACATGGCCAAAGTGGTTTCAAGTCACATTGTTCCTGCAATTTCTCAGAAAACAGCATTTCAAGTCTTACTTCTCAGCATAATGTAAAACTGCATTACAGTGCCATGACTTGAACTAAGGTTTACGACAAAATTTCTTCATCAGTAGTATGGCAAATGGGATACACTACATGGCCAAAGTGGTTTCAAGTCACTTTGTTTTGACAATTTCACAGAAAACACGATGTTTCAAAAACAGCCTTATCTCAGTGAGAGAAGCTCAAATACAGCATAAAACTGCATTACAGTTCCATGACTTAAAGTAAGTGTTTCTGAACAAATTTCTTCATCAGTACTATGGCAAATGGGATACACTGCATGGCCAAAGTGGTTTCAAGTCACTTTGTGTCTGCAATTTCTCAGAAAACAGCATTTCAAGTCTCACTTCTCAGCCTAATGTAAAACTGCATTACAGTGCCATGACTTGAACTAAGGTTTACGACAAAATTTCTTCATCAGTAGTATGGCAAATGGGATACACTACATGGCCAAAGTGGTTACAATTCACTTTGTGTCTGCAATTTCTAAGAAAACAGCATTTCAAGTCTCACTTCTCAGCCTAATGTAAAACTGCATTACAGTGCCACGGCATAAACTAAGTGTTTACAAACAAGTTTCCTTCTTAGAACTATGGCAAATGGGATACACTACATGGCCAAAGTGGTTACAAGTCACTTTGTGTCTGCAATTTCTCAGAAAACAGCATTTCAAGTCTCACTTCTCAGCCTAATGTAAAACTGCATCGCAGCGCCACGGCTTAAACTAAGTGTTTACGAACAAATTTCTTCATCTGTACCAAAAAAGTCATACTATAGCACGTCGTCTAAAATATGACCAAAAAAGTCAAACTATAGCATGTCGTCTAAAATATGATAAAAAAAAAGTCATACGAGAGCATGTCGTCCAAAATATGACTACAAGGCCAAAGTGGTTTCAAGTCACTTTGTGTCTGCAATTTCTCAGAAAACAGCATTTCAAGTCTCACTTCTCAGCCTAATGTAAAACTGCATCACAGCGCCACGGCTTAAACTAAGTGTTTACGAACAAATTTTTTCATCTGTAACAAAAAAGTCATACTATAGCATGTCGTCTAAAATATGACAAACAAGTCATACTAAAGCATGTCGTCTAAAAGATGACCAAAAAAGTCACACTATAGCATGTCGTCAAAATTATGACCAAAAAAGTCACACTATAGCATGTCGTCTAAAATATGATAAAAAAAAAAGTCATACGAGAGCATGTCGTCCAAAATATGATAATAAAAAGTCACACTATAGCATGTCGTCTAAAATATGACTACATGGCCAAAGTTGTTTCAAGTCACATTGTTCCTGCAATTTCTCAGAAAACAGCATTTCAAGTCTTACTTCTCAGCCTAATGTAAAACTGCATTACAGTGCCATGACTTGAACTAAGGTTTACGACAAAATTTCTTCATCAGTAGTATGGCAAATGGGATGCACTACATGGCCAAAGTGGTTTCAAGTCACTTTGTTTTGACAATTTCACAGAAAACACGATGTTTCAAAAACAGCCTTATCTCAGTGAGAGAAGCTCAAATACAGCATAAAACTGCATTACAGTTCCATGACTTAAACTAAGTGTTTACGAACAAATTTCTTCATCTGTACCAAAAAAGTCATACTATAGCACGTCGTCTAAAATATGACCAAAAAAGTCACACTATAGCATGTTGTCTAAAATATGATAAAAAAAAAAAAAAGTCATACGAGAGCATGTCGTCCAAAATATGATAAAAAAAAGTCACACTATAGCATGTCGTATAAAATATGACAACATGGCCAAAGTGGTTTCAAGTCACATTGTTTCTGCAATTTCTCAGAAAACAGCATTTCAAGTCTCACTTCTCAGCCTAATGTAAAACTTCATTACAGTGCCATGACTTGAACTAAGTGTTTACTAACAAATTTCTTCATCAGTACTATGGCAAATGGGATACACGACATGGCCAAAGTGGTTTCAAGTCACTTTGTGTTGACAATTTCACAGAAAACACAACGTTTCAAAAACAGCCTTATCTCAGTGAGAGAAGCTCAAATACAGCATAAAACTGCATTACAGTGCCATGACTTAAACTAAGTTTTTCCGAACAAATTTCTTCATCAGTACTATGGCAAATGGGATACACTACATGGCCAAAGTGGTTTCAAGTCACTTTGTGTCTGCAATTTCTCAGAAAACAGCATTTCAAGTCTCACTTCTCAGCCTAATGTAAAACTGCATTACAGTGCCATGACTTGAACTAAGGTTTACGACAAAATTTCTTCATCAGTAGTATGGCAAATGGGATACACTACATGGCCAAAGTGGTTACAAGTCACTTTGTGTCTGCAATTTCTCAGAAAACAGCATTTCAAGTCTCACTTCTCAGCCTAATGTAAAACTGCATCACAGCGCCACGGCTTAAACTAAGTGTTTACAAACAAGTTTCCTTCTTAGAACTATGGCAAATGGGATACACTACATGGCCAAAGTGGTTTCAAGTCACTTTGTGTCTTCAATTTCTCAGAAAACAGCATTTCAAGTCTCACTTCTCAGTCTAATGTAAAACTGCATCACAGCGCCACGGCTTAAACTAAGTGTTTACGAACAAATTTCTTCATCTGTACCAAAAAAGTCATACTATAGCATGTCGTCTAAAATATGACCAAAAAAGTCACACTATAGCATGTCGTCTAAAATATGATAAAAAAAAGTCATACGAGAACATGTCGTCCAAAATATGATAAAAAAAAGTCACACTATAGCATGTCGTCTAAAATATGACTACATGGCCAAAGTGGTTTCAAGTCACATTGTTCCTGCAATTTCTCAGAAAACAGCATTTCAAGTCTTACTTCTCAGCCTAATGTAAAACTGCATTACAGTGCCATGACTTGAACTAAGGTTTACGACAAAATTTCTTCATCAGTAGTATGGCAAATGGGATGCACTACATGGCCAAAGTGGTTTCAAGTCACTTTGTTTTGACAATTTCACAGAAAACACGATGTTTCAAAAACAGCCTTATCTCAGTGAGAGAAGCTCAAATACAGCATAAAACTGCATTACAGTTCCATGACTTAAACTAAGTGTTTACGAACAAATTTCTTCATCTGTACCAAAAAAGTCATACTATAGCACGTCGTCTAAAATATGACCAAAAAAGTCACACTATAGCATGTCGTCTAAAATATGATAAAAAAAAAAAGTCATACGAGAGCATGTCGTCCAAAATATGATAAAAAAAAAGTCACACTATAGCATGTCGTCTAAAATATGACTACATGGCCAAAGTGGTTTCAAGTCACATTGTTTCTGCAATTTCTCAGAAAACAGCATTTCAAGTCTCACTTCTCAGCCTAATGTAAAACTGCATTACAGTGCCATGACTTGAAATAAGTGTTTACTAACAAATTTCTTCATCAGTACTATGGCAAATGGGATACACGACATGGCCAAAGTGGTTTCAAGTCACTTTGTGTTGACAATTTCACAGAAAACACAACGTTTCAAAAACAGCCTTATCTCAGTGAGAGAAGCTCAAATACAGCATAAAACTGCATTACAGTTCCATGACTTAAACTAAGTGTTTCCGAACAAATTTCTTCATCAGTACTATGGCAAATGGGATACACTACATGGCCAAAGTGGTTTCAAGTCACTTTGTGTCTGCAATTTCTCAGAAAACAGCATTTCAAGTCTCACTTCTCAGCCTAATGTAAAACTGCATTACAGTGCCATGACTTGAACTAAGGTTTACGACAAAATTTCTTCATCAGTAGTATGGTAAATGGGAAACACTACATGGCCAAAGTGGTTACAAGTCACTTTGTGTCTGCAATTTCTCAGAAAACAGCATTTCAAGTCTCACTTCTCAGCCTAATGTAAAACTGCATTACAGTGCCACGGCATAAACTCAGTGTTTACAAACAAGTTTCCTTCTTAGAACTATGGCAAATGGGATACACTACATGGCCAAAGTGGTTTCAAGTCACTTTGTGTCTTCAATTTCTCAGAAAACAGCATTTCAAGTCTCACTTCTCAGTCTAATGTAAAACTGCATTACAGTGCCGTGACTTGAATTAAGTGTTTACGACCAAATTTTTTCATCTGTAACAAAAAAGTAATACTATAGCATGTCGTCTAAAATATGATAAAAAAGTCATACTATAGCATGTCGTCTAAAATATGACAAACAAGTCATACTAAAGCATGTCGTCTAAAATATGACCAAAAAAGTCACACTATAGCATGTCGTCAAAATTATGACCAAAAAAGTCACACTATAGCATGTCGTCGAAAATATGATAAAAAAGTCATACTATAGCATGTCGTCCAAAATATGATAAAAAAGTCACACTATAGTATGTCGTCTAAAATATGATAAAAAAGTCACACTATAGCATGTCGTCTAAATTATGACCAAAAAAGTCACACTATAGCATGTCGTCTAAAATATGACTACAAGGCCAAAGTGGTTTCAAGTCAGTTTGTGTCTGCAATTTCTCAGAAAACAGCATTTCAAGTCTCACTTCTCAGCCTAATGTAAAACTGCATCACAGCGCCATGGCTTAAACTAAGTGTTTACAAACAAGTTTCCTTCTTAGAACTATGGCAAATGGGATACGCTACATGGCCAAAGTGGTTACAAGTCACTTTGTGTCTGCAATTTCTCAGAAAACAGCATTTCAAGTCTCACTTCTCAGCCTAATGTAAAACTGCATTACAGTGCCACGGCATAAACTAAGTGTTTACAAACAAGTTTCCTTCTTAGAACTATGGCAAATGGGATACACTACATGGCCAAAGTGGTTTCAAGTCACTTTGTGTCTTCAATTTCTCAGAAAACAGCATTTCAAGTCTCACTTCTCAGTCTAATGTAAAACTGCATTACAGTGCCGTGACTTGAACTAAGTGTTTACGACCAAATTTTTTCATCTGTAACAAAAAAGTCATACTATAGCATGTCGTCTAAAATATGATAAAAAAGTCATACTATAACATGTCGTCGAAAATATGATAAAAAAGTCATACTATAGCATGTCGTCCAATATATGATAAAAAAGTCACACTATAGTATGTCGTCTAAAATATGATAAAAAAGTCACACTATAGCATGTCGTCAAAATTATGACCAAAAAAGTCACACTATAGTATGTCGTCTAAAATATGATAAAAAAGTCATACTATAGCATGTCGTCTAAATTATGACCAAAAAAGTCACACTATAGCATGTCGTCTAAAATATGATAAAAAAGTCACACTATAGCATGTCGTCTAAATTATGACCAAAAAAGTCACACTATAGCATGTCGTCCAAAATATGATAAAAAAAAAAGTCACACTATAGCATGTCGTCTAAAATATGACTACAAGGCCAAAGTGGTTTCAAGTCAGTTTGTGTCTGCAATTTCTCAGAAAACAGCATTTCAAGTCTCCCTTCTCAGCCTAATGTAAAACTGCATCACAGCGCCATGGCTTAAACTAAGTGTTTACGAACAAATTTCTTCATCTGTACCAAAAAAGTCATACTATAGCACGTCGTCTAAAATATGACCAAAAAAGTCACACTATAGCATGTCGTCTAAAATATGATAAAAAAAAAGTCATACGAGAGCATGTCGTCCAAAATATGATAAAAAAAAAGTCACACTATAGCATGTCGTCTAAAATATGACTACATGGCCAAAGTGGTTTCAAGTCACATTGTTCTTGCAATTTCTCAGAAAACAGCATTTCAAGTCTCACTTCTCAGCCTAATGTAAAACTGCATTACAGTGCCATGACTTGAACTAAGGTTTACGACAAAATTTCTTCATCAGTAGTATGGCAAATGGGATACACTACATGGCCAAAGTGGTTACAAGTCACTTTGTGTCTGCAATTTCTCAGAAAACAGCATTTCAAGTCTCACTTCTCAGCCTAATGTAAAACTGCATTACAGTGCCACGGCATAAACTAAGTGTTTACAAACAAGTTTCCTTCTTAGAACTATGGCAAATGGGATACACTACATGGCCAAAGTGGTTTCAAGTCACTTTGTGTCTTCAATTTCTCAGAAAACAGCATTTCAAGTCTCACTTCTCAATCTAATGTAAAACTGCATTACAGTGCCGTGACTTGAACTAAGTGTTTACGACCAAATTTTTTCATCTGTAACAAAAAAGTAATACTATAGCATGTCGTCTAAAATATGATAAAAAAGTCATACTATAGCATGTCGTCTAAAATATGACAAACAAGTCATACTAAAGCATGTCGTCTAAAATATGACCAAAAAAGTCACACTATAGCATGTCGTCAAAATTATGACCAAAAAAGTCACACTATAGCATGTCGTCGAAAATATGATAAAAAAGTCATACTATAGCATGTCGTCCAAAATATGATAAAAAAGTCACACTATAGTATGTCGTCTAAAATATGATAAAAAAGTCATACTATAGCATGTCGTCTAAATTATGACCAAAAAAGTCACACTATAGCATGTCGTCTAAAATATGATAAAAAAGTCACACTATAGCATGTCGTCTAAATTATGACCAAAAAAGTCACACTATAGCATGTCGTCTAAAATATGATAAAAAAGTCACACTATAGCATGTCGTCGAAAATATGATAAAAAAGTCACACTATAGTATGTCGTCCAAAATATGATAAAAAAAAAAGTCACACTATAGCATGTCGTCTAAAATATGACTACAAGGCCAAAGTGGTTTCAAGTCAGTTTGTGTCTGCAATTTCTCAGAAAACAGCATTTCAAGTCTCACTTCTCAGCCTAATGTAAAACTGCATCACAGCGCCATGGCTTAAACTAAGTGTTTACGAACAAATTTCTTCATCTGTACCAAAAAAGTCATACTATAGCACGTCGTCTAAAATATGACCAAAAAAGTCACACTATAGCATGTCGTCTAAAATATGATAAAAAAAAGTCATACGAGAGCATGTCGTCCAAAATATGATAAAAAAGTCACACTATAGCATGTCGTCGAAAATATGATAAAAAAGTCACACTATAGTATGTCGTCCAAAATATGATAAAAAAAAAAGTCACACTATAGCATGTCGTCTAAAATATGAGTACAAGGCCAAAGTGGTTTCAAGTCAGTTTGTGTCTGCAATTTCTCAGAAAACAGCATTTCAAGTCTCACTTCTCAGCCTAATGTAAAACTGCATCACAGCGCCATGGCTTAAACTAAGTGTTTACGAACAAATTTCTTCATCTGTACCAAAAAAGTCATACTATAGCACGTCGTCTAAAATATGACCAAAAAAGTCACACTATAGCATGTCGTCTAAAATATGATAAAAAAAAGTCATACGAGAGCATGTCGTCCAAAATATGATAAAAAAAAGTCACACTATAGCATGTCGTCTAAAATATGACTACATGGCCAAAGTGGTTTCAAGTCACATTGTTCCTGCAATTTCTCAGAAAACAGCATTTCAAGTCTCACTTCTCAGCCTAATGTAAAACTGCATTACAGTGCCATGACTTGAACTAAGGTTTACGACAAAATTTCTTCATCAGTAGTATGGCAAATGGGATACACTACATGGCCAAAGTGGTTACAAGTCACTTTGTGTCTGCAATTTCTCAGAAAACAGCATTTCAAGTCTCACTTCTCAGCCTAATGTAAAACTGCATTACAGTGCCACGGCATAAACTAAGTGTTTACAAACAAGTTTCCTTCTTAGAACTATGGCAAATGGGATACACTACATGGCCAAAGTGGTTTCAAGTCACTTTGTGTCTTCAATTTCTCAGAAAACAGCATTTCAAGTCTCACTTCTCAGTCTAATGTAAAACTGCATTACAGTGCCGTGACTTGAACTAAGTGTTTACGACCAAATTTTTTCATCTGTAACAAAAAAGTAATACTATAGCATGTCGTCTAAAATATGATAAAAAAGTCATACTATAGCATGTCGTCTAAAATATGACAAACAAGTCATACTAAAGCATGTCGTCTAAAATATGACCAAAAAAGTCACACTATAGCATGTCGTCAAAATTATGACCAAAAAAGTCACACTATAGCATGTCGTCGAAAATATGATAAAAAAGTCATACTATAGCATGTCGTCCAAAATATGATAAAAAAGTCACACTATAGTATGTCGTCTAAAATATGATAAAAAAGTCACACTATAGCATGTCGTCTAAAATATGACCAAAAAAGTCACACTATAGCATGTCGTCCAAAATATGATAAAAAAAAAAGTCACACTATAGCATGTCGTCTAAAATATGACTACAAGGCCAAAGTGGTTTCAAGTCAGTTTGTGTCTGCAATTTCTCAGAAAACAGCATTTCAAGTCTCACTTCTCAGCCTAATGTAAAACTGCATCACAGCGCCATGGCTTAAACTAAGTGTTTACGAACAAATTTCTTCATCTGTACCAAAAAAGTCATACTATAGCACGTCGTCTAAAATATGACCAAAAAAGTCACACTATAGCATGTCGTCTAAAATATGATAAAAAAAAGTCATACGAGAGCATGTCGTCCAAAATATGATAAAAAAAAGTCACACTATAGCATGTCGTCTAAAATATGACTACATGGCCAAAGTGGTTTCAAGTCACATTGTTCCTGCAATTTCTCAGAAAACAGCATTTCAAGTCTCACTTCTCAGCCTAATGTAAAACTGCATTACAGTGCCATGACTTGAACTAAGGTTTACGACAAAATTTCTTCATCAGTAGTATGGCAAATGGGATACACTACATGGCCAAAGTGGTTTCAAGTCACTTTGTGTCTGCAATTTCTCAGAAAACAGCATTTCAAGTCTCACTTCTCAGCCTACTGTAAAAAGGCATTACAGTGCCATGACTTGAACTAAGTGTTTCCGACCAAATTTCTTCATTTGTAACAAAAAAGTCACACTATAGCATGTCGTCTAAAATATGACCAAAAAAGTCACACTGTAGCATGTCGTGTAATTTATAACCAAAAAAGTCACACTATAGCATGTCGTCTAAAATATGATAAAAAACTCACACTATAGTATGTCGTCTAAATTATGATAAAAAAAAGTCATACGAGAGCATGTCGTCCAAAACATGATAAAAAAAAGTCACACTATAGCATGTCGTCTAAAATATGACTACATGGCCAAAGTGGTTTCAAGTCACTTTGTTTCTGCAATTTCTCAGAAAACAGCATTTCAAGTCTCACTTCTCAGCCTAATGTAAATCTGCATCACAGCGCCACGGCTTAAACTAAGTGTTTACGAACAAATTTCTTCATCTGAACCAAAAAAGTCATGTTGTCCAAAATATGATTAAAAAAAGTCATACTAAAGCACGTCGTCCAAAATATGATAAAAAAGTCACACTATAGTATGTCGTCTAAAATATGATAAAAAAGTCACACTATAGCATGTCGTCTAAATTATGATAAAAAAGTCATACTATAGCATGTCGTCTAAAATATGACAAACAAGTCATACTAAAGCATGTCGTCTAAAATATGACCAAAAAAGTCACACTATAGCATGTCGTCAAAATTATGACCAAAAAAGTCACACTATAGCATGTCGTCGAAAATATGATAAAAAAGTCATACTATAGCATGTCGTCCAAAATATGATAAAAAAGTCACACTATAGTATGTCGTCTAAAATATGATAAAAAAGTCACACTATAGCATGTCGTCTAAATTATGACCAAAAAAGTCACACTATAGCATGTCGTTTAAAATATGACCAAAAAAGTCACACTATAGCATGTCGTCCAAAATATGATAAAAAAAAAAGTCACACTATAGCATGTCGTCTAAAATATGACTACAAGGCCAAAGTGGTTTCAAGTCAGTTTGTGTCTGCAATTTCTCAGAAAACAGCATTTCAAGTCTCACTTCTCAGCCTAATGTAAAACTGCATCACAGCGCCATGGCTTAAACTAAGTGTTTACGAACAAATTTCTTCATCTGTACCAAAAAAGTCATACTATAGCACGTCGTCTAAAATATGACCAAAAAAGTCACACTATAGCACGTCGTCTAAAATATGATAAAAAAAAGTCACACTATAGCATGTCGTCTAAAATATGACTACATGGCCAAAGTGTTTTCAAGTCACATTGTTCCTACAATTTCTCAGAAAACAGCATTTCAAGTCTCACTTCTCAGCCTAATGTAAAACTGCATTACAGTGCCATGACTTGAACTAAGGTTTACGACAAAATTTCTTCATCAGTAGTATGGCAAATGGGATACACTACATGGCCAAAGTGGTTTCAAGTCACTTTGTTTTGACAATTTCACAGAAAACACGATGTTTCAAAAACAGCCTTATCTCAGTGAGAGAAGCTCAAATACAGCATAAAACTGCATTACAGTTCCATGACTTAAACTAAGTGTTTACGAACAAATTTCTTCATCTGTACCAAAAAAGTCATACTATAGCACGTCGTCTAAAATATGACCAAAAAAGTCACACTATAGCATGTCGTCTAAAATATGACAAAAAAAAAAAGTCATACGAGAGCATGTCGTCCAAAATATGATAAAAAAAAGTCACACTATAGCATGTCGTCTAAAATATGACTACATGGCCAAAGTGGTTTCAAGTCACATTGTTTCTGCAATTTCTCAGAAAACAGCATTTCAAGTCTCACTTCTCAGCCTAATGTAAAACTGCATTACAGTGCCATGACTTGAACTAAGTGTTTACTAACAAATTTCTTCATCAGTACTATGGCAAATGGGATACACTACATGGCCAAAGTGGTTTCAAGTCACTTTGTTTTGACAATTTCACAGAAAACACAATGTTTCAAAAACAGCCTTATCTCAGTGAGAGAAGCTCAAATACAGCATAAAACTGCATTACAGTTCCATGACTTAAACTAAGTGTTTCTGAACAAATTTCTTCATCAGTACTATGGCAAATGGGATACACTACATGGCCAAAGTGGTTTGAAGTCACTTTGTGTCTGCAATTTCTCAGAAAACAGCATTTCAAGTCTCACTTCTCAGCCTAATGTAAAACTGCATTACATTGCCATGACTTGAACTAAGTATTTACTAACAAATTTCTTCATCAGTACTATGGCAAATGGGATACACTACATGGCCAAACTGGTTTCAAGTCACTTTGTGTTGACATTTTCACAGAAAACACAACGTTTCAAAAACAGCCTTAACTCAGTGATAGAAGCTCAAATACAGCGTAAAACTGCATTACAGTTCCATGACTTAAACTAAGTGTTTACGAACAAATTTCTTCATCTGTACCAAAAAAGTCATACTAAAGCACGTCGTCTAAAATATGACCAAAAAAGTCACACTATAGCATGTCGTCTAAAATATGATAAAAAAAAAAAAGTCATACAAGAGCATGTCGTCCAAAATATGATAAAAAAAAGTCACACTATAGCATGTCGTCTAAAATATGACTACATGGCCAAAGTGGTTTCAAGTCACTTTGTGTCTGCAATTTCTCAGAAAACAGCATTTCAAGTCTCACTTTTCAGCCTAATGTAAAACTGCATTACAGTGCCATGACTTGAACTAAGGTTTACGACAAAATTTCTTCATCAGTAGTATGGCAAATGGGATACACTACATGGCCAAAGTGGTTACAAGTCACTTTGTGTCTGCAATTTCTCAGAAAACAGCATTTCAAGTCTCACTTCTCAGCCTAATGTAAAACTGCATTACAGTGCCACGGCATAAACTAAGTGTTTACAAACAAGTTTCCTTCTTAGAACTATGGCAAATGGGAAACACTACATGGCCAAAGTGGTTTCAAGTCACTTTGTGTCTTCAATTTCTCAGAAAACAGCATTTCAAGTCTCACTTCTCAGTCTAATGTAAAACTGCATTACAGTGCCGTGACTTGAACTAAGTGTTTACGACCAAATTTTTTCATCTGTAACAAAAAAGTCATACTATAGCATGTCGTCTAAAATATGATAAAAAAGTCATACTATAGCATGTCGTCTAAAATATGACAAACAAGTCATACTAAAGCATATCGTCTAAAATATGACCAAAAAAGTCACACTATAGCACGTCGTCAAAATTATGACCAAAAAAGTCACACTATAGCATGTCGCCGAAATATGATAAAAAAGTCATACTATATCATGTCGTCCAAAATATGATAAAAAAGTCACACTATAGTATGTCGTCTAAAATATGATAAAAAAGTCATACTATAGCATGTCGTCTAAATTATGACCAAAAAAGTCACACTATAGCATGTCGTCTAAAATATGATAAAAAAGTCACACTATAGCATGTCGTCTAAATTATGACCAAAAAAGTCACACTATAGCATGTCGTTTAAAATATGACCAAAAAAGTCACACTATAGCATGTCGTCCAAAATATGATAAAAAAGTCACACTATAGTATGTCGTCTAAAATATGATAAAAAAGTCACACTATAGCATGTCGTCTAAATTATGATAAAAAAGTCATACCATAGCATGTCGTCTAAAATATGACAAACAAGTCATACTAAAGCATGTCGTCTAAAATATGACCAAAAAAGTCACACTATAGCATGTCGTCAAAATTATGACCAAAAAAGTCACACTATAGCATGTCGTCGAAAATATGATAAAAAAGTCATACTATAGCATGTCGTCCAAAATATGATAAAAAAGTCACACTATAGTATGTCGTCTAAAATATGATAAAAAAGTCACACTATAGCATGTCGTCTAAATTATGACCAAAAAAGTCACACTATAGCATGTCGTTTAAAATATGACCAAAAAAGTCACACTATAGCATGTCGTCCAAAATATGATAAAAAAAAAAGTCACACTATAGCATGTCGTCTAAAATATGACTACAAGGCCAAAGTGGTTTCAAGTCAGTTTGTGTCTGCAATTTCTCAGAAAACAGCATTTCAAGTCTCACTTCTCAGCCTAATGTAAAACTGCATCACAGCGCCATGGCTTAAACTAAGTGTTTACGAACAAATTTCTTCATCTGTACCAAAAAAGTCATACTATAGCACGTCGTCTAAAATATGACCAAAAAAGTCACACTATAGCACGTCGTCTAAAATATGATAAAAATAAGTCACACTATAGCATGTCGTCTAAAATATGACTACATGGCCAAAGTGTTTTCAAGTCACATTGTTCCTACAATTTCTCAGAAAACAGCATTTCAAGTCTCACTTCTCAGCCTAATGTAAAACTGCATTACAGTGCCATGACTTGAACTAAGGTTTACGACAAAATTTCTTCATCAGTAGTATGGCAAATGGGATACACTACATGGCCAAAGTGGTTTCAAGTCACTTTGTTTTGACAATTTCACAGAAAACACGATGTTTCAAAAACAGCCTTATCTCAGTGAGAGAAGCTCAAATACAGCATAAAACTGCATTACAGTTCCATGACTTAAACTAAGTGTTTACGAACAAATTTCTTCATCTGTACCAAAAAAGTCATACTATAGCACGTCGTCTAAAATATGACCAAAAAAGTCACACTATAGCATGTCGTCTAAAATATGACAAAAAAAAAAAGTCATACGAGAGCATGTCGTCCAAAATATGACAAAAAAAAGTCACACTATAGCATGTCGTCTAAAATATGACTACATGGCCAAAGTGGTTTCAAGTCACATTGTTTCTGCAATTTCTCAGAAAACAGCATTTCAAGTCTCACTTCTCAGCCTAATGTAAAACTGCATTACAGTGCCATGACTTGAACTAAGTGTTTACTAACAAATTTCTTCATCAGTACTATGGCAAATGGGATACACTACATGGCCAAAGTGGTTTCAAGTCACTTTGTTTTGACAATTTCACAGAAAACACAATGTTTCAAAAACAGCCTTATCTCAGTGAGAGAAGCTCAAATACAGCATAAAACTGCATTACAGTTCCATGACTTAAACTAAGTGTTTACGAACAAATTTCTTCTTCTGTACCAAAAAAGTCATACTATAGCACGTCGTCTAAAATATGACCAAAAAAGTCACACTATAGCATGTCGTCTAAAATATGATAAAAAAAAAGTCATACGAGAGCATGTCGTCCAAAATATGATAAAAAAAAAGTCACACTATAGCATGTCGTCTAAAATATGACTAAATGGCCAAAGTGGTTTCAAGTCAGTTTGTGTCTGCAATTTCTCAGAAAACACCATTTCAAGTCTCACTTCTCAGCCTAATGTAAAACTGCATTACAGTGCCATGACTTGAACTAAGGTTTACGACAAAATTTCTTCATCAGTAGTATGGCAAATGGGATACACTACATGGCCAAAGTGGTTACAAGTCACTTTGTGACTGCAATTTCTCAGAAAACAGCATTTCAAGTCTCACTTCTCAGCCTAATGTAAAACTGCATTACAGTGCCACGGCATAAACTAAGTGTTTACAAACAAGTTTCCTTCTTAGAACTATGGCAAATGGGATACACTACATATCCAAAGTGGTTTCAAGTCACTTTGTGTCTTCAATTTCTCAGAAAACAGCATTTCAAGTCTCACTTCTCAGTCTAATGTAAAACTGCATTACAGTGCCGTGACTTGAACTAAGTGTTTACGACCAAGTTTTTTCATCTGTAACAAAAAAGTCATACTATAGCAAGCTTGTCTATAATATGATAAAAAAGTCATACTATAGCATGTCGTCTAAAATATGACAAACAAGTCATACTAAAGCATGTCGTCTAAAATATGACCAAAAAAGTCACACTTTAGCATGTCGTCAAAATTATGACCAAAAAAGTCACACTATAGTATGTCGTCTAAAATATGATAAAAAAGTCATACTATAGCATGTCGTCTAAATTATGACCAAAAAAGTCACACTATAGCATGTCGTCCAAAATATGATAAAAAAAAAGTCACACTATAGCATGTCGTCTAAAATATGACTACAAGGCCAAAGTGGTTTCAAGTCAGTTTGTGTCTGCAATTTCTCAGAAAACAGCATTTCAAGTCTCACTTCTCAGCCTAATGTAAAACTGCATCACAGCGCCACGGCTTAAACTAAGTGTTTACGAACAAATTTGTTCATCTGTACCAAAAAAGTCATACTATAGCACGTCGTCTAAAATATGACCAAAAAAGTCACACTATAGCATGTCGTCTAAAATATGATAAAAAAAAAGTCATACGAGAGCATGTCGTCCAAAATATGATAAAAAAAAAGTCACACTATAGCATGTCGTCTAAAATATGACTACATGGCCAAAGTGGTTTCAAGTCACATTGTTCCTGCAATTTCTCATAAAACAGCATTTCAAGTCTCACTTCTCAGCCTAATGTAAAACTGCATTACAGTGCCATGACTTGAACTAAGGTTTACGACAAAATTTCTTCATCATTAGTATGGCAAATGGGATACACTACATGGCCAAAGTGGTTTCAAGTCACTTTGTTTTGACAATTTCACAGAAAACACGATGTTTCAAAAACAGTCTTATCTCAGTGAGAGAAGCTCAAATACAGCATAAAACTGCATTAAAGTTCCATGACTTAAACAAAGTGTTTCTGAACAAATTTCTTTATCAGTACTATGGCAAATGGGATACACTACATGGCCAAAGTGGTTTCAAGTCACTTTGTGTCTGCAATTTCTCAGAAAACAGCATTTCAAATCTCACTTCTCAGCCTAATGTAAAACTGCATTACAGTGCCATGACTTGAACTAAGGTTTACGACAAAATTTCTTCATCAGTAGTATGGCAAATGGGATACACTACATGGCCAAAGTGGTTACAAGTCACTTTGTGTCTGCAATTTCTCAGAAAACAGCATTTCAAGTCTCACTTCTCAGCCTAATGTAAAACTGCATTACAGTGCCATGACTTGAACTAAGGTTTACGACAAAATTTCTTCATCAGTAGTATGGCAAATGGGATACACTACATGGCCAAAGTGGTTACAAGTCACTTTGTGTCTGCAATTTCTCAGAAAACAGCATTTCAAGTCTCACTTCTCAGCCTAATGTAAAACTGCATTACAGTGCCACGGCATAAACTAAGTGTTTACAAACAAGTTTCCTTCTTAGAACTATGGCAAATGGGATACACTACATGGCCAAAGTGGTTTCAAGTCACTTTGTGTCTTCAATTTCTCAGAAAACAGCATTTCAAGTCTCACTTCTTAGTCTAATGTAAAACTGCATCACAGCGCCACGGCTTAAACTATGTGTTTACGACCAAATTTTTTCATCTGTAACGAAAAAGTCATACCATGTCATGCCATGTCGTCTAAAATATGATAAAAAAGTCACACTATAGCATGTCGTCTAAAATATGACCAAAAAAGTCACACTGTAGCATGTCGTCAAAATTATGACCAAAAAAGTCACACTATAGCATGTCGTCTAAAATATGATAAAAAACTCATACTTTACCATGTCGTCTAAAATATGATAAAAAAAAGTCATACGAGAGCATGTCGTCCAAAATATGATAAAAAAAAGGTCACACTATAGCATGTCGTCTAAAATATCACTACATGGCCAAAGTGGTTTGAAGTCACATTGTTCCTGCAATTTCTCAGAAAACAGCATTTCAAGTCTCACTTCTCAGCCTAATGTAAAACTGCATTACATTGCCATGACTTGAACTAAGTGTTTACTAACAAATTTCTTCATCAGCAAATGGGATACACTACATGGCCAAAGTGGTTTCAAGTCACTTTGTGTTGACAATTTCACAGAAAACACAATGTTTCAAAAACAGCCTTTTCTCAGTGAGAGAAGCTCAAATACAGCATAAAACTGCATTACAGTTCCATGACTTAAACTAAGTGTTTACAAACAAATTTCTTCATCAGTAGTATGGCAAATGGGATACAATACATGGCCAAAGTGGTTTCAAGTCACTTTGTGTTGACAATTTCACAGAAAACACAATGTTTCAAAAACAGCCTTATCTCAGCGAGAGAAGCTCAAATACAGCATAAAACTGCATTACAGTGCCACGGCATAAACTAAGTGTTTACAAACAAGTTTCCTTCTTAGAACTATGGCAAATGGGATACACTACATGGCCAAAGTGGTTTCAAGTCACTTTGTGTTGACAATTTCACAGAAAACACAACGTTTCAAAAACAGCTTTATCTCAGTGAGAGAAACTCAAATACAGCATAAAACTGCATTACAGTTCCATGACTTAAACTAAGTGTTTCCGAACAAATTTCTTCATCAGTACTATGGCAAATGGGATACACTACATGGCCAAAGTGGTTTCAAGTCACTTTGTGTTGACAATTTCACAGAAAACACAATGTTTCAAAAACAGCCTTATCTCAGCGAGAGAAGCTCAAATACAGCATAAAACTGCATTACAGTGCCACGGCATAAACTAAGTGTTTACATTCAAGCTTCCTTGTTAGAACTATGGCAAATGGGATACACTACATGGTCAAAGTGGTTTCAAGTCACTTGGTGTCTGCAATATCTCAGAAAACAGCATTTCAAGTCTCACTTCTCAGCCTAATGTAAAACTGCATTACAGTGCCATGACTTGAACTAAGGTTTACGACAAAATTTCTTCATCATTAGTATGGCAAATGGGATACACTACATGGCCAAAGTGGTTTCAAGTCACTTTGTTTTGACAATTTCACAGAAAACACGATGTTTCAAAAACAGCCTTATCTCAGTGAGAGAAGCTCAAATACAGCATAAAACTGCATTAAAGTTCCATGACTTAAACAAAGTGTTTCTGAACAAATTTCTTCATCAGTACTATGGCAAATGGGATACACTACATGGCCAAAGTGGTTTCAAGTCACTTTGTGTCTGCAATTTCTCAGAAAACAGCATTTCAAATCTCACTTCTCAGCCTAATGTAAAACTGCATTACAGTGCCATGACTTGAACTAAGGTTTACGACAAAATTTCTTCATCAGTAGTATGGCAAATGGGATACACTACATGGCCAAAGTGGTTACAAGTCACTTTGTGTCTGCAATTTCTCAGAAAACAGCATTTCAAGTCTCACTTCTCAGCCTAATGTAAAACTGCATTACAGTGCCATGACTTGAACTAAGGTTTACGACAAAATTTCTTCATCAGTAGTATGGCAAATGGGATACAGTACATGGCCAAAGTGGTTACAAGTCACTTTGTGTCTGCAATTTCTCAGAAAACAGCATTTCAAGTCTCACTTCTCAGCCTAATGTAAAACTGCATTACAGTGCCACCGCATAAACTAAGTGTTTACAAACAAGTTTCCTTCTTAGAACTATGGCAAATGGGATACACTACATGGCCAAAGTGGTTTCAAGTCACTTTGTGTTGACAATTTCACAGAAAACACAATGTTTCAAAAACAGCCTTATCTCAGCGAGAGAAGCTCAAATACAGCATAAAACTGCATTACAGTGCCACGGCATAAACTAAGTGTTTACATTCAAGCTTCCTTGTTAGAACTATGGCAAATGGGATACACTACATGGTCAAAGTGGTTTCAAGTCACTTGGTGTCTGCAATATCTCAGAAAACAGCATTTCAAGTCTCACTTCTCAGCCTAATGTAAAACTGCATTACAGTGCCATGACTTGAACTAAGGTTTACGACAAAATTTCTTCATCATTAGTATGGCAAATGGGATACACTACATGGCCAAAGTGGTTTCAAGTCACTTTGTTTTGACAATTTCACAGAAAACACGATGTTTCAAAAACAGCCTTATCTCAGTGAGAGAAGCTCAAATACAGCATAAAACTGCATTAAAGTTCCATGACTTAAACAAAGTGTTTCTGAACAAATTTCTTCATCAGTACTATGGCAAATGGGATACACTACATGGCCAAAGTGGTTTCAAGTCACTTTGTGTCTGCAATTTCTCAGAAAACAGCATTTCAAATCTCACTTCTCAGCCTAATGTAAAACTGCATTACAGTGCCATGACTTGAACTAAGGTTTACGACAAAATTTCTTCATCAGTAGTATGGCAAATGGGATACACTACATGGCCAAAGTGGTTACAAGTCACTTTGTGTCTGCAATTTCTCAGAAAACAGCATTTCAAGTCTCACTTCTCAGCCTAATGTAAAACTGCATTACAGTGCCATGACTTGAACTAAGGTTTACGACAAAATTTCTTCATCAGTAGTATGGCAAATGGGATACAGTACATGGCCAAAGTGGTTACAAGTCACTTTGTGTCTGCAATTTCTCAGAAAACAGCATTTCAAGTCTCACTTCTCAGCCTAATGTAAAACTGCATTACAGTGCCACCGCATAAACTAAGTGTTTACAAACAAGTTTCCTTCTTAGAACTATGGCAAATGGGATACACTACATGGCCAAAGTGGTTTCAAGTCACTTTGTGTCTTCAATTTCTCAGAAAACAGCATTTCAAGTCTCACTTCTTAGTCTAATGTAAAACTGCATCACAGCGCCACGGCTTAAACTATGTGTTTACGACCAAATTTTTTCATCTGTAACGAAAAAGTCATACTATAGCATGTCGTCTAAAATATGATAAAAAAGTCACACTATAGCATGTCGTCTAAAATATGACCAAAAAAGTCACACTGTAGCATGTCGTCAAAATTATGACCAAAAAAGTCACACTATAGCATGTCGTCTAAAATATGATAAAAAACTCATACTATACCATGTCGTCTAAAATATAATAAAAAAAAGTCATACGAGAGCATGTCGTCAAAAATATGATAAAAAAAAGGTCACACTATAGCATGTCGTCTAAAATATCACTACATGGCCAAAGTGGTTTGAAGTCACATTGTTCCTGCAATTTCTCAGAAAACAGCATTTCAAGTCTCACTTCTCAGCCTAATGTAAAACTGCATTACATTGCCATGACTTGAACTAAGTGTTTACTAACAAATTTCTTCATCAGCAAATGGGATACACTACATGGCCAAAGTGGTTTCAAGTCACTTTGTGTTGACAATTTCACAGAAAACACAATGTTTCAAAAACAGCCTTTTCTCAGTGAGAGAAGCTCAAATACAGCATAAAACTGCATTACAGTTCCATGACTTAAACTAAGTGTTTACAAACAAATTTCTTCATCAGTAGGATGGCAAATGGGATACAATACATGGCCAAAGTGGTTTCAAGTCACTTTGTGTTGACAATTTCACAGAAAACACAATGTTTCAAAAACAGCCTTATCTCAGCGAGAGAAGCTCAAATACAGCATAAAACTGCATTACAGTGCCACGGCATAAACTAAGTGTTTACAAACAAGTTTCCTTCTTAGAACTATGGCAAATGGGATACACTACATGGCCAAAGTGGTTACAAGTCACTTTGTGTCTGCAATTTCTCAGAAAACAGCATTTCAAGTCTCACTTCTCAGCCTAATGTAAAACTGCATCACAGCGCCACGGCTTAAACTAAGTGTTTACGAACAAATTTGTTCATCTGTACCAAAAAAGTCATACTATAGCACGTCGTCTAAAATATGACCAAAAAAGTCACACTATAGCATGTCGTCTAAAATATGATAAAAAAAAGTCATACGAGAGCATGTCGTCCAAAATATGATAAAAAAAAAGTCACACTATAGCATGTCGTCTAAAATATGACTACATGGCCAAAGTGGTTTCAAGTCACATTGTTCCTGCAATTTCTCAGAAAACAGCATTTCAAGTCTCACTTCTCAGCCTAATGTAAAACTGCATTACAGTGCCATGACTTGAACTAAGGTTTACGACAAAATTTCTTCATCATTAGTATGGCAAATGGAATACACTACATGGCCAAAGTGGTTTCAAGTCACTTTGTTTTGACAATTTCACAGAAAACACGATGTTTCAAAAACAGCCTTATCTCAGTGAGAGAAGCTCAAATACAGCATAAAACTGCATTAAAGTTCCATGACTTAAACAAAGTGTTTCTGAACAAATTTCTTCATCAGTACTATGGCAAATGGGATACACTACATGGCCAAAGTGGTTTCAAGTCACTTTGTGTCTGCAATTTCTCAGAAAACAGCATTTCAAATCTCACTTCTCAGCCTAATGTAAAACTGCATTACAGTGCCATGACTTGAACTAAGGTTTACGACAAAATTTCTTCATCAGTAGTATGGCAAATGGGATACACTACATGGCCAAAGTGGTTACAAGTCACTTTGTGTCTGCAATTTCTCAGAAAACAGCATTTCAAGTCTCACTTCTCAGCCTAATGTAAAACTGCATTACAGTGCCATGACTTGAACTAAGGTTTACGACAAAATTTCTTCATCAGTAGTATGGCAAATGGGATACACTACATGGCCAAAGTGGTTACAAGTCACTTTGTGTCTGCAATTTCTCAGAAAACAGCATTTCAAGTCTCACTTCTCAGCCTAATGTAAAACTGCATTACAGTGCCACGGCATAAACTAAGTGTTTACAAACAAGTTTCCTTCTTAGAACTATGGCAAATGGGATACACTACATGGCCAAAGTGGTTTCAAGTCACTTTGTGTCTTCAATTTCTCAGAAAACAGCATTTCAAGTCTCACTTCTTAGTCTAATGAAAAACTGCATCACAGCGCCACGGCTTAAACTATGTGTTTACGACCAAATTTTTTCATCTGTAACGAAAAAGTCATACTATAGCATGTCGTCTAAAATATGATAAAAAAGTCACACTATAGCATGTCGTCTAAAATATGACCAAAAAAGTCACACTGTAGCATGTCGTCAAAATTATGACCAAAAAAGTCACACTATAGCATGTCGTCTAAAATATGATAAAAAACTCATACTATACCATGTCGTCTAAAATATGATAAAAAAAAGTCATACGAGAGCATGTCGTCCAAAATATGATAAAAAAAAGGTCACACTATAGCATGTCGTCTAAAATATCACTACATGGCCAAAGTGGTTTGAAGTCACATTGTTCCTGCAATTTCTCAGAAAACAGCATTTCAAGTCTCACTTCTCAGCCTAATGTAAAACTGCATTACATTGCCATGACTTGAACTAAGTGTTTACTAACAAATTTCTTCATCAGCAAATGGGATACACTACATGGCCAAAGTGGTTTCAAGTCACTTTGTGTTGACAATTTCACAGAAAACACAATGTTTCAAAAACAGCCTTTTCTCAGTGAGAGAAGCTCAAATACAGCATAAAACTGCATTACAGTTCCATGACTTAAACTAAGTGTTTACAAACAAATTTCTTCATCAGTAGTATGGCAAATGGGATACAATACATGGCCAAATTGGTTTCAAGTCACTTTGTGTTGACAATTTCACAGAAAACACAATGTTTCAAAAACAGCCTTATCTCAGCGAGAGAAGCTCAAATACAGCATAAAACTGCATTACAGTGCCACGGCATAAACTAAGTGTTTACAAACAAGTTTCCTTCTTAGAACTATGGCAAATGGGATACACTACATGGCCAAAGTGGTTACAAGTCACTTTGTGTCTGCAATTTCTCAGAAAACAGCATTTCAAGTCTCACTTCTCAGCCTAATGTAAAACTGCATCACAGCGCCACGGCTTAAACTAAGTGTTTACGAACAAATTTGTTCATCTGTACCAAAAAAGTCATACTATAGCACGTCGTCTAAAATATTACCAAAAAAGTCACACTATAGCATGTCGTCTAAAATATGATAAAAAAAAGTCATACGAGAGCATGTCGTCCAAAATATGATAAAAAAAAAGTCACACTATAGCATGTCGTCTAAAATATGACTACATGGCCAAAGTGGTTTCAAGTCACATTGTTCCTGCAATTTCTCAGAAAACAGCATTTCAAGTCTCACTTCTCAGCCTAATGTAAAACTGCATTACAGTGCCATGACTTGAACTAAGGTTTACGACAAAATTTCTTCATCATTAGTATGGCAAATGGGATACACTACATGGCCAAAGTGGTTTCAAGTCACTTTGTTTTGACAATTTCACAGAAAACACGATGTTTCAAAAACAGCCTTATCTCAGTGAGAGAAGCTCAAATACAGCATAAAACTGCATTAAAGTTCCATGACTTAAACAAAGTGTTTCTGAACAAATTTCTTCATCAGTACTATGGCAAATGGGATACACTACATGGCCAAAGTGGTTTCAAGTCACTTTGTGTCTGCAATTTCTCAGAAAACAGCATTTCAAATCTCACTTCTCAGCCTAATGTAAAACTGCATTACAGTGCCATGACTTGAACTAAGGTTTACGACAAAATTTCTTCATCAGTAGTATGGCAAATGGGATACACTACATGGCCAAAGTGGTTACAAGTCACTTTGTGTCTGCAATTTCTCAGAAAACAGCATTTCAAGTCTCACTTCTCAGCCTAATGTAAAACTGCATTACAGTGCCATGACTTGAACTAAGGTTTACGACAAAATTTCTTCATCAGTAGTATGGCAAATGGGATACACTACATGGCCAAAGTGGTTACAAGTCACTTTGTGTCTGCAATTTCTCAGAAAACAGCATTTCAAGTCTCACTTCTCAGCCTAATGTAAAACTGCATTACAGTGCCACGGCATAAACTAAGTGTTTACAAACAAGTTTCCTTCTTAGAACTATGGCAAATGGGATACACCACATGGCCAAAGTGGTTTCAAGTCACTTTGTGTCTTCAATTTCTCAGAAAACAGCATTTCAAGTCTCACTTCTTAGTCTAATGAAAAACTGCATCACAGCGCCACGGCTTAAACTATGTGTTTACGACCAAATTTTTTCATCTGTAACGAAAAAGTCATACTATAGCATGTCGTCTAAAATATGATAAAAAAGTCACACTATAGCATGTCGTCTAAAATATGACCAAAAAAGTCACACTGTAGCATGTCGTCAAAATTATGACCAAAAAAGTCACACTATAGCATGTCGTCTAAAATATGATAAAAAACTCATACTATACCATGTCGTCTCAAATATGATAAAAAAGTCACACTATAGCATGTATCTAAATTATGACCAAAAAAGTCACACTATAGCATGTCGTCTAAAATATGATAAAAAAAAGTCATACGAGAGCATGTCGTCCAAAATATGATAAAAAAAAGGTCACACTATAGCATGTCGTCTAAAATATCACTACATGGCCAAAGTGGTTTGAAGTCACATTGTTCCTGCAATTTCTCAGAAAACAGCATTTCAAGTCTCACTTCTCAGCCTAATGTAAAACTGCATTACATTGCCATGACTTGAACTAAGTGTTTACTAACAAATTTCTTCATCAGCAAATGGGATACACTACATGGCCAAAGTGGTTTCAAGTAACTTTGTGTTGACAATTTCACAGAAAACACAATGTTTCAAAAACAGCCTTATCTCAGCGAGAGAAGCTCAAATACAGCATAAAAATTCATTACAGTGCCACGGCATAAACTAAGTGTTTACATACAAGCTTCCTTGTAGAACTATGGCAAATGGGATACACTACATGGCCAAAGTGGTTTCAAGTAACTTTGTGTTGACAATTTCACAGAAAACACAATGTTTCAAAAACAGCCTTATCTCAGCGAAAGAAGCTCAAATACAGCTTAAAACTGCATTACAGTGCCACGGCATAAACTAAGTGTTTACATACAAGCTTCCTTGTTAGAACTATGGCAAATGGGATACACTACATGGCCAAAGTGGTTTCAAGTCACTTGGTGTCTGCAATTTCTCAGAAAACAGCATTTCAAGTCTCACTTCTCAGCCTAATGTAAAACTGCATTACAGTGCCATGACTTGAACTAAGGGTTTACGACCAAATTTCTTCATCAGTAGTATGGCAAAAGGGATACACTACATGGCCAAAGTGGTTTCAAGTCACTTTGTGTTGACAATTTCACAGAAAACACAATGTTTCAAAAACAGCCTTTTCTCAGTGAGAGAAGCTCAAATACAGCTTAAAACTGCATTACAGTTCCATGACTTAAACTAAGTGTTTACGAACAAATTTCTTCATCAGTAGTATGGCAAATGGGATACACTACATGGCCAAAGTGGTTTCAAGTCACTTTGTGTTGACAATTTCACAGAAAACACAATGTTTCAAAAACAGCCTTATCTCAGCGAGAGAAGCTCAAATACAGCATAAAACTGCATTACAGTGCCACGGCATAAACTAAGTGTTTACATACAAGCTTCCTTGTTAGAACTATGGCAAATGGGATACACTACATGGCCAAAGTGGTTTCAAGTCACTTTGTGTTGACAATTTCACAGAAAACACAACGTTTCAAAAACAGCTTTATCTCAGTGAGAGAAGCTCAAATACAGCATAAAACTGCATTACAGTTCCATGACTTAAACTAAGTGTTTCCGAACAAATTTCTTCATCAGTACTATGGCAAATGGGATACACTACATGGCCAAAGTGGTTTCAAGTCACTTTGTGTTGACAATTTCACAGAAAACACAATGTTTCAAAAACAGCCTTATCTCAGCGAGAGAAGCTCAAATACAGCATAAAACTGCATTACAGTGCCACGGCATAAACTAAGTGTTTACATACAAGCTTCCTTGTTAGAACTATGGCAAATGGGATACACTATGTGGCCAAAGTGGTTTCAAGTCACTTTGTGTCTGCAATTTCTCAGAAAACAGCATTTCAAGTCTCACTTCTCAGCCTAATGTAAAACTGCATTACAGTGCCATGACTTGAACTAAGGGTTTACGACCAAATTTCTTCATCAGTACTATGGCAAATGGGATACACTACATGGCCAAAGTGGTTTCGAGTCACTTTGTGTGGACAATTTCACAGAAAACACAATGTTTCAAAAACAGCCTTATCTCAGTGAGAGACGCTCAAATACAGCATACAACTGCATTACAGTTCCATGACTTAAACTAAGTGTTTACGAACAAATTTCTTCATCAGTACAATGCAAATGGGATACACTACATGGCCAAAGTGGTTTCAAGTGACTTTGTGTCTGCAATTTCTCAGAAAACAGCATTTCAAGTCTCACTTCTCAGCCTAATGTAAAACTGCATTACAGTGCCATGACTTGAACTAAGGGTTTACGACCAAATTTCTTCATCAGTAGTATGGCAAAAGGGATACACTACATGGCCAAAGTGGTTTCAAGTCACTTTGTGTTGACAATTTCACAGAAAACACAACGTTTCAATAACAGCTTTATCTCAGTGAGAGAAGCTCAAATACAGCATAAAACTGCATTACAGTGCCATGACTTGAACTAAGGGTTTACGACCAAATTTCTTCATCAGTACTATGGCAAATGGGATACACTACATGGCCAAAGTGGTTTCAAGTCACTTTGTGTTGACAATTTCACAGAAAACACAATGTTTCAAAAACAGCCTTATCTCAGCGAGAGAAGCTCAAATACAGCATAAAACTGCATTACAGTGCCACGGCATAAACTAAGTGTTTACATACAAGCTTCCTTGTTAGAACTATGGCAAATGGGATACACTACATGGCCAAAGTGGTTTCAAGTCACTTGGTGTCTGCAATATCTCAGAAAACAGCATTTCAAGTCTCACTTCTCAGCCTAATGTAAAACTGCATTACAGTGCCATGACTTGAACTAAGGGTTTACGACCAAATTTCTTCATCAGTTGTATGGCAAAAGGGATACACTACATGGCCAAAATGGTTTCAAGTCACTTTGTGTTGACAATTTCACAGAAAACACAATGTTTCAAAAACAGCCTTATCTCAGCGAGAGAAGCTCAAATACAGCATAAAACTGCATTACAGTGCCACGGCATAAACTAAGTGTTTACATACAAGCTTCCTTGTTAGAACTATGGCAAATGGGATACACTACATGGCCAAAGTGGTTTCAAGTCACTTGGTGTCTGCAATATCTCAGAAAACAGCATTTCAAGTCTCACTTCTCAGCCTAATGTAAAACTGCATTACAGTGCCATGACTTGAACTAAGGGTTTACGACCAAATTTCTTCATCAGTTGTATGGCAAAAGGGATACACTACATGGCCAAAATGGTTTCAAGTCACTTTGTGTTGACAATTTCACAGAAAACACAATGTTTCAAAAACAGCCTTATCTCAGCGAGAGAAGCTCAAATACAGCATAAAACTGCATTACAGTGCCACGGCATAAACTAAGTGTTTACATACAAGCTTCCTTGTTAGAACTATGGCAAATGGGATACACTACATGGCCAAAGTGGTTTCAAGTCACTTGGTGTCTGCAATATCTCAGAAAACAGCATTTCAAGTCTCACTTCTCAGCCTAATGTAAAACTGCATTACAGTGCCATGACTTGAACTAAGGGTTTACGACCAAATTTCTTCATCAGTTGTATGGCAAAAGGGATACACTACATGGCCAAAATGGTTTCAAGTCACTTTGTGTTGACAATTTCACAGAAAACACAATGTTTCAAAAACAGCCTTATCTCAGCGAGAGAAGCTCAAATACAGCATAAAACTGCATTACAGTGCCACGGCATAAACTAAGTGTTTACATACAAGCTTCCTTGTTAGAACTATGGCAAATGGGATACACTACATGGCCAAAGTGGTTTCAAGTCACTTTGTGTTGACAATTTCACAGAAAACACAACGTTTCAAAAACAGCCTTATCTCAGTGAGAGAAGCTCAAATACAGCATAAAACTGCATTACAGTTCCATGACTTAAACTAAGTGTTTCCGAACAAATTTCTTCATCAGTACTATGGCAAATGGGATACACTACATGGCCAAAGTGGTTTCAAGTCACTTTGTGTTGACAATTTCACAGAAAACACAATGTTTCAAAAACAGCTTTATCTCAGCGAGAGAAGCTCAAATACAGCATAAAACTGCATTACAGTGCCACGGCATAAACTAAGTGTTTACATACAAGCTTCCTTGTTAGAACTATGGCAAATGGGATACACTACGTGGCCAAAGTGGTTTCAAGTCACTTTGTGTCTGCAATTTCTCAGAAAACAGCATTTCAAGTCTCACTTCTCAGCCGAATGTAAAACTGCATTACAGTGCCATGACTTGAACTAAGGGTTTACGACCAAATTTCTTCATCAGTAGTATGGCAAATGGGATACACTACATGGCCAAAGTGGTTTCAAGTCACTTTGTGTGGACAATTTCACAGAAAACACAATGTTTCAAAAACAGCCTTATCTCAGTGAGAGACGTTCAAATACAGCATAAAACTGCATTACAGTTCCATGACTTAAACTAAGTGTTTACGAACAAATTTCTTCATCAGTACAATGCAAATGGGATACACTACATGGCCAAAGTGGTTTCAAGTCACTTTGTGTGGACAATTTCACAGAAAACAC
The DNA here is from genome assembly GCF_022577435.1 of Embiotoca jacksoni. Classification (NCBI taxonomy): domain Eukaryota; kingdom Metazoa; phylum Chordata; class Actinopteri; family Embiotocidae; genus Embiotoca; species Embiotoca jacksoni. The sequence goes on from NW_027185397.1 coordinate 2,930,278, forward strand.
AATGTTTCAAAAACAGCCTTATCTCAGCGAGAGAAGCTCAAATACAGCATAAAACTGCATTACAGTGCCACGGCATAAACTAAGTGTTTACATACAAGCTTCCTTGTTAGAACTATGGCAAATGGGATACACTATGTGGCCAAAGTGGTTTCAAGTCACTTTGTGTCTGCAATTTCTCAGAAAACAGCATTTCAAGTCTCACTTCTCAGCCGAATGTAAAACTGCATTACAGTTGCCATGACTTGAACTAAGGGTTTACGACCAAATTTCTTCATCAGTACTATGGCAAATGGGATACACTACATGGCCAAAGTGGTTTCGAGTCACTTTGTGTGGACAATTTCACAGAAAACACAATGTTTCAAAAACAGCCTTATCTCAGTGAGAGACGCTCAAATACAGCATAAAACTGCATTACAGTTCCATGACTTAAACTAAGTGTTTACGAACAAATTTCTTCATCAGTACAATGCAAATGGGATACACTACATGGCCAAAGTGGTTTCAAGTCACTTGGTGTCTGCAATATCTCAGAAAACAGCATTTCAAGTCTCACTTCTCAGCCTAATGTAAAACTGCATTACAGTGCCATGACTTGAACTAAGGGTTTACGACCAAATTTCTTCATCAGTTGTATGGCAAAAGGGATACACTACATGGCCAAAATGGTTTCAAGTCACTTTGTGTTGACAATTTCACAGAAAACACAATGTTTCAAAAACAGCCTTATCTCAGCGAGAGAAGCTCAAATACAGCATAAAACTGCATTACAGTGCCACGGCATAAACTAAGTGTTTACATACAAGCTTCCTTGTTAGAACTATGGCAAATGGGATACACTACATGGCCAAAGTGGTTTCAAGTCACTTTGTGTTGACAATTTCACAGAAAACACAACGTTTCAAAAACAGCCTTATCTCAGTGAGAGAAGCTCAAATACAGCATAAAACTGCATTACAGTTCCATGACTTAAACTAAGTGTTTCCGAACAAATTTCTTCATCAGTACTATGGCAAATGGGATACACTACATGGCCAAAGTGGTTTCAAGTCACTTTGTGTTGACAATTTCACAGAAAACACAATGTTTCAAAAACAGCTTTATCTCAGCGAGAGAAGCTCAAATACAGCATAAAACTGCATTACAGTGCCACGGCATAAACTAAGTGTTTACATACAAGCTTCCTTGTTAGAACTATGGCAAATGGGATACACTACGTGGCCAAAGTGGTTTCAAGTCACTTTCTGTCTGCAATTTCTCAGAAAACAGCATTTCAAGTCTCACTTCTCAGCCGAATGTAAAACTGCATTACAGTGCCATGACTTGAACTAAGGGTTTACGACCAAATTTCTTCATCAGTAGTATGGCAAAAGGGATACACTACATGGCCAAAGTGGTTTCAAGTCACTTTTTGTGGACAATTTCACAGAAAACACAATGTTTCAAAAACAGCCTTATCTCAGTGAGAGACGTTCAAATACAGCATAAAACTGCATTACAGTTCCATGACTTAAACTAAGTGTTTACGAACAAATTTCTTCATCAGTACAATGCAAATGGGATACACTACATGGCCAAAGTGGTTTCAAGTGACTTTGTGTCTGCAATTTCTCAGAAAACAGCATTTCAAGTCTCACTTCTCAGCCTAATGTAAAACTGCATTACAGTGCCATGACTTGAACTAAGGGTTTACGACCAAATTTCTTCATCAGTAGTATGGCAAAAGGGATACACTACATGGCCAAAGTGGTTTCAAGTCACTTTGTGTTGACAATTTCACAGAAAACACAACGTTTCAATAACAGCTTTATCTCAGTGAGAGAAGCTCAAATACAGCATAAAACTGCATTACAGTGCCATGACTTGAACTAAGGGTTTACGACCAAATTTCTTCATCAGTACTATGGCAAATGGGATACACTACATGGCCAAAGTGGTTTCAAGTCACTTCGTGTTGACAATTTCACAGAAAACACAATGTTTCAAAAACAGCCTTATCTCAGCGAGAGAAGCTCAAATACAGCATAAAACTGCATTACAGTGCCACGGCATAAACTAAGTGTTTACATACAAGCTTCCTTGTTAGAACTATGGCAAATGGGATACACTACATGGCCAAAGTGGTTTCAAGTCACTTGGTGTCTGCAATATCTCAGAAAACAGCATTTCAAGTCTCACTTCTCAGCCTAATGTAAAACTGCATTACAGTGCCATGACTTGAACTAAGGGTTTACGACCAAATTTCTTCATCAGTTGTATGGCAAAAGGGATACACTACATGGCCAAAATGGTTTCAAGTCACTTTGTGTTGACAATTTCACAGAAAACACAATGTTTCAAAAACAGCCTTATCTCAGCGAGAGAAGCTCAAATACAGCATAAAACTGCATTACAGTGCCACGGCATAAACTAAGTGTTTACATACAAGCTTCCTTGTTAGAACTATGGCAAATGGGATACACTACATATCCAAAGTGGTTTCAAGTCACTTGGTGTCTGCAATATCTCAGAAAACAGCATTTCAAGTCTCACTTCTCAGCCTAATGTAAAACTGCATTACAGTGCCATGACTTGAACTAAGGGTTTACGACCAAATTTCTTCATCAGTTGTATGGCAAAAGGGATACACTACATGGCCAAAATGGTTTCAAGTCACTTTGTGTTGACAATTTCACAGAAAACACAATGTTTCAAAAACAGCCTTATCTCAGCGAGAGAAGCTCAAATACAGCATAAAACTGCATTACAGTGCCACGGCATAAACTAAGTGTTTACATACAAGCTTCCTTGTTAGAACTATGGCAAATGGGATACACTACATGGCCAAAGTGGTTTCAAGTCACTTTGTGTTGACAATTTCACAGAAAACACAACGTTTCAAAAACAGCCTTATCTCAGTGAGAGAAGCTCAAATACAGCATAAAACTGCATTACAGTTCCATGACTTAAACTAAGTGTTTCCGAACAAATTTCTTCATCAGTACTATGGCAAATGGGATACACTACATGGCCAAAGTGGTTTCAAGTCACTTTGTGTTGACAATTTCACAGAAAACACAATGTTTCAAAAACAGCTTTATCTCAGCGAGAGAAGCTCAAATACAGCATAAAACTGCATTACAGTGCCACGGCATAAACTAAGTGTTTACATACAAGCTTCCTTGTTAGAACTATGGCAAATGGGATACACTACGTGGCCAAAGTGGTTTCAAGTCACTTTGTGTCTGCAATTTCTCAGAAAACAGCATTTCAAGTCTCACTTCTCAGCCGAATGTAAAACTGCATTACAGTGCCATGACTTGAACTAAGGGTTTACGACCAAATTTCTTCATCAGTAGTATGGCAAAAGGGATACACTACATGGCCAAAGTGGTTTCAAGTCACTTTGTGTGGACAATTTCACAGAAAACACAATGTTTCAAAAACAGCCTTATCTCAGTGAGAGACGTTCAAATACAGCATAAAACTGCATTACAGTTCCATGACTTAAACTAAGTGTTTACGAACAAATTTCTTCATCAGTACAATGCAAATGGGATACACTACATGGCCAAAGTGGTTTCAAGTCACTTTGTGTGGACAATTTCACAGAAAACACAATGTTTCAAAAACAGCCTTATCTCAGCGAGAGAAGCTCAAATACAGCATAAAACTGCATTACAGTGCCACGGCATAAACTAAGTGTTTACATACAAGCTTCCTTGTTAGAACTATGGCAAATGGGATACACTATGTGGCCAAAGTGGTTTCAAGTCACTTTGTGTCTGCAATTTCTCAGAAAACAGCATTTCAAGTCTCACTTCTCAGCCGAATGTAAAACTGCATTACAGTTGCCATGACTTGAACTAAGGGTTTACGACCAAATTTCTTCATCAGTACTATGGCAAATGGGATACACTACATGGCCAAAGTGGTTTCGAGTCACTTTGTGTGGACAATTTCACAGAAAACACAATGTTTCAAAAACAGCCTTATCTCAGTGAGAGACGCTCAAATACAGCATAAAACTGCATTACAGTTCCATGACTTAAACTAAGTGTTTACGAACAAATTTCTTCATCAGTACAATGCAAATGGGATACACTACATGGCCAAAGTGGTTTCAAGTCACTTGGTGTCTGCAATATCTCAGAAAACAGCATTTCAAGTCTCACTTCTCAGCCTAATGTAAAACTGCATTACAGTGCCATGACTTGAACTAAGGGTTTACGACCAAATTTCTTCATCAGTTGTATGGCAAAAGGGATACACTACATGGCCAAAATGGTTTCAAGTCACTTTGTGTTGACAATTTCACAGAAAACACAATGTTTCAAAAACAGCCTTATCTCAGCGAGAGAAGCTCAAATACAGCATAAAACTGCATTACAGTGCCACGGCATAAACTAAGTGTTTACATACAAGCTTCCTTGTTAGAACTATGGCAAATGGGATACACTACATGGCCAAAGTGGTTTCAAGTCACTTTGTGTTGACAATTTCACAGAAAACACAACGTTTCAAAAACAGCCTTATCTCAGTGAGAGAAGCTCAAATACAGCATAAAACTGCATTACAGTTCCATGACTTAAACTAAGTGTTTCCGAACAAATTTCTTCATCAGTACTATGGCAAATGGGATACACTACATGGCCAAAGTGGTTTCAAGTCACTTTGTGTTGACAATTTCACAGAAAACACAATGTTTCAAAAACAGCTTTATCTCAGCGAGAGAAGCTCAAATACAGCATAAAACTGCATTACAGTGCCACGGCATAAACTAAGTGTTTACATACAAGCTTCCTTGTTAGAACTATGGCAAATGGGATACACTACGTGGCCAAAGTGGTTTCAAGTCACTTTGTGTCTGCAATTTCTCAGAAAACAGCATTTCAAGTCTCACTTCTCAGCCGAATGTAAAACTGCATTACAGTGCCATGACTTGAACTAAGGGTTTACGACCAAATTTCTTCATCAGTAGTATGGCAAAAGGGATACACTACATGGCCAAAGTGGTTTCAAGTCACTTTTTGTGGACAATTTCACAGAAAACACAATGTTTCAAAAACAGCCTTATCTCAGTGAGAGACGTTCAAATACAGCATAAAACTGCATTACAGTTCCATGACTTAAACTAAGTGTTTACGAACAAATTTCTTCATCAGTACAATGCAAATGGGATACACTACATGGCCAAAGTGGTTTCAAGTGACTTTGTGTCTGCAATTTCTCAGAAAACAGCATTTCAAGTCTCACTTCTCAGCCTAATGTAAAACTGCATTACAGTGCCATGACTTGAACTAAGGGTTTACGACCAAATTTCTTCATCAGTAGTATGGCAAAAGGGATACACTACATGGCCAAAGTGGTTTCAAGTCACTTTGTGTTGACAATTTCACAGAAAACACAACGTTTCAATAACAGCTTTATCTCAGTGAGAGAAGCTCAAATACAGCATAAAACTGCATTACAGTGCCATGACTTGAACTAAGGGTTTACGACCAAATTTCTTCATCAGTACTATGGCAAATGGGATACACTACATGGCCAAAGTGGTTTCAAGTCACTTTGTGTTGACAATTTCACAGAAAACACAATGTTTCAAAAACAGCCTTATCTCAGCGAGAGAAGCTCAAATACAGCATAAAACTGCATTACAGTGCCACGGCATAAACTAAGTGTTTACATACAAGCTTCCTTGTTAGAACTATGGCAAATGGGATACACTACATGGCCAAAGTGGTTTCAAGTCACTTGGTGTCTGCAATATCTCAGAAAACAGCATTTCAAGTCTCACTTCTCAGCCTAATGTAAAACTGCATTACAGTGCCATGACTTGAACTAAGGGTTTACGACCAAATTTCTTCATCAGTTGTATGGCAAAAGGGATACACTACATGGCCAAAATGGTTTCAAGTCACTTTGTGTTGACAATTTCACAGAAAACACAATGTTTCAAAAACAGCCTTATCTCAGCGAGAGAAGCTCAAATACAGCATAAAACTGCATTACAGTGCCACGGCATAAACTAAGTGTTTACATACAAGCTTCCTTGTTAGAACTATGGCAAATGGGATACACTACATATCCAAAGTGGTTTCAAGTCACTTGGTGTCTGCAATATCTCAGAAAACAGCATTTCAAGTCTCACTTCTCAGCCTAATGTAAAACTGCATTACAGTGCCATGACTTGAACTAAGGGTTTACGACCAAATTTCTTCATCAGTTGTATGGCAAAAGGGATACACTACATGGCCAAAATGGTTTCAAGTCACTTTGTGTTGACAATTTCACAGAAAACACAATGTTTCAAAAACAGCCTTATCTCAGCGAGAGAAGCTCAAATACAGCATAAAACTGCATTACAGTGCCACGGCATAAACTAAGTGTTTACATACAAGCTTCCTTGTTAGAACTATGGCAAATGGGATACACTACATGGCCAAAGTGGTTTCAAGTCACTTGGTGTCTGCAATATCTCAGAAAACAGCATTTCAAGTCTCACTTCTCAGCCTAATGTAAAACTGCATTACAGTGCCATGACTTGAACTAAGGGTTTACGACCAAATTTCTTCATCAGTTGTATGGCAAAAGGGATACACTACATGGCCAAAATGGTTTCAAGTCACTTTGTGTTGACAATTTCACAGAAAACACAATGTTTCAAAAACAGCCTTATCTCAGCGAGAGAAGCTCAAATACAGCATAAAACTGCATTACAAGTGCCACGGCATAAACTAAGTGTTTACATACAAGCTTCCTTGTTAGAACTATGGCAAATGGGATACACTACATGGCCAAAGTGGTTTCAAGTCACTTTGTGTTGACAATTTCACAGAAAACACAACGTTTCAAAAACAGCCTTATCTCAGTGAGAGAAGCTCAAATACAGCATAAAACTGCATTACAGTTCCATGACTTAAACTAAGTGTTTCCGAACAAATTTCTTCATCAGTACTATGGCAAATGGGATACACTACATGGCCAAAGTGGTTTCAAGTCACTTTGTGTTGACAATTTCACAGAAAACACAATGTTTCAAAAACAGCTTTATCTCAGCGAGAGAAGCTCAAATACAGCATAAAACTGCATTACAGTGCCACGGCATAAACTAAGTGTTTACATACAAGCTTCCTTGTTAGAACTATGGCAAATGGGATACACTACGTGGCCAAAGTGGTTTCAAGTCACTTTGTGTCTGCAATTTCTCAGAAAACAGCATTTCAAGTCTCACTTCTCAGCCGAATGTAAAACTGCATTACAGTGCCATGACTTGAACTAAGGGTTTACGACCAAATTTCTTCTTCAGTAGTATGGCAAAAGGGATACACTACATGGCCAAAGTGGTTTCAAGTCACTTTGTGTGGACAATTTCACAGAAAACACAATGTTTCAAAAACAGCCTTATCTCAGTGAGAGACGTTCAAATACAGCATAAAACTGCATTACAGTTCCATGACTTAAACTAAGTGTTTACGAACAAATTTCTTCATCAGTACAATGCAAATGGGATACACTACATGGCCAAAGTGGTTTCAAGTCACTTTGTGTGGACAATTTCACAGAAAACACAATGTTTCAAAAACAGCCTTATCTCAGCGAGAGAAGCTCAAATACAGCATAAAACTGCATTACAGTGCCACGGCATAAACTAAGTGTTTACATACAAGCTTCCTTGTTAGAACTATGGCAAATGGGATACACTATGTGGCCAAAGTGGTTTCAAGTCACTTTGTGTCTGCAATTTCTCAGAAAACAGCATTTCAAGTCTCACTTCTCAGCCGAATGTAAAACTGCATTACAGTGCCATGACTTGAACTAAGGGTTTACGACCAAATTTCTTCATCAGTACTATGGCAAATGGGATACACTACATGGCCAAAGTGGTTTCGAGTCACTTTGTGTGGACAATTTCACAGAAAACACAATGTTTCAAAAACAGCCTTATCTCAGTGAGAGACGCTCAAATACAGCATAAAACTGCATTACAGTTCCATGACTTAAACTAAGTGTTTACGAACAAATTTCTTCATCAGTACAATGCAAATGGGATACACTACATGGCCAAAGTGGTTTCAAGTCACTTGGTGTCTGCAATATCTCAGAAAACAGCATTTCAAGTCTCACTTCTCAGCCTAATGTAAAACTGCATTACAGTGCCATGACTTGAACTAAGGGTTTACGACCAAATTTCTTCATCAGTTGTATGGCAAAAGGGATACACTACATGGCCAAAATGGTTTCAAGTCACTTTGTGTTGACAATTTCACAGAAAACACAATGTTTCAAAAACAGCCTTATCTCAGCGAGAGAAGCTCAAATACAGCATAAAACTGCATTACAGTGCCACGGCATAAACTAAGTGTTTACATACAAGCTTCCTTGTTAGAACTATGGCAAATGGGATACACTACATGGCCAAAGTGGTTTCAAGTCACTTTGTGTTGACAATTTCACAGAAAACACAACGTTTCAAAAACAGCCTTATCTCAGTGAGAGAAGCTCAAATACAGCATAAAACTGCATTACAGTTCCATGACTTAAACTAAGTGTTTCCGAACAAATTTCTTCATCAGTACTATGGCAAATGGGATACACTACATGGCCAAAGTGGTTTCAAGTCACTTTGTGTTGACAATTTCACAGAAAACACAATGTTTCAAAAACAGCTTTATCTCAGCGAGAGAAGCTCAAATACAGCATAAAACTGCATTACAGTGCCACGGCATAAACTAAGTGTTTACATACAAGCTTCCTTGTTAGAACTATGGCAAATGGGATACACTACGTGGCCAAAGTGGTTTCAAGTCACTTTGTGTCTGCAATTTCTCAGAAAACAGCATTTCAAGTCTCACTTCTCAGCCGAATGTAAAACTGCATTACAGTGCCATGACTTGAACTAAGGGTTTACGACCAAATTTCTTCATCAGTAGTATGGCAAAAGGGATACACTACATGGCCAAAGTGGTTTCAAGTCACTTTTTGTGGACAATTTCACAGAAAACACAATGTTTCAAAAACAGCCTTATCTCAGTGAGAGACGTTCAAATACAGCATAAAACTGCATTACAGTTCCATGACTTAAACTAAGTGTTTACGAACAAATTTCTTCATCAGTACAATGCAAATGGGATACACTACATGGCCAAAGTGGTTTCAAGTCACTTTGTGTGGACAATTTCACAGAAAACACAATGTTTCAAAAACAGCCTTATCTCAGCGAGAGAAGCTCAAATACAGCATAAAACTGCATTACAGTGCCACGGCATAAACTAAGTGTTTACATACAAGCTTCCTTGTTAGAACTATGGCAAATGGGATACACTATGTGGCCAAAGTGGTTTCAAGTCACTTTGTGTCTGCAATTTCTCAGAAAACAGCATTTCAAGTCTCACTTCTCAGCCGAATGTAAAACTGCATTACAGTGCCATGACTTGAACTAAGGGTTTACGACCAAATTTCTTCATCAGTACTATGGCAAATGGGATACACTACATGGCCAAAGTGGTTTCGAGTCACTTTGTGTGGACAATTTCACAGAAAACACAATGTTTCAAAAACAGCCTTATCTCAGTGAGAGACGCTCAAATACAGCATAAAACTGCATTACAGTTCCATGACTTAAACTAAGTGTTTACGAACAAATTTCTTCATCAGTACAATGCAAATGGGATACACTACATGGCCAAAGTGGTTTCAAGTGACTTTGTGTCTGCAATTTCTCAGAAAACAGCATTTCAAGTCTCACTTCTCAGCCTAATGTAAAACTGCATTACAGTGCCATGACTTGAACTAAGGGTTTACGACCAAATTTCTTCATCAGTAGTATGGCAAAAGGGATACACTACATGGCCAAAGTGGTTTCAAGTCACTTTGTGTTGACAATTTCACAGAAAACACAATGTTTCAAAAACAGCCTTATCTCAGCGAGAGAAGCTCAAATACAGCATAAAACTGCATTACAGTGCCACGGCATAAACTAAGTGTTTACATACAAGCTTCCTTGTTAGAACTATGGCAAATTGGATACACTACATGGCCAAAGTGGTTTCAAGTCACTTTGTGTTGACAATTTCACAGAAAACACAACGTTTCAAAAACAGCTTTATCTCAGTGAGAGAAGCTCAAATACAGCATAAAACTGCATTACAGTTCCATGACTTAAACTAAGTGTTTCCGAACAAATTTCTTCATCAGTACTATGGCAAATGGGATACACTACATGGCCAAAGTGGTTTCAAGTCACTTTGTGTTGACAATTTCACAGAAAACACAATGTTTCAAAAACAGCCTTATCTCAGCGAGAGAAGCTCAAATACAGCATAAAACTGCATTACAGTGCCACGGCATAAACTAAGTGTTTACATACAAGCTTCCTTGTTAGAACTATGGCAAATGGGATACACTTCATGGCCAAAGTGGTTTCAAGTCACTTGGTGTCTGCAATATCTCAGAAAACAGCATTTCAAGTCTCACTTCTCAGCCTAATGTAAAACTGCATTACAGTGCCATGACTTGAACTAAGGGTTTACGACCAAATTTCTTCATCAGTTGTATGGCAAAAGGGATACACTACATGGCCAAAATGGTTTCAAGTCACTTTGTGTTGACAATTTCACAGAAAACACAATGTTTCAAAAACAGCCTTATCTCAGCGAGAGAAGCTCAAATACAGCATAAAACTGCATTACAGTGCCACGGCATAAACTAAGTGTTTACATACAAGCTTCCTTGTTAGAACTATGGCAAATGGGATACACTACATGGCCAAAGTGGTTTCAAGTCACTTTGTGTTGACAATTTCACAGAAAACACAACGTTTCAAAAACAGCCTTATCTCAGTGAGAGAAGCTCAAATACAGCATAAAACTGCATTACAGTTCCATGACTTAAACTAAGTGTTTCCGAACAAATTTCTTCATCAGTACTATGGCAAATGGGATACACTACATGGCCAAAGTGGTTTCAAGTCACTTTGTGTTGACAATTTCACAGAAAACACAATGTTTCAAAAACAGCTTTATCTCAGCGAGAGAAGCTCAAATACAGCATAAAACTGCATTACAGTGCCACGGCATAAACTAAGTGTTTACATACAAGCTTCCTTGTTAGAACTATGGCAAATGGGATACACTACGTGGCCAAAGTGGTTTCAAGTCACTTTGTGTCTGCAATTTCTCAGAAAACAGCATTTCAAGTCTCACTTCTCAGCCGAATGTAAAACTGCATTACAGTGCCATGACTTGAACTAAGGGTTTACGACCAAATTTCTTCATCAGTAGTATGGCAAAAGGGATACACTACATGGCCAAAGTGGTTTCAAGTCACTTTTTGTGGACAATTTCACAGAAAACACAATGTTTCAAAAACAGCCTTATCTCAGTGAGAGACGTTCAAATACAGCATAAAACTGCATTACAGTTCCATGACTTAAACTAAGTGTTTACGAACAAATTTCTTCATCAGTACAATGCAAATGGGATACACTACATGGCCAAAGTGGTTTCAAGTCACTTTGTGTGGACAATTTCACAGAAAACACAATGTTTCAAAAACAGCCTTATCTCAGCGAGAGAAGCTCAAATACAGCATAAAACTGCATTACAGTGCCACGGCATAAACTAAGTGTTTACATACAAGCTTCCTTGTTAGAACTATGGCAAATGGGATACACTATGTGGCCAAAGTGGTTTCAAGTCACTTTGTGTCTGCAATTTCTCAGAAAACAGCATTTCAAGTCTCACTTCTCAGCCGAATGTAAAACTGCATTACAGTGCCATGACTTGAACTAAGGGTTTACGACCAAATTTCTTCATCAGTACTATGGCAAATGGGATACACTACATGGCCAAAGTGGTTTCGAGTCACTTTGTGTGGACAATTTCACAGAAAACACAATGTTTCAAAAACAGCCTTATCTCAGTGAGAGACGCTCAAATACAGCATAAAACTGCATTACAGTTCCATGACTTAAACTAAGTGTTTACGAACAAATTTCTTCATCAGTACAATGCAAATGGGATACACTACATGGCCAAAGTGGTTTCAAGTGACTTTGTGTCTGCAATTTCTCAGAAAACAGCATTTCAAGTCTCACTTCTCAGCCTAATGTAAAACTGCATTACAGTGCCATGACTTGAACTAAGGGTTTACGACCAAATTTCTTCATCAGTAGTATGGCAAAAGGGATACACTACATGGCCAAAGTGGTTTCAAGTCACTTTGTGTTGACAATTTCACAGAAAACACAATGTTTCAAAAACAGCCTTATCTCAGCGAGAGAAGCTCAAATACAGCATAAAACTGCATTACAGTGCCACGGCATAAACTAAGTGTTTACATACAAGCTTCCTTGTTAGAACTATGGCAAATTGGATACACTACATGGCCAAAGTGGTTTCAAGTCACTTTGTGTTGACAATTTCACAGAAAACACAACGTTTCAAAAACAGCTTTATCTCAGTGAGAGAAGCTCAAATACAGCATAAAACTGCATTACAGTTCCATGACTTAAACTAAGTGTTTCCGAACAAATTTCTTCATCAGTACTATGGCAAATGGGATACACTACATGGCCAAAGTGGTTTCAAGTCACTTTGTGTTGACAATTTCACAGAAAACACAATGTTTCAAAAACAGCCTTATCTCAGCGAGAGAAGCTCAAATACAGCATAAAACTGCATTACAGTGCCACGGCATAAACTAAGTGTTTACATACAAGCTTCCTTGTTAGAACTATGGCAAATGGGATACACTTCATGGCCAAAGTGGTTTCAAGTCACTTGGTGTCTGCAATATCTCAGAAAACAGCATTTCAAGTCTCACTTCTCAGCCTAATGTAAAACTGCATTACAGTGCCATGACTTGAACTAAGGGTTTACGACCAAATTTCTTCATCAGTTGTATGGCAAAAGGGATACACTACATGGCCAAAATGGTTTCAAGTCACTTTGTGTTGACAATTTCACAGAAAACACAATGTTTCAAAAACAGCCTTATCTCAGCGAGAGAAGCTCAAATACAGCATAAAACTGCATTACAGTGCCACGGCATAAACTAAGTGTTTACATACAAGCTTCCTTGTTAGAACTATGGCAAATGGGATACACTACATGGCCAAAGTGGTTTCAAGTCACTTTGTGTTGACAATTTCACAGAAAACACAACGTTTCAAAAACAGCCTTATCTCAGTGAGAGAAGCTCAAATACAGCATAAAACTGCATTACAGTTCCATGACTTAAACTAAGTGTTTCCGAACAAATTTCTTCATCAGTACTATGGCAAATGGGATACACTACATGGCCAAAGTGGTTTCAAGTCACTTTGTGTTGACAATTTCACAGAAAACACAATGTTTCAAAAACAGCTTTATCTCAGCGAGAGAAGCTCAAATACAGCATAAAACTGCATTACAGTGCCACGGCATAAACTAAGTGTTTACATACAAGCTTCCTTGTTAGAACTATGGCAAATGGGATACACTACGTGGCCAAAGTGGTTTCAAGTCACTTTGTGTCTGCAATTTCTCAGAAAACAGCATTTCAAGTCTCACTTCTCAGCCGAATGTAAAACTGCATTACAGTGCCATGACTTGAACTAAGGGTTTACGACCAAATTTCTTCATCAGTAGTATGGCAAAAGGGATACACTACATGGCCAAAGTGGTTTCAAGTCACTTTTTGTGGACAATTTCACAGAAAACACAATGTTTCAAAAACAGCCTTATCTCAGTGAGAGACGTTCAAATACAGCATAAAACTGCATTACAGTTCCATGACTTAAACTAAGTGTTTACGAACAAATTTCTTCATCAGTACAATGCAAATGGGATACACTACATGGCCAAAGTGGTTTCAAGTCACTTTGTGTGGACAATTTCACAGAAAACACAATGTTTCAAAAACAGCCTTATCTCAGCGAGAGAAGCTCAAATACAGCATAAAACTGCATTACAGTGCCACGGCATAAACTAAGTGTTTACATACAAGCTTCCTTGTTAGAACTATGGCAAATGGGATACACTATGTGGCCAAATTGGTTTCAAGTCACTTTGTGTCTGCAATTTCTCAGAAAACAGCATTTCAAGTCTCACTTCTCAGCCTAATGTAAAACTGCATTACAGTGCCATGACTTGAACTAAGGGTTTACGACCAAATTTCTTCATCAGTACTATGGCAAATGGGATACACTACATGGCCAAAGTGGTTTCGAGTCACGTTGTGTTGACAATTTCACAGAAAACACAATGTTTCAAAAACAGCTTTATCTCAGCGAGAGAAGCTCAAATACAGCTTAAAACTGCATTACAGTGCCACGGCATAGATAAAGTGTTTACATACAAGCTTCCTTCTTGGAACTTTGGCAAATGGGATACACTACATGGCCAAAGTGGTTTCAAGTCACTTTGTGTTGACAATTTCACAGAAAACACAACGTTTCTAAAACAGCCTTATCTCAGTGAGAGAAGCTCAAATACAGCATAAAACTGCATTACAGTGCCACGCCATAAACTAAGTGTTTACATACAAGCTTCCTTCTTAGCACTATGGCAAATGGGTTACACTACATGGCCAAAGTGGTTTCAAGTCACTTTGTGTTCACAAATTCTCAGAAAACAGTATTTCATGTCTCACTTTCTCAGCCTAATGTAAAAATGCATTACAGTGCCATGACTTGAACTAAGTGTTTCCGACCAAATTTCTTCATTTGTGACAAAAAAGTCACACTATAGCATGTCGTCTAAAATATGACCAAAAAAGTCATACTATAGCATGTCGTCCAAAATATGATAAAAAAGTCATACTATAGCATGTCGTCTAAATTATGATAAAAAAAAGTCATACGAGAGCATGTCGTCCAAAATATGATAAAAAAAAGTCACACTATAGCATGTCGTCTAAAATATGACTACATGGCCAAAGTGGTTTCAAGTCACTTTGTTTCTGCAATTTCTCAGAAAACAGCATTTCAAGTCTCACTTCTCAGCCTAATGTAAATCTGCATCACAGCGCCACGGCTTAAACTAAGTGTTTACGAACAAATTTCTTCATCTGAACCAAAAAAGTCATGTCGTCCAAAATATGATTAAAAAAAGTCATACTAAAGCACGTCGTCTAAAATATGATAAAAAAAAGTCATGTCGTCTAAAATATGACCAAAAAAGTCATACTATAGCACGTCGTCTAAAATATGATAAAAAAAAAGTCACACTACAGCATGTCGTCTAAAATATGACCAAAAAAGTCTTACTACAGCATGTCGTCTAAAATATGACCAAAAAAGTCATACTATAGCACGTAGTCTAAAATATGATAAAAAAAAAAAAGTCACACTACAGCATGTCGTCTAAAATATGACCAAAAAAGTCTTACTACAGCATGTCGTCTAAAATATGACCAAAAAAGTCATACTATAGCATGTCGTCCAAAATATGATAAAAAAAGTCATGCTATAGCATGTCGTCTAAAATATGATAAAAAAAAGTCATACTATAGCATGTCGTCTAAAATATGACTACAAGGCCAAAGTGGTTTCAAGTCACTTTGTGTCTGCAATTTCTCAGAAAACAGCATTTCAAGTCTCACTTCTCAGCCTAATTTAAAACTGCATTACAGTGCCACGGCATAAACTAAGTGTTTACAAACAAGTTTCCTTCTTAGAAATATGGCAAATGGGATACACTACAAGGCCAAAGTGGTTTCAAGTCACTTTGTTTCTGCAATTTCTCAGAAAACAGCATTTCAAGTCTCACTTCTCAGCCTAATGTAAATCTGCATCACAGCGCCACGGCTTAAACTAAGTGTTTACGAACAAATTTCTTCATCTGAACCAAAAAAGTCATGTCGTCCAAAATATGATTAAAAAAAGTCATACTAAAGCACGTCGTCTAAAATATGATAAAAAAAAGTCATGTCGTCTAAAATATGACCAAAAAAGTCTTACTACAGCATGTCGTCTAAAATATAACCAAAAAAGTCATACTATAGCACGTCGTCTAAAATATCATTAAAAAAAAAGTCACACTACAGCATGTCGTCTAAAATATGACCAAAAAAGTCTTTCTACAGCATGTCGTCTAAAATATGACCAAAAAAGTCATACTATAGCATGTCGTCCAAAATATGACTACAAGGCCAAAGTGGTTTCAAGTCACTTTGTGTCTGCAATTTCTCAGAAAACAGCATTTCATGTCTCACTTCTCAGCCTAATTTAAAACTGCATTACAGTGCCACGGCATAAACTAAGTGTTTACAAACAAGTTTCCTTCTTAGAAATATGGCAAATGGGATACACTACAAGGCCAAAGTGGTTTCAAGTCACTTTGTGTCTGCAATTTCTCAGAAAACAGCATTTCAAGTCTCACTTCTCAGCCTAATGCAAAACTGCATCACAGCGCCACGGATTAACTAAGTGTTTACGAACAAATTTCTTCATCTGTACCAAAAAAGTCATACTATAGCATGTCGTTAAAAATATGATTAAAAAAAGTCATACTATAGCACGTCGTCTAAAATATGATAAAAAAAAGTCATACGATAGCATGTCGTCCAAAATATGATAAAAAAGTCACACAAGAGCATGTCATCTAAAATATGACTACATGGCTGAAGTGGTTTCCAATCACTTTGTGTCTGCAATTTCTCAGAAAACAGCATTTCAAGTCTCACTTCTCAGCCTAACGTACAGTTTTACATTACAGTGCCATGAATTGAACTAAGTGTTTACGAACAAATTTCTTCATCTGTACCAAAAAAGTCATGCTATAGCATGTCATCTAAAATAAGATAAAAAAAAGTCACACTGTAGCATGTCGTCTAATTTATGACCAAAAAAGTCACACTGTAACATGTAGCATGTAGCATGTAGCATGTAGTAAGTCACACTGTAGCATGTCGTCCAAAATATGATAAAAAAGTCATACTATAGCATGTCGTCTAAAATATGAACAAAAAAATCATACTACAGCATGTCGTCTAAATTATGATTAAAAAAAAGTCATACGAGAGCATGTCGTCCAAAATATGATAAAAAAAGTCACAGTATAGCATGTCGTCTAAAATATGACTACATGGCCAAAGTGGTTTCAAGTCACTTTGTTTCTGAAATTTCTCAGAAAACAGCATTTCAAGTCTCACTTCTCAGCCTAATGTAAAACTGCATTACAGTGCCACGGTATAAAATAAGCGTTTACAAACAAGTTTCCTTCTTAGAACTATGGCAAATGGGATAAACTACATGGCCAAAGTGGTTTCAAGTCACTTTGTTTCTGCAATTTCTCAGAAAACAGCATTTCAAGTCTCACTTCTCAGCCTAATGTAAAACTGCATTACAGTGCCGTGACTTGAACTAAGTGTTTACGACCAAATTTTTTCATCTGTAACAAAAAAGTCATACTATAGCATGTCGTCTAAAATATGATAAAAATGTCATACTATAGCATGTCGTCTAAAATATGATAAAAAAAAGTCACACTACAGCATGTCGTCTAAAATATGACCAAAAAAGTCATACTATAGCATGTCGTCCAAAATATGATAAAAAAAAAGTCATGCTATAGCATGTCGTCTAAAATATGATAAAAAAAAGTCATACTATAGCATGTCGTCTAAAATATGACTACAAGGCCAAAGTGGTTTCAAGTCACTTTGTGTCTGCAATTTCTCAGAAAACAGCATTTCAAGTCTCACTTCTCAGCCTAATGTAAAACTGCATTACAGTGCCACGGTATAAACTAAGTGTTTACAAACAAGTTTCCTTCTTAGAACTATGGCAAATGGGATACACTACATGGCCAAAGTGGTTTCAAGTCACTTTGTGTCTTCAATTTCTCAGAAAACAGCATTTCAAGTCTCACTTCTCAGCCTAATGTAAAACTGCATTACAGTGCCGTGACTTGAACTAAGTGTTTACGACCAAATTTTTTCATCTGTAACAAAAAAGTCATACTATAGCATGTCGTCTAAAATATGGTAAAAAAGTCATACTATAGCATGTCGTCTAAAATATGACAAACAAGTCATACTAAAGCATGTCGTCTAAAATATGACCAAAAATGTAACACTATAGCATGTCGTCAAAATTATGACCAAAAAAGTCACACTATAGCATGTAGTCTAAAATATGATAAAAAAGTCATACTATAGCATGTCGTCCAAAATATGATAAAAAAGTCACACTATAGTATGTCGTCTAAAATATGATAAAAAAAAAAGTCATACTATAGCATGTCGTCCAAAATATGATAAAAAAGTCATACTGTAGCATGTCGTCTAAAATATGATAAAAAAAAGTCATACGAGAGCATGTCTTCCAAAATATGATAAAAAAAAATGTCATACTATAGCATGTCGTCTAAAATATGACCAAAAAAAATCATACTATAGCATGTCGTCTAAAATATGATAAAAAAAAAAGTCAAACTACAGCATGTCGTCTAAAATATGACCAAAAATCTTACTACAGCATGTCGTCTAAAATATGACCAAAAAAGTCATACTATAGCATGTCGTCCAAAATATGATAAAAAAAAAAGTCATGCTATAGCATGTCGTCTAAAATATGATAAAAAAAAAGTCATACTATAGCATGTCGTCTAAAATATGACTACAAGGCCAAAGTGGTTTCAAGTCACTTTGTGTCTGCAATTTCTCAGAAAACAGCATTTCAAGTCTCACTTCTCAGCCTAATGTAAAACTGCATTACAGTGCCACGGCATAAACTAAGTCTTTACAAACAAGTTTCCTTCTTAGAAATATGGCAAATGGGATACACTACAAGGCAAAAAAGAGGTTTCAAGTCACTTTGTGTCTGCAATTTCTCAGAAAACAGCATTTCAAGTCTCACTTCTCAGCCTAATGTAAAACTGCATCACAGCGCCACGGCTTGAACTAAGGGTTTACGACCAAATTTCTTCATCTGTACCAAAAAAGTCATACTATAGCATGTCATCTAAAATAAGATAAAAAAAGTCACACTGTAGCATGTCGTCTAATTTATGACCAAAAAAGTCACACTGTAACATGTAGCATGTAGCATGTAGCATGTACCAAGTCACACTGTAGCATGTCGTCCAAAATATGATAAAAAAGTCATACTATAGCATGTCGTCTAAAATATGATACAAAAGTCACACTATAGCATGTCGTCTAAATTATGATCAAAAAATTCACGCTATAGCATGTCTAAAATATGAACAAAAAAAATCATACTACAGCATGTCGTCTAAATTATGATAAAAAAAAGTCATAAGAGAGCATGTCGTCCAAAATATGATAAAAAAAAGTCACAGTATAGCATGTCGTCTAAAATATTACTACATGGCCAAAGTGTTTTGAAGTCACTTTGTTTCTGCAATTTCTCAGAAAACAGCATTTCAAGTCTCACTTCTCAGCCTAATGTAAAACTGCATTACAGTGCCACGGTATAAACTAAGTGTTTACAAACAAGTTTCCTTCTTAGAACTATGGCAAATGGGATACACTACATGGCCATAGTGGTTTCAAGTCACTTTGTGTCTTCAATTTCTCAGAAAACAGCATTTCAAGTCTCACTTCTCAGCCTAATGTAAAACTGCATTACAGTGCCGTGACTTGAACTAAGTGTTTACGACCAAATTTTTTCATCTGTAACAAAAAAGTCATACTATAGCATGTCGTCTAAAATATGACAAACAAGTCATACTAAAGCATGTCGTCTAAAATATGACCAAAAATGTAACACTATAGCATGTCGTCAAAATTATGACCAAAAAAGTCACACTATAGCATGTCGTCTAAAATATGATAAAAAAAAAAAGTCATACTATAGCACGTCGTCCAAAATATGTTAAAAAAGTCATACTATAGCATGTCGTCTAAAATATGATAAAAAAAAGTAATACTAGAGCATGTCGTCCAAAATATGATAAAAAAAATGTAATACTATAGCATGTCGTCTAAAATATGACTACATGGCCAAAGTGGTTTCAAGTCACTTTGTTTCTGCAATTTCTCAGAAAACAGCATTTCAAGTCTCACTTCTCAGCCTAATGTAAATCTGCATTACAGTGCCATGACTTGAACTAAGTGTTTCCGACCACATTTCTTCGTCAGTACTATGGCAAATGGGATACACTACATGGCCAAAGTGGTTTCGAGTCACGTTGTGTTGACAATTTCACAGAAAACACAATGTTTCAAAAACAGCTTTATCTCAGCGAGAGAAGCTCAAATACAGCATAAAACTGCATTACAGTGCCACGGCATAGATAAAGTGTTTACATACAAGCTTCCTTCTTGGAACTATGGCAAATGGGATACACTACATGGCCAAAGTCGTTTCAAGTCACTTTGTGTGGACAATTTCACAGAAAACACAATATTTCAAAAACAGCCTAATCTCAGCGAGAGAAGCTCAAATACAGCATAAAACTGCATTACAGTGCCACGGCATAGATAAAGTGTTTACATACAAGCTTCCTTCTTGGAACTATGGCAAATGGGATACACTACATGGCCAAAGTGGTTTCAAGACACTTTGTGTGGACAATTTCACAGAAAACACAATGTTTCAAAAACAGCCTTATCTCAGCGAGAGAAGCTCAAATACAGCATAAAACTGCATTACAGTGCCACGGCATAAACTAAGTGTTTACATACAAGCTTCCTTGTTAGAACTATGGCAAATGGGATACACTACATGGCCAAAGTGGTTTCAAGTCACTTTGTGTCTGCAATTTCTCAGAAAACACAATGTTTCAAAAACAGCCTTATCTCAGCGAGAGAAGCTCAAATACAGCATAAAACTGCATTACAGTGCCACGGCATAAACTAAGTGTTTACATACAAGTTTCCTTCTTAGAAATATGGCAAACGGGATACACTACAAGGCAAAAAAGAGGTTTCAAGTCACTTTGTGTCTGCAATTTCTCAGAAAACAGCATTTCAAGTCTCACTTCTCAGCCTAATGTAAAACTGCATCACAGCGCCACGGCTTGAACTAAGGGTTTACGACCAAATTTCTTCATCTGTACCAAAAAAGTCATACTATAGCATGTCATCTAAAATAAGATAAAAAAAGTCACACTGTAGCATGTCGTCTAATTTATGACCAAAAAAGTCACACTGTAACATGTAGCATGTAGCATGTAGCAAGTCACACTGTAGCATGTCGTCCAAAATATGATAAAAAAGTCATACTATAGCATGTCGTCTAAAATATGATACAAAAGTCACACTATAGCATGTCGTCTAAATTATGATCAAAAAATTCACGCTATAGCATGTCTAAAATATGAACAAAAAAAATCATACATGCATGTCGTCTAAATTATGATAAAAAAAAGTCATACGAGAGCATGTCGTCCAAAATATGATAAAAAAAAGTCACAGTATAGCATGTCGTCTAAAATATTACTACATGGCCAAAGTGTTTTGAAGTCACTTTGTTTCTGCAATTTCTCAGAAAACAGCATTTCAAGTCTCACTTCTCAGCCTAATGTAAAACTGCATTACAGTGCCACGGTATAAACTAAGTGTTTACAAACAAGTTTCCTTCTTAGAACTATGGCAAATGGGATACACTACATGGCCATAGTGGTTTCAAGTCACTTTGTGTCTGCAATTTCTCAGAAAACAGCATTTCAAGTCTCACTTCTCAGCCTAATGTAAAACTGCATTACAGTGCCATGACTTGAACTAAGGGTTTACGACCAAATTTCTTCATCAGTACTATGGCAAATGGGATACACTACATGGCCAAAGTGGTTTCGAGTCACGTTGTGTTGACAATTTCACAGAAAACACAATGTTTCAAAAACAGCTTTATCTCAGCGAGAGAAGCTCAAATACAGCTTAAAACTGCATTACAGTGCCACGGCATAGATAAAGTGTTTACATACAAGCTTCCTTCTTGGAACTTTGGCAAATGGGATACACTACATGGCCAAAGTGGTTTCAAGTCACTTTGTGTTGACAATTTCACAGAAAACACAACGTTTCTAAAACAGCCTTATCTCAGTGAGAGAAGCTCAAATACAGCATAAAACTGCATTACAGTGCCACGCCATAAACTAAGTGTTTACATACAAGCTTCCTTCTTAGCACTATGGCAAATGGGTTACACTACATGGCCAAAGTGGTTTCAAGTCACTTTGTGTTCACAAATTCTCAGAAAACAGTATTTCATGTCTCACTTTCTCAGCCTAATGTAAAAATGCATTACAGTGCCATGACTTGAACTAAGTGTTTCCGACCAAATTTCTTCATTTGTGACAAAAAAGTCACACTATAGCATGTCGTCTAAAATATGACCAAAAAAGTCATACTATAGCATGTCGTCCAAAATATGATAAAAAAGTCATACTATAGCATGTCGTCTAAATTATGATAAAAAAAAGTCATACGAGAGCATGTCGTCCAAAATATGATAAAAAAAGTCACACTATAGCATGTCGTCTAAAATATGACTACATGGCCAAAGTGGTTTCAAGTCACTTTGTTTCTGCAATTTCTCAGAAAACAGCATTTCAAGTCTCACTTCTCAGCCTAATGTAAATCTGCATCACAGCGCCACGGCTTAAACTAAGTGTTTACGAACAAATTTCTTCATCTGAACCAAAAAAGTCATGTCGTCCAAAATATGATTAAAAAAAGTCATACTAAAGCACGTCGTCTAAAATATGATAAAAAAAAGTCATGTCGTCTAAAATATGACCAAAAAAGTCATACTATAGCACGTCGTCTAAAATATGATAAAAAAAAAGTCACACTACAGCATGTCGTCTAAAATATGACCAAAAAAGTCTTACTACAGCATGTCGTCTAAAATATGACCAAAAAAGTCATACTATAGCACGTAGTCTAAAATATGATAAAAAAAAAAAAGTCACACTACAGCATGTCGTCTAAAATATGACCAAAAAAGTCTTACTACAGCATGTCGTCTAAAATATGACCAAAAAAGTCATACTATAGCATGTCGTCCAAAATATGATAAAAAAAGTCATGCTATAGCATGTCGTCTAAAATATGATAAAAAAAAGTCATACTATAGCATGTCGTCTAAAATATGACTACAAGGCCAAAGTGGTTTCAAGTCACTTTGTGTCTGCAATTTCTCAGAAAACAGCATTTCAAGTCTCACTTCTCAGCCTAATTTAAAACTGCATTACAGTGCCACGGCATAAACTAAGTGTTTACAAACAAGTTTCCTTCTTAGAAATATGGCAAATGGGATACACTACAAGGCCAAAGTGGTTTCAAGTCACTTTGTTTCTGCAATTTCTCAGAAAACAGCATTTCAAGTGTCACTTCTCAGCCTAATGTAAATCTGCATCACAGCGCCACGGCTTAAACTAAGTGTTTACGAACAAATTTCTTCATCTGAACCAAAAAAGTCATGTCGTCCAAAATATGATTAAAAAAAGTCATACTAAAGCACGTCGTCTAAAATATGATAAAAAAAAGTCATGTCGTCTAAAATATGACCAAAAAAGTCTTACTACAGCATGTCGTCTAAAATATGACCAAAAAAGTCATACTATAGCACGTCGTCTAAAATATGATTAAAAAAAAAGTCACACTACAGCATGTCGTCTAAAATATGATAAAAAAAAGTCACACTACAGCATGTCGTCTAAAATATGACCAAAAAAGTCATACTATAGCATGTCGTCCAAAATATGATAAAAAAAAAGTCATGCTATAGCATGTCGTCTAAAATATGATAAAAAAAAGTCATACTATAGCATGTCGTCTAAAATATGACTACAAGGCCAAAGTGGTTTCAAGTCACTTTGTGTCTGCAATTTCTCAGAAAACAGCATTTCAAGTCTCACTTCTCAGCCTAATGTAAAACTGCATTACAGTGCCACGGTATAAACTAAGTGTTTACAAACAAGTTTCCTTCTTAGAACTATGGCAAATGGGATACACTACATGGCCAAAGTGGTTTCAAGTCACTTTGTGTCTTCAATTTCTCAGAAAACAGCATTTCAAGTCTCACTTCTCAGCCTAATGTAAAACTGCATTACAGTGCCGTGACTTGAACTAAGTGTTTACGACCAAATTTTTTCATCTGTAACAAAAAAGTCATACTATAGCATGTCGTCTAAAATATGGTAAAAAAGTCATACTATAGCATGTCGTCTAAAATATGACAAACAAGTCATACTAAAGCATGTCGTCTAAAATATGACCAAAAATGTAACACTATAGCATGTCGTCAAAATTATGACCAAAAAAGTCACACTATAGCATGTAGTCTAAAATATGATAAAAAAGTCATACTATAGCATGTCGTCCAAAATATGATAAAAAAGTCACACTATAGTATGTCGTCTAAAATATGATAAAAAAAAAAGTCATACTATAGCATGTCGTCCAAAATATGATAAAAAAGTCATACTGTAGCATGTCGTCTAAAATATGATAAAAAAAGTCATACGAGAGCATGTCTTCCAAAATATGATAAAAAAAAATGTCATACTATAGCATGTCGTCTAAAATATGACCAAAAAAAATCATACTATAGCATGTCGTCTAAAATATGATAAAAAAAAAAGTCAAACTACAGCATGTCGTCTAAAATATGACCAAAAATCTTACTACAGCATGTCGTCTAAAATATGACCAAAAAAGTCATACTATAGCATGTCGTCCAAAATATGATAAAAAAAAAAGTCATGCTATAGCATGTCGTCTAAAATATGATAAAAAAAAAGTCATACTATAGCATGTCGTCTAAAATATGACTACAAGGCCAAAGTGGTTTCAAGTCACTTTGTGTCTGCAATTTCTCAGAAAACAGCATTTCAAGTCTCACTTCTCAGCCTAATGTAAAACTGCATTACAGTGCCACGGCATAAACTAAGTCTTTACAAACAAGTTTCCTTCTTAGAAATATGGCAAATGGGATACACTACAAGGCAAAAAAGAGGTTTCAAGTCACTTTGTGTCTGCAATTTCTCAGAAAACAGCATTTCAAGTCTCACTTCTCAGCCTAATGTAAAACTGCATCACAGCGCCACGGCTTGAACTAAGGGTTTACGACCAAATTACTTCATCTGTACCAAAAAAGTCATACTATAGCATGTCATCTAAAATAAGATAAAAAAAGTCACACTGTAGCATGTCGTCTAATTTATGACCAAAAAAGTCACACTGTAACATGTAGCATGTAGCATGTAGCATGTACCAAGTCACACTGTAGCATGTCGTCCAAAATATGATAAAAAAGTCATACTATAGCATGTCGTCTAAAATATGATACAAAAGTCACACTATAGCATGTCGTCTAAATTATGATCAAAAAATTCACGCTATAGCATGTCTAAAATATGAACAAAAAAAATCATACTACAGCATGTCGTCTAAATTATGATAAAAAAAAGTCATAAGAGAGCATGTCGTCCAAAATATGATAAAAAAAAGTCACAGTATAGCATGTCGTCTAAAATATTACTACATGGCCAAAGTGTTTTGAAGTCACTTTGTTTCTGCAATTTCTCAGAAAACAGCATTTCAAGTCTCACTTCTCAGCCTAATGTAAAACTGCATTACAGTGCCACGGTATAAACTAAGTGTTTACAAACAAGTTTCCTTCTTAGAACTATGGCAAATGGGATACACTACATGGCCATAGTGGTTTCAAGTCACTTTGTGTCTTCAATTTCTCAGAAAACAGCATTTCAAGTCTCACTTCTCAGCCTAATGTAAAACTGCATTACAGTGCCGTGACTTGAACTAAGTGTTTACGACCAAATTTTTTCATCTGTAACAAAAAAGTCATACTATAGCATGTCGTCTAAAATATGACAAACAAGTCATACTAAAGCATGTCGTCTAAAATATGACCAAAAATGTAACACTATAGCATGTCGTCAAAATTATGACCAAAAAAGTCACACTATAGCATGTCGTCTAAAATATGATAAAAAAAAGTAATACTAGAGCATGTCGTCCAAAATATGATAAAAAAAATGTAATACTATAGCATGTCGTCTAAAATATGACTACATGGCCAAAGTGGTTTCAAGTCACTTTGTTTCTGCAATTTCTCAGAAAACAGCATTTCAAGTCTCACTTCTCAGCCTAATGTAAATCTGCATTACAGTGCCATGACTTGAACTAAGTGTTTCCGACCACATTTCTTCGTCAGTACTATGGCAAATGGGATACACTACATGGCCAAAGTGGTTTCGAGTCACGTTGTGTTGACAATTTCACAGAAAACACAATGTTTCAAAAACAGCTTTATCTCAGCGAGAGAAGCTCAAATACAGCATAAAACTGCATTACAGTGCCACGGCATAGATAAAGTGTTTACATACAAGCTTCCTTCTTGGAACTATGGCAAATGGGATACACTACATGGCCAAAGTCGTTTCAAGTCACTTTGTGTGGACAATTTCACAGAAAACACAATATTTCAAAAACAGCCTAATCTCAGCGAGAGAAGCTCAAATACAGCATAAAACTGCATTACAGTGCCACGGCATAGATAAAGTGTTTACATACAAGCTTCCTTCTTGGAACTATGGCAAACGGGATACACTACAAGGCAAAAAAGAGGTTTCAAGTCACTTTGTGTCTGCAATTTCTCAGAAAACAGCATTTCAAGTCTCACTTCTCAGCCTAATGTAAAACTGCATCACAGCGCCACGGCTTGAACTAAGGGTTTACGACCAAATTTCTTCATCTGTACCAAAAAAGTCATACTATAGCATGTCATCTAAAATAAGATAAAAAAAGTCACACTGTAGCATGTCGTCTAATTTATGACCAAAAAAGTCACACTGTAACATGTAGCATGTAGCATGTAGCAAGTCACACTGTAGCATGTCGTCCAAAATATGATAAAAAAGTCATACTATAGCATGTCGTCTAAAATATGATACAAAAGTCACACTATAGCATGTCGTCTAAATTATGATCAAAAAATTCACGCTATAGCATGTCTAAAATATGAACAAAAAAAATCATACATGCATGTCGTCTAAATTATGATAAAAAAAAGTCATACGAGAGCATGTCGTCCAAAATATGATAAAAAAAAAGTCACAGTATAGCATGTCGTCTAAAATATTACTACATGGCCAAAGTGTTTTGAAGTCACTTTGTTTCTGCAATTTCTCAGAAAACAGCATTTCAAGTCTCACTTCTCAGCCTAATGTAAAACTGCATTACAGTGCCACGGTATAAACTAAGTGTTTACAAACAAGTTTCCTTCTTAGAACTATGGCAAATGGGATACACTACATGGCCATAGTGGTTTCAAGTCACTTTGTGTCTTCAATTTCTCAGAAAACAGCATTTCAAGTCTCACTTCTCAGCCTAATGTAAAACTGCATTACAGTGCCGTGACTTGAACTAAGTGTTTACGACCAAATTTTTTCATCTGTAACAAAAAAGTCATACTATAGCATGTCGTCTAAAATATGACAAACAAGTCATACTAAAGCATGTCGTCTAAAATATGACCAAAAATGTAACACTATAGCATGTCGTCAAAATTATGACCAAAAAAGTCACACTATAGCATGTCGTCTAAAATATGATAAAAAAAAAGTCATACTATAGTATGTCGTCTAAAATATGATAAAAAAAAAAAGTCATACTATAGCACGTCGTCCAAAATATGTTAAAAAAGTCATACTATAGCATGTCGTCTAAAATATGATAAAAAAAAGTAATACTAGAGCATGTCGTCCAAAATATGATAAAAAAAATGTAATACTATAGCATGTCGTCTAAAATATGACCAAAAAAAAAAAATCATACTATAGCATGTCGTCTAAAATATGATAAAAAAAAGTCATACTATAGCATGTCGTCTAAAATATGACTACATGGCCAAAGTGGTTTCAAGTCACTTTGTTTCTGCAATTTCTCAGAAAACAGCATTTCAAGTCTCACTTCTCAGCCTAATGTAAATCTGCATTACAGTGCCATGACTTGAACTAAGTGTTTCCGACCACATTTCTTCGTCAGTACTATGGCAAATGGGATACACTACATGGCCAAAGTGGTTTCAAGTCACTTTGTGTGGACAATTTCACAGGAAACACAATGTTTCAAAAACAGCCTTATCTCAGCGAGAGAAGCTCAAATACAGCATAAAACTGCATTACAGTGCCACGGCATAAACTAAGTGTTTACATACAAGCTTCCTTGTTAGAACTATGGCAAATGGGATACACTACATGGCCAAAGTGGTTTCAAGTCACTTTGTGTCTGCAATTTCTCAGAAAACACAATGTTTCAAAAACAGCCTTATCTCAGCGAGAGAAGCTCAAATACAGCGTAAAACTGCATTACAGTGCCACGGCATAAACTAAGTGTTTACATACAAGCTTCCTTGTTAGAACTATGGCAAATGGGATACACTACATGGCCAAAGTGGTTTCAAGTCACTTTGTGTTGACAATTTCACAGAAAACACAACGTTTCTAAAACAGCCTTATCTCAGTGAGAGAAGCTCAAATACAGCATAAAACTGCATTACAGTTCCATGACTTAAACTAAGTGTTTCCGAACAAATTTCTTCATCAGTTCTATGGCAAATGGGATACACTACATGGCCAAAGTGGTTTCAAGTCACTTTGTGTTGACAATTTCACAGAAAACACAATGTTTCAAAAACAGCCTTATCTCAGCGAGAGAAGCTCAAATACAGCATAAAACTCCATTACAGTGCCACGCCATAAACTAAGTGTTTACATACAAGCTTCCTTCTTAGCACTATGGCAAATGGGATACACTACATGGCCAAAGTGGTTTCAAGTCACTTTGTGTCTGCAATTTCTCAGAAAACAGCATTTCAAGTCTCACTTCTCAGCCTAATGTAAAACTGCATTACAGTGCCATGACTTGAACTAAGTGTTTACGACCAAATTTTTTCATCTGTAACAAAAAAGTCATACTATAGCATGTCGTCTAAAATATGACAAACAAGTCATACTAAAGCATGTCGTCTAAAATATGACCAGAAATGTAACACTATAGCATGTCGTCAAAATTATGACCAAAAAAGTCACACTATAGCATGTCGTCCAAAATATGTTAAAAAAGTCATACTATAGCATGTCGTCTAAAATATAATAAAAAAAAGTCATACGAGAGCATGTCGTCCAAAATATGATAAAAAAAAATGTAATACTATAGCATGTCGTCTAAAATATGACCAAAAAAAAAATCATACTATAGCATGTCGTCTAAAATATGATAAAAAAAAGTCATACGAGAGCATGTCGTCCAAAATATGAAAAAAAAAAGTCACACTATAGCATGTCGTCTAAAATATGACTACATGGCCAAAGTGGTTTCAAGTCACTTTGTGTCTGCAATTTCTCAGAAAACAGCATTTCAAGTCTCACTTCTCAGCCTAATGTAAAACTGCATTACAGTGCCATGACTTGAACTAAGGGTTTACGACCAAATTTCTTCATCAGTAGTATGGCAAAAGGGATACACTACATGGCCAAAGTGGTTTCAAGTCACTTTGTGTGGACAATTTCACAGAAAACACAATGTTTCAAAAACAGCCTTATCTCAGCGAGAGAAGCTCAAATACAGCATAAAACTGCATTACAGTGCCACGGCATAAACTAAGTGTTTACATACAAGCTTCCTTGTTAGAACTATGGCCAAAGTGGTTTCAAGTCACTTTGTGTCTGCAATTTCTCAGAAAACAGCATTTCAAGTCTCACTTCTCAGCCTAATGTAAAACTGCATTACAGTGCCATGACTTCAACTAAGGGTTTACGACCAAATTTCTTCATCAGTAGTATGGCAAATGGGATACACTACATGGCCAAAGTGGTTTCAAGTCACTTTGTGTTGACAATTTCACAGAAAACACAATGTTTCAAAAACAGCCTTATCTCAGTGAGAGAAGCTCAAATACAGCATAAAACTGCATTACAGTTCCATGACTTATTCTAAATGTTTACAAACAAATTTCTTCATCAGTACTATGGCAAATGGGATACACTACATGGCCAAAGTGGTTTCAAGTCACTTTGTTTGGAAAATTTCACAGGAAACACAATGTTTCAAAAACAGCCTTATCTCAGCGAGAGAAGCTCAAATACAGCATAAAACTGCATTACAGTGCCACGGCATAAACTAAGTGTTTACGTACAAGCTTCCTTGTTAGAACTATGGCCAAAGTGGTTTCAAGTCACTTTGTGTCTGCAATTTCTCAGAAAACAGCATTTCAAGTCTCACTTCTCAGCCTAATATAAAACTGCATTACAGTGCCATGACTTCAACTAAGGGTTTACGACCAAATTTCTTCATCAGTAGTATGGCAAATGGGATACACTACATGGCCAAAGTGGTTTCAAGTCACTTTGTGTTGACAATTTCACAGAAAACACAACGTTTCAAAAACAGCCTTATCTCAGTGAGAGAAGCTCAAATACAGCATAAAACTGCATTACAGTTCCATGACTTAAACCAAGTGTTTACGAACAAATTTTTTCATCAGTACTATGGCAAATGGGATACACTACATGGCCAAAGTGGTTTCAAGTCACTTTGTGTCTGCAATTTCTCAGAAAACAGCATTTCAAGTCTCACTTCTCAGCGTAATGTAAAAATGCATTACAGTGCCATGACTTGAACTAAGTGTTTCCGACCAAATTTCTTCATTTGTAACAAAAAAGTCACACTATAGCATGTTGTCTAAAATATGACCAAAAAAGTCACACTGTAGCATGTCGTCTAATTTATAACCAAAAAAGTCACACTATAGCATGTCGTCTAAAATATGATAAAAAACTCACACAATAGTATGTCGTCTAAATTATGATAAAAAAAATTCATACGAGAGCATGTCGTCCAAAATATGATAAAAAAAAGTCACACTATAGCATGTCGTCTAAAATATGACTACATGGCCAAAGTGGTTTCAATTCACTTTGTTTCTGCAATTTCTCAGAAAACAGCATTTCAAGTCTCACTTCTCAGCCTAATGTAAATCTGCATCACAGCGCCACGGCTTAAACTAAGTGTTTACGAACAAATTTCTTCATCTGAATCAAAAAAGTCATGTCGTCCAAAATATGACCAAAAAAGTCATACTATAGCACGTCGTCTAAAATATGATAAAAAAAAAATCACACTACAGCATGTCGTCTAAAATATGACCAAAAAAGTCATACTATAGCACGTCGTCTAAAATATGATAAAAAAAAAGTCACACTACAGCATGTCGTCTAAAATATGACCAAAAAAGTCTTACTACAGCATGTCGTCTAAAATATGACCAAAAAAGTCATACTATAGCATGTCGTCCAAAATATGATAAAAAAAGTCATGCTATAGCATGTCGTCTAAAATATGATAAAAAAAAGTCATACTATAGCATGTCGTCTAAAATATGACTACAAGGCCAAAGTGGTTTCAAGTCACTTTGTGTCTGCAATTTCTATGAAAATAGCATTTCAAGTCTCACTTCTCAGCCTAATGCAAAACTGCATCACAGCGCCACGGATTAACTAAGTGTTTACGAACAAATTTCTTCATCTGTACCAAAAAAGTCATACTATAGCATGTCGTTAAAAATATGATTAAAAAAAGTCATACTATAGCACGTCGTCTAAAATATGATAAAAAAAAGTCATACGATAGCATGTCGTCCAAAATATGATAAAAAAGTCACACAAGAGCATGTCATCTAAAATATGACTACATGGCTGAAGTGGTTTCCAATCACTTTGTGTCTGCAATTTCTCAGAAAACAGCATTTCAAGTCTCACTTCTCAGCCTAATGAACAGTTTTACATTACAGTGCCATGAATTGAACTAAGTGTTTACGAACAAATTTCTTCATCTGTACCAAAAAAGTCATGCTATAGCATGTCATCTAAAATAAGATAAAAAAAACTCACACTGTAGCATGTCGTCTAATTTATGACCAAAAAAGTCACACTGTAACATGTAGCATGTAGCATGTAGCATGTAGCAAGTCACACTGTAGCATGTCGTCCAAAATATGATAAAAAAGTCATACTATAGCATGTCGTCTAAAATATGATACAAAAGTCACACTATAGCATGTCGTCTAAATTATGATCAAAAAATTCACGCTATAGCATGTCGTCTAAAATATGAACAAAAAAATCATACTACAGCATGTCGTCTAAATTATGATAAAAAAAAGTCACACTACAGCATGTCGTCTAAAATATGACCAAAAAAGTCTTACTACAGCATGTCGTCTAAAATATGACCAAAAAAGTCATACTATAGCGTGTCGTCTAAAATATGACTACAAGGCCAAAGTGGTTTCAAGTCACTTTGTGTCTGCAATTTCTCAGAAAACAGCATTTCAAGTCTCACTTCTCAACCTAATGTAAAACTGCATTACAGTGCCACGGTATAAACTAAGTGTTTACAAACAAGTTTCCTTCTTAGAACTATGGCAAATGGGATACACTACATGGCCAAAGTGGTTTCAAGTCACTTTGTGTCTTCAATTTCTAAGAAAATAGCATTTCAAGTCTCACTTCTCAGCCTAATGTAAAACTGCATTACAGTGCCGTGACTTGAACTAAGTGTTTACGACCAAATTTTTTCATCTGTAACAAAAAAGTCATACTGTAGCATGTCGTCTAAAATATGATAAAAAAGTCATACTATAGCATGTCGTCTAAAATATGACAAACAAGTCATACTAAAGCATGTCGTCTAAAATACGACCAAAAATGTAACACTATAGCATGTCGTCAAAATTATGACCAAAAAAGTCACACTATAGCATGTCGTCTAAAATATGATAAAAAAGTCATACTATAGCATGTCGTCCAAAATATGATAAAAAAGTCACACTACAGCATGTCGTCTAAAATATGACCAAAAAAGTCTTACTACAGCATGTCGTCTAAAATATGACCAAAAAAGTCATACTATAGCATGTCGTCCAAAATATGATAAAAAAAGTCATGCTATAGCATGTCGTCTAAAATATGACTACAAGGCCAAAGTGGTTTCAAGTCACTTTTTATCTGCAATTTCTCAGAAAACAGCATTTCAAGTCTCACTTCTCAGCCTAATGTAAAACTGCATTACAGTGCTACGGCATAAACTAAGTGTTTACAAACAAGTTTCCTTCTTAGAAATATGGCAAATGGGATACACTACAAGGCCAAAGTGGTTTCAAGTCACTTTGTGTCTGCAATTTCTCAGAAAACAGCATTTCAAGTCTCACTTCTCAGCCTAATGTAAAACTGCATTACAGTGCCGTGACTTGAACTAAGTGTTTACGACCAAATTTTTTCATCTGTAACAAAAAAGTCATACTATAGCATGTCGTCTAAAATATGATAAAAAAGTCATACTATAGCATGTCGTCTAAAATATGATAAAAAAGTCATACTATAGCATGTCGTCCAAAATATGATAAAAAAGTCATACTATAGCATGTCGTCTAAAATATGATAAAAAAGTCATACTATAGCATGTCGTCCAAAATATGATAAAAAAGTCACAATATAGTATGTCGTCTAAAATATGATAAAAAAAAAGTCACACTACAGCATGTCGTCTAAAATATGACCAAAAAAGTCTTACTACAGCATGTCGTCTAAAATATGACCAAAAAAGTCATACTATAGCATGTCGTCCAAAATATGATAAAAAAAAAAGTCATGCTATAGCATGTCGTCTAAAATATGACTACAAGGCCAAAGTGGTTTCAAGTCACTTTGTGTCTGCAATTTCTCAGAAAACAGCATTTCAAGTCTCACTTCTCAACCTAATGTAAAACTGCATTACAGTGCCACGGTATAAACTAAGTGTTTACAAACAAGTTTCCTTCTTAGAACTATGGCAAATGGGATACACTACATGGCCAAAGTGGTTTCAAGTCACTTTGTGTCTTCAATTTCTCAGAAAACAGCATTTCAAGTCTCACTTCTCAGCCTAATGTAAAACTGCATTACAGTGCCGTGACTTGAACTAAGTGTTTACGACCACATTTTTTCATCTGTAACAAAAAAGTCATACTATAGCATGTCGTCTAAAATATGATAAAAAAGTCATACTATAGCATGTCGTCTAAAATATGACAAACAAGTCATACTATAGCACGTCGTCTAAAATATGATAAAAAAAAAATCACACTACAGCATGTCGTCTAAAATATGACCAAAAAAGTCATACTATAGCACGTCGTCTAAAATATGATAAAAAAAAAGTCACACTACAGCATGTCGTCTAAAATATGACCAAAAAAGTCTTACTACAGCATGTCGTCTAAAATATGACCAAAAAAGTCATACTATAGCATGTCGTCCAAAATATGATAAAAAAAGTCATGGTATAGCATGTCGTCTAAAATATGATAAAAAAAAGTCATACTATAGCATGTCGTCTAAAATATGACTACAAGGCCAAAGTGGTTTCAAGTCACTTTGTGTCTGCAATTTCTATGAAAATAGCATTTCAAGTCTCACTTCTCAGCCTAATGCAAAACTGCATCACAGCGCCACGGATTAACTAAGTGTTTACGAACAAATTTCTTCATCTGTACCAAAAAAGTCATACTATAGCATGTCGTTAAAAATATGATTAAAAAAAGTCATACTATAGCACGTCGTCTAAAATATGATAAAAAAAAGTCATACGATAGCATGTCGTCCAAAATATGATAAAAAAGTCACACAAGAGCATGTCATCTAAAATATGACTACATGGCTGAAGTGGTTTCCAATCACTTTGTGTCTGCAATTTCTCAGAAAACAGCATTTCAAGTCTCACTTCTCAGCCTAATGAACAGTTTTACATTACAGTGCCATGAATTGAACTAAGTGTTTACGAACAAATTTCTTCATCTGTACCAAAAAAGTCATGCTATAGCATGTCATCTAAAATAAGATAAAAAAAACTCACACTGTAGCATGTCGTCTAATTTATGACCAAAAAAGTCACACTGTAACATGTAGCATGTAGCATGTAGCATGTAGCAAGTCACACTGTAGCATGTCGTCCAAAATATGATAAAAAAGTCATACTATAGCATGTCGTCTAAAATATGATACAAAAGTCACACTATAGCATGTCGTCTAAATTATGATCAAAAAATTCACGCTATAGCATGTCGTCTAAAATATGAACAAAAAAATCATACTACAGCATGTCGTCTAAATTATGATAAAAAAAAGTCACACTACAGCATGTCGTCTAAAATATGACCAAAAAAGTCTTACTACAGCATGTCGTCTAAAATATGACCAAAAAAGTCATACTATAGCGTGTCGTCTAAAATATGACTACAAGGCCAAAGTGGTTTCAAGTCACTTTGTGTCTGCAATTTCTCAGAAAACAGCATTTCAAGTCTCACTTCTCAACCTAATGTAAAACTGCATTACAGTGCCACGGTATAAACTAAGTGTTTACAAACAAGTTTCCTTCTTAGAACTATGGCAAATGGGATACACTACATGGCCAAAGTGGTTTCAAGTCACTTTGTGTCTTCAATTTCTAAGAAAATAGCATTTCAAGTCTCACTTCTCAGCCTAATGTAAAACTGCATTACAGTGCCGTGACTTGAACTAAGTGTTTACGACCAAATTTTTTCATCTGTAACAAAAAAGTCATACTGTAGCATGTCGTCTAAAATATGATAAAAAAGTCATACTATAGCATGTCGTCTAAAATATGACAAACAAGTCATACTAAAGCATGTCGTCTAAAATACGACCAAAAATGTAACACTATAGCATGTCGTCAAAATTATGACCAAAAAAGTCACACTATAGCATGTCGTCTAAAATATGATAAAAAAGTCATACTATAGCATGTCGTCCAAAATATGATAAAAAAGTCACACTACAGCATGTCGTCTAAAATATGACCAAAAAAGTCTTACTACAGCATGTCGTCTAAAATATGACCAAAAAAGTCATACTATAGCATGTCGTCCAAAATATGATAAAAAAAGTCATGCTATAGCATGTCGTCTAAAATATGACTACAAGGCCAAAGTGGTTTCAAGTCACTTTTTATCTGCAATTTCTCAGAAAACAGCATTTCAAGTCTCACTTCTCAGCCTAATGTAAAACTGCATTACAGTGCTACGGCATAAACTAAGTGTTTACAAACAAGTTTCCTTCTTAGAAATATGGCAAATGGGATACACTACAAGGCCAAAGTGGTTTCAAGTCACTTTGTGTCTGCAATTTCTCAGAAAACAGCATTTCAAGTCTCACTTCTCAGCCAAATGTAAAACTGCATTACAGTGCCGTGACTTGAACTAAGTGTTTACGACCAAATTTTTTCATCTGTAACAAAAAAGTCATACTATAGCATGTCGTCTAAAATATGATAAAAAAGTCATACTATAGCATGTCGTCTAAAATATGATAAAAAAGTCATACTATAGCATGTCGTCCAAAATATGATAAAAAAGTCATACTATAGCAT
Organism: Embiotoca jacksoni; assembly: GCF_022577435.1. NCBI lineage: Eukaryota > Metazoa > Chordata > Actinopteri > Embiotocidae > Embiotoca > Embiotoca jacksoni. The sequence continues at coordinate 2,966,665 of NW_027185397.1, forward strand.
GTCGTCTAAAATATGATAAAAAAGTCATACTATAGCATGTCGTCCAAAATATGATAAAAAAGTCACAATATAGTATGTCGTCTAAAATATGATAAAAAAAAAGTCACACTACAGCATGTCGTCTAAAATATGACCAAAAAAGTCTTACTACAGCATGTCGTCTAAAATATGACCAAAAAAGTCATACTATAGCATGTCGTCCAAAATATGATAAAAAAAAAAGTCATGCTATAGCATGTCGTCTAAAATATGACTTCAAGGCCAAAGTGGTTTCAAGTCACTTTGTGTCTGCAATTTCTCAGAAAACAGCATTTCAAGTCTCACTTCTCAACCTAATGTAAAACTGCATTACAGTGCCACGGTATAAACTAAGTGTTTACAAACAAGTTTCCTTCTTAGAACTATGGCAAATGGGATACACTACATGGCCAAAGTGGTTTCAAGTCACTTTGTGTCTTCAATTTCTCAGAAAACAGCATTTCAAGTCTCACTTCTCAGCCTAATGTAAAACTGCATTACAGTGCCGTGACTTGAACTAAGTGTTTACGACCACATTTTTTCATCTGTAACAAAAAAGTCATACTATAGCATGTCGTCTAAAATATGATAAAAAAGTCATACTATAGCATGTCGTCTAAAATATGACAAACAAGTCATACTATAGCACGTCGTCTAAAATATGATAAAAAAAAAAATCACACTACAGCATGTCGTCTAAAATATGACCAAAAAAGTCATACTATAGCACGTCGTCTAAAATATGATAAAAAAAAAGTCACACTACAGCATGTCGTCTAAAATATGACCAAAAAAGTCTTACTACAGCATGTCGTCTAAAATATGACCAAAAAAGTCATACTATAGCATGTCGTCCAAAATATGATAAAAAAAGTCATGGTATAGCATGTCGTCTAAAATATGATAAAAAAAAGTCATACTATAGCATGTCGTCTAAAATATGACTACAAGGCCAAAGTGGTTTCAAGTCACTTTGTGTCTGCAATTTCTATGAAAATAGCATTTCAAGTCTCACTTCTCAGCCTAATGCAAAACTGCATCACAGCGCCACGGATTAACTAAGTGTTTACGAACAAATTTCTTCATCTGTACCAAAAAAGTCATACTATAGCATGTCGTTAAAAATATGATTAAAAAAAGTCATACTATAGCACGTCGTCTAAAATATGATAAAAAAAAGTCATACGATAGCATGTCGTCCAAAATATGATAAAAAAGTCACACAAGAGCATGTCATCTAAAATATGACTACATGGCTGAAGTGGTTTCCAATCACTTTGTGTCTGCAATTTCTCAGAAAACAGCATTTCAAGTCTCACTTCTCAGCCTAATGAACAGTTTTACATTACAGTGCCATGAATTGAACTAAGTGTTTACGAACAAATTTCTTCATCTGTACCAAAAAAGTCATGCTATAGCATGTCATCTAAAATAAGATAAAAAAAACTCACACTGTAGCATGTCGTCTAATTTATGACCAAAAAAGTCACACTGTAACATGTAGCATGTAGCATGTAGCATGTAGCAAGTCACGCTGTAGTATGTCGTCCAAAATATGATAAAAAAGTCATACTATAGCATGTCGTCTAAAATATGATACAAAAGTCACACTATAGCATGTCGTCTAAATTATGATCAAAAAATTCACGCTATAGCATGTCGTCTAAAATATGAACAAAAAAATCATACTACAGCATGTCGTCTAAATTATGATAAAAAAAAGTCACACTACAGCATGTCGTCTAAAATATGACCAAAAAAGTCTTACTACAGCATGTCGTCTAAAATATGACCAAAAAAGTCATACTATAGCGTGTCGTCTAAAATATGACTACAAGGCCAAAGTGGTTTCAAGTCACTTTGTGTCTGCAATTTCTCTGAAAACAGCATTTCAAGTCTCACTTCTCAACCTAATGTAAAACTGCATTACAGTGCCACGGTATAAACTAAGTGTTTACAAACAAGTTTCCTTCTTAGAACTATGGCAAATGGGATACACTACATGGCCAAAGTGGTTTCAAGTCACTTTGTGTCTTCAATTTCTAAGAAAATAGCATTTCAAGTCTCACTTCTCAGCCTAATGTAAAACTGCATTACAGTGCCGTGACTTGAACTAAGTGTTTACGACCAAATTTTTTCATCTGTAACAAAAAAGTCATACTGTAGCATGTCGTCTAAAATATGATAAAAAAGTCATACTATAGCATGTCGTCTAAAATATGACAAACAAGTCATACTAAAGCATGTCGTCTAAAATACGACCAAAAATGTAACACTATAGCATGTCGTCAAAATTATGACCAAAAAAGTCACACTATAGCATGTCGTCTAAAATATGATAAAAAAGTCATACTATAGCATGTCGTCCAAAATATGATAAAAAAGTCATACTATAGCACGTCGTCTAAAATATGATAAAAAAAAAAGTCACACTACAGCATGTCGTCTAAAATATGACCAAAAAAGTCTTACTACAGCATGTCGTCTAAAATATGACCAAAAAAGTCATACTATAGCATGTCGTCCAAAATATGATAAAAAAAGTCATGCTATAGCATGTCGTCAAAAATATGATAAAAAAAAAGTCATACTATAGCATGTCGTCTAAAATATGACTACAAGGCCAAAGTGGTTTCAAGTCACTTTTTATCTGCAATTTCTCAGAAAACAGCATTTCAAGTCTCACTTCTCAGCCTAATGTAAAACTGCATTACAGTGCTACGGCATAAACTAAGTGTTTACAAACAAGTTTCCTTCTTAGAAATATGGCAAATGGGATACACTACAAGGCCAAAGTGGTTTCAAGTCACTTTGTGTCTGCAATTTCTCAGAAAACAGCATTTCAAGTCTCACTTCTCAGCCTAATGTAAAACTGCATTACAGTGCCGTGACTTGAACTAAGTGTTTACGACCAAATTTTTTCATCTGTAACAAAAAAGTCATACTATAGCATGTCGTCTAAAATATGATAAAAAAGTCATACTATAGCATGTCGTCTAAAATATGATAAAAAAGTCATACTATAGCATGTCGTCCAAAATATGATAAAAAAGTCATACTATAGCATGTCGTCTAAAATATGATAAAAAAGTCATACTATAGCATGTCGTCCAAAATATGATAAAAAAGTCACAATATAGTATGTCGTCTAAAATATGATAAAAAAAAAGTCACACTACAGCATGTCGTCTAAAATATGACCAAAAAAGTCTTACTACAGCATGTCGTCTAAAATATGACCAAAAAAGTCATACTATAGCATGTCGTCCAAAATATGATAAAAAAAAAAGTCATGCTATAGCATGTCGTCTAAAATATGACTACAAGGCCAAAGTGGTTTAAAGTCACTTTGTGTCTGCAATTTCTCAGAAAACAGCATTTCAAGTCTCACTTCTCAACCTAATGTAAAACTGCATTACAGTGCCACGGTATAAACTAAGTGTTTACAAACAAGTTTCCTTCTTAGAACTATGGCAAATGGGATACACTACATGGCCAAAGTGGTTTCAAGTCACTTTGTGTCTTCAATTTCTAAGAAAATAGCATTTCAAGTCTCACTTCTCAGCCTAATGTAAAACTGCATTACAGTGCCGTGACTTGAACTAAGTGTTTACGACCAAATTTTTTCATCTGTAACAAAAAAGTCATACTGTAGCATGTCGTCTAAAATATGATAAAAAAGTCATACTATAGCATGTCGTCTAAAATATGACAAATAAGTCATACTAAAGCATGTCGTCTAAAATACGACCAAAAATGTAACACTATAGCATGTCGTCAAAATTATGACCAAAAAAGTCACACTATAGCATGTCGTCTAAAATATGATAAAAAAGTCATACTATAGCATGTCGTCCAAAATATGATAAAAAAGTCATACTATAGCACGTCGTCTAAAATATGATAAAAAAAAAGTCACACTACAGCATGTCGTCTAAAATATGACCAAAAAAGTCTTACTACAGCATGTCGTCTAAAATATGACCAAAAAAGTCATACTATAGCATGTCGTCCAAAATATGATAAAAAAAGTCATGCTATAGCATGTCGTCAAAAATATGATAAAAAAAAAGTCATACTATAGCATGTCGTCTAAAATATGACTACAAGGCCAAAGTGGTTTCAAGTCACTTTTTATCTGCAATTTCTCAGAAAACAGCATTTCAAGTCTCACTTCTCAGCCTAATGTAAAACTGCATTACAGTGCTACGGCATAAACTAAGTGTTTACAAACAAGTTTCCTTCTTAGAAATATGGCAAATGGGATACACTACAAGGCCAAAGTGGTTTCAAGTCACTTTGTGTCTGCAATTTCTCAGAAAACAGCATTTCAAGTCTCACTTCTCAGCCTAATGTAAAACTGCATTACAGTGCCGTGACTTGAACTAAGTGTTTACGACCAAATTTTTTCATCTGTAACAAAAAAGTCATACTATAGCATGTCGTCTAAAATATGATAAAAAAGTCATACTATAGCATGTCGTCTAAAATATGATAAAAAAGTCATACTATAGCATGTCGTCCAAAATATGATAAAAAAGTCATACTATAGCATGTCGTCTAAAATATGATAAAAAAGTCATACTATAGCATGTCGTCCAAAATATGATAAAAAAGTCACAATATAGTATGTCGTCTAAAATATGATAAAAAAAAAGTCACACTACAGCATGTCGTCTAAAATATGACCAAAAAAGTCTTACTACAGCATGTCGTCTAAAATATGACCAAAAAAGTCATACTATAGCATGTCGTCCAAAATATGATAAAAAAAAAAGTCATGCTATAGCATGTCGTCTAAAATATGACTACAAGGCCAAAGTGGTTTAAAGTCACTTTGTGTCTGCAATTTCTCAGAAAACAGCATTTCAAGTCTCACTTCTCAACCTAATGTAAAACTGCATTACAGTGCCACGGTATAAACTAAGTGTTTACAAACAAGTTTCCTTCTTAGAACTATGGCAAATGGGATACACTACATGGCCAAAGTGGTTTCAAGTCACTTTGTGTCTTCAATTTCACAGAAAACAGCATTTCAAGTCTCACTTCTCAGCCTAATGTAAAACTGCATTACAGTGCCGTGACTTGAACTAAGTGTTTACGACCACATTTTTTCATCTGTAACAAAAAAGTCATACTATAGCATGTCGTCTAAAATATGATAAAAAAGTCATACTATAGCATGTCGTCTAAAATATGACAAACAAGTCATACTAAAGCATGTCGTCTAAAATATGACCAAAAATGTAACACATCTGCATTACAGTGCCATGACTTGAACGAAGTGTTTCCGACCACATTTCTTCATCTGTAACAAAAAAGTCATACGAGAGCATGTCGTCCAAAATATGATAAAAAAAAGTCACACTATAGCATGTCGTCTAAAATATGACTACAAGGCCAAAGTGGTTTCAAGTCACTTTGTGTCTGCAATTTCTCAGAAAACAGCATTTCAAGTCTCACTTCTCAGCCTAATGTAAAACTGCATCACAGCGCCACGGCTTAAACTAAGTGTTTTCGAACAAATTTCTTCATCTGTACCAAAAAAGTCATACTATAGCATGTCGTCCAAAATATGATTAAAAAAAGTCATACTATAGCACGTCGTCTAAAATATGATAAAAAAGTCACACTATAGTATGTCGTCTAAAATATGATAAAAAAATAAAAGTCATACTATAGCATGTCGTCCAAAATATGATAAAAAAAGTCATACGAGAGCATGTCGTCCAAAATATGATAAAAAAAAGTCACACTATAGCATGTCGTCTAAAATATGACCAAAAAAAATCATACTATAGCATGTCGTCTAAAATATGATAAAAAAAAGTCATACGAGAGCATGTCGTCCAAAATATGATAAAAAAAAAAGTCACACTATAGCATGTCGTCTAAAATATGACTACATGGCCAAAGTGGTTTCAAGTCACTTTGTTTCTGCAATTTCTCAGAAAACAGCATTTCAAGTCTCACTTCTCAGCCTAATGTAAATCTGCATTACAGTGCCATGACTTGAACTAAGTGTTTCCGACCACATTTCTTCATCTGTAACAAAAAAGTCATACTATAGCATGTCGTCTAAAATATGACCAAAAAAGTCACACTATAGCATGTCGTCTAAAATATGACTACAAGGCCAAAGTGGTTTCAAGTCACTTTGTGTCTGCAATTTCTCAGAAAACAGCATTTCACGTCTCACTTCTCAGCCTAATGTAAAACTGCATTACAGTGCCATGACTTGAACTAAGTGTTTACTAACAAATTTCTTCATCAGTACTATGGCAAATGGGATACACGACATGGCCAAAGTGGTTTCAAGTCACTTTGTGTTGACAATTTCACAGAAAACACAACGTTTCAAAAACAGCCTTATCTCAGTGAGAGAAGCTCAAATACAGCATAAAACTGCATTACAGTTCCATGACTTAAACTAAGTGTTTCCGAACAAATTTCTTCATCAGTACTATGGCAAATGGGATACAGTACATGGCCAAAGTGGTTTCAAGTCACTTTGTGTCTGCAATTTCTCAGAAAACAGCATTTCAAGTCTCACTTCTCAGCCAAATGTAAAACTGCATTACAGTGCCATGACTTGAACTAAGGTTTACGACAAAATTTCTTTATCAGTAGTATGGCAAATGGGATACACTACATGGCCAAAGTGGTTTCAAGTCACTTTGTGTCTGCAGTTTCTCAGAAAACAGCATTTCAAGTCTCACTTCTCAGCCTAATGTAAAACTGCATTACAGTGCCACGGCATAAACTAAGTGTTTACAAACAAGTTTCCTTCTTAGAACTATGGAAAATGGGATACACTACATGGCCAAAGTGGTTTCAAGTCACTTTGTGTCTTCAATTTCTCAGAAAACAGCATTTCAAGTCTCACTTCTCAGCCTAATGTAAAACTGCATTAAAGTGCCGTGACTTGAACTAAGTGTTTACGACCAAATTTTTTCATCTGTAACAAAAAAGTCATACTACAGCATGTCGTCTAAAATATGATAAAAAAGTCATACTATAGCATGTCGTCTAAAATATGACAAACAAGTCATACTAAAGCATGTCGTCTAAAATATGACCAAAAAAGTCACACTATAGCATGTCGTCAAAATTATGACCAAAAAAGTCACACTATAGCATGTCGTCGAAAATATGATAAAAAAGTCATACTATAGCATATCGTCCAAAATATGATAAAAAAGTCACACTATAGTGTGTCGTCTAAAATATGATAAAAAAAAAAAAGTCATACGATAGCATGTCGTCCAAAATATGATAAAAAAGTCATACGAGAGCATGTCATCCAAAATATGATAAAAAAAGTCACACTATAGCATGTCGTCTAAAATATGACCAAAAAAAATCATACTATAGCATGTCGTCTAAAATATGATAAAAAAAAGTCACACGAGAGCATGTCGTCCAAAATATGATAAAAAAAAAAGTCACACTATAGCATGTCGTCTAAAATATGACTACATGGCCAAAGTGGTTTCAAGTCACTTTGTTTCTGCAATTTCTCAGAAAACAGCATTTCAAGTCTCACTTCTCAGCCTAATGTAAATCTGCATTACAGTGCCATGACTTGAACTAAGTGTTTCCGACCACATTTCTTCATCTGTAACAAAAAAGTCATACTATAGCATGTCGTCTAAAATATGACCAAAAAAGTCACACTATAGCATGTCGTCTAAAATATGACTACAAGGCCAAAGTGGTTTCAAGTCACTTTGTGTCTGCAATTTCTCAGAAAACAGCATTTCACGTCTCACTTCTCAGCCTAATGTAAAACTGCATTACAGTGCCATGACTTGAACTAAGTGTTTACTAACAAATTTCTTCATCAGTACTATGGCAAATGGGATACACTACATTGCCAAAGTGGTTTCAAGTCACTTTGTGTCTGCAATTTCTCAGAAAACAGCATTTCAAGTCTCACTTCTCAGCCTAATGTAAAACTGCATTACAGTGCCACGGCATAAACTAAGTGTTTACAAACAAGTTTCCTTCTTAGAACTATGGAAAATGGGATACACTACATGGCCAAAGTGGTTTCAAGTCACTTTGTGTCTTCAATTTCTCAGAAAACAGCATTTCAAGTCTCACTTCTCAGCCTAATGTAAAACTGCATTACAGTGCCGTGACTTGAACTAACTGTTTAAGACCAAATTTTTTCATCTGTAACAAAAAAGTCATACTATAGCATGTCGTCTAAAATATGATAAAAAAGTCATACTATAGCATGTCGTCTAAAATATGACAAACAAGTCATACTATAGCATGTCGTCCAAAATATGATAAAAAAGTCACACTATAGTATGTCGTCTAACATATCATAAAAAAGTCATACTATAGCATGTCGTCTAAAATATGACCAAAAAAGTCACACTATAGCATGTCGTCCAAAATATGATAAAAAAAAAAGTCACACTATAGCATGTCGTCTAAAATATGACTACAAGGCCAAAGTGGTTTCAATTCAGTTTGTGTCTGCAATTTCTCAGAAAACAGCATTTCAAGTCTCACTTCTCAGCCTAATGTAAATCTGCATTACAGTGCCATGACTTGAACTAAGTGTTTCCGACCACATTTCTTCATCTGTAACAAAAAAGTCATACTATAGCATGTCGTCTAAAATATGACCAAAAAAGTCACACTATAGCATGTCGTCTAAAATATGACTACAAAGCCAAAGTGGTTTCAAGTCACTTTGTGTCTGCAATTTCTCAGAAAACAGCATTTCACGTCTCACTTCTCAGTCTAATGTAAAACTGCATTACAGTGCCATGACTTGAACTAAGTGTTTACTAACAAATTTCTTCATCAGTACTATGGCAAATGGGATACACGACATGGCCAAAGTGGTTTCAAGTCACTTTGTGTTGACAATTTCACAGAAAACACAACGTTTCAAAAACAGCCTTATCTCAGTGAGAGAAGCTCAAATACAGCATAAAACTGCATTACAGTTCCATGACTTAAACTAAGTGTTTCCGAACAAATTTCTTCATCAGTACTATGGCAAATGGGATACACTACATGGCCAAAGTGGTTTCAAGTCACTTTGTGTCTGCAATTTCTCAGAAAACAGCATTTCAAGTCTCACTTCTCAGCCAAATGTAAAACTGCATTACAGTGCCATGACTTGAACTAAGGTTTACGACAAAATTTCTTTATCAGTAGTATGGCAAATGGGATACACTACATGGCCAAAGTGGTTTCAAGTCACTTTGTGTCTGCAGTTTCTCAGAAAACAGCATTTCAAGTCTCACTTCTCAGCCTAATGTAAAACTGCATTACAGTGCCACGGCATAAACTAAGTGTTTACAAACAAGTTTCCTTCTTAGAACTATGGAAAATGGGATAAACTACATGGCCAAAGTGGTTTTAAGTCACTTTGTGTCTTCAATTTCTCAGAAAACAGCATTTCAAGTCTCACTTCTCAGCCTAATGTAAAACTGCATTACAGTGCCGTGACTTGAACTAAGTGTTTACGACCAAATTTTTTCATCTGTAACATAAAAATTCATACTATAGCATGTCGTCTAAAATATGATAAAAAAGTCATACTATAGCATGTCGTCTAAAATATGACAAACAAGTCATACGAAAGCATGTCGTCTAAAATATGACCAAAAAAGTAACACTATAGCATGTCGTCAAAATTATGACCAAAAAAGTCACACTATAGCATGTCGTCTAAAATATGACTACAAGGCCAAAGTGGTTTCAAGTCACTTTGTGTCTGCAATTTCTCAGAAAACAGCATTTCACGTCTCACTTCTCAGCCTAATGTAAAACTGCATTACAGTGCCATGACTTGAACTAAGTGTTTACTAACAAATTTCTTCATCAGTACTATGGCAAATGGGATACACGACATGGCCAAAGTGGTTTCAAGTCACTTTGTGTTGACAATTTCACAGAAAACACAACGTTTCAAAAACAGCCTTATCTCAGTGAGAGAAGCTCAAATACAGCATAAAACTGCATTACAGTTCCATGACTTAAACTAAGTGTTTCCGAACAAATTTCTTCATCAGTACTATGGCAAATGGGATACAGTACATGGCCAAAGTGGTTTCAAGTCACTTTGTGTCTGCAATTTCTCAGAAAACAGCATTTCAAGTCTCACTTCTCAGCCAAATGTAAAACTGCATTACAGTGCCATGACTTGAACTAAGGTTTACGACAAAATTTCTTTATCAGTAGTATGGCAAATGGGATACACTACATGGCCAAAGTGGTTTCAAGTCACTTTGTGTCTGCAGTTTCTCAGAAAACAGCATTTCAAGTCTCACTTCTCAGCCTAATGTAAAACTGCATTACAGTGCCACGGCATAAACTAAGTGTTTACAAACAAGTTTCCTTCTTAGAACTATGGAAAATGGGATACACTACATGGCCAAAGTGGTTTCAAGTCACTTTGTGTCTTCAATTTCTCAGAAAACAGCATTTCAAGTCTCACTTCTCAGCCTAATGTAAAACTGCATTACAGTGCCGTGACTTGAACTAAGTGTTTACGACCAAATTTTTTCATCTGTAACAAAAAAGTCATACTACAGCATGTCGTCTAAAATATGATAAAAAAGTCATACTATAGCATGTCGTCTAAAATATGACAAACAAGTCATACTAAAGCATGTCGTCTAAAATATGACCAAAAAAGTCACACTATAGCATGACGTCAAAATTATGACCAAAAAAGTCACACTATAGCATGTCGTCTAAAATATGACAAACAAGTCATACTATAGCATGTCGTCCAAAATATGATAAAAAAGTCACACTATAGTATGTCGTCTAAAATATCATAAAAAAGTCATACTATAGCATGTCGTCTAAATTATGACCAAAAAAGTCACACTATAGCATGTCGTCTAAAATATGACCAAAAAAGTCACACTATAGCATGTCGTCCAAAATATGATAAAAAAAAAAGTCACACTATAGCATGTCGTCTAAAATATGACTACAAGGCCAAAGTGGTTTCAATTCAGTTTGTGTCTGCAATTTCTCAGAAAACAGCATTTCAAGTCTCACTTCTCAGCCTAATGTAAAACTGCATCACAGCGCCACGGCTTAAACTAAGTGTTTACGAACAAATTTCTTCATCTGTACCAAAAAAGTCATACTATAGCACGTCGTCTAAAATATGACCAAAAAAGTCACACTATAGCATGTCGTCGAAAATATGATAAAAAAGTCATACTATAGCATATCGTCCAAAATATGATAAAAAAGTCACACTATAGTGTGTCGTCTAAAATATGATAAAAAAAAAAAAGTCATACTATAGCATGTCGTCCAAAATATGATAAAAAAGTCATACGAGAGCATGTCATCCAAAATATGATAAAAAAAGTCACACTATAGCATGTCGTCTAAAATATGACCAAAAAAAATCATACTATAGCATGTCGTCTAAAATATGATAAAAAAAAGTCACACGAGAGCATGTCGTCCAAAATATGATAAAAAAAAAAAGTCACACTATAGCATGTCGTCTAAAATATGACTACATGGCCAAAGTGGTTTCAAGTCACTTTGTTTCTGCAATTTCTCAGAAAACAGCATTTCAAGTCTCACTTCTCAGCCTAATGTAAATCTGCATTACAGTGCCATGACTTGAACTAAGTGTTTCCGACCACATTTCTTCATCTGTAACAAAAAAGTCATACTATAGCATGTCGTCTAAAATATGACCAAAAAAGTCACACTATAGCATGTCGTCTAAAATATGACTACAAGGCCAAAGTGGTTTCAAGTCACTTTGTGTCTGCAATTTCTCAGAAAACAGCATTTCAAGTCTCACTTCTCAGCCAAATGTAAAACTGCATTACAGTGCCATGACTTGAACTAAGGTTTACGACAAAATTTCTTTATCAGTAGTATGGCAAATGGGATACACTACATGGCCAAAGTGGTTTCAAGTCACTTTGTGTCTGCAGTTTCTCAGAAAACAGCATTTCAAGTCTCACTTCTCAGCCGAATGTAAAACTGCATTACAGTGCCACAGCATAAACTAAGTGTTTACAAACAAGTTTCCTTCTTAGAACTATGGAAAATGGGATAAACTACATGGCCAAAGTGGTTTTAAGTCACTTTGTGTCTTCAATTTCTCAGAAAACAGCATTTCAAGTCTCACTTCTCAGCCTAATGTAAAACTGCATTACAGTGCCGTGACTTGAACTAAGTGTTTACGACCAAATTTTTTTATCTGTAACATAAAAATTCATACTATAGCATGTCGTCTAAAATATGATAAAAAAGTCATACTATAGCATGTCGTCTAAAATATGACAAACAAGTCATACTAAAGCATGTCGTCTAAAATATGACCAAAAAAGTAACACTATAGCATGTCGTCAAAATTATGACCAAAAAAGTCACACTATAGCATGTCGTCTAAAATATGACTACAAGGCCAAAGTGGTTTCAAGTCACTTTGTGTCTGCAGTTTCTCAGAAAACAGCATTTCAAGTCTCACTTCTCAGCCGAATGTAAAACTGCATTACAGTGCCACAGCATAAACTAAGTGTTTACAAACAAGTTTCCTTCTTAGAACTATGGAAAATGGGATAAACTACATGGCCAAAGCGGTTTTAAGTCACTTTGTGTCTTCAATTTCTCAGAAAACAGCATTTCAAGTCTCACTTCTCAGCCTAATGTAAAACTGCATTACAGTGCCGTGACTTGAACTAAGTGTTTACGACCAAATTTTTTTATCTGTAACATAAAAATTCATACTATAGCATGTCGTCTAAAATATGATAAAAAAGTCATACTATAGCATGTCGTCTAAAATATGACAAACAAGTCATACTAAAGCATGTCGTCTAAATTATGACCAAAAAAGTCACACTATAGCATGTCGTCTAAAATATGATAAAAAAAAAGTCATACGAGAGCATGTCGTCCAAAATATGATAAAAAAAAGTCACACTATAGCATGTCGTCTAAAATATGACTACATGGCCAAAGTGGTTTCAAGTCACATTGTTCCTGCAATTTCTCAGAAAACAGCATTTCAAGTCTCACTTCTCAGCCTAATGTAAAACTGCATTACAGTGCCATGACTTGAACTAAGGTTTACGACAAAATTTCTTCATCAGTGGTATGGCAAATGGGATACACTACATGGCCAAAGTGGTTTCAAGTCACTTTGTTTTGACAATTTCACAGAAAACACGATGTTTCAAAAACAGCCTTATCTCAGTGAGAGAAGCTCAAATACAGCATAAAACTGCATTACAGTGCCAAGGCTTAAACTAAGTGTTTACATACAAGCTTCCTTCTTAGAACTATGGCAAATGGGAAACACTACATGGCCAAAGTGGTTTGAAGTCACTTTGTGTCTGCAATTTCTCAGAAAACAGCATTTCAAGTCTCACTTCTCAGCCTAATGTAAAACTGCATTACATTGCCATGACTTGAACTAAGTGTTTACTAACAAATTTCTTCATCAGTACTATGGCAAATGGGATACACTACATGGCCAAAGTGGTTTCAAGTCACTTTGTGTTGACATTTTCACAGAAAACACAACGTTTCAAAAACAGCCTTATCTCAGTGATAGAAGCTCAAATACAGCATAAAACTGCATTACAGTTCCATGACTTAAACTAAGTGTTTAAGAACAAATTTCTTCATCAGTACTATGGCAAATGGGATACACTACATGGCAAAAGTAGTTTCAAGTCACTTTGTGTTGACAATTTCACAGAAAACACAATGTTTCAAAAACAGCCTTATCTCAGCGAGAGAAGCTCAAATACAGCATAAAACTGCATTACAGTGCCACGGCATAAACTAAGTGTTTACATACAAGCTTCCTTGTTAGAACTATGGCAAATGGGATACACTACATGGCCAAAGTGGTTTGAAGTCACTTTGTGTCTGCAATTTCTCAGAAAACAGCATTTCAAGTCTCACTTCTCAGCCTAATGTAAAACTGCATTACATTGCCATGACTTGAACTAAGTGTTTACTAACAAATTTCTTCATCAGTACTATGGCAAATGGGATACACTACATGGCCAAAGTGGTTTCAAGTCACTTTGTGTTGACATTTTCACAGAAAACACAACGTTTCAAAAACAGCCTTATCTCAGTGATAGAAGCTCAAATACAGCATAAAACTGCATTACAGTTCCATGACTTAAACTAAGTGTTTAAGAACAAATTTCTTCATCAGTACTATGGCAAATGGGATACACTACATGGCCAAAGTAGTTTCAAGTCACTTTGTGTTGACAATTTCACAGAATACACATTGTTTCAAAAACAGCTTTATCTCAGCGAGAGAAGCTCAAATACAGCATAAAACTGCATTACAGTGCCACGGCATAGATTAAGTGTTTACATACAAGCTTCCTTCTTGGAACTATGGCAAATGGGATACACTACATGGCCAAAGTGGTTTGAAGTCACTTTGTGTCTGCAATTTCTCAGAAAACAGCATTTCAAGTCTCACTTCTCATCCTAATGTAAAACTGCATTACAGTGCCATGACTTGAACTAAGTGTTTACTAACAAATTTCTTCATCAGTACTATGGCAAATGGGATACACTACATGGCCAAAGTGGTTTCAAGTCACTTTGTGTTGACAATTTCACAGAAAACACAACGTTTCAAAAACAGCCTTATCTCAGTGAGAGAAGCTCAAATACAGCATAAAACTGCATTACAGTACCACGGCATAAACTAAGTGTTTACATACAAGCTTCATTGTTAGAACTATGGCAAATGGGATACACTACATGGCCAAAGTGGTTTCAAGTCACTTTGTGTCTGCAATTTCTCAGAAAACAGCATTTCAAGTCTCACTTATCAGCCTAATGCATTACAGTGCCATGACTTGAACTATGGGTTTACGACCAAATTTCTTCATCAGTAGTATGGCAAATGGGATACACTACATGGCCAAAGTGGTTTCAAGTCACTTTGTGTTGACAATTTCACAGAAAACACAATGTTTCAAAAACAGCCTTAGCTCAGTGAGAGAAGCTCAAATACAGCATAAAACTGCATTACAGTTCCATGACTTAAACTCAGTGTTTAAGAACAAATTTCTTCATCAGTAGTATGGCAAATGGGATACACTACATGGCCAAAGTGGTTTCAATTCACTTTGTGTTGACAATTTCACAGAAAACACAATGTTTCAAAAACAGCCTTATCTCAGCGAGAGAAGCTCAAATACAGCATAAAACTGCATTACAGTGCCACGGCATAAACTAAGTGTTTACATACAAGCTTCCTTGTTAGAACTATGGCAAATGGGATACACTACATGGCCAAAGTGGTTTCAAGTCACTTTGTGTCTGCAATTTCTCAGAAAACAGCATTTCAAGTCTCACTTCTCAGCCTAATGTAAAACTGCATTACAGTGCCATGACTTGAACTAAGGTTTACGACAAAATTTCTTCATCAGTAGTATGGCAAATGGGATACACTACATGGCCAAAGTGGTTACAAGTCACTTTGTGTTGACAATTTCACAGAAAACACAATGTTTCAAAAACAGCCTTAGCTCAGTGAGAGAAGCTCAAATACAGCATAAAACTGCATTACAGTTCCATGACTTAAACTCAGTGTTTAAGAACAAATTTCTTCATCAGAAGTATGGCAAATGGGATACACTACATGGCCAAAGTGGTTTCAAGTCACTTTGTGTTGACAATTTCACAGAAAACAAAATGTTTCAAAAACAGCCTTATCTCAGCGAGAGAAGCTCAAATACAGCATAAAACTGCATTACAGTGCCACGGCATAAACTAAGTGTTTACATACAAGCTTCCTTGTTAGAACTATGGCAAATGGGATACACTACATGGCCAAAGTGATTTCAAGTCACTTTGTGTCTGCAATTTCTCAGAAAACAGCATTTCAAGTCTCACTTCTCAGCCTAATGTAAAACTGCATTACAGTGCCATGACTTGAACTAAGGTTTACGACAAAATTTCTTCATCAGTAGTATGGCAAATGGGATACACTACATGGCCAAAGTGGTTACAAGTCACTTTGTGTCTGCAATTTCTCAGAAAACAGCATTTCAAGTCTCACTTCTCAGCCTAATGTAAAACTGCATTACAGTTCCACGGCATAAACTAAGTGTTTACAAACAAGTTTCCTTCTTAGAACTATGGCAAATGGGATACACTACATGGCCAAAGTGGTTACAAGTCACTTTGTGTCTTCAATTTCTCAGAAAACAGCATTTCAAGTCTCACTTCTCAGCCTAATGTAAAACTGCATCACAGCGCCACAGCTTAAACTAAGTGTTTACGAACAAATTTCTTCATCTGTACCAAAAAAGTCATACTATAGCACGTCGTCTAAAATATGACCAAAAAAGTCACACTATAGCATGTCGTCTAAAATATGATAAAAAAAAGTCATACGAGAGCATGTCGTCCAAAATATGATAAAAAAAAAAGTCACACTATAGCATGTCGTCTAAAATATGACTACAAGGCCAAAGTGGTTTCAAGTCACTTTGTGTCTGCAATTTCTCAGAAAACAGCATTTCAAGTCTCACTTCTCAGCCTAATGTAAAACTGCATCACAGCGCCACGGCTTAAACTAAGTGTTTATTAACAAATTTCTTCATCAGTACTATGGCAAATGGGATACACGACATGGCCAAAGTGGTTTCAAGTCACTTTGTGTTGACAATTTCACAGAAAACACAACGTTTCAAAAACAGCCTTATCTCAGTGAGAGAAGCTCAAATACAGCATAAAACTGCATTACAGTTCCATGACTTAAACTAAGTGTTTCCGAACAAATTTCTTCATCAGTACTATGTCAAATGGGATACACTACATGGCCAAAGTGGTTTCAAGTCACTTTGTGTCTGCAATTTCTCAGAAAACAGCATTTCAAGTCTCACTTCTCAGCCTAATGTAAAACTGCATTACAGTGCCATGACTTGAACTAAGGTTTACGACAAAATTTCCTCATCAGTAGTATGGCAAATGGGATACACTACATGGCCAAAGTGGTTACAAGTCACTTTGTGTCTGCAATTTCTCAGAAAACAGCATTTCAAGTCTCACTTCTCAGCCTAATGTAAAACTGCATTACAGTGCCACGGCATAAACTAAGTGTTTACAAACAAGTTTCCTTCTTAGAACTATGGCAAATGGGATACACTACATGGCCAAAGTGGTTTCAAGTCACTTTGTGTCTTCAATTTCTCAGAAAACAGCATTTCAAGTCTCACTTCTCAGTCTAATGTAAAACTGCATTACAGTGCCGTGACTTGAACTAAGTGTTTACGACCAAATTTTTTCATCTATAACAAAAAAGTCATACTATAGCATGTCGTCTAAAATATGATAAAAAAGTCATACTATAGCATGTCGTCTAAAATATGACAAACAAGTCATACTAAAGCATGTCGTCAAAATTATGACCAAAAAAGTCACACTATAGCATGTCGTCGAAAATATGATAAAAAAGTCATACTATAGCATGTCGTCCAAAATATGATGAAAAAGTCACACTATAGTATGTCGTCTAAAATATGATAAAAAAGTCACACTATAGCATGTCGTCCAAAATATGATAAAAAAAAGTCACACTATAGCATGTCGTCTAAAATATGACCAAAAAAGTCACACTATAGCATGTTGTCTAAAATATGATAAAAAAAAAGTCATACGAGAGCATGTCGTCCAAAATATGATAAAAAAAAGTCACACTATAGCATGTCGTCTAAAATATGACTACATGGCCAAAGTGGTTTCAAGTCACATTGTTCCTACAATTTCTCAGAAAACACCATTTCAAGTCTCACTTCTCAGCCTAATGTAAAACTGCATTACAGTGCCATGACTTGAACTAAGGTTTACGACAAAATTTCTTCATCAGTAGTATGGCAAATGGGATACACTACATGGCCAAAGTGGTTTCAAGTCACTTTGTTTTGACAATTTCACAGAAAACACGATGTTTCAAAAACAGCCTTATCTCAGTGAGAGGAGCTCAAATACAGCATAAAACTGCATTACAGTTCCATGACTTAAACTAAGTGTTTCCGAACAAATTTCTTCATCAGTACTATGGCAAATGGGATACACTACATGGCCAAAGTGGTTTCAAGTCACTTTGTGTCTGCAATTTCTCAGAAAACACGATGTTTCAAAAACACCTTTATCTCAGCGAGAGAAGCTCAAATACAGCATAAAACTGCATTACAGTGCCATGACTTGAACTAAGGTTTACGACAAAATTTCTTCATCAGTAGTATGGCAAATGGGATACACTACCAAAGTGGTTACAAGTCACTTTGTGTCTGCAATTTCTCAGAAAACAGCATTTCAAGTCTCACTTCTCAGCCTAATGTAAAACTGCATCGCAGCGCCACGGCTTAAACTAAGTGTATACGAACAAATTTCTTCATCTGTACCAAAAAAGTCATACTATAGCATGTCGTCCAAAATATGATTAAAAAAAGTCATACTATAGAACGTCGTCTAAAATATGACCAAAAAAGTCACACTATAGCATGTCGTCTAAAATATGACAAAAAAAAAAAGTCATACGAGAGCATGTCGTCCAAAATATGATAAAAAAAAGTCACACTATAGCATGTCGTCTAAAATATGACTACATGGCCAAAGTGGTTTCAAGTCACATTGTTTCTGCAATTTCTCAGAAAACAGCATTTCAAGTCTCACTTCTCAGCCTAATGTAAAACTGCATTGCAGTGCCATGACTTGAACTAAGTGTTTACTAACAAATTTCTTCATCAGTAGTATGGCAAATGGGATACACGACATGGCCAAAGTGGTTTCAAGTCACTTTGTGTTGACAATTTCACAGAAAACACAACGTTTCAAAAACAGCCTTATCTCAGTGAGAGATGCTCCAATACAGCATAAAACTGCATTACAGTTCCATGACTTAAACTAAGTGTTTCCGAACAAATTTCTTCATCAGTACTATGGCAAATGGGATACACTACATGGCCAAAGTGGTTTCAAGTCACTTTGTGTCTGCAATTTCTCAGAAAACAGCATTTCAAGTCTCACTTCTCAGCCTAATGTAAAACTGCATTACAGTGCCATGACTTGAACTAAGGTTTACGACAAAATTTCTTCATCAGTAGTATGGCAAATGGGATACACTACATGGCCAAAGTGGTTACAAGTCACTTTGTGTCTGCAATTTCTCAGAAAACAGCATTTCAAGTCTCACTTCTCAGCCTAATGTAAAACTGCATTACAGTGCCACGGCATAAACTAAGTGTTTACAAACAAGTTTCCTTCTTAGAACTATGGCAAATGGGATACACTACATGGCCAAAGTGGTTACAAGTCACTTTGTGTCTTCAATTTCTCAGAAAACAGCATTTCAAGTCTCACTTCTCAGCCTAATGTAAAACTGCATCACAGCGCCACAGCTTAAACTAAGTGTTTACGAACAAATTTCTTCATCTGTACCAAAAAAGTCATACTATAGCACGTCGTCTAAAATATGACCAAAAAAGTCACACTATAGCATGTCGTCTAAAATATGATAAAAAAAAAGTCATACGAGAGCATGTCGTCCAAAATATGATAAAAAAAAGTCACACTATAGCATGTCGTCTAAAATATGACTACAAGGCCAAAGTGGTTTCAAGTCACTTTGTGTCTGCAATTTCTCAGAAAACAGCATTTCAAGTCTCACTTCTCAGCCTAATGTAAAACTGCATCACAGCGCCACGGCTTAAACTAAGTGTTTATTAACAAATTTCTTCATCAGTTCTATGGCAAATGGGATACACGACATGGCCAAAGTGGTTTCAAGTCACTTTGTGTTGACAATTTCACAGAAAACACAACGTTTCAAAAACAGCCTTATCTCAGTGAGAGAAGCTCAAATACAGCATAAAACTGCATTACAGTTCCATGACTTAAACTAAGTGTTTCCGAACAAATTTCTTCATCAGTACTATGGCAAATGGGATACACTACATGGCCAAAGTGGTTTCAAGTCACTTTGTGTCTGCAATTTCTCAGAAAACAGCATTTCAAGTCTCACTTCTCAGCCTAATGTAAAACTGCATCGCAGCGCCACGGCTTAAACTGAGTGTATTCGAACAAATTTCTTCATCTGTACCAAAAAAGTCATACTATAGCATGTCGTCCAAAATATGATTAAAAAAAGTCATACTATAGCACGTCGTCTAAAATATGACCAAAAAAGTCACACTATAGCATGTCGTCTAAAATATGATAAAAAAAAAAAGTCATACGAGAGCATGTCGTCCAAAATATGATAAAAAAAAGTCACACTATAGCATGTCGTCTAAAATATAACTACATGGCCAAAGTGGTTTCAAGTCACATTGTTTCTGCAATTTCTCAGAAAACAGCATTTCAAGTCTCACTTCTCAGCCTAATGTAAAACTGCATTGCAGTGCCATGACTTGAACTAAGTGTTTACTAACAAATTTCTTCATCAGTACTATGGCAAATGGGATACACGACATGGCCAAAGTGGTTTCAAGTCACTTTGTGTTGACAATTTCACAGAAAACACAACGTTTCAAAAACAGCCTTATCTCAGTGAGAGATGCTCAAATACAGCATAAAACTGCATTACAGTTCCATGACTTAAACTAAGTGTTTCCGAACAAATTTCTTCATCAGTACTATGGCAAATGGGATACACTACATGGCCAAAGTGGTTTCAAGTCACTTTGTGTCTGCAATTTCTCAGAAAACAGCATTTCAAGTCTCACTTCTTAGTCTAATGTAAAACTGCATTACAGTGCCGTGACTTGAACTAAGTGTTTATGACCAAATTTTTTCATCTGTAACAAAAAAGTCATACTATAGCATGTCGTCCAAAATATGATAAAAAAAGTCACACTATAGTATGTCGTCTAAAATATGATAAAAAAGTCACACTATAGCATGTCGTCTAAATTATGACCAAAAAAGTCACACTATAGCATGTCGTCCAAAATATGATAAAAAAAAAGTCACACTATAGCATGTCGTCTAAAATATGTCTACATGGCCAAAGTGGTTTCAAGTCACATTGTTCCTGCAATTTCTCAGAAAACAGCATTTCAAGTCTCACTTCTCAGCCTAATGTAAAACTGCATTACAGTGCCATGACTTGAACTAAGGTTTACGACAAAATTTCTTCATCAGTAGTATGGCAAATGGGATACACTACATGGCCAAAGTGGTTACAAGTCACTTTGTGTCTGCAATTTCTCAGAAAATAGCATTTCAAGTCTCACTTCTCAGCCTAATGTAAAACAGCATTACAGTGCCACGGCATAAACTAAGTGTTTACAAACAAGTTTCCTTCTTAGAACTATGGCAAATGGGATACACTACATGGCCAAAGTGGTTTCAAGTCACTTTGTGTCTTCAATTTCTCAGAAAACAGCATTTCAAGTCTCACTTCTCAGTCTAATGTAAAACTGCATTACAGTGCCGTGACTTGAACTAAGTGTTTACGACCAAATTTTTTCATCTGTAACAAAAAAGTCATACTATAGCATGTCGTCTAAAATATGATAAAAAAAAGTCATACTATAGCATGTCGTCTAAAATATGACAAACAAGTCATACTAAAGCATGTCGTCTAAAATATGACCAAAAAAGTCACACTATAGCATGTCGTCTAAAATATGACCAAAAAAGTCACACTATAGCATGTCGTCGAAAATATGATAAAAAAGTCATACTATAGCATGTCGTCTAAATTATGACCAAAAAAGTCACACTATAGCATGTCGTCTAAAATATGATAAAAAAGTCACACTATAGCATGTCGTCTAAATTATGACCAAAAAAGTCACACTATAGCATGTCGTCTAAAACATGACCAAAAAAGTCACACTATAGCATGTCGTCCAAAATATGATAAAAAAAAAGTCTCACTATAGCATGTCGTCTAAAATATGACTACAAGGCCAAAGTGGTTTCAAGTCAGTTTGTGTCTGCAATTTCTCACAAAACAGCATTTCAAGTCTCACTTCTCAGCCTAATGTAAAACTGCATTACAGTGCCATGACTTGAACTAAGGGTTTACGACCCAATTTCTTCATCAGTAGTATGGCAAATGGCATACACTACATGGCCAAAGTGGTTTCAAGTCACTTTGTGTTGACAATTTCACAGAAAACACAATGTTTCAAAAACAGCCTTATCTCAGTGAGAGAAGCTCAAATACAGCATAAAACTGCATTACAGTTCCATGACTTAAACTAAGTGTATACGAACAAATTTCTTCATCAGTAGTATGGCAAATGGGATACACTAAATGGCCAAAGTGGTTTCAAGTCACTTTGTGTTGATAATTTCACAGAAAACACAATGTTTCAAAAACAGCCTCATCTCAGCGAGAGAAGCTCAAATACAGCATAAAATTGCATTACAGTGCCACGGCATAAACTAAGTGTTTACATACAAGCTTCCTTGTTAGAACTATGGCAAATGGGATACACTACATGGCCAATGTGGTTTCAAGTCACTTTGTGTCTGCAATGTCTCAGAAAACAGCATTTCAAGTCTCACTTCTCAGCCTAATGTAAAACTGCATTGCAGTGCCATGACTTGAACTAAGTGTTTACTAACAAATTTCTTCATCAGTACTATGGCAAATGGGATACACGACATGGCCAAAGTGGTTTCAAGTCACTTTGTGTTGACAATTTCACAGAAAACACAATGTTTCAAAAACAGCCTTATCTCAGTGAGAGAAGCTCAAATACAGCATAAAACTGCATTACAGTTCCATGACTTAAACTAAGTGTTTCCGAACAAATTTCTTCATCAGTACTATGGCAAATGGGATACACTACATGGCCAAAGTGGTTTCAAGTCACTTTGTGTCTGCAATTTCTCAGAAAACAGCATTTCAAGTCTCACTTCTCAGCCTAATGTAAAACTGCATTACAGTGCCATGACTTGAACTAAGGTTTACGACAAAATTTCTTCATCAGTAGTTTGGCAAATGGGATACACTACATGGCCAAAGTGGTTACAAGTCACTTTGTGTCTGCAATTTCTCAGAAAACAGCATTTCAAGTCTCACTTCTCAGCCTAATGTAAAACTGCATTACAGTGCCACGGCATAAACTAAGTGTTTACAAACAAGTTTCCTTCTTAGAACTATGGCAAATGGGATACACTACATGGCCAAAGTGGTTTCAAGTCACTTTGTGTCTTCAGTTTCTCAGAAAACAGCATTTCAAGTCTCACTTCTCAGTCTAAAGTAAAACTGCATTACAGTGCCGTGACTTGAACTAAGTGTTCACGACCAAATTTTTTCATCTGTAACAAAAAAGTCATACTATAGCACGTCGTCTAAAATATGACCAAAAAAGTCACACTATAGCATGTCGTCTAAAATATGATAAAAAAAAAAGTCATACGAGAGCATGTCGTCTAAAATATGATAAAAAAAAGTCACACTATGGCATGTCGTCTAAAATATGACTACATGGCCAAAGTGGTTTCAAGTCACATTGTTTCTGCAATTTCTCAGAAAACAGCATTTCAAGTCTCACTTCTCAGCCTAATGTAAAACTGCATTGCAGTGCCATGACTTGAACTAAGTGTTTACTAACAAATTTCTTCATCAGTACTATGGCAAATGGGATACACGACATGGCCAAAGTGGTTTCAAGTCACTTTGTGTTGACAATTTCACAGAAAACACAATGTTTCAAAAACAGCCTTATCTCAGTGAGAGATGCTCAAATACAGCATAAAACTGCATTACAGTTCCATGACTTAAACTAAGTGTTTACGAACAAATTTCTTCATCAGTAGTATGGCAAATGGGATACACTACATGGCCAAAGTGGTTTCAAGTCACTTTGTGTCTGCAGTTTCTCAGAAAACAGCATTTCAAGTCTCACTTCTCAGCCTAATGTAAATCTGCATTACAGTGCCATGACTTGAACTAAGGTTTACGACAAAATTTCCTCATCAGTAGTATGGCAAATGGGATACACTACATGGCCAAAGTGGTTACAAGTCACTTTGTGTCTGCAATTTCTCAGAAAACAGCATTTCAAGTCTCACTTCTCAGCCTAATGTAAAACTGCATTACAGTGCCACGGCATAAACTAAGTGTTTACAAACAAGTTTCCTTCTTAGAACTATGGCAAATGGGATACACTACATGGCCAAAGTGGTTTCAAGTCACTTTGTGTCTTCAATTTCTCAGAAAACAGCATTTCAAGTCTCACTTCTCAGTCTAATGTAAAACTGCATTACAGTGCCGTGACTTGAACTAAGTGTTTATGACCAAATTTTTTCATCTGTAACAAAAAAGTCATACTATAGCATGTCGTCTAAAATATGATAAAAAAGTCATACTATAGCATGTCGTCTAAAATATGACAAACAAGTCATACTAAAGCATGTCGTCTAAAATATGACCAAAAAAGTCACACTATAGCATGTCGTCAAAATTATGACCAAAAAAGTCACACTATAGCATGTCGTCTAAAATATGATAAAAAAGTCACACTATAGCATGTCGTCTAAATTATGACCAAAAACGTCACACTATAGTATGTCGTCTAAAACATGACCAAAAAAGTCACACTATAGCATGTCGTCCAAAATATGATAAAAAAAAGTCACACTATAGCATGTCGTCTAAAATATGACTACATGGCCAAAGTGGTTTCAAGTCACATTGTTCCTGCAATTTCTCAGAAAACAGCATTTCAAGTCTCACTTCTCAGCCTAATGTAAAACTGCATTACAGTGCCATGACTTGAACTAAGGTTTACGACAAAATTTCTTCATCAGTAGTATGGCAAATGGGATACACTACATGGCCAAAGTGGTTTCAAGTCACTTTGTTTTGACAATTTCACAGAAAACACGATGTTTCAAAAAGAGCCTTATCTCAGTGAGAGAAGCTCAAATACAGCATAAAACTGCATTACAGTTCCATGACTTAAACTAAGTGTTTCCGAACAAATTTCTTCATCAGTACTATGGCAAATGGGATACCCTACATGGCCAAAGTGGTTTCAAGTCACTTTGTGTCTGCAATTTCTCAGAAAACAGCATTTCAAGTCTCACTTCTCAGCCTAATGTAAAACTGCATTACAGTGCCATGACTTGAACTAAGGTTTACGACAATATTTCCTCATCAGTAGTATGGCAAATGGGATACACTACATGGCCAAAGTGGTTACAAGTCACTTTGTGTCTGCAATTTCTCAGAAAACAGCATTTCAAGTCTCACTTCTCAGCCTAATGTAAAACTGCATTACAGTGCCACGGCATAAACTAAGTGTTTACAAACAAGTTTCCTTCTTAGAACTATGGCAAATGGGATACACTACATGGCCAAAGTGGTTTCAAGTCACTTTGTGTCTGCAATTTCTCAGAAAACAGCATTTCAAGTCTCACTTCTCAGCCTAATGTAAAACTGCATCGCAGCGCCACGGCTTAAACTAAGTGTTTACGAACAAATTTCTTCATCTGTACCAAAAAAGTCATACTATAGCATGTCGTCCAAAATATGATTAAAAAAAGTCATACTATAGCACGTCGTCCAAAATATGATAAAAAAAAAGTCACACTATAGCATGTCGTCTAAAATATGACTACAAGGCCAAAGTGGTTTCAAGTCAGTTTGTGTCTGCAATTTCTCAGAAAACAGCATTTCAAGTCTCACTTCTCAGCCTAATGTAAAACTGCATCACAGCGCCACGGCTTAAACTAAGTGTTTACGAACAAATTTCTTCATCTGTACCAAAAAAGTCATACTATAGCACGTCGTCTAAAATATGACCAAAAAAGTCACACTATAGCATGTCGTCTAAAATATGATAAAAAAAAAAAGTCATACGAGAGCATGTCGTCCAAAATATGATAAAAAAAAGTCACACTATAGCATGTCGTCTAAAATATGACTACATGGCCAAAGTGGTTTCAAGTCACATTGTTTCTGCAATTTCTCAGAAAACAGTATTTCAAGTCTCACTTCTCAGCCTAATGTAAAACTGCATTACAGTGCCATGACTTGAACTAAGTGTTTACTAACAAATTTCTTCATCAGTACTATGGCAAATGGGATACACGACATGGCCAAAGTGGTTTCAAGTCACTTTGTTTCTGCAATTTCTCAGAAAACAGTATTTCAAGTCTCACTTCTCAGCCTAATGTAAAACTGCATTACAGCGCCACGGCTTAAACTAAGTATTTACGAACAAATTTCTTCATCTGTACCAAAAAAGTCATACTATAGCACGTCGTCTAAAATATGACCAAAAAAGTCACACTATAGCATGTCGTCTAAAATATGATAAAAAAAAGTCATACGAGAGCATGTCGTCCAAAATATGATAAAAAAAAGTCACACTATAGCATGTCGTGTAAAATATGACTACAAGGCCAAAGTGGTTTCAAGTCACTTTGTGTCTGCAATTTCTCAGAAAACAGCATTTCAAGTCTCACTTCTCAGCCTAATGTAAAACTGCATCACAGCGCCACGGCTTAAACTAAGTGTTTACGAACAAATTTCTTCATCTGTACCAAAAAAGTCATACTATAGCACGTCGTCTAAAATATGACCAAAAAAGTCACACTATAGCATGTCGTCTAAAATATGATAAAAAAAGTCATACGAGAGCATGTCGTCCAAAATATGATAAAAAAAAAGTCACACTATAGCATGTCGTCTAAAATATGACTACATGGCCAAAGTGGTTTCAAGTCACATTGTTTCTGCAATTTCTCAGAAAACAGTATTTCAAGTCTCACTTCTCAGCCTAATGTAAAACTGCATTACAGTGCCATGACTTGAACTAAGTGTTTACTAACAAATTTCTTCATCAGTACTATGGCAAATGGGATACACGACATGGCCAAAGTGGTTTCAAGTCACTTTGTGTTGACAATTTCACAGAAAACACAACGTTTCAAAAACAGCCTTATCTCAGTGAGAGAAGCTCAAATACAGCATAAAACTGCATTACAGTTCCATGACTTAAACTACGTGTTTCCGAACAAATTTCTTCATCAGTACTATGGCAAATGGGATACACTACATGGCCAAAGTGGTTTCAAGTCACTTTGTGTCTGCAATTTCTCAGAAAACAGCATTTCAAGTCTCACTTCTCAGCCTAATGTAAAACTGCATTACAGTGCCATGACTTGAACTAAGGTTTACGACAAAATTTCCTCATCAGTAGTATGGCAAATGGGATACACTACATGGCCAAAGTGGTTACAAGTCACTTTGTGTCTGCAATTTCTCAGAAAACAGCATTTCAAGTCTCACTTCTCAGCCTAATGTAAAACTGCATTACAGTGCCACGGCATAAACTAAGTGTTTACAAACAAGTTTCCTTCTTAGAACTATGGCAAATGGGATACACTACATGGCCAAAGTGGTTTCAAGTCACTTTGTGTCTTCAATTTCTCAGAAAACAGCATTTCAAGTTCCACTTCTCAGTCTAATGTAAAACTGCATTACAGTGCCGTGACTTGAACTAAGTGTTTACGACCAAATTTTTTCATCTGTAACAAAAAAGTCATACTATAGCATGTCGTCTAAAATATGATAAAAAAGTCATACTATAGCATGTCGTCTAAAATATGACAATCAAGTCATACTAAAGCATGTCGTCTAAAATATGACCAAAAAAGTCACACTATAGCATGTCGTCAAAATTATGACAAAAAAAGTCACACTATAGCATGTCGTCGAAAATATGATAAAAAAGTCATACTATAGCATGTCGTCCAAAATATGATAAAAAAGTCACACTATAGTATGTCGTCTAAAATATGATAAAAAAGTCATACTATAGCATGTCGTCTAAATTATGACCAAAAAAGTCACACTATAGCATGTCGTCTAAAATATGATAAAAAAGTCACACTATAGCATGTCGTCTAAATTATGACCAAAAAAGTCACACTATAGTATGTCGTCTAAAACATGACCAAAAATGTCACACTATAGCATGTCGTCCAAAATATGATAAAAAAAAAGTCACACTATAGCATGTCGTCTAAAATATGACTACAAGGCCAAAGTGGTTTCAAGTCAGTTTGTGTCTGCAATTTCTCAGAAAACAGCATTTCAAGTCTCACTTCTCAGCCTAATGTAAAACTGCATCACAGCGCCACGGCTTAAACTAAGTGTGTACGAACAAATTTCTTCTTCTGTACCAAAAAAGTCATACTATAGCACGTCGTCTAAAATATGACCAAAAAAGTCACACTATAGCATGTCGTCTAAAATATGATTAAAAAAAAGTCATACGAGAGCATGTCGTCCAAAATATGATAAAAAAAAAGTCACACTATAGCATGTCGTCTAAAATATGACTACATGGCCAAAGTGGTTTCAAGTCACATTGTTCCTGCAATTTCTCAGAAAACAGCATTTCAAGTCTCACTTCTCAGCCTAATGTAAAACTGCATTACAGTGCCATGACTTGAACTAAGGTTTACGACAAAATTTCTTCATCAGTACTATGGCAAATGGGATACACTACATGGCCAAAGTGGTTTCAAGTCACTTTGTTTTGACAATTTCACAGAAAACACGATGTTTCAAAAACAGCCTTATCTCAGTGAGAGAAGCTCAAATACAGCATAAAACTGCATTACAGTTCCATGACTTAAACTACGTGTTTCCGAACAAATTTCTTCATCAGTACTATGGCAAATGGGATACACTACATGGCCAAAGTGGTTTCAAGTCACTTTGTGTCTGCAATTTCTCAGAAAACAGCATTTCAAGTCTCACTTCTCAGCCTAATGTAAAACTGCATTACAGTGCCATGACTTGAACTAAAGTTTACGACAATATTTCCTCATCAGTAGTATGGCAAATGGGATACACTACATGGCCAAAGTGGTTACAAGTCACTTTGTGTCTGCAATTTCTCAGAAAACAGCATTTCAAGTCTCACTTCTCATCCTAATGTAAAACTGCATTACAGTGCCACGGCATAAACTAAGTGTTTACAAACAAGTTTCCTTCTTAGAACTATGGCAAATGGGATACACTACATGGCCAAAGTGGTTTCAAGTCACTTTGTGTCTTCAATTTCTCAGAAAACAGCATTTCAAGTCTCACTTCTCAGTCTAATGTAAAACTGCATTACAGTGCCGTGACTTGAACTAAGTGTTTACGACCAAATTTTTTCATCTGTAACAAAAAAGTCATACTATAGCATGTCGTCAAAAATATGATAAAAAAGTCATACTATAGCATGTCGTCTAAAATATGACAAACAAGTCATACTAAAGCATGTCGTCTAAAATATGACCAAAAAAGTCACACTATAGCATGTCGTCAAAATTATGACCAAAAAAGTCACACTATAGCATGTCGTCTAAAACATGACCAAAAAAGTCACACTATAGCATGTCGTCCAAAATATGATAAAAAAAAAGTCACACTATAGCATGTCGTCTAAAATATGACTACAAGGCCAAAGTGGTTTCAAGTCAGTTTGTGTCTGCAATTTCTCAGCAAACAGCATTTCAAGTCTCACTTCTCAGCCTAATGTAAAACTGCATCACAGCGCCACGGCTTAAACTAAGTGTTTACGAACGAATTTCTTCTTCTGTACCAAAAAAGTCATACTACAGCACGTCGTCTAAAATATGACCAAAAA
The DNA here is from genome assembly GCF_022577435.1 of Embiotoca jacksoni. Lineage (NCBI taxonomy): Eukaryota > Metazoa > Chordata > Actinopteri > Embiotocidae > Embiotoca > Embiotoca jacksoni. Next base: position 2,996,316 of record NW_027185397.1, read on the forward strand.
AGTCACACTATAGCATGTCGTCTAAAATATGATTAAAAAAAAGTCATACGAGAGCATGTCGTCCAAAATATGATAAAAAAAAAGTCACACTATAGCATGTCGTCTAAAATATGACTACATGGCCAAAGTGGTTTCAAGTCACATTGTTCCTGCAATTTCTCAGAAAACAGCATTTCAAGTCTCACTTCTCAGCCTAATGTAAAACTGCATTACAGTGCCATGACTTGAACTAAGGTTTACGACAAAATTTCTTCATCAGTACTATGGCAAATGGGATACACTACATGGCCAAAGTGGTTTCAAGTCACTTTGTTTTGACAATTTCACAGAAAACACGATGTTTCAAAAACAGCCTTATCTCAGTGAGAGAAGCTCAAATACAGCATAAAACTGCATTACAGTTCCATGACTTAAACTACGTGTTTCCGAACAAATTTCTTCATCAGTACTATGGCAAATGGGATACACTACATGGCCAAAGTGGTTTCAAGTCACTTTGTGTCTGCAATTTCTCAGAAAACAGCATTTCAAGTCTCACTTCTCAGCCTAATGTAAAACTGCATTACAGTGCCATGACTTGAACTAAAGTTTACGACAATATTTCCTCATCAGTAGTATGGCAAATGGGATACACTACATGGCCAAAGTGGTTACAAGTCACTTTGTGACTGCAATTTCTCAGAAAACAGCATTTCAAGTCTCACTTCTCATCCTAATGTAAAACTGCATTACAGTGCCACGGCATAAACTAAGTGTTTACAAACAAGTTTCCTTCTTAGAACTATGGCAAATGGGATACACTACATGGCCAAAGTGGTTTCAAGTCACTTTGTGTCTTCAATTTCTCAGAAAACAGCATTTCAAGTCTCACTTCTCAGTCTAATGTAAAACTGCATTACAGTGCCGTGACTTGAACTAAGTGTTTACGACCAAATTTTTTCATCTGTAACAAAAAAGTCATACTATAGCATGTCGTCAAAAATATGATAAAAAAGTCATACTATAGCATGTCGTCTAAAATATGACAAACAAGTCATACTAAAGCATGTCGTCTAAAATATGACCAAAAAAGTCACACTATAGCATGTCGTCAAAATTATGACCAAAAAAGTCACACTATAGCATGTCGTCGAAAATATGATAAAAAAGTCATACTATAGCATGTCGTCCAAAATATGATAAAAAAGTCACACTATAGTATGTCGTCTAAAATATGATAAAAAAGTCATACTATAGCATGTCGTCTAAATTATGACCAAAAAAGTCACACTATAGCATGTCGTCTAAAACATGACCAAAAAAGTCACACTATAGCATGTCGTCCAAAATATGATAAAAAAAAAGTCACACTATAGCATGTCGTCTAAAATATGACTACAAGGCCTAAGTGGTTTCAAGTCAGTTTGTGTCTGCAATTTCTCAGCAAACAGCATTTCAAGTCTCACTTCTCAGCCTAATGTAAAACTGCATCACAGCGCCACGGCTTAAACTAAGTGTTTACAAACAAATTTCTTCTTCTGTACCAAAAAAGTCATACTATAGCACGTCGTCTAAAATATGACCAAAAAAGTCACACTATAGCATGTCGTCTAAAATATGATAAAAAAAAAACGTCATACGAGAGCATGTCGTCCAAAATATGATAAAAAAAAGTCACACTATAGCATGTCGTCTAAAATATGACTACATGGCCAAAGTGGTTTCAAGTCACATTGTTCCTGCAATTTCTCAGAAAACAGCATTTCAAGTCTCACTTCTCAGCCTAATGTAAAACTGCATTACAGTGCCATGACTTGAACTAAGGTTTACGACAAAATTTCTTCATCAGTAGTATGGCAAATGGGATACACTACATGGCCAAAGTGGTTTCAAGTCACTTTGTGTCTGCAATTTCTCAGAAAACACGATGTTTCAAAAACACCTTTATCTCAGCGAGAGAAGCTCAAATACAGCATAAAACTGCATTACAGTGCCATGACTTGAACTAAGGTTTACGACAAAATTTCTTCATCAGTAGTATGGCAAATGGGATACACTACATGGCCAAAGTGGTTTCAAGTCACTTTGTGTCTTCAATTTCTCAGAAAACAGCATTTCAAGTCTCACTTCTCAGCCTAATGTAAAACTGCATTACAGTGCCGTGACTTGAACTAAGTGTTTACGACCAAATTTTTTCATCTGTAACAAAAAAGTCATACTATAGCATGTCGTCTAAAATATGATAAAAAAGTCATACTATAGCATGTCGTCTAAAATATGACAAACAAGTCATACTAAAGCATGTCGTCTAAAATATGACCAAAAAAGTCACACTATAGCATGTCGTCAAAATTATGACCAAAAAAGTCACACTATAGCATGTCGTCGAAAATATGATAAAAAAGTCACACTATAGTATGTCGTCTAAAATATGATAAAAAAAAAAGTCATACTATAGCATGTCGTCTATAATATGACTACATGGCCAAAGTGGTTTCAAGTCACTTTGTGTCTGCAATTTCTCAGAAAACAGCATTTCAAGTCTCACTTCTCAGCCTAATGTAAAACTGCATTACAGTGCCATGACTTGAACTAAGGTTTACGACAAAATTTCTTCATCAGTAGTATGGCAAATGGGATACACTACATGGCCAAAGTGGTTACAAGTCACTTTGTGTCTGCAATTTCTCAGAAAACAGCATTTCAAGTCTCACTTCTCAGCCTAATGTAAAACTGCATTACATTGCCACGGCATAAACTAAGTATTTACAAACAAGTTTCCTTCTTAGAACTATGGCAAATGGGATACACTACATGGCCAAAGTGGTTACAAGTCACTTTGTGTCTGCAATTTCTCAGAAAACAGCATTTCAAGTCTCACTTCTCAGCCTAATGTAAAACTGCATTACAGTGCCACGGCATAAACTAAGTGTTTACAAACAAGTTTCCTTCTTAGAACTATGGCAAATGGGATACACTACATGGCCAAAGTGGTTTCAAGTCACTTTGTGTCTTCAATTTCTCAGAAAACAGCATTTCAAGTCTCACTTCTCAGTCTAATGTAAAACTGCATTACAGTGCCGTGACTTGAACTAAGTGTTTACGACCAAATTTTTTCATCTGTAACAAAAAAGTCATACTATAGCATGTCGTCTAAAATATGATAAAAAAGTCATACTATAGCATGTCGTCTAAAATATGACAATCAAGTCATACTAAAGCATGTCGTCTAAAATATGACCAAAAAAGTCACACTATAGCATGTCGTCAAAATTATGACAAAAAAAGTCACACTATAGCATGTCGTCGAAAATATGATAAAAAAGTCATACTATAGCATGTCGTCCAAAATATGATAAAAAAGTCACACTATAGTATGTCGTCTAAAATATGATAAAAAAGTCATACTATAGCATGTCGTCTAAATTATGACCAAAAAAGTCACACTATAGCATGTCGTCTAAAATATGATAAAAAAGTCACACTATAGCATGTCGTCTAAATTATGACCAAAAAAGTCACACTATAGTATGTCGTCTAAAACATGACCAAAAATGTCACACTATAGCATGTCGTCCAAAATATGATAAAAAAAAAGTCACACTATAGCATGTCGTCTAAAATATGACTACAAGGCCAAAGTGGTTTCAAGTCAGTTTGTGTCTGCAATTTCTCAGAAAACAGCATTTCAAGTCTCACTTCTCAGCCTAATGTAAAACTGCATCACAGCGCCACGGCTTAAACTAAGTGTGTACGAACAAATTTCTTCTTCTGTACCAAAAAAGTCATACTATAGCACGTCGTCTAAAATATGACCAAAAAAGTCACACTATAGCATGTCGTCTAAAATATGATTAAAAAAAAGTCATACGAGAGCATGTCGTCCAAAATATGATAAAAAAAAAGTCACACTATAGCATGTCGTCTAAAATATGACTACATGGCCAAAGTGGTTTCAAGTCACATTGTTCCTGCAATTTCTCAGAAAACAGCATTTCAAGTCTCACTTCTCAGCCTAATGTAAAACTGCATTACAGTGCCATGACTTGAACTAAGGTTTACGACAAAATTTCTTCATCAGTACTATGGCAAATGGGATACACTACATGGCCAAAGTGGTTTCAAGTCACTTTGTTTTGACAATTTCACAGAAAACACGATGTTTCAAAAACAGCCTTATCTCAGTGAGAGAAGCTCAAATACAGCATAAAACTGCATTACAGTTCCATGACTTAAACTACGTGTTTCCGAACAAATTTCTTCATCAGTACTATGGCAAATGGGATACACTACATGGCCAAAGTGGTTTCAAGTCACTTTGTGTCTGCAATTTCTCAGAAAACAGCATTTCAAGTCTCACTTCTCAGCCTAATGTAAAACTGCATTACAGTGCCATGACTTGAACTAAAGTTTACGACAATATTTCCTCATCAGTAGTATGGCAAATGGGATACACTACATGGCCAAAGTGGTTACAAGTCACTTTGTGTCTGCAATTTCTCAGAAAACAGCATTTCAAGTCTCACTTCTCATCCTAATGTAAAACTGCATTACAGTGCCACGGCATAAACTAAGTGTTTACAAACAAGTTTCCTTCTTAGAACTATGGCAAATGGGATACACTACATGGCCAAAGTGGTTTCAAGTCACTTTGTGTCTTCAATTTCTCAGAAAACAGCATTTCAAGTCTCACTTCTCAGTCTAATGTAAAACTGCATTACAGTGCCGTGACTTGAACTAAGTGTTTACGACCAAATTTTTTCATCTGTAACAAAAAAGTCATACTATAGCATGTCGTCAAAAATATGATAAAAAAGTCATACTATAGCATGTCGTCTAAAATATGACAAACAAGTCATACTAAAGCATGTCGTCTAAAATATGACCAAAAAAGTCACACTATAGCATGTCGTCAAAATTATGACCGAAAAAGTCACACTATAGCATGTCGTCGAAAATATGATAAAAAAGTCATACTATAGCATGTCGTCCAAAATATGATAAAAAAGTCACACTATAGTATGTCGTCTAAAATATGATAAAAAAGTCATACTATAGCATGTCGTCTAAATTATGACCAAAAAAGTCACACTATAGCATGTCGTCTAAAACATGACCAAAAAAGTCACACTATAGCATGTCGTCCAAAATATGATAAAAAAAAAGTCACACTATAGCATGTCGTCTAAAATATGACTACAAGGCCAAAGTGGTTTCAAGTCAGTTTGTGTCTGCAATTTCTCAGCAAACAGCATTTCAAGTCTCACTTCTCAGCCTAATGTAAAACTGCATCACAGCGCCACGGCTTAAACTAAGTGTTTACAAACAAATTTCTTCTTCTGTACCAAAAAAGTCATACTATAGCACGTCGTCTAAAATATGACCAAAAAAGTCACACTATAGCATGTCGTCTAAAATATGATTAAAAAAAAACGTCATACGAGAGCATGTCGTCCAAAATATGATAAAAAAAAGTCACACTGTAGCATGTCGTCTAAAATATGACTACATGGCCAAAGTGGTTTCAAGTCACATTGTTCCTGCAATTTCTCAGAAAACAGCATTTCAAGTCTCACTTCTCAGCCTAATGTAAAACTGCATTACAGTGCCATGACTTGAACTAAGGTTTACGACAAAATTTCTTCATCAGTAGTATGGCAAATGGGATACACTACATGGCCAAAGTGGTTTCAAGTCACTTTGTGTCTGCAATTTCTCAGAAAACACGATGTTTCAAAAACACCTTTATCTCAGCGAGAGAAGCTCAAATACAGCATAAAACTGCATTACAGTGCCATGACTTGAACTAAGGTTTACGACAAAATTTCTTCATCAGTAGTATGGCAAATGGGATACACTACATGGCCAAAGTGGTTTCAAGTCACTTTGTGTCTGCAATTTCTCAGAAAACAGCATTTCAAGTCTCACTTCTCAGCCTAATGTAAAACTGCATTACAGTGCCACGGCATAAACTAAGTGTTTACAAACAAGTTTCCTTCTTAGAACTATGGCAAATGGGATACACTACATGGCCAAAGTGGTTTCAAGTCACTTTGTGTCTTCAATTTCTCAGAAAACAGCATTTCAAGTCTCACTTCTCAGCCTAATGTAAAACTGCATTACAGTGCCGTGACTTGAACTAAGTGTTTACGACCAAATTTTTTCATCTGTAACAAAAAAGTCATACTATAGCATGTCGTCTAAAATATGATAAAAAAGTCATACTATAGCATGTCGTCTAAAATATGACAAACAAGTCATACTAAAGCATGTCGTCTAAAATATGACCAAAAAAGTCACACTATAGCATGTCGTCAAAATTTTGACCAAAAAAGTCACACTATAGCATGTCGTCGAAAATATGATAAAAAAGTCACACTATAGTATGTCGTCTAAAATCTGATAAAAAAAAAAGTCATACTATAGCATGTCGTCTATAATATGACTACATGGCCAAAGTGGTTTCAAGTCACATTGTTCCTGCAATTTCTCAGAAAACAGCATTTCAAGTCTCACTTCTCAGCCTAATGTAAAACTGCATTACAGTGCCATGACTTGAACTAAGGTTTACGACAAAATTTGTTCATCAGTAGTATGGCAAATGGGATACACTACATGGCCAAAGTGGTTTCAAGTCACTTTGTTTTGACAATTTCACAGAAAACACGATGTTTCAAAAACAGCCTTATCTCAGTGAGAGAAGCTCAAATACAGCATAAAACTGCATTACAGTTCCATGACTTAAACTAAGTGTTTCCGAACAAATTTCTTCATCAGTACTATGGTAAATGGGATACACTACATGGCCAAAGTGGTTTCAAGTCACTTTGTGTCTGCAATTTCTCAGAAAACAGCATTTCAAGTCTCACTTCTCAGCCTAATGTAAAACTGCATTACAGTGCCATGACTTGAACTAAGGTTTACGACAAAATTTCTTCATCAGTAGTATGGCAAATGGGATACACTACATGGCCAAAGTGGTTACAAGTCACTTTGTGTCTGCAATTTCTCAGAAAACAGCATTTCAAGTCTCACTTCTCAGCCTAATGTAAAACTGCATTACATTGCCACGGCATAAACTAAGTATTTACAAACAAGTTTCCTTCTTAGAACTATGGCAAATGGGATACACTACATGGCCAAAGTGGTTACAAGTCACTTTGTGTCTGCAATTTCTCAGAAAACAGCATTTCAAGTCTCACTTCTCAGCCTAATGTAAAACTGCATCGCAGCGCAACGGCTTAAACTAAGTGTTTACGAACAAATTTCTTCATCTGTACCAAAAAAGTCATACTATAGCATGTCGTCCAAAATATGATTAAAAAAAGTCATACTATAGCACGTCGTCTAAAATATGATAAAAAAAAAGTCACACTACAGCATGTCGTCTAAATTATGACCAAAAAAGTCACACTACAGCATGTCGTCTAAAATATGATAAAAAAAAGTCATACTATAGCATGTCGTCTAAATTATGACCAAAAAAGTCACACTATAGCATGTCGTCTAAAATATGACCAAAAAAGTCACACTATAGCATGTCGTCCAAAATATGATAAAAAAAAAGTCACACTATAGCATGTCGTCTAAAATATGACTACAAGGCCAAAGTGGTTTCAAGTCAGTTTGTGTCTGCAATTTCTCAGAAGACAGCATTTCAAGTCTCACTTCTCAGCCTAATGTAAAACTGCATCACAGCGCCACGGCTTAAACTAAGTGTTTACGAACAAATTTCTTCATCTGTACCAAAAAATTCATACTATAGCACGTCGTCTAAAATATGACCAAATAAGTCACACTATAGCATGTCGTCTAAAATATGATAAAAAAAAGTCATACGAGAGCATGTCGTCCAAAATATGATAAAAAAAAGTCACACTATAGCATGTCGTCTAAAATATGACTACAAGGCCAAAGTGGTTTCAAGTCAGTTTGTGTCTGCAATTTCTCAGAAAACAGCATTTCAAGTCTCACTTCTCAGCCTAATGTAAAACTGCATCACAGCGCCACGGCTTAAACTAAGTGTTTACGAACGAATTTCTTCTTCTGTACCAAAAAAGTCATACTACAGCACGTCGTCTAAAATATGACCAAAAAAGTCACACTATAGCATGTCGTCTAAAATATGATTAAAAAAAAGTCATACGAGAGCATGTCGTCCAAAATATGATAAAAAAAAAGTCACACTATAGCATGTCGTCTAAAATATGACTACATGGCCAAAGTGGTTTCAAGTCACATTGTTCCTGCAATTTCTCAGAAAACAGCATTTCAAGTCTCACTTCTCAGCCTAATGTAAAACTGCATTACAGTGCCATGACTTGAACTAAGGTTTACGACAAAATTTCTTCATCAGTAGTATGGCAAATGGGATACACTACATGGCCAAAGTGGTTTAAAGTCACTTTGTTTTGACAATTTCACAGAAAACACGATGTTTCAAAAACAGCCTTATCTCAGTGAGAGAAGCTCAAATACAGCATAAAACTGCATTACAGTTCCATGACTTAAACTACGTGTTTCCGAACAAATTTCTTCATCAGTACTATGGCAAATGGGATACACTCCATGGCCAAAGTGGTTTCAAGTCACTTTGTGTCTGCAATTTCTCAGAAAACAGCATTTCAAGTCTCACTTCTCAGCCTAATGTAAAACTGCATTACAGTGCCATGACTTGAACTAAAGTTTACGACAATATTTCCTCATCAGTAGTATGGCAAATGGGATACACTACATGGCCAAAGTGGTTACAAGTCACTTTGTGTCTGCAATTTCTCAGAAAACAGCATTTCAAGTCTCACTTCTCATCCTAATGTAAAACTGCATTACAGTGCCACGGCATAAACTAAGTGTTTACAAACAAGTTTCCTTCTTAGAACTATGGCAAATGGGATACACTCCATGGCCAAAGTGGTTTCAAGTCACTTTGTGTCTGCAATTTCTCAGAAAACAGCATTTCAAGTCTCACTTCTCAGCCTAATGTAAAACTGCATTACAGTGCCATGACTTGAACTAAAGTTTACGACAATATTTCCTCATCAGTAGTATGGCAAATGGGATACACTACATGGCCAAAGTGGTTACAAGTCACTTTGTGTCTGCAATTTCTCAGAAAACAGCATTTCAAGTCTCACTTCTCATCCTAATGTAAAACTGCATTACAGTGCCACGGCATAAACTAAGTGTTTACAAACAAGTTTCCTTCTTAGAACTATGGCAAATGGGATACACTACATGGCCAAAGTGGTTTCAAGTCACTTTGTGTCTTCAATTTCTCAGAAAACAGCATTTCAAGTCTCACTTCTCAGTCTAATGTAAAACTGCATTACAGTGCCGTGACTTGAACTAAGTGTTTACGACCAAATTTTTTCATCTGTAACAAAAAAGTCATACTATAGCATGTCGTCTAAAATATGATAAAAAAGTCATACTATAGCATGTCGTCTAAAATATGACAAACAAGTCATACTAAAGCATGTCGTCTAAAATATGACCAAAAAAGTCACACTATAGCATGTCGTCAAAATTATGACCAAAAAAGTCACACTATAGCATGTCGTCGAAAATATGATAAAAAAGTCATACTATAGCATGTCGTCCAAAATATGATAAAAAAGTCACACTATAGTATGTCGTCTAAAATATGATAAAAAAAGTCATACTATAGCATGTCGTCTAAATTATGACCAAAAAAGTCACACTATAGCATGTCGTCTAAAACATGACCAAAAAAGTCACACTATAGCATGTCGTCCAAAATATGATAAAAAAAAAGTCACACTATAGCATGTCGTCTAAAATATGACTACAAGGCCAAAGTGGTTTCAAGTCAGTTTGTGTCTGCAATTTCTCAGCAAACAGCATTTCAAGTCTCACTTCTCAGCCTAATGTAAAACTGCATCACAGCGCCACGGCTTAAACTAAGTGTTTACGAACAAATTTCTTCTTCTGTACCAAAAAAGTCATACTATAGCACGTCGTCTAAAATATGACCAAAAAAGTCACACTATAGCATGTCGTCTAAAATATGATAAAAAAAAAAAGTCATACGAGAGCATGTCGTCCAAAATATGATAAAAAAAAGTCACACTATAGCATGTCGTCTAAAATATGACTACATGGCCAAAGTGGTTTCAAGTCACATTGTTCCTGCAATTTCTCAGAAAACAGCATTTCAAGTCTCACTTCTCAGCCTAATGTAAAACTGCATTACAGTGCCATGACTTGAACTAAGGTTTACGACAAAATTTCTTCATCAGTAGTATGGCAAATGGGATACACTACATGGCCAAAGTGGTTTCAAGTCACTTTGTTTTGACAATTTCACAGAAAACACGATGTTTTAAAAACAGCCTTATCTCAGTGAGAGAAGCTCAAATACAGCATAAAACTGCATTGCAGTTCCATGACTTAAACTAAGTGTTTCCGAACAAATTTCTTCATCAGTACTATGGCAAATGGGATACACTACATGGCCAAAGTGGTTTCAAGTCACTTTGTGTCTGCAATTTCTCAGAAAACACGATGTTTCAAAAACACCTTTATCTCAGCGAGAGAAGCTCAAATACAGCATAAAACTGCATTACAGTGCCATTACTTGAACTAAGGTTTACGACAAAATTTCTTCATCAGTAGTATGGCAAATGGGATACACTACATGGCCAAAGTGGTTTCAAGTCACTTTGTGTCTGCAATTTCTCAGAAAACAGCATTTCAAGTCTCACTTCTCAGCCTAATGTAAAACTGCATTACAGTGCCATGACTTGAACTAAGGTTTACGACAAAATTTCTTCATCAGTAGTATGGCAAATGGGATACACTACATGGCCAAAGTGGTTTAAAGTCACTTTGTTTTGACAATTTCACAGAAAACACGATGTTTCAAAAACAGCCTTATCTCAGTGAGAGAAGCTCAAATACAGCATAAAACTGCATTACAGTTCCATGACTTAAACTACGTGTTTCCGAACAAATTTCTTCATCAGTACTATGGCAAATGGGATACACTCCATGGCCAAAGTGGTTTCAAGTCACTTTGTGTCTGCAATTTCTCAGAAAACAGCATTTCAAGTCTCACTTCTCAGCCTAATGTAAAACTGCATTACAGTGCCATGACTTGAACTAAAGTTTACGACAATATTTCCTCATCAGTAGTATGGCAAATGGGATACACTACATGGCCAAAGTGGTTACAAGTCACTTTGTGTCTGCAATTTCTCAGAAAACAGCATTTCAAGTCTCACTTCTCATCCTAATGTAAAACTGCATTACAGTGCCACGGCATAAACTAAGTGTTTACAAACAAGTTTCCTTCTTAGAACTATGGCAAATGGGATACACTACATGGCCAAAGTGGTTTCAAGTCACTTTGTGTCTTCAATTTCTCAGAAAACAGCATTTCAAGTCTCACTTCTCAGTCTAATGTAAAACTGCATTACAGTGCCGTGACTTGAACTAAGTGTTTACGACCAAATTTTTTCATCTGTAACAAAAAAGTCATACTATAGCATGTCGTCTAAAATATGATAAAAAAGTCATACTATAGCATGTCGTCTAAAATATGACAAACAAGTCATACTAAAGCATGTCGTCTAAAATATGACCAAAAAAGTCACACTATAGCATGTCGTCAAAATTATGACCAAAAAAGTCACACTATAGCATGTCGTCGAAAATATGATAAAAAAGTCATACTATAGCATGTCGTCCAAAATATGATAAAAAAGTCACACTATAGTATGTCGTCTAAAATATGATAAAAAAAGTCATACTATAGCATGTCGTCTAAATTATGACCAAAAAAGTCACACTATAGCATGTCGTCTAAAACATGACCAAAAAAGTCACACTATAGCATGTCGTCCAAAATATGATAAAAAAAAAGTCACACTATAGCATGTCGTCTAAAATATGACTACAAGGCCAAAGTGGTTTCAAGTCAGTGTGTGTCTGCAATTTCTCAGCAAACAGCATTTCAAGTCTCACTTCTCAGCCTAATGTAAAACTGCATCACAGCGCCACGGCTTAAACTAAGTGTTTACGAACAAATTTCTTCTTCTGTACCAAAAAAGTCATATATAGCACGTCGTCTAAAATATGACCAAAAAAGTCACACTATAGCATGTCGTCTAAAATATGATAAAAAAAAAAAGTCATACGAGAGCATGTCGTCCAAAATATGATAAAAAAAAGTCACACTATAGCATGTCGTCTAAAATATGACTACATGGCCAAAGTGGTTTCAAGTCACATTGTTCCTGCAATTTCTCAGAAAACAGCATTTCAAGTCTCACTTCTCAGCCTAATGTAAAACTGCATTACAGTGCCATGACTTGAACTAAGGTTTACGACAAAATTTCTTCATCAGTAGTATGGCAAATGGGATACACTACATGGCCAAAGTGGTTTCAAGTCACTTTGTTTTGACAATTTCACAGAAAACACGATGTTTTAAAAACAGCCTTATCTCAGTGAGAGAAGCTCAAATACAGCATAAAACTGCATTACAGTTCCATGACTTAAACTAAGTGTTTCCGAACAAATTTCTTCATCAGTACTATGGCAAATGGGATACACTACATGGCCAAAGTGGTTTCAAGTCACTTTGTGTCTGCAATTTCTCAGAAAACACGATGTTTCAAAAACACCTTTATCTCAGCGAGAGAAGCTCAAATACAGCATAAAACTGCATTACAGTGCCATTACTTGAACTAAGGTTTACGACAAAATTTCTTCATCAGTAGTATGGCAAATGGGATACACTACATGGCCAAAGTGGTTTCAAGTCACTTTGTGTCTGCAATTTCTCAGAAAACAGCATTTCAAGTCTCACTTCTCAGCCTAATGTAAAACTGCATTACAGTGCCATGACTTGAACTAAGGTTTACGACAAAATTTCTTCATCAGTAGTATGGCAAATGGGATACACTACATGGCCAAAGTGGTTACAAGTCACTTTGTGTCTGCAATTTCTCAGAAAACAGCATTTCAAGTCTCACTTCTCAGCCTAATGTAAAACTGCATTACAGTGCCACGGCATAAACTAAGTATTTACAAACAAGTTTCCTTCTTAGAACTATGGCAAATGGGATACACTACATGGCCAAAGTGGTTACAAGTCACTTTGTGTCTGCAATTTCTCAGAAAACAGCATTTCAAGTCTCACTTCTCAGCCTAATGTAAAACTGCATCGCAGCGCCACGGCTTAAACTAAGTGTTTACAAACAAATTTCTTCATCTGTACCAAAAAAGTCATACTATAGCACGTCGTCTAAAATATGATAAAAAAAAGTCACACTACAGCATGTCGTCTAAAATATGATAAAAAAATTCATACTATAGCATGTCGTCTAAATTATGACCAAAAAAGTCACACTATAGCATGTCGTCTAAAATATGACCAAAAAAGTCACACTATAGCATGTCGTCCAAAATATGATAAAAAAAAAGTCACACTATAGCATGTCGTCTAAAATATGACTACAAGGCCAAAGTGGTTTCAAGTCAGTTTGTGTCTGCAATTTCTCAGAAGACAGCATTTCAAGTCTCACTTCTCAGCCTAATGTAAAACTGCATCACAGCGCCACGGCTTAAAATAAGTGTTTACGAACAAATTTCTTCATCTGTACCAAAAAATTCATACTATAGCACGTCGTCTAAAATATGACCAAATAAGTCACACTATAGCATGTCGTCTAAAATATGATAAAAAAAAGTCATACGAGAGCATGTCGTCCAAAATATGATAAAAAAAAGTCACACTATAGTATGTCGTCTAAAATATGACTACAAGGCCAAAGTGGTTTCAAGTCACTTTGTGTCTGCAATTTCTCAGAAAACAGCATTTCAAGTCTCACTTCTCAGCCTAATGTAAAACTGCATCACAGCGCCACGGCTTAAACTAAGTGTTTACGAACAAATTTCTTCATCTGTACCAAAAAAGTCATACTATAGCATGTCGTCCAAAATATGATTAAAAAAAGTCATACTATAGCACGTCGTCTAAAATATGATAAAAAAAAGTCACACTACAGCATGTCGTCTAAAATATGATAAAAAAAGTCATACTATAGCATGTCGTCTAAATTATGACCAAAAAAGTCACACTATAGCATGTCGTCTAAAATATGACCAAAAAAGTCACAATATAGCATGTCGTCCAAAATATGATAAAAAAAAAGTCACACTATAGCATGTCGTCTAAAATATGACTACAAGGCCAAAGTGGTTTCAAGTCAGTTTGTGTCTGCAATTTCTCAGAAGACAGCATTTCAAGTCTCACTTCTCAGCCTAATGTAAAACTGCATCACAGCGCCACGGCTTAAACTAAGTGTTTACGAACAAATTTCTTCATCTGTACCAAAAAATTCATACTATGGCACGTCGTCTAAAATATGACCAAATAAGTCACACTATAGCATGTCGTCTAAAATATGATAAAAAAAAGTCATACGAGAGCATGTCGTCCAAAATATGATAAAAAAAAGTCACACTATAGCATGTCGTCTAAAATATGACTACAAGGCCAAAGTGGTTTCAAGTCACTTTGTGTCTGCAATTTCTCAGAAAACAGCATTTCAAGTCTCACTTCTCAGCCTAATGTAAAACTGCATCACAGCGCCACGGCTTAAACTAAGTGTTTACGAACAAATTTCTTCATCTGTAACAAAAAAGTCATACTATAGCACGTCGTCTAAAATATGACCAAAAAAGTCACACTATAGCATGTCGTCTAAAATATGAAAAAAAAAAAAGTCATACGAGAGCATGTCGTCCAAAATATGATAAAAAAAAAAGTCACACTATAGCATGTCGTCTAAAATATGACTACATGGCCAAAGTGGTTTCAAGTCACTTTGTTTCTGCAATTTCTCAGAAAACAGCATTTCAAGTCTCACTTCTCAGCCTAATGTAAAACTGCATTGCAGTGCCATGACTTGAACTAAGTGTTTACTAACAAATTTCTTCATCAGTACTATGGCAAATGGGATACACGACATGGCCAAAGTGGTTTCAAGTCACTTTGTGTTGACAATTTCACAGAAAACACAACGTTTCAAAAACAGCCTTATCTCAGTGAGAGAAGCTCAAATACAGCATAAAACTGCATTACAGTTCCATGACTTAAACTAAGTGTTTCCGAACAAATTTCTTCATCAGTATTATGGCAAATGGGATACACTACATGGCCAAAGTGGTTTCAAGTCACTTTGTGTCTGCAATTTCTCAGAAAACAGCATTTCAAGTCTCACTTCTCAGCCTAATGTAAAACTGCATTACAGAGCCATGACTTGAACTAAGGTTTACGACAAAATTTCTTCATCAGTAGTATGGCAAATGGGATACACTACATGGCCAAAGTGGTTACAAGTCACTTTGTGTCTGCAATTTCTCAGAAAACAGCATTTCAAGTCTCACTTCTCAGCCTAATGTAAAACTGCATTACAGTGCCACGGCATAAACTAAGTTTTTACAAACAAGTTTCCTTCTTAGAACTATGGCAAATGGGATACACTACATGGCCAAAGTGGTTTCAAGTCACTTTGTGTCTTCAATTTCTCAGAAAACAGCATTTCAAGTCTCACTTCTCAGTCTAATGTAAAACTGTATTACAGTGCCGTGACTTGAACTAAGTGTTTACGACCAAATTTTTTCATCTGAAACAAAAAAGTCATATTATAGCATGTCGTCTAAAATATGACAAACAAGTCATACTAAAGCATGTCGTCAAAATTATGACCAAAAAAGTCACACTATAGCATGTCGTCGAAAATATGATAAAAAAGTCATACTATAGCATGTCGTCCAAAATATGATAAAAAAGTCACACTATAGTATGTCGTCTAAAATATGATATAAAAGTCATACTATAGCATGTCGTCTAAATTATGACCAAAAAAGTCACACTATTGCATGTCGTCGAAAATATGATAAAAAAAGTCATACTATAGCATGTCGTCCAAAATATGATAAAAAAGTCACACTATAGTATGTCGTCTAAAATATGATAAAAAAGTCATACTATAGCATGTCGTCTAAATTATGACCAAAAAAGTCACACTATAGCATGTCGTCTAAAATATGATAAAAAAGTCACACTATAGTATGTCGTCTAAAATATGATAAAAAAGTCACACTATAGCATGTCGTCGAAAATATGATAAAAAAGTCATACTATAGCATGTCGTCCAAAATATGATAAAAAATTCACACTATAGCATGTCGTCTAAAATATGACCAAAAAAAATCATACTATAGCATGTCGTCTAAAATATGATAAAAAAAAAGTCATACGAGAGCATGTCGTCCAAAATATGATAAAAAAAAAAGTCACACTATAGCATGTCGTCTAAAATATGACTACAAGGCCAAAGTGGTTTCAAGTCACTTTGTGTCTGCAATTTCTCAGAAAACAGCATTTCACGTCTCACTTCTCAGCCTAATGTAAAACTGCATTACAGTGCCATGACTTGAACTAAGTGTTTACTAACAAATTTCTTCATCAGTACTATGGCAAATGGGATACACGACATGGCCAAAGTGGTTTCAAGTCACTTTGTGTTGACAATTTCACAGAAAACACAACGTTTCAAAAACAGCCTTATCTTAGTGAGAGAAGCTCAAATACAGCATAAAACTGCATTACAGTTCCATGACTTAAACTAAGTGTTTCCGAACAAATTTCTTCATCAGTACTATGGCAAATGGGATACACTACATGGCCAAAGTGGTTTCAAGTCAGTTTGTGTCTGCAATTTCTCAGAAAACAGCATTTCAAGTCTCACTTCTCAGCCAAATGTAAAACTGCATTACAGTGCCATGACTTGAACTAAGGTTTACGACAAAATTTCTTCATCAGTAGTATGGCAAATGGGATACACTACATGGCCAAAGTGGTTTCAAGTCACTTTGTGTCTGCAGTTTCTCAGAAAACAGCATTTCAAGTCTCACTTCTCAGCCTAATGTAAAACTGCATTACAGTGCCACGGCATAAACTAAGTGTTTACAAACAAGTTTCCTTCTTAGAACTATGGAAAATGGGATACACTACATGGCCAAAGTGGTTTCAAGTCACTTTGTGTCTTCAATTTCTCAGAAAACAGCATTTCAAGTCTCACTTCTCAGTCTAATGTAAAACTGCATTACAGTGCCGTGACTTGAACTAAGAGTTTACGACCAAATTTTTTCATCTGTAACAAAAAAGTCATACTATAGCATGTCGTCTAAAATATGATAAAAAAGTCATACTATAGCAAGTCGTCTAAAATATGACAAACAAGTCATACTAAAGCATGTCGTCTAAAATATGACCAAAAAAGTCACACTATAGCATGTCGTCAAAATTATGACCAAAAAAGTCACACTATAGCATGTCGTCGAAAATATGATAAAAAAGTCATACTATAGCATGTCGTCCAAAATATGATAAAAAAGTCACACTATAGTATGTCGTCTAAAATATGATAAAAAAGTCATACTATAGCATGTCGTCTAAATTATGACCAAAAAAGTCACACTATAGCATGTCGTCTAAAATATGATTAAAAAGTCACACTATAGCATGTCGTCTAAATTATGACCAAAAAAGTCACACTATAGCATGTCGTCTAAAATATGACCAAAAAAGTCACACTATAGCATGTCGTCCAAAATATGATAAAAAAAAAAGTCACACTATAGCATGTCGTCTAAAATATGACTACAAGGCCAAAGTGGTTTCAAGTCAGTTTGTGTCTGCAATTTCTCAGAAAACAGCATTTCAAGTCTCACTTCTCAGCCTAATGTAAAACTGCATCACAGCGCCACGGCTTAAACTAAGTGTTTACGAACAAATTTCTTCATCTGTACCAAAAAAGTCATACTATAGCACGTCGTCTAAAATATGACCAAAAAAGTCACACTATAGCATGTCGTCTAAAATATGATAAAAAAAAAAAAGTCATACGAGAGCATGTCGTCCAAAATATGATTACAAAAAAAAGTCACACTATAGCATGTCGTCTAAAATATGACTACATGGCCAATGTGGTTTCAAGTCACATTGTTTCTGCAATTTCTCAGAAAACAGCATTTCACGTCTCACTTCTCAGCCTAATGTAAAACTGCATTACAGTGCCTTGACTTGAACTAAGTGTTTACTAACAAATTTCTTCATCAGTACTATGGCAAATGGGATACACTACATGGCCAAAGTGGTTTCAAGTCACTTTGTGTCTGCAATTTCTCAGAAAACAGCATTTCAAGTCTCACTTCTCAGCCTAATGTAAAACTGCTTTACAGTGCCACGGCATAAACTAAGTGTTTACAAACAAGTTTCCTTCTTAGAACTATGGCAAATGGGATACACTACATGGCCAAAGTGGTTACAAGTCACTTTGTGTCTGCAATTTCTCAGAAAACAGCATTTCAAGTCTCACTTCTCAGCCTAATGTAAAACTGCATCACAGCGCCACGGCTTAAACTAAGTGTTTACGAACAAATTTCTTCATCTGTACCAAAAAAGTCATACTATAGCACGTCGTCTAAAATATGACCAAAAAAGTCACACTATAGCATGTCGTCTAAAATATGATAAAAAAAAAAGTCATACGAGAGCATGTCGTCCAAAATATGATAAAAAAAAGTCACACTATAGCATGTCGTCTAAAATATGACTACATGGCCAAAGTGGTTTCAAGTCACATTGTTCCTGCAATTTCTCAGAAAACACCATTTCAAGTCTCACTTCTCAGCCTAATGTAAAACTGCATTACAGTGCCATGACTTGAACTAAGGCTTACGACAAAATTTCTTCATCAGTAGCATGGCAAATGGGATACACTACATGGCCAAAGTGGTTTCAAGTCACTTTGTTTTGACAATTTCACAGAAAACACGATGTTTCAAAAACAGCCTTATCTCAGTGAGAGAAGCTCAAATACAGCATAAAACTGCATTACAGTTCCATGACTTAAACTAAGTGTTTCCGAACAAATTTCTTCATCAGTACTATGGCAAATGGGATACACTACATGGCCAAAGTTGTTTCAAGTCACTTTGTGTCTGCAATTTCTCAGAAAACAGCATTTCAAGTCTCACTTCTCAGCCTAATGTAAAACTGCATCACAGCGCCACGGCTTAAACTAAGTGTTTACGAACAAATTTCTTCATCTGTACCAAAAAAGTCATACTATAGCACGTCGTCTAAAATATGACCAAAAAAGTCACACTATAGCATGTCGTCTAAATTATGACCAAAAAAGTCACACTATAGCATGTCGTCTAAAATATGATAAAAAAAAGTCATACGAGAGCATGTCGTCCAAAATATGATAAAAAAAAGTCACACTATAGCATGTCGTCTAAAATATGACTACATGGCCAAAGTGGTTTCAAGTCACATTGTTCCTGCAATTTCTCAGAAAACAGCATTTCAAGTCTCACTTCTCAGCCTAATGTAAAACTGCATTACAGTGCCATGACTTGAACTAAGGTTTACGACAAAATTTCTTCATCAGTGGTATGGCAAATGGGATACACTACATGGCCAAAGTGGTTTCAAGTCACTTTGTTTTGACAATTTCACAGAAAACACAATGTTTCAAAAACAGCCTTATCTCAGTGAGAGAAGCTCAAATACAGCATAAAACTGCATTACAGTGCCAAGGCTTAAACTAAGTGTTTACATACAAGCTTCCTTCTTAGAACTATGGCAAATGGGATACACTACATGGCCAAAGTGGTTTGAAGTCACTTTGTGTCTGCAATTTCTCAGAAAACAGCATTTCAAGTCTCACTTCTCAGCCTAATGTAAAACTGCATTACAGTGCCATGACTTCAACTAAGGGTTTACGACCAAATTTCTTCATCAGTAGTATGGCAAATGGGATACACTACATGGCCAAAGTGGTTTCAAGTCACTTTGTGTCTGCAATTTCTCAGAAAACTTCATTTCAAGTCTCACTTCTCAGCCTAATGTAAAACTGCATTACAGTGCCATGACTTCAACTAAGGGTTTACGACCAAATTTCTTCATCAGTAGTATGGCAAATGGGATACACTACATGGCCAAAGTGGTTTCAAGTCACTTTGTGTCTGCAATTTCTCAGAAAACTTCATTTCAAGTCTCACTTCTCAGCCTAATGTAAAACTGCATTACAGTGCCATGACTTCAACTAAGGGTTTACGACCAAATTTCTTCATCAGTAGTATGGCAAATGGGATACACTACATGGCCAAAGTTGTTTCAAGTCACTTTGTGTTGACAATTTCACAGAAAACACAATGTTTCTAAAACAGCCTTATCTCAGTGAGAGACGCTCAAATACAGCATAAAACTGCATTACAGTTCCATGACTTATTCTAAATGTTTACGAACAAATTTCTTCATCAGTACTATGGCAAATGGGATACACTACATGGCCAAAGTGGTTTCAAGTCACTTTGTGTGGACAATTTCACAGGAAACACAATGTTTCAAAAACAGCCTTATCTCAGCGAGAGAAGCTCAAATACAGCATAAAACTGCATTACAGTGCCACGGCATAAACTAAGTGTTTACATACAAGCTTCCTTGTTAGAACTATGGCCAAAGTGGTTTCAAGTCACTTTGTGTCTGCAATTTCTCAAAAACAGCATTTCAAGTCTCACTTCTCAGCCTAATGTAAAACTGCATTACAGTGCCGTGACTTGAACTAAGTGTTTACGACCAAATTTTTTCATCTGTAACAAAAAAGTCATACTGTAGCATGTCGTCTAAAATATGACAAACAAGTCATACTAAAGCATGTCGTCTAAAATATGACCAAAAATGTCACACTTTAGCATGTCGTCAAAATTATGACCAAAAAAGTCACACTATAGCATGTCGTCTAAAATATGATATAAAAGTCATACTATAGCATGTCGTCTAAATTATGACCAAAAAAGTCACACTATTGCATGTCGTCGAAAATATGATAAAAAAAAGTCATACTATAGCATGTCGTCTAAATTATGACCAAAAAAGTCACACTATTGCATGTCGTCTAAAATATGACTACAAGGCCAAAGTGGTTTCAAGTCAGTTTGTGTCTGCAATTTCTCAGAAAACAGCATTTCAAGTCTCACTTCTCAGCCAAATGTAAAACTGCATTACAGTGCCATGACTTGAACTAAGGTTTACGACAAAATTTCTTCATCAGTAGTATGGCAAATGGGATACACTACATGGCCAAAGTGGTTTCAAGTCACTTTGTGTCTGCAGTTTCTCAGAAAACAGCATTTCAAGTCTCACTTCTCAGCCTAATGTAAAACTGCATTACAGTGCCGTGACTTGAACTAAGTGTTTACGACCAAATTTTTTCATCTGTAACAAAAAAGTCATACTATAGCATGTCGTCTAAAATATGATAAAAAAGTCATACTATAGCAAGTCGTCTAAAATATGACAAACAAGTCATACTAAAGCATGTCGTCTAAAATATGACCAAAAAAGTCACACTATAGCATGTCGTCAAAATTATGACCAAAAAAGTCACACTATAGCATGTCGTCGAAAATATGATAAAAAAGTCATACTATAGCATGTCGTCCAAAATATGATAAAAAAAAGTCACACTATAGTATGTCGTCTAAAATATGATAAAAAAGTCATACTATAGCATGTCGTCTAAATTATGACCAAAAAAGTCACACTATAGCATGTCGTCTAAAATATGATTAAAAAGTCACACTATAGCATGTCGTCTAAATTATGACCAAAAAATTCACACTATAGCATGTCGTCTAAAATACGACCAAAAAAGTCACACTATAGCATGTCGTCCAAAATATGATAAAAAAAAAAGTCACACTATAGCATGTCGTCTAAAATATGACTACAAGGCCAAAGTGGTTTCAAGTCAGTTTGTGTCTGCAATTTCTCAGAAAACAGCATTTCAAGTCTCACTTCTCAGCCTAATGTAAAACTGCATCACAGCGCCACGGCTTAAACTAAGTGTTTACGAACAAATTTCTTCATCTGTACCAAAAAAGTCATACTATAGCACGTCGTCTAAAATATGACCAAAAAAGTCACACTATAGCATGTCGTCTAAAATATGATAAAAAAAAAAAAGTCATACGAGAGCATGTCGTCCAAAATATGATTACAAAAAAAAGTCACACTATAGCATGTCGTCTAAAATATGACTACATGGCCAATGTGGTTTCAAGTCACATTGTTTCAGCAATTTCTCAGAAAACAGCATTTCACGTCTCACTTCTCAGCCTAATGTAAAACTGCATTACAGTGCCATGACTTGAACTATGTGTTTACTAACAAATTTCTTCATCAGTTCTATGGCAAATGGGATACACTACATGGCCAAAGTGGTTTCAAGTCACTTTGTGTCTGCAATTTCTCAGAAAACAGCATTTCAAGTCTCACTTCTCAGCCTAATGTAAAACTGCTTTACAGTGCCACGGCATAAACTAAGTGTTTACAAACAAGTTTCCATCTTAGAACTATGGCAAATGGGATACACTACATGGCCAAAGTGGTTACAAGTCACTTTGTGTCTGCAATTTCTCAGAAAACAGCATTTCAAGTCTCACTTCTCAGCCTAATGTAAAACTGCATCACAGCGCCACGGCTTAAACTAAGTGTTTACGAACAAATTTCTTCATCTGTACCAAAAAAGTCATACTATAGCACGTCGTCTAAAATATGACCAAAAAAGTCACACTATAGCATGTCGTCTAAAATATGATAAAAAAAAAAGTCATACGAGAGCATGTCGTCCAAAATATGATAAAAAAAAGTCACACTATAGCATGTCGTCTAAAATATGACTACATGGCCAAAGTGGTTTCAAGTCACATTGTTCCTGCAATTTCTCAGAAAACACCATTTCAAGTCTCACTTCTCAGTCTAATGTAAAACTGCATTACAGTGCCATGACTTGAACTAAGGCTTACGACAAAATTTCTTCATCAGTAGCATGGCAAATGGGATACACTACATGGCCAAAGTGGTTTCAAGTCACTTTGTTTTGACAATTTCACAGAAAACACGATGTTTCAAAAACAGCCTTATCTCAGTGAGAGAAGCTCAAATACAGCATAAAACTGCATTACAGTTCCATGACTTAAACTAAGTGTTTCCGAACAAATTTCTTCATCAGTACTATGGCAAATGGGATACACTACATGGCCAAAGTTGTTTCAAGTCACTTTGTGTCTGCAATTTCTCAGAAAACAGCATTTCAAGTCTCACTTCTCAGCCTAATGTAAAACTGCATCACAGCGCCACAGCTTAAACTAAGTGTTTACGAACAAATTTCTTCATCTGTACCAAAAAAGTCATACTATAGCACGTCGTCTAAAATATGACCAAAAAAGTCACACTATAGCATGTCGTCTAAATTATGACCAAAAAAGTCACACTATAGCATGTCGTCTAAAATATGATAAAAAAAAGTCATACGAGAGCATGTCGTCCAAAATATGATAAAAAAAAGTCACACTATAGCATGTCGTCTAAAATATGACTACATGGCCAAAGTGGTTTCAAGTCACATTGTTCCTGCAATTTCTCAGAAAACAGCATTTCAAGTCTCACTTCTCAGCCTAATGTAAAACTGCATTACAGTGCCATGACTTGAACTAAGGTTTACGACAAAATTTCTTCATCAGTGGTATGGCAAATGGGATACACTACATGGCCAAAGTGGTTTCAAGTCACTTTGTTTTGACAATTTCACAGAAAACACAATGTTTCAAAAACAGCCTTATCTCAGTGAGAGAAGCTCAAATACAGCATAAAACTGCATTACAGTGCCAAGGCTTAAACTAAGTGTTTACATACAAGCTTCCTTCTTAGAACTATGGCAAATGGGATACACTACATGGCCAAAGTGGTTTGAAGTCACTTTGTGTCTGCAATTTCTCAGAAAACAGCATTTCAAGTCTCACTTCTCAGCCTAATGTAAAACTGCATTACAGTGCCATGACTTCAACTAAGGGTTTACGACCAAATTTCTTCATCAGTAGTATGGCAAATGGGATACACTACATGGCCAAAGTGGTTTCAAGTCACTTTGTGTCTGCAATTTCTCAGAAAACTTCATTTCAAGTCTCACTTCTCAGCCTAATGTAAAACTGCATTACAGTGCCATGACTTCAACTAAGGGTTTACGACCAAATTTCTTCATCAGTAGTATGGCAAATGGGATACACTACATGGCCAAAGTGGTTTCAAGTCACTTTGTGTCTGCAATTTCTCAGAAAACTTCATTTCAAGTCTCACTTCTCAGCCTAATGTAAAACTGCATTACAGTGCCATGACTTCAACTAAGGGTTTACGACCAAATTTCTTCATCAGTAGTATGGCAAATGGGATACACTACATGGCCAAAGTGGTTTCAAGTCACTTTGTGTTGACAATTTCACAGAAAACACAATGTTTCAAAAACAGCCTTATCTCAGTGAGAGACGCTCAAATACAGCATAAAACTGCATTACAGTTCCATGACTTATTCTAAATGTTTACGAACAAATTTCTTCATCAGTACTATGGCAAATGGGATACACTACATGGCCAAAGTGGTTTCAAGTCACTTTGTGTGGACAATTTCACAGGAAACACAATGTTTCAAAAACAGCCTTATCTCAGCGAGAGAAGCTCAAATACAGCATAAAACTGCATTACAGTGCCACGGCATAAACTAAGTGTTTACATACAAGCTTCCTTGTTAGAACTATGGCCAAAGTGGTTTCAAGTCACTTTGTGTCTGCAATTTCTCAAAAACAGCATTTCAAGTCTCACTTCTCAGCCTAATGTAAAACTGCATTACAGTGCCGTGACTTGAACTAAGTGTTTACGACCAAATTTTTTCATCTGTAACAAAAAAGTCATACTGTAGCATGTCGTCTAAAATATGACAAACAAGTCATACTAAAGCATGTCGTCTAAAATATGACCAAAAATGTCACACTTTAGCATGTCGTCAAAATTATGACCAAAAAAGTCACACTATAGCATGTCGTCTAAAATATGATATAAAAGTCATACTATAGCATGTCGTCTAAATTATGACCAAAAAAGTCACACTATTGCATGTCGTCGAAAATATGATAAAAAAAAGTCATACTATAGCATGTCGTCTAAATTATGACCAAAAAAGTCACACTATTGCATGTCGTCGAAAATATGACTACAAGGCCAAAGTGGTTTCAAGTCAGTTTGTGTCTGCAATTTCTCAGAAAACAGCATTTCAAGTCTCACTTCTCAGCCAAATGTAAAACTGCATTACAGTGCCATGACTTGAACTAAGGTTTACGACAAAATTTCTTCATCAGTAGTATGGCAAATGGGATACACTACATGGCCAAAGTGGTTTCAAGTCACTTTGTGTCTGCAGTTTCTCAGAAAACAGCATTTCAAGTCTCACTTCTCAGCCTAATGTAAAACTGCATTACAGTGCCGTGACTTGAACTAAGTGTTTACGACCAAATTTTTTCATCTGTAACAAAAAAGTCATACTATAGCATGTCGTCTAAAATATGATAAAAAAGTCATACTATAGCAAGTCGTCTAAAATATGACAAACAAGTCATACTAAAGCATGTCGTCTAAAATATGACCAAAAAAGTCACACTATAGCATGTCGTCAAAATTATGACCAAAAAAGTCACACTATAGCATGTCGTCGAAAATATGATAAAAAAGTCATACTATAGCATGTCGTCCAAAATATGATAAAAAAAAGTCACACTATAGTATGTCGTCTAAAATATGATAAAAAAGTCATACTATAGCATGTCGTCTAAATTATGACCAAAAAAGTCACACTATAGCATGTCGTCTAAAATATGATTAAAAAGTCACACTATAGCATGTCGTCTAAATTATGACCAAAAAAGTCACACTATAGCATGTCGTCTAAAATATGACCAAAAAAGTCACACTATAGCATGTCGTCCAAAATATGATAAAAAAAAAAGTCACACTATAGCATGTCGTCTAAAATATGACTACAAGGCCAAAGTGGTTTCAAGTCAGTTTGTGTCTGCAATTTCTCAGAAAACAGCATTTCAAGTCTCACTTCTCAGCCTAATGTAAAACTGCATCACAGCGCCACGGCTTAAACTAAGTGTTTACGAACAAATTTCTTAATCTGTACCAAAAAAGTCATACTATAGCACGTCGTCTAAAATATGACCAAAAAAGTCACACTATAGCATGTCGTCTAAAATATGATAAAAAAAAAAAGTCATACGAGAGCATGTCGTCCAAAATATGATTACAAAAAAAAGTCACACTATAGCATGTCGTCTAAAATATGACTACATGGCCAATGTGGTTTCAAGTCACATTGTTTCTGCAATTTCTCAGAAAACAGCATTTCAAGTCTCACTTCTCAGCCTAATGTAAAACTGCTTTACAGTGCCACGGCATAAACTAAGTGTTTACAAACAAGTTTCCTTCTTAGAACTATGGCAAATGGGATACACTACATGGCCAAAGTGGTTACAAGTCACTTTGTGTCTGCAATTTCTCAGAAAACAGCATTTCAAGTCTCACTTCTCAGCCTAATGTAAAACTGCATTACAGTGCCATGACTTGAACTAAGGTTTACGACAAAATTTCTTCATCAGTAGCATGGCAAATGGGATACACTACATGGCCAAAGTGGTTTCAAGTCACTTTGTTTTGACAATTTCACAGAAAACACGATGTTTCAAAAACAGCCTTATCTCAGTGAGAGAAGCTCAAATACAGCATAAAACTGCATTACAGTTCCATGACTTAAACTAAGTGTTTCCGAACAAATTTCTTCATCAGTACTATGGCAAATGGGATACACTACATGGCCAAAGTTGTTTCAAGTCACTTTGTGTCTGCAATTTCTCAGAAAACAGCATTTCAAGTCTCACTTCTCAGCCTAATGTAAAACTGCATCACAGCGCCACGGCTTAAACTAAGTGTTTACGAACAAATTTCTTCATCTGTACCAAAAAAGTCATACTATAGCACGTCGTCTAAAATATGACCAAAAAAGTCACACTATAGCATGTCGTCTAAATTATGACCAAAAAAGTCACACTATAGCATATCGTCTAAAATATGATAAAAAAAAGTCATACGAGAGCATGTCGTCCAAAATATGATAAAAAAAAAGTCACACTATAGCATGTCGTCTAAAATATGACTACATGGCCAAAGTGGTTTCAAGTCACATTGTTCCTGCAATTTCTCAGAAAACAGCATTTCAAGTCTCACTTCTCAGCCTAATGTAAAACTGCATTACAGTGCCATGACTTGAACTAAGGTTTACGACAAAATTTCTTCATCAGTGGTATGGCAAATTGGATACACTACATGGCCAAAGTGGTTTCAAGTCACTTTGTTTTGACAATTTCACAGAAAACACAATGTTTCAAAAACAGCCTTATCTCAGTGAGAGAAGCTCAAATACAGCATAAAACTGCATTACAGTGCCAAGGCTTAAACTAAGTGTTTACATACAAGCTTCCTTCTTAGAACTATGGCAAATGGGATACACTACATGGCCAAAGTGGTTTGAAGTCACTTTGTGTCTGCAATTTCTCAGAAAACAGCATTTCAAGTCTCACTTCTCAGCCTAATGTAAAACTGCATTACAGTGCCATGACTTCAACTAAGGGTTTACGACCAAATTTCTTCATCAGTAGTATGGCAAATGGGATACACTACATGGCCAAAGTGGTTTCAAGTCACTTTGTGTCTGCAATTTCTCAGAAAACTTCATTTCAAGTCTCACTTCTCAGCCTAATGTAAAACTGCATTACAGTGCCACGGCTTCAACTAAGGGTTTACGACCAAATTTCTTCATCTGTACCAAAAAAGTCATACTATAGCATGTCGTCCAAAATATGATAAAAAAAGTCACACTATAGCATGTCGTCTAAAATTTGACCAAAAAAAATCATACTATAGCATGTCGTCTAAAATATGATAAAAAAAAAAAGTCATACTATAGCATGTCGTCCAAAATATGATAAAAAAGTCATACGAGAGCATGTCGTCCAAAATATGATAAAAAAAGTCACACTATAGCATGTCGTCTAAAATATGACCAAAAAAAATCATACTATAGCATTTCGTCTAAAATATGACTACATGGCCAATGTGGTTTCAAGTCACATTGTTTCTGCAATTTCTCAGAAAACAGCATTTCACGTCTCACTTCTCAGCCTAATGTAAAACTGCATTACAGTGCCATGACTTGAACTAAGTGTTTACTAACAAATTTCTTCATCAGTACTATGGCAAATGGGATACACGACATGGCCAAAGTGGTTTCAAGTCACTTTGTGTTGACAATTTCACAGAAAACACAACGTTTCAAAAACAGCCTTATCTCAGTGAGAGAAGCTCAAATACAGCATAAAACTGCATTACAGTTCCATGACTTAAACTAAGTGTTTCCGAACAAATTTCTTCATCAGTACTATGGCAAATGGGATACACTACATGGCCAAAGTGGTTTCAAGTCACTTTGTGTCTGCAATTTCTCAGAAAACAGCATTTCAAGTCTCACTTCTCAGCCTAATGTAAAACTGCATTACAGTGCCACGGCATAAACTAAGGTTTACGACAAAATTTCTTCATCAGTAGTATGGCAAATGGGATACACTACATGGCCAAAGTGGTTTCAAGTCACTTTGTGTCTTCAATTTCTCAGAAAACAGCATTTCAAGTATCACTTCTCAGCCTAATGTAAAACTGCATTACAGTGCCGTGACTTGAACTAAGTGTTTACGACCAAATTTTTTCATCTGTAACAAAAAAGTCATACTATAGCACGTCGTCTAAAATATGACCAAAAAAGTCACATTATAGCATGTCGTCAAAATTATGACCAAAAAAGTCACACTATAGCATGTCGTCTAAAATATGATAAAAAAGTCATACTATAGCATGTCGTCTAAATTATGACCAAAAAAGTCACACTATAGCATGTCGTCTAAAATATGACCAAAAAAGTCACACACAAGCAATCGAAATGGCGACCGCAGACGTCAACAGCAGGCTTGACTGACATAAATAAACAAACCATCGGTGTATGACGCCCCCCCCCCCCCTCCAGACACGCGCACACACACACACTGTCGCCCTTCAGCGGCTGAGGCCGAGTAGTGTTTCGACTGGTTTCCTGCCCCACATACTGTATTCCCCGACAAATTTATTCTATTTTATTTTTCCTTTATCTTTCTCATTGTTTTAGCAGCCTTTAAGCCCATTTTATAACTTGTTTCTTTTATCTTGCGGTGTGCAGGTTATTCTCCTGTAACCGAACTGCATTAGGAAAACACTATGCCAAATCTTTCTCTTTCTTGGCATGTCGTCCAAAATATGATAAAAAAAAAAGTCACACTATAGTATGTCGTCTAAAATATGATAAAAAAAAAAAGTCATACTATAGCATGTCGTCCAAAATATGATAAAAAAAAGTCATACGAGAGCATGTCGTCCAAAATATGATAAAAAAAAGTCACACTATAGCATGTCGTCTAAAATATGACCAAAAAAAATCATACTATAGCATGTCGTCTAAAATATGATAAAAAAAAGTCATACGAGAGCATGTCGTCCAAAATATGATAAAAAAAAAAGTCACACTATAGCATGTCGTCTAAAATATGACTACATGGCCAATGTGGTTTCAAGTCACTTTGTTTCTGCAATTTCTCAGAAAACAGCATTTCAAGTCTCACTTCTCAGCCTAATGTAAATCTGCATTACAGTGCCACGGCATAAACTAAGTGTTTACAAACAAGTTTCCTTCTTAGAACTATGGCAAATGGGATACACTACATGGCCAAAGTGGTTTCAAGTCACTTTGTGTCTTCAATTTCTCAGAAAACAGCATTTCAAGTCTCACTTCTCAGCCTAATGTAAATCTGCATTACAGTGCCATGACTTGAACTAAGTGTTTCCGACCACATTTCTTCATCTGTAACAAAAAAGTCATACTATAGCATGTCGTCTAAAATATGATAAAAAAAGTCATACTATAGCATGTCGTCTAAATTATGACCAAAAAAGTCACACTATAGCATGTCGTCTAAAATATGACCAAAAAAGTCACACTATAGCATGTCGTCCAAAATATGATAAAAAAAAAAGTCACACTATAGCATGTCGTCTAAAATATGACTACAAGGCCAAAGTGGTTTCAAGTCACTTTGTGTTTACAATTTCTCAGAAAACAGCACTTCAAGTCTCACTTCTCAGCCTAATGTAAAACTGCATTACAGTGCCACGGCATAAACTAAGTGTTTACAAATAAGTTTCCTTCTTAGAACTATGGCAAATGGGATACACTACATGGCCAAAGTGGTTTCAAGTCACTTTGTGTCTTCAATTTCTCAGAAAACAGCATTTCAAGTCTCACTTCTCAGCCTAATGTAAAACTGCATCACAGCGCCACGGCTTAAACTAAGTGTTTACGAACAAATTTCTTCATCTGTACCAAAAAAGTCATACTATAGCATGTCGTCCAAAATATGATTAAAAAAAGTCATACTATAGCACGTCGTCTAAAATATGATAAAAAAGTCACACTACAGCATGTCGTCTAAAATATGATAAAAAAGTCATACGATAGCATGTCGTCTAAAATATGACCAAAAAAGTCACACACAAGCAATCGAAATGGCGACCGCAGACGTCAACAGCAGGCTTGACTGACATAAATAAACAAACCATCGGTGTATGACGCCCCCCCCCCCCCCTCCAGACACGCGCGCACACACACACTGTCGCCCTTCAGCGGCTGAGGCCGAGTAGTGTTTCGACTG
The DNA here is from genome assembly GCF_022577435.1 of Embiotoca jacksoni. Taxonomy (NCBI): domain Eukaryota; kingdom Metazoa; phylum Chordata; class Actinopteri; family Embiotocidae; genus Embiotoca; species Embiotoca jacksoni. Next base: position 3,027,081 of record NW_027185397.1, read on the forward strand.
GTTTCCTGCCCCACATACTGTATTCCCCGACAAATTTATTCTATTTTATTTTTCCTTTATCTTTCTCATTGTTTTAGCAGCCTTTAAGCCCATTTTATAACTTGTTTCTTTTATCTTGCGGTGTGCAGGTTATTCTCCTGTAACCGAACTGCATTAGGAAAACACTATGCCAAATCTTTTTCTTTCTTGGCATGTCGTCCAAAATATGATAAAAAAAAAAGTCACACTATAGTATGTCATCTAAAATATGATAAAAAAAAAAAGTCATACTATAGCATGTCGTCCAAAATATGATAAAAAAAGTCATACGAGAGCATGTCGTCCAAAATATGATAAAAAAAGTCACACTATAGCATGTCGTCTAAAATATGACCAAAAAAAAGTCATACTATAGCATGTCGTCTAAAAAATGATAAAAAAAAAGTCATACGAGAGCATGTCGTCCAAAATATGATAAAAAAAAGTCACACTATAGCATGTCGTCTAAAATATGACTACATGGCCAAAGTGGTTTCAAGTCACTTTGTTTCTGCAATTTCTCAGAAAACAGCATTTCAAGTCTCACTTCTCAGCCTAATGTAAATCTGCATTACAGTGCCATGACTTGAACTAAGTGTTTCCGACCACATTTCTTCATCTGTAACAAAAAAGTCATACTATAGCATGTCGTCTAAAATATGATAAAAAAAGTCATACTATAGCATGTCGTCTAAAATATGACTACATGGCCAATGTGGTTTCAAGTCACTTTGTTTCTGCAATTTCTCAGAAAACAGCATTTCAAGTCTCACTTCTCAGCCTAATGTAAAACTGCATTACAGTGCCACGGCATAAACTAAGTGTTTACAAACAAGTTTCCTTCTTAGAACTATGGCAAATGGGATACACTACATGGCCAAAGTGGTTTCAAGTCACTTTGTGTCTTCAATTTCTCAGAAAACAGCATTTCAAGTCTCACTTCTCAGCCTAATGTAAAACTGCATTACAGTGCCACGGCATAAACTAAGGTTTACGACAAAATTTCTTCATCAGTAGTATGGCAAATGGGATACACTACATGGCCAAAGTGGTTTCAAGTCACTTTGTGTCTTCAATTTCTCAGAAAACAGCATTTCAAGTATCACTTCTCAGCCTAATGTAAAACTGCATTACAGTGCCGTGACTTCAACTAAGTGTTTACGACCAAATTTTTTCATCTGTAACAAAAAAGTCATACTATAGCACGTCGTCTAAAATATGACCAAAAAAGTCACATTATAGCATGTCGTCAAAATTATGACCAAAAAAGTCACACTATAGCATGTCGTCCAAAATATGATAAAAAAGTCACACTATAGTATGTCATCTAAAATATGATAAAAAAAAAAAGTCATACTATAGCATGTCGTCCAAAATATGATAAAAAAGTCATACGAGAGCATGTCGTCCAAAATATGATAAAAAAAGTCACACTATAGCATGTCGTCTAAAATATGACCAAAAAAAAGTCATACTATAGCATGTCGTCTAAAAAATGATAAAAAAAAGTCATACGAGAGCATGTCGTCCAAAATATGATAAAAAAAAGTCACACTATAGCATGTCGTCTAAAATATGACTACATGGCCAAAGTGGTTTCAAGTCACTTTGTTTCTGCAATTTCTCAGAAAACAGCATTTCAAGTCTCACTTCTCAGCCTAATGTAAATCTGCATTACAGTGCAATGACTTGAACTAAGTGTTTCCGACCACATTTCTTCATCTGTAACAAAAAAGTCATACTATAGCATGTCGTCTAAAATATGACCAAAAAAGTGACACTATAGCATGTCGTCTAAAATATGACTACAAGGCCAAAGTGGTTTCAAGTCACTTTGTGTCTGCAATTTCTCAGAAAACAGCATTTCAAGTCTCACTTCTCAGCCTAATGTAAAACTGCATCACAGCGCCACGGCTTAAACTAAGTGTTTACGAACAAATTTCTTCATCTGTACCAAAAAAGTCATACTATAGCATGTCGTCCAAAATATGATTAAAAAAAGTCATACTATAGCACGTCGTCTAAAATATGATAAAAAAGTCACACTACAGCATGTCGTCTAAAATATGATAAAAAAAGTCATACTATAGCATGTCGTCTAAATTATGACCAAAAAAGTCACACTATAGCACGTCGTCTAAAATATGACCAAAAAAGTCACACACAAGCAATCGAAATGGCGACCGCAGACGTCAACAGCAGGCTTGACTGACATAAATAAACAAACCATCGGTGTATGACGCCCCCCCCCCCCCCTCCAGCCACGCGCACACACACACTGTCGCCCTTCAGCGGCTGAGGCCGAGTAGTGTTTCGACTGGTTTCCTGCCCCACATACTGTATTCCCCGACAAATTTATTCTATTTTATTTTTCCTTTATCTTTCTCGTTGTTTTAGCAGCCTTTAAGCCCATTTTATAACTTGTTTCTTTTATCTTGCGGTGTGCAGGTTATTCTCCTGTAACCGAACTGCATTAGGAAAACAGTATGCCAAATCTTTTTCTTTCTTGGCATGTCGTCCAAAATATGATAAAAAAAAAAGTCACACTATAGTATGTCGTCTAAAATATGATAAAAAAAAAAGTCATACTATAGCATGTCGTCCAAAATATGATAAAAAAGTCATACGAGAGCATGTCGTCCAAAATATGATAAAAAAAAGTCACACTATAGCATGTCGTCTAAAATATGACCCAAAAAAAATCATACTATAGCATGTCGTCTAAAATATGATAAAAAAAAGTCATACGAGAGCATGTCGTCCAAAATATGATAAAAAAAAAAGTCACACTATAGCATGTCGTCTAAAATATGACTACATTGCCAACGTGGTTTCAAGTCACTTTGTTTCTGCAATTTTTCAGAAAACAGCATTTCAAGTCTCACTTCTCAGCCTAATGTAAATCTGCATTACAGTGCCATGACTTGAACTAAGTGTTTCCGACCACATTTCTTCATCTGTAACAAAAAAGTCATACTATAGCATGTCGTCTAAAATATGATAAAAAAGTCACACTATAGCATGTCGTCCAAAATATGATAAAAAAAGTCACACTATAGCATGTCGTCCAAAATATGATAAAAAAAAAAGTCACACTATAGCATGTCGTCTAAAATATGACTACAAGGCCAAAGTGGTTTCAAGTCACTTTGTGTCTGCAATTTCTCAGAAAACAGCACTTCAAGTCTCACTTCTCAGGCTAATGTAAAACTGCATTACAGTGCCACGGCATAAACTAAGTGTTTACAAACAAGTTTCCTTCTTAGAACTATGGCAAATGGGATACACTACATGGCCAAAGTGGTTTCAAGTCAGTTTGTGTCTTCAAATTCTCAGAAAACAACATTTCAAGTCTCACTTCTCAGCCTAATGTAAAACTGCATTACAGTGCCACGGCATAAACTAAGGTTTACGACAAAATTTCTTCATCAGTAGTATGGCAAATGGGATACACTACATGGCCAAAGTGGTTTCAAGTCACTTTGTGTCTTCAATTTCTCAGAAAACAGCATTTCAAGTCTCACTTCTCAGCCTAATGTAAAACTGCATTACAGTGCCGTGACTTGAACTAAGTGCTTACGACCAAATTTTTTCATCTGTAACAAAAAAGTCATACTATAGCATGTCGTCTAAAATATGATAAAAAAGTCATACTATAGCATGTCGTCTAAAATATGACAAACAAGTCATACTAAAGCATGTCGTCTAAAATATGACCAAAAAAGTCACACTATAGCATGTCGTCAAAATTATGACCAAAAAAGTCACACTATAGCATGTCGTCGAAAATATGATAAAAAAGTCATACTATAGCATGTTGTCCAAAATATGATAAAAAAGTCACACTATAGTATGTCGTCTAAAATATGATTAAAAAAAAAAGTCATACTATAGCATGTCGTCCAAAATATGATAAAAAAGTCATACGAGAGCATGTCGTCCAAAATATGATAAAAAAAAAGTCGCATGTCGTCTAAAATATGACCAAAAAAGTCACACACAAGCAATCGAAATGGCGACCGCAGACGTCAACAGCAGGCTTGACTTACATAAATAAACAAACCATCGGTGTATGACGGCCCCCCCTCCCCCTCCAGACACGCGCACACACACACTGTCGCCCTTCAGCGGCTGAGGCCGAGTAGTGTTTCGACTGGTTTCCTGCCCCACATACTGTATTCCCCGACAAATTTATTCTATTTTATTTTTCCTTTATCTTTCTCGTTGTTTTAGCAGCCTTTAAGCCCAATTTATAACTTGTTTCTTTTATCTTGCGGTGTGCAGGTTATTCTCCTGTAACCGAACTGCATTAGGAAAACACTATGCCAAATCTTTTTCTTTCTTGGCATGTCGTCCAAAATATGATAAAAAAAAAAATCACACTATAGCATGTCGTCTAAAATATGACTACAAGGCCAAAGTGGTTTCAAGTCACTTTGTATCTTCAATTTCTCAGAAAACAGCATTTCAAGTCTCACTTCTCAGCCTAATGTAAAACTGCATTACAGTGCCGTGACTTGAACTAAGTGTTTACGACCAAATTTTTTCATCTGTAACAAAAAAGTCATACTATAGCATGTCGTCTAAAATATGATAAAAAAGTCATACTATAGCATGTCGTCTAAAATATGACAAACAAGTCATACTAAAGCATGTCGTCTAAAATATGACCAAAAAAGTCACACTATAGCATGTCGTCAAAATTATGACCAAAAAAGTCACACTATAGCATGTCGTCGAAAATATGATAAAAAAGTCACACTATAGTATGTCGTCTAAAATATGATAAAAAAGTCATACTATAGCATGTCGTCTAAATTATGACCAAAAAAGTCACACTATAGCATGTCGTCTAAAATATGACCAAAAAAAATCATACTATACCATGTCGTCTAAAATATGACTACATGGCCAATGTGGTTTCAAGTCACATTGTTTCTGCAATTTCTCAGAAAACAGCATTTCACGTCTCACTTCTCAGCCTAATGTAAAACTGCATTACAGTGCCATAACTTGAACTAAGTGTTTACTAACAAATTTCTTCATCAGTACTATGGCAAATGGGATACACGACATGGCCAAAGTGGTTTCAAGTCACTTTGTGTTGACAATTTCACAGAAAACACAACGTTTCAAAAACAGCCTTATCTCAGTGAGAGAAGCTCAAATACAGCATAAAACTGCATTACAGTTCCATGACTTAAACTAAGTGTTTCCGAACAAATTTCTTCATCAGTACTATGGCAAATGGGATACACTACATGGCCAAAGTGGTTTCAAGTCACTTTGTGTCTGCAATTTCTCAGAAAACAGCATTTCAAGTCTCACTTCTCAGCCTAATGTAAAACTGCATTACAGTGCCGTGACTTGAACTAAGTGTTTACGACCAAATTTTTTCATCTGTAACAAAAAAGTCATACTATAGCACGTCATCTAAAATATGACCAAAAAAGTCACACTATAGCATGTCGTCTAAATTATGACCAAAAAAGTCACACTATAGCATGTCGTCAAAATTATGACCAAAAAAGTCACACTATAGCATGTCGTCGAAAATATGATAAAAAAGTCATACTATAGCATGTCGTCCAAAATATGATAAAAAAGTCACACTATAGTATGTCGTCTAAAATATGATAAAAAAAAAAGTCATACTATAGCATGTCGTCCAAAATATGATAAAAAAGTCATACGAGAGCATGTCGTCCAAAATATGATAAAAAAAAAGTCACACTATAGCATGTCGTCTAAAATTTGACCAAAAAAAATCATACTATAGCATGTCGTCTAAAATATGATAAAAAAAAAAGTCATACTATAGCATGTCGTCCAAAATATGATAAAAAAGTCATACGAGAGCATGTCGTCCAAAATATGATAAAAAAAAGTCACACTATAGCATGTCGTCTAAAATATGACCCAAAAAAATCATACTATAGCATGTCGTCTAAAATATGACTACATGGCCAATGTGGTTTCAAGTCACATTGTTTCTGCAATTTCTCAGAAAACAGCATTTCACGTCTCACTTCTCAGCCTAATTTAAAACTTCATTACAGTGCCATGACTTGAACTAAGGTTTACGACAAAATTTCTTCATCAGTAGTATGGCAAATGGGATACACTACATGGCCAAAGTGGTTTCAAGTCACTTTGTGTCTTCAATTTCTCAGAAAACAGCATTTCAAGTCTCACTTCTCAGCCTAATGTAAAACTGCATTACAGTGCCGTGACTTGAACTAAGTGTTTACGACCAAATGTTTTCATCTGTAACAAAAAAGTCATACTATAGCACGTCATCTAAAATATGACCAAAAAAGTCACACTATAGCATGTCGTCTAAATTATGACCAAAAAAGTCACACTATAGCATGTCGTCAAAATTATGACCAAAAAAGTCACACTATAGCATGTCGTCGAAAATATGATAAAAAAAGTCATACTATAGCATGTCGTCCAAAATATGATAAAAAAGTCACACTATAGTATGTCGTCTAAAATATGATAAAAAAGTCATACTATAGCATGTCGTCTAAATTATGACCAAAAAAGTCACACTATAGCATGTCGTCTAAAATATGACTACATGGCCAATGTGGTTTCAAGTCACATTGTTTCTGCAATTTCTCAGAAAACAGCATTTCACGTCTCACTTCTCAGCCTAATGTAAAACTGCATTACAGTGCCATAACTTGAACTAAGTGTTTACTAACAAATTTCTTCATCAGTACTATGGCAAATGGGATACACGACATGGCCAAAGTGGTTTCAAGTCACTTTGTGTTGACAATTTCACAGAAAACACAACGTTTCAAAAACAGCCTTATCTCAGTGAGAGAAGCTCAAATACAGCATAAAACTGCATTACAGTTCCATGACTTAAACTAAGTGTTTCCGAACAAATTTCTTCATCAGTACTATGGCAAATGGGATACACTACATGGCCAAAGTGGTTTCAAGTCACTTTGTGTCTGCAATTTCTCAGAAAACAGCATTTCAAGTCTCACTTCTCAGCCTAATGTAAAACTGCATTACAGTGCCATGACTTGAACTAAGGTTTACGACAAAATTTCTTCATCAGTAGTATGGCAAATGGGATACACTACGTGGCCAAAGTGGTTTCAAGTCACTTTGTGTCTTCAATTTCTCAGAAAACAGCATTTCAAGTCTCACTTCTCAGCCTAATGTAAAACTGCATTACAGTGCCGTGACTTGAACTAAGTGTTTACGACCAAATGTTTTCATCTGTAACAAAAAAGTCATACTATAGCACGTCATCTAAAATATGACCAAAAAAGTCACACTATAGCATGTCGTCTAAATTATGACCAAAAAAGTCACACTATAGCATGTCGTCAAAATTATGACCAAAAAAGTCACACTATAGCATGTCGTCGAAAATATGATAAAAAAGTCATACTATAGCATGTCGTCCAAAATATGATAAAAAAGTCACACTATAGTATGTCATCTAAAATATGATAAAAAAAAAAAGTCATACTATAGCATGTCGTCCAAAATATGATAAAAAAGTCATACGAGAGCATGTCGTCCAAAATATGACCAAAAAAGTCACACTATAGCATGTCGTCTAAAATTTGACCAAAAAAAATCATACTATAGCATGTCGTCTAAAATATGATAAAAAAAAAAGTCATACTATAGCATGTCGTCCAAAATATGATAAAAAAGTCATACGAGAGCATGTCGTCCAAAATATGATAAAAAAAGTCACACTATAGCATGTCGTCTAAAATATGACCAAAAAAAATCATACTATAGCATGTCGTCTAAAATATGACTACATGGCCAATGTGGTTTCAAGTCACATTGTTTCTGCAATTTCTCAGAAAACAGCATTTCACGTCTCACTTCTCTGCCTAATTTAAAACTGCATTACAGTGCCATGACTTGAACTAAGTGTTTACTAACAAATTTCTTCATCAGTACTATGGCAAATGGGATACACGACATGGCCAAAATGGTTTCAAGTCACTTTGTGTTGACAATTTCACAGAAAACACAACGTTTCAAAAACAGCCTTATCTCAGTGAGAGAAGCTCAAATACAGCATAAAACTGCATTACAGTTCCATGACTTAAACTAAGTGTTTCCGAACAAATTTCTTCATCAGTACTATGGCAAATGGGATACACTACATGGCCAAAGTGGTTTCAAGTCACTTTGTGTCTTCAATTTCTCAGAAAACAGCATTTCAAGTCTCACTTCTCAGCCTAATGTAAAACTGCATTACAGTGCCGTGACTTGAACTAAGTGTTTACGACCAAATTTTTTCATCTGTAACAAAAAAGTCATACTATAGCACGTCATCTAAAATATGACCAAAAAAGTCACACTAAAGCATGTCGTCTAAATTATGACCAAAAAAGTCACACTATAGCATGTCGTCAAAATTATGACTAAAAAAGTCACACTACAGCATGTCGTCGAAAATATGATAAAAAAGTCATACTATAGCATGTCGTCCAAAATATGATAAAAAAGTCACACTATAGTATGTCGTCTAAAATATGATAAAAAAAAAAGTCATACTATAGCATGTCGTCCAAAATATGATAAAAAAGTCATACGAGAGCATGTCGTCCAAAATATGATAAAAAAAGTCACACTATAGCATGTCGTCTAAAATTTGACCAAAAAAAATCATACTATAGCATGTCGTCTAAAATATGATTAAAAAAAAAGTCATACTATAGCATGTCGTCCAAAATATGATAAAAAAAGTCATACGAGAGCATGTCGTCCAAAATATGATAAAAAAAAGTCACACTATAGCATGTCGTCTAAAATATGACCAAAAAAAATCATACTATAGCATGTCGTCTAAAATATGACTACATGGCCAATGTGGTTTCAAGTCACATTGTTTCTGCAATTTCTCAGAAAACAGCATTTCACGTCTCACTTCTCAGCCTAATGTAAAACTGCATTACAGTGCCATGACTTGAACTAAGTGTTTACTAACAAATTTCTTCATCAGTACTATGGCAAATGGGATACACGACATGGCCAAAGTGGTTTCAAGTCACTTTGTGTTGACAATTTCACAGAAAACACAACGTTTCAAAAACAGCCTTATCTCAGTGAGAGAAGCTCAAATACAGCATAAAACTGCATTACAGTTCCATGACTTAAACTAAGTGTTTCCGAACAAATTTCTTCATCAGTACTATGGCAAATGGGATACACTACATGGCCAAAGTGGTTTCAAGTCACTTTGTGTCTGCAATTTCTCAGAAAACAGCATTTCAAGTCTCACTTCTCAGCCGAATGTAAAACTGCATTACAGTGCCACGGCATGAACTAAGGTTTACGACAAAATTTCTTCATCAGTAGTATGGAAAATGGGATACACTACATGGCCAAAGTTGTTTCAAGTCACTTTGTGTCTGCAATTTCTCAGAAAACAGCATTTCAAGTCTCACTTCTCAGCCTAATGTAAAACTGCATTACAGTGCCACGGCATAAACTAAGGTTTACGACAAAATTTCTTCATCAGTAGTATGGCAAATGGGATACACTACATGGCCAAAGTGGTTTCAAGTCACTTTGTGTCTGCAATTTCTCAGAAAACAGCATTTCAAGTCTCACTTCTCAGCCTAATGTAAAACTGCATTACAGTGCCATGACTTGAACTAAGGTTTACGACAAAATTTCTTCATCAGTAGTATGGCAAATGGGATACACTACGTGGCCAAAGTGGTTTCAAGTCACTTTGTGTCTTCAATTTCTCAGAAAACAGCCTTTCAAGTCTCACTTCTCAGCCTAATGTAAAACTGCATTACAGTGCCGTGACTTGAACTAAGTGTTTACGACCAAATGTTTTCATCTGTAACAAAAAAGTCATACTATAGCACGTCATCTAAAATATGACCAAAAAAGTCACACTATAGCATGTCGTCTAAATTATGACCAAAAAAGTCACACTATAGCATGTCGTCAAAATTATGACCAAAAAAGTCACACTATAGCATGTCGTCGAAAATATGATAAAAAAGTCATACTATAGCATGTCGTCCAAAATATGATAAAAAAAAGTCACACTATAGTATGTCATCTAAAATATGATAAAAAAAAAAAGTCATACTATAGCATGTCGTCCAAAATATGATAAAAAAGTCATACGAGAGCATGTCGTCCAAAATATGACCAAAAAAGTCACACTATAGCATGTCGTCTAAAATTTGACCAAAAAAAATCATACTATAGCATGTCGTCTAAAATATGATAAAAAAAAAAGTCATACTATAGCATGTCGTCCAAAATATGATAAAAAAGTCATACGAGAGCATGTCGTCCAAAATATGATAAAAAAAGTCACACTATAGCATGTCGTCTAAAATATGACCAAAAAAAATCATACTATAGCATGTCGTCTAAAATATGACTACATGGCCAATGTGGTTTCAAGTCACATTGTTTCTGCAATTTCTCAGAAAACAGCATTTCACGTCTCACTTCTCTGCCTAATTTAAAACTGCATTACAGTGCCATGACTTGAACTAAGTGTTTACTAACAAATTTCTTCATCAGTACTATGGCAAATGGGATACACGACATGGCCAAAGTGGTTTCAAGTCACTTTGTGTTGACAATTTCACAGAAAACACAACGTTTCAAAAACAGCCTTATCTCAGTGAGAGAAGCTCAAATACAGCATAAAACTGCATTACAGTTCCATGACTTAAACTAAGTGTTTCCGAACAAATTTCTTCATCAGTACTATGGCAAATGGGATACACTACATGGCCAAAGTGGTTTCAAGTCACTTTGTGTCTGCAATTTCTCAGAAAACAGCATTTCAAGTCTCACTTCTCAGCCTAATGTAAAACTGCATTACAGTGCCATGACTTGAACTAAGGTTTACGACAAAATTTCTTCATCAGTAGTATGGCAAATGGGATACACTACATGGCCAAAGTGGTTTCAAGTCACTTTGTGTCTTCAATTTCTCAGAAAACAGCATTTCAAGTCTCACTTCTCAGCCTAATGTAAAACTGCATTACAGTGCCGTGACTTGAACTAAGTGTTTACGACCAAATTTTTTCATCTGTAACAAAAAAGTCATACTATAGCACGTCATCTAAAATATGACCAAAAAAGTCACACTATAGCATGTCGTCTAAATTATGACCAAAAAAGTCACACTATAGCATGTCGTCAAAATTATGACTAAAAAAGTCACACTACAGCATGTCGTCGAAAATATGATAAAAAAGTCATACTATAGCATGTCGTCCAAAATATGATAAAAAAGTCACACTATAGTATGTCGTCTAAAATATGATAAAAAAAAAAGTCATACTATAGCATGTCGTCCAAAATATGATAAAAAAGTCATACGAGAGCATGTCGTCCAAAATATGATAAAAAAAGTCACACTATAGCATGTCGTCTAAAATTTGACCAAAAAAAATCATACTATAGCATGTCGTCTAAAATATGATAAAAAAAAAAGTCATACTATAGCATGTCGTCCAAAATATGATAAAAAAAGTCATACGAGAGCATGTCGTCCAAAATATGATAAAAAAAAGTCACACTATAGCATGTCGTCTAAAATATGACCAAAAAAAATCATACTATAGCATGTCGTCTAAAATATGACTACATGGCCAATGTGGTTTCAAGTCACATTGTTTCTGCAATTTCTCAGAAAACAGCATTTCACGTCTCACTTCTCAGCCTAATGTAAAACTGCATTACAGTGCCATGACTTGAACTAAGTGTTTACTAACAAATTTCTTCATCAGTACTATGGCAAATGGGATACACGACATGGCCAAAGTGGTTTCAAGTCACTTTGTGTTGACAATTTCACAGAAAACACAACGTTTCAAAAACAGCCTTATCTCAGTGAGAGAAGCTCAAATACAGCATAAAACTGCATTACAGTTCCATGACTTAAACTAAGTGTTTCCGAACAAATTTCTTCATCAGTACTATGGCAAATGGGATACACTACATGGCCAAAGTGGTTTCAAGTCACTTTGTGTCTGCAATTTCTCAGAAAACAGCATTTCAAGTCTCACTTCTCAGCCGAATGTAAAACTGCATTACAGTGCCACGGCATGAACTAAGGTTTACGACAAAATTTCTTCATCAGTAGTATGGAAAATGGGATACACTACATGGCCAAAGTGGTTTCAAGTCACTTTGTGTCTGCAATTTCTCAGAAAACAGCATTTCAAGTCTCACTTCTCAGCCTAATGGAAAACTGCATTACAGTGCCACGGCATAAACTAAGGTTTACGACAAAATTTCTTCATCAGTAGTATGGCAAATGGGATACACTACATGGCCAAAGTGGTTTCAAGTCACTTTGTGTCTTCAATTTCTCAGAAAACAGCATTTCAAGTATCACTTCTCAGCCTAATGTAAAACTGCATTACAGTGCCATGACATGAACTAAGGTTTACGACAAAATTTCTTCATCAGTAGTATGGCAAATGGGATACACTACATGGCCAAAGTGGTTTCAAGTCACTTTGTGTCTTCAATTTCTCAGAAAACAGCATTTCAAGTCTCACTTCTCAGCCTAATGTAAAACTGCATTACAGTGCCGTGACTTGAACTAAGTGTTTACTACCAAATTTTTTCATCTGTAACAAAAAAGTCATACTATAGCACGTCATCTAAAATATGACCAAAAAAGTCACACTATAGCATGTCGTCTAAATTATGACGAAAAAAGTCACACTATAGCATGTCGTCAAAATTATGACCAAAAAAGTCACACTATAGCATGTCGTCGAAAATATGATAAAAAAGTCATACTATAGCATGTCGTCCAAAATATGATAAAAAAGTCACACTATAGTATGTCGTCTAAAATATGATTAAAAAAAAAGTCATACTATAGCATGTCGTCCAAAATATGATAAAAAAGTCATACGAGAGCATGTCGTCCAAAATATGATAAAAAAAGTCACACTATAGCATGTCGTCTAAAATTTGACCAAAAAAATTCATACTATAGCATGTCGTCTAAAATATGACTACATGGCCAATGTGGTTTCAAGTCACATTGTTTCTGCAATTTCTCAGAAAACAGCATTTCACGTCTCACTTCTCAGCCTAATGTAAAACTGCATTACAGTGCCATGACTTGAACTAAGTGTTTACTAACAAATTTATTCATCAGTACTATGGCAAATGGGATACACGACATGGCCAAAGTGGTTTCAAGTCACTTTGTGTTGACAATTTCACAGAAAACACAACGTTTCAAAAACAGCCTTATCTCAGTGAGAGAAGCTCAAATACAGCATAAAACTGCATTACAGTTCCATGACTTAAACTAAGTGTTTCCGAACAAATTTCTTCATCAGTACTATGGCAAATGGGATACACTACATGGCCAAAGTGGTTTCAAGTCACTTTGTGTCTGCAATTTCTCAGAAAACAGCATTTCAAGTCTCACTTCTCAGCCTAATGTAAAACTGCATTACAGTGCCATGACTTGAACTAAGGTTTACGACAAAATTTCTTCATCAGTAGCATGGCAAATGGGATACACTACGTGGCCAAAGTGGTTTCAAGTCACTTTGTGTCTTCAATTTCTCAGAAAACAGCCTTTCAAGTCTCACTTCTCAGCCTAATGTAAAACTGCATTACAGTGCCGTGACTTGAACTAAGTGTTTACGACCAAATGTTTTCATCTGTAACAAAAAAGTCATACTATAGCACGTCATCTAAAATATGACCAAAAAAGTCACACTATAGCATGTCGTCTAAATTATGACCAAAAAAGTCACACTATAGCATGTCGTCAAAATTATGACCAAAAAAGTCACACTATAGCATGTCGTCGAAAATATGATAAAAAAGTCATACTATAGCATGTCGTCCAAAATATGATAAAAAAAAGTCACACTATAGTATGTCATCTAAAATATGATAAAAAAAAAAGTCATACTATAGCATGTCGTCCAAAATATGATAAAAAAGTCATACGAGAGCATGTCGTCCAAAATATGACCAAAAAAGTCACACTATAGCATGTCGTCTAAAATTTGACCAAAAAAAATCATACTATAGCATGTCGTCTAAAATATGATAAAAAAAAAAGTCATACTATAGCATGTCGTCCAAAATATGATAAAAAAGTCATACGAGAGCATGTCGTCCAAAATATGATAAAAAAAGTCACACTATAGCATGTCGTCGAAAATATGATAAAAAAGTCATACTATAGCATGTCGTCCAAAATATGATAAAAAAGTCACACTATAGTATGTCGTCTAAAATATGATTAAAAAAAAAGTCATACTATAGCATGTCGTCCAAAATATGATAAAAAAGTCATACGAGAGCATGTCGTCCAAAATATGATAAAAAAAGTCACACTATAGCATGTCGTCTAAAATTTGACCAAAAAAGTCACACTATAGCATGTCGTCTAAATTATGACCAAAAAATTCACACTATAGCATGTCGTCAAAATTATGACCAAAAAAGTCACACTATAGCATGTCGTCGAAAATATGATAAAAAAGTCATACTATAGCATGTCGTCTAAATTATGACCAAAAAAGTCACACTATAGCATGTCGTCTAAAATATGACCAAAAAAGTCACACACAAGCAATCGAAATGGCGACCGCAGACGTCAACAGCAGGCTTGACTGACATAAATAAACAAACCATCGGTGTATGACGCCCCCCCCCCCCCTCCAGACACGCGCACACACACACACTGTCGCCCTTCAGCGGCTGAGGCCGAGTAGTGTTTCGACTGGTTTCCTGCCCCACATACTGTATTCCCCGACAAATTTATTCTATTTTATTTTTCCTTTATCTTTCTCATTGTTTTAGCAGCCTTTAAGCCCATTTTATAACTTGTTTCTTTTATCTTGCGGTGTGCAGGTTATTCTCCTGTAACCGAACTGCATTAGGAAAACACTATGCCAAATATTTTTCTTTCTTGGCATGTCGTCCAAAATATGATAAAAAAAAAAGTCACACTATAGTATGTCGTCTAAAATATGATAAAAAAAAAAGTCATACTATAGCATGTCGTCCAAAATATGATAAAAAAAGTCATACGAGAGCATGTCGTCCAAAATATGATAAAAAAAAGTCATACGAGAGCATGTCGTACAAAATATGATAAAAAAAAAATCACACTATAGCATGTCGTCTAAAATATGACTACATGGCCAAAGTGGTTTCAAGTCACTTTGTTTCTGCAATTTCTCAGAAAACAGCATTTCAAGTCTCACTTCTCAGCCTAATGTAAATCTGCATTACAGTGCCATGACTTGAACTAAGTGTTTCCGACCACATTTCTTCATCTGTAACAAAAAATGTCATACTATAGCATGTCGTCTAAAATATGATAAAAAAGTCATACTATAGCATGTCGTCTAAATTATGACCAAAAAAGTCACACTATAGCATGTCGTCTAAAATATGACCAAAAAAGTCACACTATAGCATGTCGTCCAAAATATGATAAAAAAAAAAAGTCACACTATAGCATGTCGTCTAAAATATGACTACAAGGCCAAAGTGGTTTCAAGTCACTTAGTGTCTGCAATTTCTCAGAAAACAGCATTTCAAGTCTCACTGCTCAGCCTAATGTAAAACTGCATTACAGTGCCACGGCATAAACTAAGTGTTTACAAACAAGTTTCCTTCTTAGAACTATGGCAAATGGGATACACTACATGGCCAAAGTGGTTTCAAGTCACTTTGTGTCTTCAATTTCTCAGAAAACAGCATTTCAAGTCTCACTTCTCAGCCTAATGTAAAACTGCATTACAGTGCCGTGACTTCAACTAAGTGTTTACGACCAAATTTTTTCATCTGTAACAAAAAAGTCATACTATAGCATGTCGTCTAAAATATGATAAAAAAGTCATACTATAGCATGTCGTCTAAAATATGACAAACAAGTCATACTAAAGCATGTCGTCTAAAATATGATAAAAAAGTCATACTATAGCATGTCGTCTAAAATATGACAAACAAGTCATACTAAAGCATGTCGTCTAAAATATGACCAAAAAAGTCACACTATAGCATGTCGTCAAAATTATGACCAAAAAAGTCACACTATAGCATGTCGTCGAAAATATGATAAAAAAGTCATACTATAGCATGTCGTCCAAAATATGATAAAAAAAGTCATACGAGAGCATGTCGTCCAAAATATGATATAAAAAAGTCACACTATAGCATGTCGTCTAAAATATGACCAAAAAAGTCACACTATAGCATGTCGTCTAAATTATGACCAAAAAAGTCACACTATAGCATGTCGTCTAAAATATGACCAAAAAAGTCACACTATAGCATGTCGTCCAAAATATGATAAATAAAAAGTCACACTATAGCATGTCGTCTAAAATATGACTAAAAGGCCAAAGTGGTTTCAAGTCAGTTTTTGTCTGCAATTTCTCAGAAAACAGCATTTCAAGTCTCACTTCTCAGCCTAATGTAAAACTGCATCACAGCGCCACGGCTTAAACTAAGTGTTTACGAACAAATTTCTTCATCTGTACCAAAAAAGTCATACTATAGCACGTCGTCTAAAATATGACCAAAAAAGTCACACTATAGCATGTCGTCTAAAATATGACCAAAAAAGTCACACTATAGCATGTCGTCAAAATTATGACCAAAAAAGTCACACTATAGCATGTCGTCGAAAATATGATAAAAAAGTCATACTATAGCATGTCGTCCAAAATATGATAAAAAAGTCCCACTATAGTATGTCGTCTAAAATATGATAAAAAAAAAAAGTCATACTATAGCATGTCGTCCAAAATATGATAAAAAAGTCACACGAGAGCATGTCGTCCAAAATATGATAAAAAAAAGTCACACTATAGCATGTCGTCTAAAATTTGACCAAAAAAAATCATACTATAGCATGTCGTCTAAAATATGATTAAAAAAAAGAGTCATACTATAGCATGTCGTCCAAAATATGATAAAAAAGTCATACGAGAGCATGTCGTCCAAAATATGATAAAAAAAAGTCACACTATAGCATGTCGTCTAAAATATGACCAAAAAAAATCATACTATAGCATGTCGTCTAAAATATGATAAAAAAAAGTCATACGAGAGCATGTCGTACAAAATATGATAAAAAAAAAATCACACTATAGCATGTCGTCTAAAATATGACTACATGGCCAAAGTGGTTTCAAGTCACTTTGTTTCTGCAATTTCTCAGAAAACAGCATTTCAAGTCTCACTTCTCAGCCTAATGTAAATCTGCATTACAGTGCCATGACTTGAACTAAGTGTTTCCGACCACATTTCTTCATCTGTAACAAAAAATGTCATACTATAGCATGTCGTCTAAAATATGATAAAAAAGTCATACTATAGCATGTCGTCTAAATTATGACCAAAAAAGTCACACTATAGCATGTCGTCTAAAATATGACCAAAAAAGTCACACTATAGCATGTCGTCCAAAATATGATAAAAAAAAAAAGTCACACTATAGCATGTCGTCTAAAATATGACTACAAGGCCAAAGTGGTTTCAAGTCACTTAGTGTCTGCAATTTCTCAGAAAACAGCATTTCAAGTCTCACTGCTCAGCCTAATGTAAAACTGCATTACAGTGCCACGGCATAAACTAAGTGTTTACAAACAAGTTTCCTTCTTAGAACTATGGCAAATGGGATACACTACATGGCCAAAGTGGTTTCAAGTCACTTTGTGTCTTCAATTTCTCAGAAAACAGCATTTCAAGTCTCACTTCTCAGCCTAATGTAAAACTGCATTACAGTGCCGTGACTTCAACTAAGTGTTTACGACCAAATTTTTTCATCTGTAACAAAAAAGTCATACTATAGCATGTCGTCTAAAATATGATAAAAAAGTCATACTATAGCATGTCGTCTAAAATATGACAAACAAGTCATACTAAAGCATGTCGTCTAAAATATGATAAAAAAGTCATACTATAGCATGTCGTCTAAAATATGACAAACAAGTCATACTAAAGCATGTCGTCTAAAATATGACCAAAAAAGTCACACTATAGCATGTCGTCAAAATTATGACCAAAAAAGTCACACTATAGCATGTCGTCGAAAATATGATAAAAAAGTCATACTATAGCATGTCGTCCAAAATATGATAAAAAAAGTCATACGAGAGCATGTCGTCCAAAATATGATATAAAAAAGTCACACTATAGCATGTCGTCTAAAATATGACCAAAAAAAAATCATACTATAGCATGTCGTCTAAAATATGACCAAAAAAGTCACACTATAGCATGTCGTCTAAATTATGACCAAAAAAGTCACACTATAGCATGTCGTCTAAAATATGACCAAAAAAGTCACACTATAGCATGTCGTCCAAAATATGATAAATAAAAAGTCACACTATAGCATGTCGTCTAAAATATGACTAAAAGGCCAAAGTGGTTTCAAGTCAGTTTTTGTCTGCAATTTCTCAGAAAACAGCATTTCAAGTCTCACTTCTCAGCCTAATGTAAAACTGCATCACAGCGCCACGGCTTAAACTAAGTGTTTACGAACAAATTTCTTCATCTGTACCAAAAAAGTCATACTATAGCACGTCGTCTAAAATATGACCAAAAAAGTCACACTATAGCATGTCGTCTAAAATATGACCAAAAAAGTCACACTATGGCCATGTAGTGTATCGCATTTGCCATAGTACTGATGAAGAAATTTGTTCGTAAACACTTAGTTTAAGTCATGGAACTGTAATGCAGTTTTATGCTGTATTTGAGCGTCTCTCACTGAGATAAGGCTGTTTTTGAAACATTGTGTTTTCTGTGAAATTGTCCACACAAAGTGACTTGAAACCACTTTGGCCATGTAGTGTATCCCTTTTGCCATACTACTGATGAAGAAATTTGGTCGTAAACCCTTAGTTCAAGTCATGGCACTGTAATGCAGATTTACATTAGGCTGAGAAGTGAGACTTGAAATGCTGTTTTCTGAGAAATTGCAGACACAAAGTGACTTGAAACCACTTTGGCCATGTAGTGTATCCCATTTGCCATAGTTCTAACAAGGAAACTTGTTTGTAAACGCTTAGTTTATACCGTGGCACTGTAATGCAGTTTTACATTAGGCTGAGAAGTGAGACTTGAAATGCTGTTTTCTGAGAAATTTCAGAAACAAAGTGACTTGAAACCACTTTGGCCATGTAGTCATATTTTAGACGACATGCTATACTGTGACTTTTTTTTATCATATTTTGGACGACATGCTCTCGTATGACTTTTTTTTATCATAATTTAGACGACATGCTGTAGTATGATTTTTTTGTTCATATTTTGGACGACATGCTACAGTGTGACTTGCTACATGCTACATGCTACATGCTACATGTTACAGTGTGACTTTTTTGGTCATAAATTAGACGACATGCTATAGTGTGACTTTTTTATCATATTTTGGACGACATGCTATAGTGTGACTTTTCTGGTTATAAATTAGACGACATGCTACAGTGTGACTTTTTTGGTCATATTTTAGACGACATGCTATAGTGTGACTTTTTTGTCACAAATGTAGAAATTTGGTCGGAAACACTTAGTTCAAGTCATGGCACTGTAATGCATTATTACATTAGGCTGAGAAGTGAGACTTGAAATGCTGTTTTCTGAGAAATTGCAGACACAAAGTGACTTGAAACCACTTTGGCCATAGTTCTAACAAGGAAGCTTGTATGTAAACACTTAGTTTATGCCGTGGCACTGTAATGCAGTTTTATGCTGTATTTGAGCTTCTCTCGCTGAGATAAGGCTGTTTTTGAAACATTGTGTTTCCTGTGAAATTGTCCACACAAAGTGACTTGAAACCACTTTGGCCATGTAGTGTATCGCATTTGCCATAGTACTGATGAAGAAATTTGTTCGTAAACATTTAGAATAAGTCATGGAACTGTAATGCAGTTTTATGCTGTATTTGAGCTTCTCTCACTGAGATAAGGCTGTTTTTGAAACATTGTGTTTTCTGTGAAATTGTCAACACAAAGTGACTTGAAACCACTTTGGCCATGTAGTGTATCCCATTTGCCATACTACTGATGAAGAAATTTGGTCGTAAACCCTTAGTTGAAGTCATGGCACTGTAATGCAGTTTTACATTAGGCTGAGAAGTGAGACTTGAAATGCTGTTTTCTGAGAAATTGCAGACACAAAGTGACTTGAAACCACTTTGGCCATAGTTCTAACAAGGAAGCTTGTATGTAAACACTTAGTTTATGCCGTGGCACTGTAATGCAGTTTTATGCTATATTTGAGCTTCTCTCGCTGAGATAAGGCTGTTTTTGAAACATTGTGTTTTCGGTGAAATTGTCCACACAAAGTGACTTGAAACCACTTTGGCCATGTAGTGTATCACATTTGCCATAGTACTGATGAAGAAATTTGTTCGGAAACACTTAGTTTAAGTCATGGAACTGTAATGCAGTTTTATGCTGTATTTGAGCGTCTCTCACTGAGATAAGGCTGTTTTTGAAACATTGTGTTTTCTGTGAAATTGTCCACACAAAGTGACTTGAAACCACTTTGGCCATGTAGTGTATCCCTTTTGCCATACTACTGATGAATAAATTTGGTCGTAAACCCTTAGTTCAAGTCATGGCACTGTAATGCAGTTTTACATTAGGCTGAGAAGTGAGACTTGAAATGCTGTTTTCTGAGAAATTGCAGACACAAAGTCACTTGAAACCACTTTGGCCATGTAGTGTATCCCATTTGCCATAGTTCTAACAAGGAAGCTTGTATGTAAACACTTAGTTTATGCCGTGGCACTGTAATGGAGTTTTATGCTGTATTTGAGCTTCTCTCGCTGAGATAAGGCTGTTTTTGAAACTTTGTGTTTTCTGTGAAATTGTCAACACAAAGTGACTTGAAACCACTTTGGCCATGTAGTGTATCCCATTTGCCATAGTTCCAAGAAGGAAGCTTGTATGTAAACACTTTATCTATGCCGTGGCACTGTAATGCAGTTTTATGCTGTATTTGAGCTTCTCTCGCTGAGATAAAGCTGTTTTTGAAACATTGTGTTTTCTGTGAAATTGTCCACACAAAGTGACTTGAAACCACTTTGGCCATGTAGTGTATCCCATTTGCCATAGTACTGATGAAGAAATTTGTTCGGAAACACTTAGTTTATGTCATGGAACTGTAATGCAGTTTTATGCTGTATTTGAGCGTCTCTCACTGAGATAAGGCTGTTTTTGAAACATTGTGTTTTCTGTGAAATTGTCAACACAAAGTGACTTGAAACCACTTTGGCCATGTAGTGTATCCCATTTGCCATACTACTGATGAAGAAATTTGGTCGTAAACCCTTAGTTGAAGTCATGGCACTGTAATGCAGTTTTACATTAGGCTGAGAAGTGAGACTTGAAATGCTGTTTTCTGAGAAATTGCAGACACAAAGTGACTTGAAACCACTTTGGCCATAGTTCTAACAAGGAAGCTTGTATGTAAACACTTAGTTTATGCCGTGGCACTGTAATGCAGTTTTATGCTTTATTTGAGCTTCTCTCGCTGAGATAAGGCTGTTTTTGAAACATTGTGTTTTCGGTGAAATTGTCCACACAAAGTGACTTGAAACCACTTTGGCCATGTAGTGTATCCCATTTGCCATAGTTCCAAGAAGGAAGCTTGTATGTAAACACTTTATCTATGCCGTGGCACTGTAATGCAGTTTTATGCTGTATTTGAGCTTCTCTCGCTGAGATAAAGCTGTTTTTGAAACATTGTGTTTTCTGTGAAATTGTCAACACAAAGTGACATGAAACCACTTTGGCCATGTAGTGTATCCCATTTGCCATAGTACTGATGAAGAAATTTGTTAGTAAACACTTAGTTCAAGTCATGGCACTGTAATGCAGTTTTACATTAGGCTGAGAAGTGAGACTTGAAATGCTGTTTTCTGAGAAATTGCAGAAACAATGTGACTTGAAACCACTTTGGCCATGTAGTCATATTTTAGACGACATGCTATAGTGTGACTTTTTTTTATCATATTTTGGACGACATGCTCTCGTATGACTTTTTTTTTTTTCATATTTTAGACGACATGCTATAGTGTGACATTTTTGGTCATATTTTAGACGAAGTGCTATAGTATGACTTTTTTGTACAGATGAAGAAATTTGTTCGTAAACACTTAGTTTAAGTCATGGAACTGTAATGCAGTTTTATGCTGTATTTGAGCTTCTCTCACTGAGATAAGGCTGTTTTTGAAACATCGTGTTTTCTGTGAAATTGTCAAAACAAAGTGACTTGAAACCACTTTGGCCATGTAGTGCATCCCATTTGCCATACTACTGATGAAGAAATTTTGTCGTAAACCTTAGTTCAAGTCATGGCACTGTAATGCAGTTTTACATTAGGCTGAGAAGTAAGACTTGAAATGCTGTTTTCTGAGAAATTGCAGGAACAATGTGACTTGAAACCACTTTGGCCATGTAGTCATATTTTAGACGACATGCTATAGTGTGACTTTTTTTTATCATATTTTGGACGACATGCTCTCGTATGACTTTTTTTTATCATATTTTAGACGACATGCTATAGTGTGACTTTTTTGGTCATATTTTAGACGACGTGCTATAGTATGACTTTTTTGGTACAGATGAAGAAATTTGTTCGTAAACACTTAGTTTAAGCCGTGGCGCTGTGATGCAGTTTTACATTAAGCTGAGAAGTGAGACTTGAAATGCTGTTTTCTGAGAAATTGCAGACACAAACTGACTTGAAACCACTTTGGCCTTGTAGTCATATTTTAGACGACATGCTATAGTGTGACTTTTTTTGTATCATATTTTGGACGACATGCTATAGTGTGACTTTTTTGGTCATATTTTAGACGACATGCTATAGTGTGACTTTTTTGGTCATAATTTAGACGACATGCTATAGTATGACTTTTTTATCATATTTTAGACGACATGCTATAGTGTGACTTTTTTGGTCATATTTTAGACGACATGCTAAAGTGTGACATTTTTGGTCATACTTTAGACGACATGCTTTAGTATGACTTGTTTGTCATATTTTAGACGACATGCTACAGTATGACTTTTTTGTTACAGATGAAAAAATTTGGTCGTAAACACTTAGTTCAAGTCACGGCACTGTAATGCAGTTTTGCATTAGGCTGAGAAGTGAGACTTGAAATGCTGTTTTCTGAGAAATTGAAGACACAAAGTGACTTGAAACCACTTTGGCCATGTAGTGTATCCCATTTGCCATAGTTCTAAGAAGGAAACTTGTTTGTAAACACTTAGTTTATGCCGTGGCACTGTAATGCAGTTTTACATTAGGCTGAGAAGTGAGACTTGAAATGCTGTTTTCTGAGAAATTGCAGACACAAAGTGACTTGTAACCACTTTGGCCATGTAGTGTATCCCATTTGCCATACTACTGATGAAGAAATTTTGTCGTAAACCTTAGTTCACGTCATGGCACTGTAATGCAGTTTTACATTAGGCTGAGAAGTGAGACTTGAAATGCTGTTTTCTGAGAAATTGCAGACACAAAGTGACTTCAAACCACTTTGGCCATGTAGTGTATCCCATTTGCCATAGTTCTAAGAAGGAAGCTTGTATGTAAACACTTAGTTTAAGCCTTGGCACTGTAATGCAGTTTTATGCTGTATTTGAGCTTCTCTCACTGAGATAAGGCTGTTTTTGAAACATCGTGTTTTCTGTGAAATTGTCAAAACAAAGTGACTTGAAACCACTTTGGCCATGTAGTGTATCCCATTTGCCATACTACTGATGAAGAAATTTTGTCGTAAACCTTAGTTCAAGTCATGGCACTGTAATGCAGTTTTACATTAGGCTGAGAAGTGAGACTTGAAATGCTGTTTTCTGAGAAATTGCAGGAACAATGTGACTTGAAACCACTTTGGCCATGTAGTCATATTTTAGACGACATGCTATAGTGTGACTTTTTTTTATCATATTTTGGACGACATGCTCTCGTATGACTTTTTTTTAATCATATTTTATACGACATACTATAGTGTGACTTTTTTATCATATTTTGGACGACATGCTATAGTATGACTTTTTTGGTCATAATTTAGACGACATGCTATAGTGTGACTTTTTTATCATATTTTAGACGACATGCTATAGTATGACTTTTTTATCATATTTTAGACGACATACTATAGTGTGACTTTTTTATCATATTTTGGACGACATGCTATAGTATGACTTTTTTATCATATTTTCGACGACATGCTATAGTGTGACTTTTTTGGTCATAATTTTGACGACATGCTATAGTATGACTTTTTTATCATATTTTAGACGACATGCTATAGTATGACTTTTTTGTTACAGATGAAAAAATTTGGTCGTAAACACTTAGTTCAAGTCACGGCACTGTAATGCAGTTTTACATTAGACTGAGAAGTGAGACTTGAAATGCTGTTTTCTGAGAAATTGAAGACACAAAGTGACTTGAAACCACTTTGGCCATGTAGTGTATCCCATTTGCCATAGTTCTAAGAAGGAAACTTGTTTGTAAACACTTAGTTTATGCCGTGGCACTGTAATGCAGTTTTACATTAGGCTGAGAAGTGAGACTTGAAATGCTGTTTTCTGAGAAATTGCAGACACAAAGTGACTTGTAACCACTTTGGCCATGTAGTGTATCCCATTTGCCATACTACTGATGAAGAAATTTTGTCGTAAACATTAGTTCAAGTCATGGCACTGTAATGCAGTTTTACATTAGGCTGAGAAGTGAGACTTGAAATGCTGTTTTCTGAGAAATTGCAGACACAAAGTGACTTATAACCACTTTGGCCATGTAGTGTATCCCATTTGCCATAGTACTGATGAAGAAATTTGTTCGGAAACACTTAGTTTAAGTCATGGAACTGTAATGCAGTTTTATGCTGTGTTTGAGCTTCTCTCACTGAGATAAGGCTGTTTTTGAAACATCGTGTTTTCTGTGAAATTGTCAAAACAAAGTGACTTGAAACCACTTTGGCCATGTAGGGTATCCCATTTGCTATACTACTGATGAAGAAATTTTGTCGTAAACCTTAGTTCAAGTCATGGCACTGTAATGCAGTTTTACATTAGGCTGAGAAGTGAGACTTGAAATGGTGTTTTCTGAGAAATTGCAGGAACAATGTGACTTGAAACCACTTTGGCCATGTAGTCATATTTTAGACGACATGCTATAGTGTGACTTTTTTTTATCATATTTTGGACGACATGCTCTCGTATGACTTTTTTTTATCATATTTTAGACGACATGCTATAGTGTGACTTTTTTGGTCATATTTTAGACGACATGCTATAGTATGACTTTGTTGGTACAGATGAAGAAATTTGTTCGTAAACACTTAGTTTAAGCCGTGGCGCTGTGATGCAGTTTTACATTAGGCTGAGAAGTGAGACTTGAAATGCTGTTTTCTGAGAAATTGCAGACACAAAGTGACTTGAAACCACTTTGGCCTTGTAGTCATATTTTAGACGACATGCTATGGTGGGACTTTTTTTTATCATATTTTGGACGACATGCTCTCGTATGACTTTTTTTTTATCATATTTTAGACGACATGCTATAGTGTGACTTTTTTGGTCATATTTTAGACGACGTGCTATAGTATGACTTTTTTGGTACAGATGAAGAAATTTGTTCGTAAACACTTAGTTTAAGCCGTGGCGCTGCGATGCAGTTTTACATTAGGCTGAGAAGTGAGACTTGAAATGCTGTTTTCTGAGAAATTGCAGACACAAAGTGACTTGTAACCACTTTGGCCATGTAGTGTATCCCATTTGCCATAGTTCTAAGAAGGAAACTTGTTTGTAAACACTTAGTTTATGCCGTGGCACTGTAATGCAGTTTTACATTAGGCTGAGAAGTGAGACGTGAAATGCTGTTTTCTGAGAAATTGCAGACACAAAGTGAATTGTAACCACTTTGGCATTGTAGTGTATCCCATTTGCCATACTACTGATGAAGAAATTTTGTCGTAAACCTTAGTTCAAGTCATGGCACTGTAATGCAGTTTTACATTAGGCTGAGAAGTGAGACTTGAAATGCTGTTTTCTGAGAAATTGCAGACACAAAGTGACTTGAAACCACTTTGGCCATGTAGTGTATCCCATTTGCCATAGTACTGATGAAGAAATTTGTTCAGAAACACTTAGTTTAAGTCATGGAACTGTAATGCAGTTTTATGCTGTATTTGAGCTTCTCTCACTGAGATAAGGCTGTTTTTGAAACATCGTGTTTTCTGTGAAATTGTCAAAACAAAGTGACTTGAAACCACTTTGGCCATGCAGTGTATCCCATTTGCCATACTACTGATGAAGAAATTTTGTCGTAAACCTTAGTTCAAGTCATGGCACTGTAATGCAGTTTTACATTAGGCTGAGAAGTGAGACTTGAAATGCTGTTTTCTGAGAAATTGCAGAAACAATGTGACTTGAAACCACTTTGGCCATGTAGTCATATTTTAGACGACATGCTATAGTGTGACTTTTTTTTATCATATTTTGGACGACATGCTATAGTGTGGCTTTTTTGGTCATATTTTAGACGACATGCTATAGTGTGACTTTTTTGGTCATAATTTAGACGACATGCTATAGTATGACTTTTTTATCATATTTTAGACGACATACTATAGTGTGACTTTTTTATCATATTTTGGCCGACATGCTATAGTATGACTTTTTTATCATATTTTCGACGACATGCTATAGTGTGACTTTTTTGGTCATAATTTTGACGACATGCTATAGTGTGACTTTTTTGGTCATATTTTAGACGACATGCTTTAGTATGACTTGTCATATTTTAGACGACATGCTATAGTATGACTTTTTTATCATATTTTAGACGACATGCTATAGTATGACTTTTTTGTTACAGATGAAAAAATTTGGTCGTAAACACTTAGTTCAAGTCACGGCACTGTAATGCAGTTTTACATTAGACTGAGAAGTGAGACATGAAATGCTGTTTTCTGAGAAATTGAAGACACAAAGTGACTTGAAACCACTTTGGCCATGTAGTGTATCCCATTTGCCATAATTCTAAGAAGGAAACTTGTTTGTAAACACTTAGTTTATACCGTGGCACTGTAATGCAGTTTTACATTAGGCTGAGAAGTGAGACTTGAAATGCTGTTTTCTGAGAAATTGCAGACACAAAGTGACTTGTAACCACTTTGGCCATGTAGTGTATCCCATTTGCCATACTACTGATGAAGAAATTTTGTCGTAAACCTTAGTTCAAGTCATGGCACTGTAATGCAGTTTCACATTAGGCTGAGAAGTGAGACTTGAAATGCTGTTTTCTGAGAAATTGCAGACACAAAGTGACTTCAAACCACTTTGGCCATGTAGTGTATCCCATTTGCCATAGTACTGATGAAGAAATTTGTTCGGAAACACTTAGTTTAAGTCATGGAACTGTAATGCAGTTTTATGCTGTATTTGAGCTTCTCTCTCTGAGATAAGGCTGTTTTTGAAACGTTGTGTTTTCTGTGAAATTGTCAACACAAAGTGACTTGAAACCACTTTGGCCATGTCGTGTATCCCATTTGCCATAGTACTGATGAAGAAATTTGTTAGTAAACACTTAGTTCAAGTCATGGCACTGTAATGCAGTTTTACATTAGGCTGAGAAGTGAGACTTGAAATGCTGTTTTCTGAGAAATTGCAGAAACAATGTGACTTGAAACCACTTTGGCCATGTAGTCATATTTTAGACGACATGCTATAGTGTGACTTTTTTTATCATATTTTGGACGACATGCTCTCGTATGACTTTTTTTTTTTTCATATTTTAGACGACATGCTATAGTGTGACTTTTTTGGTCATATTTTAGACGAAGTGCTATAGTATGACTTTTTTGTACAGATGAAGAAATTTGTTCGTAAACACTTAGTTTAAGTCATGGAACTGTAATGCAGTTTTATGCTGTATTTGAGCTTCTCTCACTGAGATAAGGCTGTTTTTGAAACATCGTGTTTTCTGTGAAATTGTCAAAACAAAGTGACTTGAAACCGCTTTGGCCATGTAGTGCATCCCATTTGCCATACTACTGATGAAGAAATTTTGTCGTAAACCTTAGTTCAAGTCATGGCACTGTAATGCAGTTTTACATTAGGCTGAGAAGTAAGACTTGAAATGCTGTTTTCTGAGAAATTGCAGGAACAATGTGACTTGAAACCACTTTGGCCATGTAGTCATATTTTAGACGACATGCTATAGTGTGACTTTTTTTTATCATATTTTGGACGACATGCTCTCGTATGACTTTTTTTTATCATATTTTAGACGACATGCTATAGTGTGACTTTTTTGGTCATATTTTAGACGACGTGCTATAGTATGACTTTTTTGGTACAGATGAAGAAATTTGTTCGTAAACACTTAGTTTAAGCCGTGGCGCTGTGATGCAGTTTTACATTAAGCTGAGAAGTGAGACTTGAAATGCTGTTTTCTGAGAAATTGCAGACACAAACTGACTTGAAACCACTTTGGCCTTGTAGTCATATTTTAGACGACATGCTATAGTGTGACTTTTTTTTTATCATATTTTGGACGACATGCTATAGTGTGACTTTTTTGGTCATATTTTAGACGACATGCTATAGTGTGACTTTTTTGGTCATAATTTAGACGACATGCTATAGTATGACTTTTTTATCATATTTTAGACGACATGCTATAGTGTGACTTTTTTGGTCATATTTTAGACGACGTGCTATAGTATGACTTTTTTGGTACAGATGAAGAAATTTGTTCGTAAACACTTAGTTTAAGCCGTGGCGCTGTGATGCAGTTTTACATTAAGCTGAGAAGTGAGACTTGAAATGCTGTTTTCTGAGAAATTGCAGACACAAACTGACTTGAAACCACTTTGGCCTTGTAGTCATATTTTAGACGACATGCTATAGTGTGACTTTTTATTTATCATATTTTGGACGACATGCTATAGTGTGACTTTTTTGGTCATATTTTAGACGACATGCTATAGTGTGACTTTTTTGGTCATAATTTTGACGACGTGCTAAAGTGTGACATTTTTGGTCATATTTTAGACGACATGCTTTAGTATGACTTGTTTGTCATATTTTAGACGACATGCTACAGTATGACTTTTTTGTTACAGATGAAAAAATTTGGTCGTAAACACTTAGTTCAAGTCACGGCACTGTAATGCAGTTTTGCATTAGGCTGAGAAGTGAGACTTGAAATGCTGTTTTCTGAGAAATTGAAGACACAAAGTGACTTGAAACCACTTTGGCCATGTAGTGTATCCCATTTGCCATAGTTCTAAGAAGGAAACTTGTTTGTAAACACTTAGTTTATGCCGTGGCACTGTAATGCAGTTTTACATTAGGCTGAGAAGTGAGACTTGAAATGCTGTTTTCTGAGAAATTGCAGGAACAATGTGACTTGAAACCACTTTGGCCATGTAGTCATATTTTAGACGACATGCTATAGTGTGACTTTTTTTTTATCATATTTTGGACGACATGCTCTCGTATGACTTTTTTTTTTATCATATTTTATACGACATACTATAGTGTGACTTTTTTATCATATTTTGGACGACATGCTATAGTATGACTTTTTTGGTCATAATTTAGACGACATGCTATAGTGTGACTTTTTTATCATATTTTAGACGACATGCTAAAGAATGACTTTTTTATCATATTTTAGACGACATACTATAGTGTGACTTTTTTATCATATTTTGGACGACATGCTATAGTATGATTTTTTTTCATATTTTCGACGACATGCTATAGTGTGACTTTTTTGGTCATAATTTTGACGACATGCTATAGTATGACTTTTTTATCATATTTTAGACGACATGCTATAGTATGACTTTTTTGTTACAGATGAAAAAATTTGGTCGTAAACACTTAGTTCAAGTCACGGCACTGTAATGCAGTTTTACATTAGACTGAGAAGTGAGACTTGAAATGCTGTTTTCTGAGAAATTGAAGACACAAAGTGACTTGAAACCACTTTGGCCATGTAGTGCATCCCATTTGCCATAGTTCTAAGAAGGAAACTTGTTTGTAAACACTTAGTTTATGCCGTGGCACTGTAATGCAGTTTTACATTAGGCTGAGAAGTGAGACTTGAAATGCTGTTTTCTGAGAAATTGCAGACACAAAGTGACTTGTAACCACTTTGGCCATGTAGTGTATCCCATTTGCCATACTACTGATGAAGAAATTTTGTCGTAAACCTTAGTTCAAGTCATGGCACTGTAATGCAGTTTTACATTAGGCTGAGAAGTGAGACTTGAAATGGTGTTTTCTGAGAAATTGCAGGAACAATGTGACTTGAAACCACTTTGGCCATGTAGTCATATTTTAGACGACATGCTATAGTGTGACTTTTTTTTATCATATTTTGGACGACATGCTCTCGTATGACTTTTTTTTATCATATTTTAGACGACATGCTATAGTGTGACTTTTTTGGTCATATTTTAGACGACATGCTATAGTATGACTTTGTTGGTACAGATGAAGAAATTTGTTCGTAAACACTTAGTTTAAGCCGTGGCGCTGTGATGCAGTTTTACATTAGGCTGAGAAGTGAGACTTGAAATGCTGTTTTCTGAGAAATTGCAGACACAAAGTGACTTGAAACCACTTTGGCCTTGTAGTCATATTTTAGACGACATGCTATGGTGGGACTTTTTTTTATCATATTTTGGACGACATGCTCTCGTATGACTTTTTTTTATCATATTTTAGACGACATGCTATAGTGTGACTTTTTTGGTCATATTTTAGACGACGTGCTATAGTATGACTTTTTTGGTACAGATGAAGAAATTTGTTCGTAAACACTTAGTTTAAGCCGTGGCGCTGCGATGCAGTTTTACATTAGGCTGAGAAGTGAGACTTGAAATGCTGTTTTCTGAGAAATTGCAGACACAAAGTGACTTGTAACCACTTTGGCCATATAGTGTATCCCATTTGCCATAGTTCTAAGAAGGAAACTTGTTTGTAAACACTTAGTTTATGCCGTGGCACTGTAATGCAGTTTTACATTAGGCTGAGAAGTGAGACTTGAAATGCTGTTTTCTGAGAAATTGCAGACACAAAGTGAATTGTAACCACTTTGGCCATGTAGTGTATCCCATTTGCCATACTACTGATGAAGAAATTTTGTCGTAAACCTTAGTTCAAGTCATGGCACTGTAATGCAGTTTTACATTAGGCTGAGAAGTGAGACTTGAAATGCTGTTTTCTGAGAAATTGCAGACACAAACTGACTTGAAACCACTTTGGCCATGTAGTGTATCCCATTTGCCATAGTACTGATGAAGAAATTTGTTCAGAAACACTTAGTTTAAGTCATGGAACTGTAATGCAGTTTTATGCTGTATTTGAGCGTCTCTCACTGAGATAAGGCTGTTTTTGAAACATCGTGTTTTCTGTGAAATTGTCAAAACAAAGTGACTTGAAACCACTTTGGCCATGCAGTGTATCCCATTTGCCATACTACTGATGAAGAAATTTTGTCGTAAACCTTAGTTCAAGTCATGGCACTGTAATGCAGTTTTACATTAGGCTGAGAAGTGAGACTTGAAATGCTGTTTTCTGAGAAATTGCAGAAACAATGTGACTTGAAACCACTTTGGCCATGTAGTCATATTTTAGACGACATGCTATAGTGTGACTTTTTTTTTATCATATTTTGGACGACATGCTATAGTGTGACTTTTTTGGTCATATTTTAGACGACATGCTATAGTGTGACTTTTTTGGTCATAATTTAGACGACATGCTATAGTGTGACTTTTTTTATCATATTTTAGACGACATGCTATAGTATGACTTTTTTATCATATTTTAGACGACATACTATAGTGTGACTTTTTTATCATATTTTGGACGACATGCTATAGTATGACTTTTTTATCATATTTTCGACGACATGCTATAGTGTGACTTTTTTGGTCATAATTTTGACGACATGCTATAGTATGACTTTTTTATCATATTTTAGACGACATGCTATAGTATGACTTTTTTGTTACAGATGAAAAAATTTGGTCGTAAACACTTAGTTCAAGTCACGGCACTGTAATGCAGTTTTACATTAGACTGAGAAGTGAGACTTGAAATGCTGTTTTCTGAGAAATTGAAGACACAAAGTGACTTGAAACCACTTTGGCCATGTAGTGTATCCCATTTGCCATAGTTCTAAGAAGGAAACTTGTTTGTAAACACTTAGTTTATGCCGTGGCACTGTAATGCAGTTTTACATTAGGCTGAGAAGTGAGACTTGAAATGCTGTTTTCTGAGAAATTGCAGACACAAAGTGACTTGTAACCACTTTGGCCATGTAGTGTATCCCATTTGCCATACTACTGATGAAGAAATTTTGTCGTAAACCTTAGTTCAAGTCATGGCACTGTAATGCAGTTTTACATTAGGCTGAGAAGTGAGACTTGAAATGGTGTTTTCTGAGAAATTGCAGGAACAATGTGACTTGAAACCACTTTGGCCATGTAGTCATATTTTAGACGACATGCTATAGTGTGACTTTTTTTTTATCATATTTTGGACGACATGCTCTCGTATGACTTTTTTTTATCATATTTTAGACGACATGCTATAGTGTGACTTTTTTGGTCATATTTTAGACGACATGCTATAGTATGACTTTGTTGGTACAGATGAAGAAATTTGTTCGTAAACACTTAGTTTAAGCCGTGGCGCTGTGATGCAGTTTTACATTAGGCTGAGAAGTGAGACTTGAAATGCTGTTTTCTGAGAAATTGCAGACACAAAGTGACTTGAAACCACTTTGGCCTTGTAGTCATATTTTAGACGACATGCTATGGTGGGACTTTTTTTTATCATATTTTGGACGACATGCTCTCGTATGACTTTTTTTTATCATATTTTAGACGACATGCTATAGTGTGACTTTTTTGGTCATATTTTAGACGACGTGCTATAGTATGACTTTTTTGGTACAGATGAAGAAATTTGTTCGTAAACACTTAGTTTAAGCCGTGGCGCTGCGATGCAGTTTTACATTAGGCTGAGAAGTGAGACTTGAAATGCTGTTTTCTGAGAAATTGCAGACACAAAGTGACTTGTAACCACTTTGGCCATGTAGTGTATCCCATTTGCCATAGTTCTAAGAAGGAAACTTGTTTGTAAACACTTAGTTTATGCCGTGGCACTGTAATGCAGTTTTACATTAGGCTGAGAAGTGAGACTTGAAATGCTGTTTTCTGAGAAATTGCAGACACAAACTGACTTGAAACCACTTTGGCCATGTAGTGTATCCCATTTGCCATAGTACTGATGAAGAAATTTGTTCAGAAACACTTAGTTTAAGTCATGGAACTGTAATGCAGTTTTATGCTGTATTTGAGCGTCTCTCACTGAGATAAGGCTGTTTTTGAAACATCGTGTTTTCTGTGAAATTGTCAAAACAAAGTGACTTGAAACCACTTTGGCCATGCAGTGTATCCCATTTGCCATACTACTGATGAAGAAATTTTGTCGTAAACCTTAGTTCAAGTCATGGCACTGTAATGCAGTTTTACATTAGGCTGAGAAGTGAGACTTGAAATGCTGTTTTCTGAGAAATTGCAGAAACAATGTGACTTGAAACCACTTTGGCCATGTAGTCATATTTTAGACGACATGCTATAGTGTGACTTTTTTTTTATCATATTTTGGACGACATGCTATAGTGTGACTTTTTTGGTCATATTTTAGACGACATGCTATAGTGTGACTTTTTTGGTCATAATTTAGACGACATGCTATAGTGTGACTTTTTTTATCATATTTTAGACGACATGCTATAGTATGACTTTTTTATCATATTTTAGACGACATACTATAGTGTGACTTTTTTATCATATTTTGGCCGACATGCTATAGTATGACTTTTTTATCATATTTTCGACGACATGCTATAGTGTGACTTTTTTGGTCATAATTTTGACGACATGCTATAGTGTGACTTTTTTGGTCATATTTTAGACGACATGCTTTAGTATGACTTGTCATATTTTAGACGACATGCTATAGTATGACTTTTTTATCATATTTTAGACGACATGCTATAGTATGACTTTTTTGTGACAGATGAAAAAATTTGGTCGTAAACACTTAGTTCAAGTCACGGCACTGTAATGCAGTTTTACATTAGACTGAGAAGTGAGACATGAAATGCTGTTTTCTGAGAAATTGAAGACACAAAGTGACTTGAAACCACTTTGGCCATGTAGTGTATCCCATTTGCCATAATTCTATGAAGGAAACTTGTTTGTAAACACTTAGTTTATACCGTGGCACTGTAATGCAGTTTTACATTAGGCTGAGAAGTGAGACTTGAAATGCTGTTTTCTGAGAAATTGCAGACACAAAGTGACTTGTAACCACTTTGGCCATGTAGTGTATCCCATTTGCCATACTACTGATGAAGAAATTTTGTCGTAAACCTTAGTTCAAGTCATGGCACTGTAATGCAGTTTCACATTAGGCTGAGAAGTGAGACTTGAAATGCTGTTTTCTGAGAAATTGCAGGAACAATGTGACTTGAAACCACTTTGGCCATGTAGTCATATTTTAGACGACATGCTATAGTGTGACTTTTTTTTAATCATATTTTGGACGACATGCTCTCGTATGACTTTTTTTTTTATCATATTTTAGACGACATGCTATAGTGTGACTTTTTTGGTCATAATTTAGACGACATGCTATAGTGTGACTTTTTTATCATATTTTAGACGACATGCTATAGTGTGACTTTTTTATCATATTTTGGACGACATGCTATAGTATGACTTTTTTATCATATTTTCGACGACATGCTATAGTGTGACTTTTTTGGTCATAATTTTGACAACATGCTATAGTGTGACTTTTTTGGTCATATTTTAGACGACATGCTATAGTATGACTTTTTTATCATATTTTAGACGACATGCTATAGTATGACTTTTTTGTTACAGATGAAAAAATTTGGTCGTAAACACTTAGTTCAAGTCACGGCACTGTAATGCAGTTTTACATTAGACTGAGAAGTGAGACTTGAAATGCTGTTTTCTGAGAAATTGAAGACACAAAGTGACTTGAAACCACTTTGGCCATGTAGTGTATCCCATTTGCCATAGTTCTAAGAAGGAAACTTGTTTGTAAACACTTAGTTTATGCCGTGGCACTGTAATGCAGTTTTACATTAGGCTGAGAAGTGAGACTTGAAATGCTGTTTTCTGAGAAATTGCAGACACAAAGTGACTTGTAACCACTTTGGCCATGTAGTGTATCCCATTTGCCATACTACTGATGAAGAAATTTTGTCGTAAACCTTAGTTCAAGTCATGGCACTGTAATGCAGTTTTACATTAGGCTGAGAAGTGAGACTTGAAATGCTGTTTTCTGAGAAATTGCAGACACAAAGTGACTTGAAACCACTTTGGCCATGTAGTGTATCCCATTTGCCATAGTACTGATGAAGAAATTTGTTCGGAAACACTTAGTTTAAGTCATGGAACTGTAATGCAGTTTTATGCTGTATTTGAGCTTCTCTCACTGAGATAAGGCTGTTTTTGAAACGTTGTGTTTTCTGTGAAATTGTCAACACAAAGTGACTTGAAACCACTTTGGCCATGTCGTGTATCCCATTTGCCATAGTACTGATGAAGAAATTTGTTAGTAAACACTTAGTTCAAGTCATGGCACTGTAATGCAGTTTTACATTAGGCTGAGAAGTGAGACTTGAAATGCTGTTTTCTGAGAAATTGCAGAAACAATGTGACTTGAAACCACTTTGGCCATGTAGTCATATTTTAGACGACATGCTATAGTGTGACTTTTTTGGTCATATTTTAGACGACGTGCTATAGTATGACTTTTTTGGTACTGATGAAGAAATTTGTTCAGAAACACTTAGTTTAAGTCATGGAACTGTAATGCAGTTTTATGCTGTATTTGAGCTTCTCTCACTGAGATAAGGCTGTTTTTGAAACATCGTGTTTTCTGTGAAATTGTCAAAACAAAGTGACTTGAAACCACTTTGGCCATGTAGTGCATCCCATTTGCCATACTACTGATGAAGAAATTTTGTCGTAAACCTTAGTTCAAGTCATGGCACTGTAATGCAGTTTTACATTAGGCTGAGAAGTAAGACTTGAAATGCT
Source organism: Embiotoca jacksoni (assembly GCF_022577435.1). Lineage (NCBI taxonomy): Eukaryota > Metazoa > Chordata > Actinopteri > Embiotocidae > Embiotoca > Embiotoca jacksoni. Next base: position 3,063,301 of record NW_027185397.1, read on the forward strand.
GTTTTCTGAGAAATTGCAGGAACAATGTGACTTGAAACCACTTTGGCCATGTAGTCATATTTTAGACGACATGCTATAGTGTGACTTTTTTTTTATCATATTTTGGACGACATGCTCTCGTATGACTTTTTTTTATCATATTTTAGACGACATGCTATAGTGTGACTTTTTTGGTCATATTTTAGACGACGTGCTATAGTATGACTTTTTTGGTACAGATGAAGAAATTTGTTCGTAAACACTTAGTTTAAGCCGTGGCGCTGTGATGCAGTTTTACATTAGGCTGAGAAGTGAGACTTGAAATGCTGTTTTCTGAGAAATTGCAGACACAAACTGACTTGAAACCACTTTGGCCTTGTAGTCATATTTTAGACGACATGCTATAGTGTGACTTTTTTTTTATCATATTTTAGACGACATGCTATAGTGTGACTTTTTTGGTCATATTTTAGACGACGTGCTATAGTATGACTTTTTTGGTACAGATGAAGAAATTTGTTCGTAAACACTTAGTTTAAGCCGTGGCGCTGTGATGCAGTTTTACATTAGGCTGAGAAGTGAGACTTGAAATGCTGTTTTCTGAGAAATTGCAGACACAATGTGACTTGAAACCACTTTGGCCTTGTAGTCATATTTTAGACGACATGCTATAGTGTGACTTTTTTTTTATCATATTTTGGACGACATGCTACAGTGTGACTTTTTTTTTATCATATTTTAGACGACATGCTATAGTGTGACTTTTTTGGTCATAATTTAGACGACATGCTATAGTGTGACTTTTTTATCATATTTTAGACGACATGCTATAGTATGACTTTTTTATCATATTTTAGACGACATACTATAGTGTGACTTTTTTATCATATTTTGGACGACATGCTATAGTATGACTTTTTTATCATATTTTCGACGACATGCTATAGTGTGACTTTTTTGGTCATAATTTTGACGACATGCTATAGTATGACTTTTTTATCATATTTTAGACGACATGCTATAGTATGACTTTTTTGTTACAGATGAAAAAATTTGGTCGTAAACACTTAGTTCAAGTCACGGCACTGTAATGCAGTTTTACATTAGACTGAGAAGTGAGACTTGAAATGCTGTTTTCTGAGAAATTGAAGACACAAAGTGACTTGAAACCACTTTGGCCATGTAGTGTATCCCATTTGCCATAGTTCTAAGAAGGAAACTTGTTTGTAAACACTTAGTTTATGCCGTGGCACTGTAATGCAGTTTTACATTAGGCTGAGAAGTGAGACTTGAAATGCTGTTTTCTGAGAAATTACAGACACAAAGTGACTTGTAACCACTTTGGCCATGTAGTGTATCCCATTTGCCATACTACTGATGAAGCAATTTTGTCGTAAACCTTAGTTCAAGTCATGGCACTGTAATGCAGTTTTACATTAGGCTGAGAAGTGAGACTTGAAATGCTGTTTTCTGAGAAATTGCAGACACAAAGTGACTTATAACCACTTTGGCCATGTAGTGTATCCCATTTGCCATAGTACTGATGAAGAAATTTGTTCGGAAACACTTAGTTTAAGTCATGGAACTGTAATGCAGTTTTATGCTGTATTTGAGCTTCTCTCACTGAGATAAGGCTGTTTTTGAAACGTTGTGTTTTCTGTGAAATTGTCAACACAAAGTGACTTGAAACCACTTTGGCCATGTCGTGTATCCCATTTGCCATAGTACTGATGAAGAAATTTGTTAGTAAACACTTAGTTCAAGTCATGGCACTGTAATGCAGTTTTACATTAGGCTGAGAAGTGAGACTTGAAATGCTGTTTTCTGAGAAATTGCAGAAACAATGTGACTTGAAACCACTTTGGCCATGTAGTCATATTTTAGACGACATGCTATAGTGTGACTTTTTTGGTCATATTTTAGACGACGTGCTATAGTATGACTTTTTTGGTACTGATGAAGAAATTTGTTCAGAAACACTTAGTTTAAGTCATGGAACTGTAATGCAGTTTTATGCTGTATTTGAGCTTCTCTCACTGAGATAAGGCTGTTTTTGAAACATCGTGTTTTCTGTGAAATTGTCAAAACAAAGTGACTTGAAACCACTTTGGCCATGTAGTGCATCCCATTTGCCATACTACTGATGAAGAAATTTTGTCGTAAACCTTAGTTCAAGTCATGGCACTGTAATGCAGTTTTACATTAGGCTGAGAAGTAAGACTTGAAATGCTGTTTTCTGAGAAATTGCAGGAACAATGTGACTTGAAACCACTTTGGCCATGTAGTCATATTTTAGACGACATGCTATAGTGTGACTTTTTTTTTATCATATTTTGGACGACATGCTCTCGTATGACTTTTTTTTATCATATTTTAGACGACATGCTATAGTGTGACTTTTTTGGTCATATTTTAGACGACGTGCTATAGTATGACTTTTTTGGTACAGATGAAGAAATTTGTTCGTAAACACTTAGTTTAAGCCGTGGCGCTGTGATGCAGTTTTACATTAGGCTGAGAAGTGAGACTTGAAATGCTGTTTTCTGAGAAATTGCAGACACAAACTGACTTGAAACCACTTTGGCCTTGTAGTCATATTTTAGACGACATGCTATAGTGTGACTTTTTTTTTATCATATTTTAGACGACATGCTATAGTGTGACTTTTTTGGTCATATTTTAGACGACGTGCTATAGTATGACTTTTTTGGTACAGATGAAGAAATTTGTTCGTAAACACTTAGTTTAAGCCGTGGCGCTGTGATGCAGTTTTACATTAGGCTGAGAAGTGAGACTTGAAATGCTGTTTTCTGAGAAATTGCAGACACAAACTGACTTGAAACCACTTTGGCCTTGTAGTCATATTTTAGACGACATGCTATAGTGTGACTTTTTTTTTATCATATTTTGGACGACATGCTACAGTGTGACTTTTTTTTTATCATATTTTAGACGACATGCTATAGTGTGACTTTTTTGGTCATAATTTAGACGACATGCTATAGTGTGACTTTTTTATCATATTTTAGACGACATGCTATAGTATGACTTTTTTATCATATTTTAGACGACATACTATAGTGTGACTTTTTTATCATATTTTGGACGACATGCTATAGTATGACTTTTTTATCATATTTTCGACGACATGCTATAGTGTGACTTTTTTGGTCATAATTTTGACGACATGCTATAGTATGACTTTTTTATCATATTTTAGACGACATGCTATAGTATGACTTTTTTGTTACAGATGAAAAAATTTGGTCGTAAACACTTAGTTCAAGTCACGGCACTGTAATGCAGTTTTACATTAGACTGAGAAGTGAGACTTGAAATGCTGTTTTCTGAGAAATTGAAGACACAAAGTGACTTGAAACCACTTTGGCCATGTAGTGTATCCCATTTGCCATAGTTCTAAGAAGGAAACTTGTTTGTAAACACTTAGTTTATGCCGTGGCACTGTAATGCAGTTTTACATTAGGCTGAGAAGTGAGACTTGAAATGCTGTTTTCTGAGAAATTACAGACACAAAGTGACTTGTAACCACTTTGGCCATGTAGTGTATCCCATTTGCCATACTACTGATGAAGCAATTTTGTCGTAAACCTTAGTTCAAGTCATGGCACTGTAATGCAGTTTTACATTAGGCTGAGAAGTGAGACTTGAAATGCTGTTTTCTGAGAAATTGCAGACACAAAGTGACTTATAACCACTTTGGCCATGTAGTGTATCCCATTTGCCATAGTACTGATGAAGAAATTTGTTCGGAAACACTTAGTTTAAGTCATGGAACTGTAATGCAGTTTTATGCTGTATTTGAGCTTCTCTCACTGAGATAAGGCTGTTTTTGAAACATCGTGTTTTCTGTGAAATTGTCAAAACAAAGTGACTTGAAACCACTTTGGCCATGTCGTGTATCCCATTTGCCATAGTACTGATGAAGAAATTTGTTAGTAAACACTTAGTTCAAGTCATGGCACTGTAATGCAGTTTTACATTAGGCTGAGAAGTGAGACTTGAAATGCTGTTTTCTGAGAAATTGCAGAAACAATGTGACTTGAAACCACTTTGGCCATGTAGTCATATTTTAGACGACATGCTATAGTGTGACTTTTTTGGTCATATTTTAGACGACGTGCTATAGTATGACTTTTTTGGTACTGATGAAGAAATTTGTTCAGAAACACTTAGTTTAAGTCATGGAACTGTAATGCAGTTTTATGCTGTATTTGAGCTTCTCTCACTGAGATAAGGCTGTTTTTGAAACATCGTGTTTTCTGTGAAATTGTCAAAACAAAGTGACTTGAAACCACTTTGGCCATGTAGTGCATCCCATTTGCCATACTACTGATGAAGAAATTTTGTCGTAAACCTTAGTTCAAGTCATGGCACTGTAATGCAGTTTTACATTAGGCTGAGAAGTAAGACTTGAAATGCTGTTTTCTGAGAAATTGCAGGAACAATGTGACTTGAAACCACTTTGGCCATGTAGTCATATTTTAGACGACATGCTATAGTGTGACTTTTTTTTTATCATATTTTGGACGACATGCTCTCGTATGACTTTTTTTTATCATATTTTAGACGACATGCTATAGTGTGACTTTTTTGGTCATATTTTAGACGACGTGCTATAGTATGACTTTTTTGGTACAGATGAAGAAATTTGTTCGTAAACACTTAGTTTAAGCCGTGGCGCTGTGATGCAGTTTTACATTAGGCTGAGAAGTGAGACTTGAAATGCTGTTTTCTGAGAAATTGCAGACACAAACTGACTTGAAACCACTTTGGCCTTGTAGTCATATTTTAGACGACATGCTATAGTGTGACTTTTTTTTTATCATATTTTAGACGACATGCTATAGTGTGACTTTTTTGGTCATATTTTAGACGACGTGCTATAGTATGACTTTTTTGGTACAGATGAAGAAATTTGTTCGTAAACACTTAGTTTAAGCCGTGGCGCTGTGATGCAGTTTTACATTAGGCTGAGAAGTGAGACTTGAAATGCTGTTTTCTGAGAAATTGCAGACACAAACTGACTTGAAACCACTTTGGCCTTGTAGTCATATTTTAGACGACATGCTATAGTGTGACTTTTTTTTTATCATATTTTGGACGACATGCTACAGTGTGACTTTTTTTTTATCATATTTTAGACGACATGCTATAGTGTGACTTTTTTGGTCATAATTTAGACGACATGCTATAGTGTGACTTTTTTATCATATTTTAGACGACATGCTATAGTATGACTTTTTTATCATATTTTAGACGACATACTATAGTGTGACTTTTTTATCATATTTTGGACGACATGCTATAGTATGACTTTTTTATCATATTTTCGACGACATGCTATAGTGTGACTTTTTTGGTCATAATTTTGACGACATGCTATAGTATGACTTTTTTATCATATTTTAGACGACATGCTATAGTATGACTTTTTTGTTACAGATGAAAAAATTTGGTCGTAAACACTTAGTTCAAGTCACGGCACTGTAATGCAGTTTTACATTAGACTGAGAAGTGAGACTTGAAATGCTGTTTTCTGAGAAATTGAAGACACAAAGTGACTTGAAACCACTTTGGCCATGTAGTGTATCCCATTTGCCATAGTTCTAAGAAGGAAACTTGTTTGTAAACACTTAGTTTATGCCGTGGCACTGTAATGCAGTTTTACATTAGGCTGAGAAGTGAGACTTGAAATGCTGTTTTCTGAGAAATTACAGACACAAAGTGACTTGTAACCACTTTGGCCATGTAGTGTATCCCATTTGCCATACTACTGATGAAGCAATTTTGTCGTAAACCTTAGTTCAAGTCATGGCACTGTAATGCAGTTTTACATTAGGCTGAGAAGTGAGACTTGAAATGCTGTTTTCTGAGAAATTGCAGACACAAAGTGACTTATAACCACTTTGGCCATGTAGTGTATCCCATTTGCCATAGTACTGATGAAGAAATTTGTTCGGAAACACTTAGTTTAAGTCATGGAACTGTAATGCAGTTTTATGCTGTATTTGAGCTTCTCTCACTGAGATAAGGCTGTTTTTGAAACGTTGTGTTTTCTGTGAAATTGTCAACACAAAGTGACTTGAAACCACTTTGGCCATGTCGTGTATCCCATTTGCCATAGTACTGATGAAGAAATTTGTTAGTAAACACTTAGTTCAAGTCATGGCACTGTAATGCAGTTTTACATTAGGCTGAGAAGTGAGACTTGAAATGCTGTTTTCTGAGAAATTGCAGAAACAATGTGACTTGAAACCACTTTGGCCATGTAGTCATATTTTAGACGACATGCTATAGTGTGACTTTTTTGGTCATATTTTAGACGACGTGCTATAGTATGACTTTTTTGGTACTGATGAAGAAATTTGTTCAGAAACACTTAGTTTAAGTCATGGAACTGTAATGCAGTTTTATGCTGTATTTGAGCTTCTCTCACTGAGATAAGGCTGTTTTTGAAACATCGTGTTTTCTGTGAAATTGTCAAAACAAAGTGACTTGAAACCACTTTGGCCATGTAGTGCATCCCATTTGCCATACTACTGATGAAGAAATTTTGTCGTAAACCTTAGTTCAAGTCATGGCACTGTAATGCAGTTTTACATTAGGCTGAGAAGTAAGACTTGAAATGCTGTTTTCTGAGAAATTGCAGGAACAATGTGACTTGAAACCACTTTGGCCATGTAGTCATATTTTAGACGACATGCTATAGTGTGACTTTTTTTTTATCATATTTTGGACGACATGCTCTCGTATGACTTTTTTTTATCATATTTTAGACGACATGCTATAGTGTGACTTTTTTGGTCATATTTTAGACGACGTGCTATAGTATGACTTTTTTGGTACAGATGAAGAAATTTGTTCGTAAACACTTAGTTTAAGCCGTGGCGCTGTGATGCAGTTTTACATTAGGCTGAGAAGTGAGACTTGAAATGCTGTTTTCTGAGAAATTGCAGACACAAACTGACTTGAAACCACTTTGGCCTTGTAGTCATATTTTAGACGACATGCTATAGTGTGACTTTTTTTTTATCATATTTTAGACGACATGCTATAGTGTGACTTTTTTGGTCATATTTTAGACGACGTGCTATAGTATGACTTTTTTGGTACAGATGAAGAAATTTGTTCGTAAACACTTAGTTTAAGCCGTGGCGCTGTGATGCAGTTTTACATTAGGCTGAGAAGTGAGACTTGAAATGCTGTTTTCTGAGAAATTGCAGACACAAACTGACTTGAAACCACTTTGGCCTTGTAGTCATATTTTAGACGACATGCTATAGTGTGACTTTTTTTTTATCATATTTTGGACGACATGCTACAGTGTGACTTTTTTTTTATCATATTTTAGACGACATGCTATAGTGTGACTTTTTTGGTCATAATTTAGACGACATGCTATAGTGTGACTTTTTTATCATATTTTAGACGACATGCTATAGTATGACTTTTTTATCATATTTTAGACGACATACTATAGTGTGACTTTTTTATCATATTTTGGACGACATGCTATAGTATGACTTTTTTATCATATTTTCGACGACATGCTATAGTGTGACTTTTTTGGTCATAATTTTGACGACATGCTATAGTATGACTTTTTTATCATATTTTAGACGACATGCTATAGTATGACTTTTTTGTTACAGATGAAAAAATTTGGTCGTAAACACTTAGTTCAAGTCACGGCACTGTAATGCAGTTTTACATTAGACTGAGAAGTGAGACTTGAAATGCTGTTTTCTGAGAAATTGAAGACACAAAGTGACTTGAAACCACTTTGGCCATGTAGTGTATCCCATTTGCCATAGTTCTAAGAAGGAAACTTGTTTGTAAACACTTAGTTTATGCCGTGGCACTGTAATGCAGTTTTACATTAGGCTGAGAAGTGAGACTTGAAATGCTGTTTTCTGAGAAATTACAGACACAAAGTGACTTGTAACCACTTTGGCCATGTAGTGTATCCCATTTGCCATACTACTGATGAAGCAATTTTGTCGTAAACCTTAGTTCAAGTCATGGCACTGTAATGCAGTTTTACATTAGGCTGAGAAGTGAGACTTGAAATGCTGTTTTCTGAGAAATTGCAGACACAAAGTGACTTATAACCACTTTGGCCATGTAGTGTATCCCATTTGCCATAGTACTGATGAAGAAATTTGTTCGGAAACACTTAGTTTAAGTCATGGAACTGTAATGCAGTTTTATGCTGTATTTGAGCTTCTCTCACTGAGATAAGGCTGTTTTTGAAACATCGTGTTTTCTGTGAAATTGTCAAAACAAAGTGACTTGAAACCACTTTGGCCATGTAGGGTATCCCATTTGCCATACTACTGATGAAGAAATTTTGTCGTAAACCTTAGTTCAAGTCATGGCACTGTAATGCAGTTTTACATTAGGCTGAGAAGTGAGACTTGAAATGGTGTTTTCTGAGAAATTGCAGGAACAATGTGACTTGAAACCACTTTGGCCATGTAGTCATATTTTAGACGACATGCTATAGTGTGACTTTTTTTTATCATATTATGGACGACATGCTCTCGTATGACTTTTTTTTATCATATTTTAGACGACATGCTATAGTGTGACTTTTTGGGTCATATTTTAGACGACATGCTATAGTATGACTTTTTTGGTACAGATGAAGAAATTTGTTCGTAAACACTTAGTTTAAGCCGTGGCGCTGTGATGCAGTTTTACATTAGGCTGAGAAGTGAGACTTGAAATGCTGTTTTCTGAGAAGTTGCAGACACAAAGTGACTTGAAACCACTTTCGCCTTGTAGTCATATTTTAGACGACATGCTATGGTGGGACTTTTTTTTATCATATTTTGGACGACATGCTCTCGTATGACTTTTTTTTATCATATTTTAGACGACATGCTATAGTGTGACTTTTTTGGTCATATTTTAGACGACGTGCTATAGTATGACTTTTTTGGTACAGATGAAGAAATTTGTTATTAAACACTTAGTTTAAGCCGTGGCGCTGCGATGCAGTTTTACATTAGGCTGAGAAGTGAGACTTGAAATGCTGTTTTCTGAGAAATTGCAGACACAAACTGACTTGAAACCACTTTGGCCTTGTAGTCATATTTTAGACGACATGCTATAGTGTGACTTTTTTTTTATCATATTTTGGACGACATGCTATAGTGTGACTTTTTTGGTCATATTTTAGACGACATGCTATAGTGTGACTTTTTTGGTCATAATTTAGACGACATGCTAAAGTGTGACATTTTTGGTCATATTTTAGACGACATGCTTTAGTATGACTTGTTTTTCATATTTTAGACGACATGCTACAGTATGACTTTTTTGTTACAGATGAAAAAATTTGGTCGTAAACACTTAGTTCAAGTCACGGCACTGTAATGCAGTTTTGCATTAGGCTGAGAAGTGAGACTTGAAATGCTGTTTTCTGAGAAATTGAAGACACAAAGTGACTTGAAACCACTTTGGCCATGTAGTGTATCCCATTTGCCATAGTTCTAAGAAGGAAACTTGTTTGTAAACACTTAGTTTATGCCGTGGCACTGTAATGCAGTTTTACATTAGGCTGAGAAGTGAGACTTGAAATGCTGTTTTCTGAGAAATTGCAGACACAAAGTGACTTGTAACCACTTTGGCCATGTAGTGTATCCCATTTGCCATACTACTGATGAAGAAATTTTGTCGTAAACCTTAGTTCAAGTCATGGCACTGTAATGCAGTTTTACATTAGGCTGAGAAGTGAGACTTCAAATGCTGTTTTCTGAGAAATTGCAGACACAAAGTGACTTCAAACCACTTTGGCCATGTAGTGTATCCCATTTGCCATAGTTCTAAGAAGGAAGCTTGTATGTAAACACTTAGTTTAAGCTTTGGCACTGTAATGCAGTTTTATGCTGTATTTGAGCTTCTCTCACTGAGATAAGGCTGTTTTTGAAACATCGTGTTTTCTGTGAAATTGTCAAAACAAAGTGACTTGAAACCACTTTGGCCATGTAGTGTATCCCATTTGCCATACTACTGATGAAGAAATTTTGTCGTAAACCTTAGTTCAAGTCATGGCACTGTAATGCAGTTTTACATTAGGCTGAGAAGTGAGACTTGAAATGCTGTTTTCTGAGAAATTGCAGGAACAATGTGACTTGAAACCACTTTGGCCATGTAGTCATATTTTAGACGACATGCTATAGTGTGACTTTTTTTTTATCATATTTTGGACGACATGCTCTCGTATGACTTTTTTTTTATCATATTTTAGACGACATGCTATAGTGTGACTTTTTTGGTCATAATTTAGACGACATGCTATAGTGTGACTTTTTTATCATATTTTAGACGACATGCTATAGTATGACTTTTTTATCATATTTTAGACGACATGCTATAGTGTGACTTTTTTATCATATTTTGGACGACATGCTATAGTATGACTTTTTTATCATATTTTCGACGACATGCTATAGTGTGACTTTTTTGGTCATAATTTTGACGACATGCTATAGTATGACTTTTTTATCATATTTTAGACGACATGCTATAGTATGACTTTTTTGTTACAGATGAAAAAATTTGGTCGTAAACACTTAGTTCAAGTCACGGCACTGTAATGCAGTTTTACATTAGACTGAGAAGTGAGACTTGAAATGCTGTTTTCTGAGAAATTGAAGACACAAAGTGACTTGAAACCACTTTGGCCATGTAGTGTATCCCATTTGCCATAGTTCTAAGAAGGAAACTTGTTTGTAAACACTTAGTTTATGCCGTGGCACTGTAATGCAGTTTTACATTAGGCTGAGAAGTGAGACTTGAAATGCTGTTTTCTGAGAAATTGCAGACACAAAGTGACTTGTAACCACTTTGGCCATGTAGTGTATCCCATTTGCCATACTACTGATGAAGAAATTTTGTCGTAAACCTTAGTTCAAGTCATGGCACTGTAATGCAGTTTTACATTAGGCTGAGAAGTGAGACTTGAAATGCTGTTTTCTGAGAAATTGCAGACACAAAGTGACTTATAACCACTTTGGCCATGTAGTGTATCCCATTTGCCATAGTACTGATGAAGAAATTTGTTCGGAAACACTTAGTTTAAGTCATGGAACTGTAATGCAGTTTTATGCTGTATTTGAGCTTCTCTCACTGAGATAAGGCTGTTTTTGAAACATCGTGTTTTCTGTGAAATTGTCAAAACAAAGTGACTTGAAACCACTTTGGCCATGTAGGGTATCCCATTTGCCATACTACTGATGAAGAAATTTTGTCGTAAACCTTAGTTCAAGTCATGGCACTGTAATGCAGTTTTACATTAGGCTGAGAAGTGAGACTTGAAATGGTGTTTTCTGAGAAATTGCAGGAACAATGTGACTTGAAACCACTTTGGCCATGTAGTCATATTTTAGACGACATGCTATAGTGTGACTTTTTTTTATCATATTATGGACGACATGCTCTCGTATGACTTTTTTTTATCATATTTTAGACGACATGCTATAGTGTGACTTTTTTGGTCATATTTTAGACGACATGCTATAGTATGACTTTTTTGGTACAGATGAAGAAATTTGTTCGTAAACACTTAGTTTAAGCCGTGGCGCTGTGATGCCGTTTTACATTAGGCTGAGAAGTGAGACTTGAAATGCTGTTTTCTGAGAAATTGCAGACACAAAGTGACTTGAAACCACTTTGGCCTTGTAGTCATATTTTAGACGACATGCTATGGTGGGACTTTTTTTTATCATATTTTGGACGACATGCTCTCGTATGACTTTTTTTTATCATATTTTAGACGACATGCTATAGTGTGACTTTTTTGGTCATATTTTAGACGACGTGCTATAGTATGACTTTTTTGGTACAGATGAAGAAATTTGTTATTAAACACTTAGTTTAAGCCGTGGCGCTGCGATGCAGTTTTACATTAGGCTGAGAAGTCAGACTTGAAATGCTGTTTTCTGAGAAATTGCAGACACAAAGTGAATTGTAACCACTTTGGCCATGTAGTGTATCCCATTTGCCATACTACTGATGAAGAAATTTTGTCGTAAACCTTTAGTTCAAGTCATGGCACTGTAATGCAGTTTTACATTAGGCTGAGAAGTGAGATTTGAAATGCTGTTTTCTGAGAAATTGCAGACACAAAGTGACTTGAAACCACTTTGGCCATGTAGTGTATCCCATTTGCCATAGTACTGATGAAGAAATTTTTTCAGAAACACTTAGTTTATGCCGTGGCACTGTAATGCAGTTTTACATTAGTCTGAGAAGTGAGACTTGAAATGCTGTTTTCTGAGAAATTGCAGACACAAAGTGAATTGTAACCACTTTGGCCATGTAGTGTATCCCATTTGCCATACTACTGATGAAGAAATTTTGTCGTAAACCTTAGTTCAAGTCATGGCACTGTAATGCAGTTTTACATTAGGCTGAGAAGTGAGACTTGAAATGCTGTTTTCTGAGAAATTGCAGACACAAAGTGACTTGAAACCACTTTGGCCATGTAGTGTATCCCATTTGCCATAGTACTGATGAAGAAATTTGTTCAGAAACACTTAGTTTAAATCATGGAACTGTAATGCAGTTTTATGCTGTATTTGAGCTTCTCTCACTGAGATAAGGCTGTTTTTGAAACATCGTGTTTTCTGTGAAATTGTCAAAACAAAGTGACTTGAAACCACTTTGGCCATGTAGTGTATCCCATTTGCCATACTACTGATGAAGAAATTTTGTCGTAAACCTTAGTTCAAGTCATGGCACTGTAATGCAGTTTTACATTAGGCTGAGAAGTGAGACTTGAAATGCTGTTTTCTGAGAAATTGCAGGAACAACGTGACTTGAAACCACTTTGACCATGTAGTCATATTTTAGACGACATGCTATAGTGTGACCTTTTTTTATCATATTTTGGACGACATGCTCTCGTATGACTTTTTTTTATCATATTTTAGACGACATGCTATAGTGTGACTTTTTTGGTCATATTTTAGACGACGTGCTATAGTATGACTTTTTTGGTACAGATGAAGAAATTTGTTCGTAAACACTTAGTTTAAGCCGTGGCGCTGTGATGCAGTTTTACATTAGGCTGAGAAGTGAGACTTGAAATGCTGTTTTCTGAGAAATTGCAGACACAAACTGACTTGAAACCACTTTGGCCTTGTAGTCATATTTTAGACGACATGCTATAGTGTGACTTTTTTTTTATCATATTTTGGACGACATGCTATAGTGTGACTTTTTTGGTCATGTTTTAGACGACATACTATAGTGTGACGTTTTTGGTCATAATTTAGACGACATGCTATAGTGTGACTTTTTTGGTCATAATTTAGACGACATGCTATAGTGTGACTTTTTTATCATATTTTAGACGACATGCTATAGTGTGACTTTTTTGGTCATAATTTAGACGACATACTATAGTGTGACTTTTTTATCATATTTTGGACGACATGCTATAGTGTGACTTTTTTGGTCATAATTTAGACGACATACTATAGTGTGACTTTTTTATCATATTTTCGACGACATGCTATAGTGTGACTTTTTTGGTCATAATTTTGACGACATGCTATAGTGTGACTTTTTTGGTCATATTTTAGACGACACGCTTTAGTATGACTTGTTTGTCATATTTTAGACGACATGCTATAGTATGACTTTTTTATCATATTTTAGACGACATGCTATAGTATGACTTTTTTGTTACAGATGAAAAAATTTGTTCGTAAACACTTAGTTTAAGCCGTGGCGCTGTGATGCAGTTTTACATTAGGCTGAGAAGTGAGACTTGAAATGCTGTTTTCTGAGAAATTGCAGACACAAAGTGACTTGAAACCACTTTGGCCTTGTAGTCATATTTTAGACGACATGCTATGGTGGGACTTTTTTTTTTATCATATTTTGGACGACATGCTCTCGTATGACTTTTTTTTATCATATTTTAGACGACATGCTATAGTGTGACTTTTTTGGTCATATTTTAGACGACGTGCTATAGTATGACTTTTTTGGTACAGATGAAGAAATTTGTTATTAAACACTTAGTTTAAGCCGTGGCGCTGCGATGCAGTTTTACATTAGGCTGAGAAGTGAGACTTGAAATGCTGTTTTCTGAGAAATTGCAGACACAAAGTGACTTGTAACCACTTTGGCCATGTAGTGTATCCCATTTGCCATAGTTCTAAGAAGGAAACTTGTTTGTAAACACTTAGTTTATGCCGTGGCACTGTAATGCAGTTTTACATTAGGCTGAGAAGTGAGACTTGAAATGCTGTTTTCTGAGAAATTGCAGACACAAAGTGAATTGTAACCACTTTGGCCATGTAGTGTATCCCATTTGCCATACTACTGATGAAGAAATTTTGTCGTAAACCTTAGTTCAAGTCATGGCACTGTAATGCAGTTTTACATTAGGCTGAGAAGTGAGACTTGAAATGCTGTTTTCTGAGAAATTGCAGACACAAAGTGACTTGAAACCACTTTGGCCATGTAGTGTATCCCATTTGCCATAGTACTGATGAAGAAATTTTTTCAGAAACACTTAGTTTATGCCGTGGCACTGTAATGCAGTTTTACATTAGTCTGAGAAGTGAGACTTGAAATGCTGTTTTCTGAGAAATTGCAGACACAAAGTGAATTGTAACCACTTTGGCCATGTAGTGTATCCCATTTGCCATACTACTGATGAAGAAATTTTGTCGTAAACCTTAGTTCAAGTCATGGCACTGTAATGCAGTTTTACATTAGGCTGAGAAGTGAGACTTGAAATGCTGTTTTCTGAGAAATTGCAGACACAAAGTGACTTGAAACCACTTTGGCCATGTAGTGTATCCCATTTGCCATAGTACTGATGAAGAAATTTGTTCAGAAACACTTAGTTTAAATCATGGAACTGTAATGCAGTTTTATGCTGTATTTGAGCTTCTCTCACTGAGATAAGGCTGTTTTTGAAACATCGTGTTTTCTGTGAAATTGTCAAAACAAAGTGACTTGAAACCACTTTGGCCATGTAGTGTATCCCATTTGCCATACTACTGATGAAGAAATTTTGTCGTAAACCTTAGTTCAAGTCATGGCACTGTAATGCAGTTTTACATTAGGCTGAGAAGTGAGACTTGAAATGCTGTTTTCTGAGAAATTGCAGGAACAACGTGACTTGAAACCACTTTGACCATGTAGTCATATTTTAGACGACATGCTATAGTGTGACCTTTTTTTATCATATTTTGGACGACATGCTCTCGTATGACTTTTTTTTATCATATTTTAGACGACATGCTATAGTGTGACTTTTTTGGTCATATTTTAGACGACGTGCTATAGTATGACTTTTTTGGTACAGATGAAGAAATTTGTTCGTAAACACTTAGTTTAAGCCGTGGCGCTGTGATGCAGTTTTACATTAGGCTGAGAAGTGAGACTTGAAATGCTGTTTTCTGAGAAATTGCAGACACAAACTGACTTGAAACCACTTTGGCCTTGTAGTCATATTTTAGACGACATGCTATAGTGTGACTTTTTTTTTATCATATTTTGGACGACATGCTATAGTGTGACTTTTTTGGTCATGTTTTAGACGACATACTATAGTGTGACGTTTTTGGTCATAATTTAGACGACATGCTATAGTGTGACTTTTTTGGTCATAATTTAGACGACATGCTATAGCGTGACTTTTTTATCATATTTTAGACGACATGCTATAGTGTGACTTTTTTGGTCATAATTTAGACGACATACTATAGTGTGACTTTTTTATCATATTTTGGACGACATGCTATAGTATGACTTTTTTATCATATTTTCGACGACATGCTATAGTGTGACTTTTTTGGTCATAATTTTGACGACATGCTATAGTGTGACTTTTTTGGTCATATTTTAGACGACATGCTTTAGTATGACTTGTTTGTCATATTTTAGACGACATGCTATAGTATGACTTTTTTATCATATTTTAGACGACATGCTATAGTATGAATTTTTTGTTACAGATGAAAA
Organism: Embiotoca jacksoni; assembly: GCF_022577435.1. Lineage (NCBI taxonomy): Eukaryota > Metazoa > Chordata > Actinopteri > Embiotocidae > Embiotoca > Embiotoca jacksoni. The sequence continues at coordinate 3,079,297 of NW_027185397.1, forward strand.
AATTTGGTCGTAAACACTTAGTTCAAGTCACGGCACTGTAATGCAGTTTTACATTAGACTGAGAAGTGAGACTTGAAATGCTGTTTTCTGAGAAATTGCAGACACAAAGTGACTTGTAACCACTTTGGCCATGTAGTGTATCCCATTTGCCATAGTTCTAAGAAGGAAACTTGTTTGTAAACACTTAGTTTATGCCGTGGCACTGTAATGCAGTTTTACATTAGGCTGAGAAGTGAGACTTGAAATGCTGTTTTATGAGAAATTGCAGACACAAAGTGAATTGTAACCACTTTGGCCATGTAGTGTATCCCATTTGCCATACTACTGATGAAGAAATTTTGTCGTAAACCTTAGTTCAAGTCATGGCACTGTAATGCAGTTTTACATTAGGCTGAGAAGTGAGACTTGAAATGCTGTTTTCTGAGAAATTGCAGACACAAAGTGACTTGAAACCACTTTGACCATGTAGTGTATCCCATTTGCCATAGTACTGATGAAGAAATTTGTTCAGAAACACTTAGTTTAAGTCATGGAACTGTAATGCAGTTTTACGCTGTATTTGAGCTTCTCTCACTGAGATAAGGCTGTTTTTGAAACATCGTGTTTTCTGTGAAATTGTCAAAACAAAGTGACTTGAAACCACTTTGGCCATGTAGTGTATCCCATTTGCCATACTACTGATGAAGAAATTTTGTCGTAAACCTTAGTTCAAGTCATGGCACTGTAATGCAGTTTTACATTAGGCTGAGAAGTGAGACTTGAAATGCTGTTTTCTGAGAAATTGCAGGAACAATGTGACTTGAAACCACTTTGGCCATGTAGTCATATTTTAGACGACATGCTATAGTGTGACTTTTTTTTTTATCATATTTTGGACGACATGCTCTCGTATGACTTTTTTTTATCATATTTTAGACGACATGCTATAGTGTGACTTTTTTGGTCATATTTTAGACGACATGCTATAGTATGACTTTTTTGGTACAGATGAAGAAATTTGTTCGTAAACACTTAGTTTAAGCCGTGGCGCTTTGATGCAGTTTTACATTAGGCTGAGAAGTGAGACTTGAAATGCTGTTTTCTGAGAAATTGCAGACACAAAGTGACTTGAAACCACTTTGGCCTTGTAGTCATATTTTAGACGACATGCTATGGTGGGACTTTTTTTTATCATATTTTGGACGACATGCTCTCGTATGACTTTTTTTTATCATATTTTAGACGACATGCTACAGTGTGACTTTTTTGGTCATATTTTAGACGACGTGCTATAGTATGACTTTTTTGGTACAGATGAAGAAATTTGTTATTAAACACTTAGTTTAAGCCGTGGCGCTGCGATGCAGTTTTACATTAGGCTGAGAAGTGAGACTTGAAATGCTGTTTTCTGAGAAATTGCAGACACAAAGTGACTTGTAACCACTTTGGCCATGTAGTGTATCCCATTTGCCATAGTTCTAAGAAGGAAACTTGTTTGTAAACACTTAGTTTACGCAGTGGCACTGTAATGCAGTTTTACATTAGGCTGAGAAGTGAGACTTGAAATGCTGTTTTCTGAGAAATTGCAGACACAAAGTGAATTGTAACCACTTTGGCCATGTAGTGTATCCCATTTGCCATACTACTGATGAAGAAATTTTGTCGTAAACCTTAGTTCAAGTCATGGCACTGTAATGCAGTTTTACATTAGGCTGAGAAGTGAGACTTGAAATGCTGTTTTCTGAGAAATTGCAGACACAAAGTGACTTGAAACCACTTTGGCCATGTAGTGTATCCCATTTGCCATAGTACTGATGAAGAAATTTGTTCAGAAACACTTAGTTTAAGTCATGGAACTGTAATGCAGTTTTATGCTGTATTTGAGCTTCTCTCACTGAGATAAGGCTGTTTTTGAAACATCGTGTTTTCTGTGAAATTGTCAAAACAAAGTGACTTGAAACCACTTTGGCCATGTAGTGTATCCCATTTGCCATACTACTGATGAAGAAATTTTGTCGTAAACCTTAGTTAAAGTCATGGCACTGTAATGCAGTTTTACATTAGGCTGAGAAGTGAGACTATAAATGCTGTTTTCTGAGAAATTGCAGGAACAATGTGACTTGAAACCACTTTGGCCATGTGGTCATATTTTAGACAACATGCTATAGTGTGACTTTTTTTTATCATATTTTGGACGACATGCTCTCGTATGACTTTTTTTTATCATATTTTAGACGACATGCTATAGTGTGACTTTTTTGGTCATATTTTAGACGACATGCTATAGTATGACTTTTTTGGTACAGATGAAGAAATTTGTTCGTAAACACTTAGTTTAAGCCGTGGCGCTGTGATGCAGTTTTACATTAGGCTGAGAAGTGAGACTTGAAATGCTGTTTTCTGACAAATTGCAGACACAAAGTGACTTAAAACCAATTTGGCCTTGTAGTCATATTTTAGACGACATGCTATGGTGGGACTTTTTTTTATCATATTTTGGACGACATGCTCTCGTATGACTTTTTTTTATCATATTTTAGACGACATGCTATAGTGTGACTTTTTTGGTCATATTTTAGACGACATGCTATAGTATGACTTTTTTGGTACAGATGAAGAAATTTGTTCGTAAACACTTAGTTTAAGCCGTGGCGCTGTGATGCAGTTTTACATTAGGCTGAGAAGTGAGACTTGAAATGCTGTTTTCTGAGAAATTGCAGACACAAAGTGACTTGAAACCACTTTGGCCTTGTAGTCATATTTTAGACGACATGCTATGGTGGGACTTTTTTTTATCATATTTTGGACGACATGCTCTCGTATGACTTTTTTTTATCATATTTTAGACGACATGCTATAGTGTGACTTTTTTGGTCATATTTTAGACGACGTGCTATAGTATGACTTTTTTGGTACAGATGAAGAAATTTGTTATTAAACACTTAGTTTAAGCCGTGGCGCTGCGATGCAGTTTTACATTAGGCTGAGAAGTGAGACTTGAAATGCTGTTTTCTGAGAAATTGCAGACACAAAGTGACTTGTAACCACTTTGGCCATGTAGTGTATCCCATTTGCCATAGTTCTAAGAAGGAAACTTGTTTGTAAACACTTAGTTTATGCCGTGGCACTGTAATGCAGTTTTACATTAGGCTGAGAAGTGAGACTTGAAATGCTGTTTTCTGAGAAATTGCAGACACAAAGTGAATTGTAACCACTTTGGCCATGTAGTGTATCCCATTTGCCATACTACTGATGAAGAAATTTTGTCGTAAACCTTAGTTCAAGTCATGGCACTGTAATGCAGTTTTACATTAGGCTGAGAAGTGAGACTTGAAATGCTGTTTTCTGAGAAATTGCAGACACAAAGTGACTTGAAACCACTTTGGCCATGTAGTGTATCCCATTTGCCATAGTACTGATGAAGAAATTTTTTCAGAAACACTTAGTTTATGCCGTGGCACTGTAATGCAGTTTTACATTAGTCTGAGAAGTGAGACTTGAAATGCTGTTTTCTGAGAAATTGCAGACACAAAGTGAATTGTAACGACTTTGGCCATGTAGTGTATCCCATTTGCCATACTACTGATGAAGAAATTTTGTCGTAAACCTTAGTTCAAGTCATGGCACTGTAATGCAGTTTCACATTAGGCTGAGAAGTGAGACTTGAAATGCTGTTTTCTGAGAAATTGCAGACACAAAGTGACTTGAAACCACTTTGGCCATGTAGTGTATCCCATTTGCCATAGTACTGATGAAGAAATTTGTTCAGAAACACTTAGTTTAAATCATGGAACTGTAATGCAGTTTTATGCTGTATTTGAGCTTCTCTCACTGAGATAAGGCTGTTTTTGAAACATCGTGTTTTCTGTGAAATTGTCAAAACAAAGTGACTTGAAACCACTTTGGCCATGTAGTGTATCCCATTTGCCATACTACTGATGAAGAAATTTTGTCGTAAACCTTAGTTCAAGTCATGGCACTGTAATGCAGTTTTACATTAGGCTGAGAAGTGAGACTTGAAATGCTGTTTTCTGAGAAATTGCAGACACAAAGTGACTTGAAACCACTTTGGCCATGTAGTGTATCCCATTTGCCATAGTACTGATGAAAATTTTTTTTCAGAAACACTTAGTTTAAGTCATGGAACTGTAATGCAGTTTTATGCTGTATTTGAGCTTCTCTCACTGAGATAAGGCTGTTTTTGAAACATCGTGTTTTCTGTGAAATTGTCAAAACAAAGTGACTTGAAACCACTTTGGCCTTGTAGTCATATTTTAGACGACATGCTATGGTGGGACTTTTTTTTATCATATTTTGGACGACATGCTCTCGTATGACTTTTTTTTATCATATTTTAGACGACATGCTATAGTGTGACTTTTTTGGTCATATTTTAGACGACATGCTATAGTATGACTTTTTTGGTACAGATGAAGAAATTTGTTCGTAAACACTTAGTTTAAGCCGTGGCGCTGTGATGCAGTTTTACATTAGGCTGAGAAGTGAGACTTGAAATGCTGTTTTCTGAGAAATTGCAGACACAAAGTGACTTGAAACCACTTTGGCCTTGTAGTCATATTTTAGACGACATGCTATGGTGGGACTTTTTTTTATCATATTTTGGACGACATGCTCTCGTATGACTTTTTTTTATCATATTTTAGACGACATGCTACAGTGTGACTTTTTTGGTCATATTTTAGACGACGTGCTATAGTATGACTTTTTTGGTACAGATGAATAAATTTGTTATTAAACACTTAGTTTAAGCCGTGGCGCTGCGATGCAGTTTTACATTAGGCTGAGAAGTGAGACTTGAAATGCTGTTTTCTGAGAAATTGCAGACACAAAGTGACTTGAAACCACTTTGGCCATGTAGTGTATCCCATTTGCCATAGTACTGATGAAGAAATTTGTTCAGAAACACTTAGTTTAAGTTATGGAACTGTAATGCAGTTTTATGCTGTATTTGAGCTTCTCTCACTGAGATAAGGCTGTTTTTGAAACATCGTGTTTTCTGTGAAATTGTCAAAACAAAGTGACTTGAAACCACTTTGGCCATGTAGTGTATCCCATTTGCCATACTACTGATGAAGAAATTTTGTCGTAAACCTTAGTTCAAGTCATGGCACTGTAATGCAGTTTTACATTAGGCTGAGAAGTGAGACTTGAAATGCTGTTTTCTGAGAAATTGCAGGAACAATGTGACTTGAAACCACTTTGGCCATGTAGTCATATTTTAGACGACATGCTATAGTGTGACTTTTTTTTATCATATTTTGGACGACATGCTCTCGTATGACTTTTTTTTTATCATATTTTAGACGACATGCTATAGTGTGACTTTTTTGGTCATAATTTAGACGACATGCTATAGTGTGACTTTTTTATCATATTTTAGACGACATGCTATAGTATGACTTTTTTATCATATTTTAGACGACATACTATAGTGTGACTTTTTTATCATATTTTGGACGACATGCTATAGTGTGACTTTTTTGGTCATAATTTTGACGACATGCTATAGTGTGACTTTTTTCGTCATATTTTAGACGATATGCTATAGTGTGACTTTTTTGGTCATATTTTAGACGACGTGCTATAGTATGACTTTTTTGGTACAGATGAAGAAATTTGTTCGTAAACACTTAGTTTAAGCCGTGGCGCTGCGATGCAGTTTTACATTAGGCTGAGAAGTGAGACTTGAAATGCTGTTTTCTGAGAAATTGCAGACACAAAGTGACTTGTAACCACTTTGGCCATGTAGTGTATCCCATTTGCCATAGTTCTAAGAAGGAAACTTGTTTGTAAACACTTAGTTCATGCCGTGGCACTGTAATGCAGTTTTACATTAGGCTGAGAAGTGAGACTTGAAATGCTGTTTTCTGAGAAATTGCAGACACAAAGTGAATTGTAACCACTTTGGCCATGTAGTGTATCCCATTTGCCATACTACTGATGAAGAAATTTTGTCGTAAACCTTAGTTCAAGTCATGGCACTGTAATGCAGTTTTACATTAGGCTGAGAAGTGAGACTTGAAATGCTGTTTTCTGAGAAATTGCAGACACAAAGTGACTTGAAACCACTTTGGCCATGTAGTGTATCCCATTTGCCATAGTACTGATGAAGAAATTTTTTCAGAAACACTTAGTTTATGCCGTGGCACTGTAATGCAGTTTTACATTAGTCTGAGAAGTGAGACTTGAAATGCTGTTTTCTGAGAAATTGCAGACACAAAGTGAATTGTAACGACTTTGGCCATGTAGTGTATCCCATTTGCCATACTACTGATGAAGAAATTTTGTCGTAAACCTTAGTTCAAGTCATGGCACTGTAATGCAGTTTCACATTAGGCTGAGAAGTGAGACTTGAAATGCTGTTTTCTGAGAAATTGCAGACACAAAGTGACTTGAAACCACTTTGGCCATGTAGTGTATCCCATTTGCCATAGTACTGATGAAGAAATTTGTTCAGAAACACTTAGTTTAAATCATGGAACTGTAATGCAGTTTTATGCTGTATTTGAGCTTCTCTCACTGAGATAAGGCTGTTTTTGAAACATCGTGTTTTCTGTGAAATTGTCAAAACAAAGTGACTTGAAACCACTTTGGCCATGTAGTGTATCCCATTTGCCATACTACTGATGAAGAAATTTTGTCGTAAACCTTAGTTCAAGTCATGGCACTGTAATGCAGTTTTACATTAGGCTGAGAAGTGAGACTTGAAATGCTGTTTTCTGAGAAATTGCAGACACAAAGTGACTTGAAACCACTTTGGCCATGTAGTGTATCCCATTTGCCATAGTACTGATGAAAATTTTTTTTCAGAAACACTTAGTTTAAGTCATGGAACTGTAATGCAGTTTTATGCTGTATTTGAGCTTCTCTCACTGAGATAAGGCTGTTTTTGAAACATCGTGTTTTCTGTGAAATTGTCAAAACAAAGTGACTTGAAACCACTTTGGCCTTGTAGTCATATTTTAGACGACATGCTATGGTGGGACTTTTTTTTATCATATTTTGGACGACATGCTCTCGTATGACTTTTTTTTATCATATTTTAGACGACATGCTATAGTGTGACTTTTTTGGTCATATTTTAGACGACATGCTATAGTATGACTTTTTTGGTACAGATGAAGAAATTTGTTCGTAAACACTTAGTTTAAGCCGTGGCGCTGTGATGCAGTTTTACATTAGGCTGAGAAGTGAGACTTGAAATGCTGTTTTCTGAGAAATTGCAGACACAAAGTGACTTGAAACCACTTTGGCCTTGTAGTCATATTTTAGACGACATGCTATGGTGGGACTTTTTTTTATCATATTTTGGACGACATGCTCTCGTATGACTTTTTTTTTATCATATTTTAGACGACATGCTACAGTGTGACTTTTTTGGTCATATTTTAGACGACGTGCTATAGTATGACTTTTTTGGTACAGATGAAGAAATTTGTTATTAAACACTTAGTTTAAGCCGTGGCGCTGCGATGCAGTTTTACATTAGGCTGAGAAGTGAGACTTGAAATGCTGTTTTCTGAGAAATTGCAGACACAAAGTGACTTGAAACCACTTTGGCCATGTAGTGTATCCCATTTGCCATAGTACTGATGAAGAAATTTGTTCAGAAACACTTAGTTTAAGTTATGGAACTGTAATGCAGTTTTATGCTGTATTTGAGCTTCTCTCACTGAGATAAGGCTGTTTTTGAAACATCGTGTTTTCTGTGAAATTGTCAAAACAAAGTGACTTGAAACCACTTTGGCCATGTAGTGTATCCCATTTGCCATACTACTGATGAAGAAATTTTGTCGTAAACCTTAGTTCAAGTCATGGCACTGTAATGCAGTTTTACATTAGGCTGAGAAGTGAGACTTGAAATGCTGTTTTCTGAGAAATTGCAGGAACAATGTGACTTGAAACCACTTTGGCCATGTAGTCATATTTTAGACGACATGCTATAGTGTGACTTTTTTTTATCATATTTTGGACGACATGCTCTCGTATGACTTTTTTTTTATCATATTTTAGACGACATGCTATAGTGTGACTTTTTTGGTCATAATTTAGACGACATGCTATAGTGTGACTTTTTTATCATATTTTAGACGACATGCTATAGTATGACTTTTTTATCATATTTTAGACGACATACTATAGTGTGACTTTTTTATCATATTTTGGACGACATGCTATAGTGTGACTTTTTTGGTCATAATTTTGACGACATGCTATAGTGTGACTTTTTTGGTCATATTTTAGACGATATGCTATAGTGTGACTTTTTTGGTCATATTTTAGACGACGTGCTATAGTATGACTTTTTTGGTACAGATGAAGAAATTTGTTCGTAAACACTTAGTTTAAGCCGTGGCGCTGCGATGCAGTTTTACATTAGGCTGAGAAGTGAGACTTGAAATGCTGTTTTCTGAGAAATTGCAGACACAAAGTGACTTGTAACCACTTTGGCCATGTAGTGTATCCCATTTGCCATAGTTCTAAGAAGGAAACTTGTTTGTAAACACTTAGTTCATGCCGTGGCACTGTAATGCAGTTTTACATTAGGCTGAGAAGTGAGACTTGAAATGCTGTTTTCTGAGAAATTGCAGACACAAAGTGAATTGTAACCACTTTGGCCATGTAGTGTATCCCATTTGCCATACTACTGATGAAGAAATTTTGTCGTAAACCTTAGTTCAAGTCATGGCACTGTAATGCAGTTTTACATTAGGCTGAGAAGTGAGACTTGAAATGCTGTTTTCTGAGAAATTGAAGACACAAAGTGACTTGAAACCACTTTGGCCATGTAGTGTATCCCATTTGCCATAGTACTGATGAAGAAATTTGTTCAGAAACACTTAGTTTAAATCATGGAACTGTAATGCAGTTTTATGCTGTATTTGAGCTTCTCTCACTGAGATAAGGCTGTTTTTGAAACATCGTGTTTTCTGTGAAATTGTCAAAACAAAGTGACTTGAAACCACTTTGGCCATGTAGTGTATCCCATTTGCCATACTACTGATGAAGAAATTTTGTCGTAAACCTTAGTTCAAGTCATGGCACTGTAATGCAGTTTTACATTAGGCTGAGAAGTGAGACTTGAAATGCTGTTTTCTGAGAAATTGCAGGAACAACGTGACTTGAAACCACTTTGACCATGTAGTCATATTTTAGACGACATGCTATAGTGTGACCTTTTTTTATCATATTTTGGACGACATGCTCTCGTATGACTTTTTTTAATCATATTTTAGACAACATGCTATAGTGTGACTTTTTTGGTCATATTTTAGACGACGTGCTATAGTATGACTTTTTTGGTACAGATGAAGAAATTTGTTCGTAAACACTTAGTTTAAGCCGTGGCGCTGTGATGCAGTTTTACATTAGGCTGAGAAGTGAGACTTGAAATGCTGTTTTCTGAGAAATTGCAGACACAAACTGACTTGAAACCACTTTGGCCTTGTAGTCATATTTTAGACGACATGTTATAGTGTGACTTTTTTTTTTATCATATTTTGGACGACATGCTATAGTGTGACTTTTTTGGTCATAATTTAGACGACATGCTATAGTGTGACTTTTTTATCATATTTTAGACGACATGCTATAGTGTGACTTTTTTGGTCATAATTTAGACGACATGCTATAGTGTGACTTTTTTATCATATTTTAGACGACATACTATAGTGTGACTTTTTTATCATATTTTGGACGACATGCTATAGTATGACTTTTTTATCATATTTTCGACGACATGCTATAGTGTGACTTTTTTGGTCATAATTTTGACGACATGCTATAGTGTGACTTTTTTGGTCATATTTTAGACGACATGCTTTAGTATGACTTGTTTGTCATATTTTAGACGACATGCTATAGTATGACTTTTTTATCATATTTTAGACGACATGCTATAGTATGACTTTTTTGTTACAGATGAAAAAATTTGGTCGTAAACACTTAGTTCAAGTCACGGCACTGTAATGCAGTTTTACATTAGACTGAGAAGTGAGACTTGAAATACTGTTTTCTGAGAAATTGAAGACACAAAGTGACTTGAAACCACTTTGGCCTTGTAGTCATATTTTAGACGACATGCTATGGTGCGACTTTTTTTTTATCATATTTTGGACGACATGCTCTCGTATGACTTTTTTTTATCATATTTTAGACGACATGCTGTAGTGTGACTTTTTTGGTCATATTTTAGACGACGTGCTATAGTATGACTTTTTTAGTACAGATGAAGAAATTTGTTCGTAAACACTTAGTTTAAGCCGTGGCGCTGCGATGCAGTTTTACATTAGGCTGAGAAGTGAGACTTGAAATGCTGTTTTCTGAGAAATTGCAGACACAAAGTGACTTGTAACCACTTTGGCCATGTAGTGTATCCCATTTGCCATACTACTGATGAAGAAATTTTGTCGTAAACCTTAGTTCAAGTCATGGCACTGTAATGCAGTTTTACATTAGGCTGAGATAGTGAGACTTCAAATGCTGTTTTCTGAGAAATTGCAGGAACAATGTGACTTGAAACCACTTTGGCCTTGCAGTCATATTTTAGACGACATGCTATAGTGTGACTTTTTTTTTTATCATATTTTGGACGACATGCTCTCGTATGACTTTTTTTTTATCATATTTTAGACGACATGCTATAGCGTGACTTTTTTGGTCATATTTTAGACGACGTGCTATAGTATGACTTTTTTGGTACAGATGAAGAAATTTGTTCGTAAACACTTAGTTTAAGCCGTGGCGCTGTGATGCAGTTTTACATTAGGCTGAGAAGTGAGACTTGAAATGCTGTTTTCTGAGAAATTGCAGACACAAACTGACTTGAAACCACTTTGGCCTTGTAGTCATATTTTAGACGACATGGTATAGTGTGACTTTTTTTTTTATCATATTTTGGACGACATGCTATAGTGTGACTTTTTTGGTCATATTTTAGACGACATGCTATAGTGTGACTTTTTTGGTCATAATTTAGACGACATGCTATAGTGTGACTTTTTTGGTCATAATTTAGACGACATGCTATCTTATGACTTTTTTATCATATTTTATACGACATACTATAGTGTGACTTTTTTTATCATATTTTCGACGACATGCTATAGTGTGACTTTTTTGGTCATAATTTTGACGACATGCTATAGTGTGACTTTTTTGGTCATATTTTAGACGACATGCTTTAGTATGACTTGTTTGTCATATTTTAGACGACATGCTATAGTATGACTTTTTTATCATATTTTAGACGACATGCTATAGTATGACTTTTTTGTTACAGATGAAAAAATTTGGTCGTAAACACTTAGTTCAAGTCACGGCACTGTAATGCAGTTTTACATTAGACTGAGAAGTGAGACTTGAAATGCTGTTTTCTGAGAAATTGAAGACACAAAGTGACTTGAAACCACTTTGGCCATGTAGTGTATCCCATTTGCCATAGTTCTAAGAAGGAAACTTGTTTGTAAACACTTAGTTTATGCCGTGGCACTGTAATGCAGTTTTACATTACGCTGAGAAGTGAGACTTGAAATGCTGTTTTCTGAGAAATTGCAGACACAAAGTGACTTGTAACCACTTTGGCCATGTAGTGTATCCCATTTGCCATACTACTGATGAAGAAATTTTGTCGTAAACCTTAGTCCAAGTCATGGCACTGTAATGCAGTTTTACATTAGGCTGAGAAGTGAGACTTGAAATGCTGTTTTCTGAGAAATTGCAGACACAAAGTGACTTGAAACCACTTTGGTCATGTAGTGTATCCCATTTGCCATAGTACTGATGAAGAAATTTTTTCGGAAACACTTAGTTTAAGTCATGGAACTGTAATGCAGTTTTATGCTGTATTTGAGCTTCTCTCACTGAGATAAGGCTGTTTTTGAAACGTTGTGTTTTCTGTGAAATTGTCAACACAAAGTGACTTGAAACCACTTTGGCCATGTCGTGTATCCCATTTGCCATAGTACTGATGAAGAAATTTGTTAGTAAACACTTAGTTCAAGTCATGGCACTGTAATGCAGTTTTACATTAGGCTGAGAAGTGAGACTTGAAATGCTGTTTTCTGAGAAATTGAAGAAACAATGTGACTTGAAACCACTTTGGCCATGTAGTCATATTTTAGACGACATGCTATAGTGTGACTTTTTTTTATCATATTTTGGACGACATGCTCTCGCATGACTTTTTTTTTTTTATCATATTTTAGACGACATGCTATAGTGTGACTTTTTTGGTCATATTTTAGACGACGTGCTATAGTATGACTTTTTTGGTACAGATGAAGAAATTTGTTCGTAAACACTTAGTTTAAGTCATGGAACTGTAATGCAGTTTTATGCTGTATTTGAGCTTCTCTCACTGAGATAAGGCTGTTTTTGAAACATCGTGTTTTCTGTGAAATTGTCAAAACAAAGTGACTTGAAACCACTTTGGCCATGTAGTGCATCCCATTTGCCATACTACTGATGAAGAAATTTTGTCGTAAACCTTAGTTCAAGTCATGGCACTGTAATGCAGTTTTACATTAGGCTGAGAAGTAAGACTTGAAATGCTGTTTTCTGAGAAATTGCAGGAACAATGTGACTTGAAACCACTTTGGCCTTGTAGTCATATTTTAGACGACATGCTATAGTGTGACTTTTTTTTATCATATTTTGGACGACATGCTCTCGTATGACTTTTTTTTATCATATTTTAGACGACATGCTATAGTGTGACTTTTTTGGTCATATTTTAGACGATGTGCTATAGTATGACTTTTTTGGTACAGATGAAGAAATTTGTTCGTAAACACTTAGTTTAAGCCGTGGCGCTGTGATGCAGTTTTACATTAGGCTGAGAAGTGAGACTTGAAATGCTGTTTTCTGAGAAATTGCAGACACAAACTGACTTGAAACCACTTTGGCCTTGTAGTCATATTTTAGACGACATGCTATAGTGTGACTTTTTTTTTTTATCATATTTTGGACGACATGCTATAGTGTGACTTTTTTGGTCATATTTTAGACGACATGCTATAGTGTGACTTTTTTGGTCATAATTTTGACGACATGCTAAAGTGTGACATTTTTGGTCATATTTTAGACGACATGCTTTAGTATGACTTGTTTGTCATATTTTAGACGACATGCTACAGTATGACTTTTTTGTTACAGATGAAAAAATTTGGTCGTAAACACTTAGTTCAAGTCACGGCACTGTAATGCAGTTTTACATTAGGCTGAGAAGTGAGACTTGAAATGCTGTTTTTGAGAAATTGCAGACACAAAGTGACTTGAAACCACTTTGGCCATAGTTCTAACAAGGAAGCTTGTATGTAAACACTTAGTTTATGCCGTGGCACTGTAATGCAGTTTTATGCTGTATTTGAGCTTCTCTCGCTGAGATAAGGCTGTTTTTGAAACATTGTGTTTCCTGTGAAATTGTCCACACAAAGTGACTTGAAACCACTTTGGCCATGTAGTGTATCCCATTTGCCATACTACTGATGAAGAAATTTTGTCGTAAACCTTAGTTTATGCCGTGGCACTGTAATGCAGTTTTACATTAGGCTGAGAAGTGAGACTTGAAATGCTGTTTTCTGAGAAATTGCAGACACAAAGTGACTTGAAACCACTTTGGCCATGTAGTGTATCCCATTTGCCATAGTACTGATGAAGAAATTTGTTCGGAAACACTTAGTTTAAGTCATGGAACTGTAATGCAGTTTTATGCTGTATTTGAGCTTCTCTCACTGAGATAAGGCTGTTTTTGAAACGTTGTGTTTTCTGTGAAATTGTCAACACAAAGTGACTTGAAACCACTTTGGCCATGTCGTGTATCCCATTTGCCATAGTACTGATGAAGAAATTTGTTAGTAAACACTTAGTTCAAGTCATGGCACTGTAATGCAGTTTTACATTAGGCTGAGAAGTGAGACGTGAAATGCTGTTTTCTGAGAAATTGCAGAAACAATGTGACTTGAAACCACATTGGCCATGTAGTCATATTTTAGACGAAATGCTATAGTATGATTTTTTTTGGTCATATTTTAGACGACATGCTATAGTGTGACTTTTTTTATCATATTTTGGACGACATGCTCTCGTATGACTTTTTTATCATATTTTGGACGACATGCTATAGTATGACTTTTTTTTTTTATCATATTTTAGACGACATGCTATAGTATGATTTTTTTTGGTCAAATTTTAGACGACATGCTATAGTGTGACTTTTTTTATCATATTTTGGACGACATGCTATAGTATGACTTTTTTGGTACAGATGAAGAAATTTGTTCGTAAACACTTAGTTTAAGCCGTGGCGCTGTGATGCAGTTTTACATTAGGCTGAGAAGTGAGACTTGAAATGCTGTTTTCTGAGAAATTGAAGACACAAAGTGACTTGAAACCACTTTGGCCATGTAGTGTATCCCATTTGCCATAGTTCTAAGAAGGAAACTTATTTGTAAACACTTAGTTTATGCCGTGGCACTGTAATGCAGTTTTACATTAGGCTGAGAAGTGAGACTTGAAGTGCTGTTTTCTGAGAAATTGTAAACACAAAGTGACTTGAAACCACTTTGGCCTTGTAGTCATATTTTAGACGACATGCTATAGTGTGACTTTTTTTTTTATCATATTTTGGACGACATGCTATAGTGTGACTTTTTTGGTCATATTTTAGACGACATGCTATAGTGTGACTTTTTTGGTCATAATTTAGACGACATGCTATAGTATGACTTTTTTATCATATTTTAGACGACATGCTATAGTATGACTTTTTTGTTACAGATGAAGAAATGTGGTCGGAAACACTTAGTTCAAGTCATGGCACTGTAATGCAGATTTACATTAGGCTGAGAAGTGAGACTTGAAATGCTGTTTTCTGAGAAATTGAAGACACAAAGTGACTTGAAACCACTTTGGCCATGTAGTGTATCCCATTTGCCATAGTTCTAAGAAGGAAACTTGTTTGTAAACACTTAGTTTATGCCGTGGCACTGTAATGCAGATTTACATTAGGCTGAGAAGTGAGACTTGAAATGCTGTTTTCTGAGAAATTGCAGAAACAAAGTGACTTGAAACCACATTGGCCATGTAGTCATATTTTAGACGACATGCTATAGTGTGACTTTTTTTTTTATCATATTTTGGACGACATGCTCTCGTATGACTTTTTTTTATCATATTTTAGACGACATGCTATAGTATGATTTTTTTTGGTCATATTTTAGACGACATGCTATAGTGTGACTTTTTTTTATCATATTTTGGACGACATGCTCTCGTATGACTTTTTTTATCATATTTTGGACGACATGCCAAGAAAGAGAAAGATTTGGCATAGTGTTTTCCTAATGCAGTTCGGTTACAGGAGAATAACCTGCACACCGCAAGATAAAAGAAACAAGTTATAAAATGGGCTTAAAGGCTGCTAAAACAATGAGAAAGATAAAGGAAAAATAAAATAGAATAAATTTGTCGGGGAATACAGTATGTGGGGCAGGAAACCAGTCGAAACACTACTCGGCCTCAGCCGCTGAAGGGCGACAGTGTGTGTGTGTGCGCGTGTCTGGAGGGGGGGGGGGGGCGTCATACACCGATGGTTTGTTTATTTATGTCAGTCAAGCCTGCTGTTGACGTCTGCGGTCGCCATTTCGATTGCTTGTGTGTGACTTTTTTGGTCATATTTTAGACGACATGCTATAGTGTGACTTTTTTGGTCATAATTTAGACGACATGCTATAGTATGACTTTTTTATCATATTTTAGACGACATGCTATAGTGTGACTTTTTTGGTCATAATTTTGACGACATGCTATAATGTGACTTTTTTGGTCATATTTTAGACGACGTGCTATAGTATGACTTTTTTGTTACAGATGAAAAAATTTGGTCGTAAACACTTAGTTCAAGTCACGGCACTGTAATGCAGTTTTACATTAGGCTGAGAAGTGATACTTGAAATGCTGTTTTCTGAGAAATTGAAGACACAAAGTGACTTGAAACCACTTTGGCCATGTAGTGTATCCCATTTGCCATACTACTGATGAAGAAATTTTGTCGTAAACCTTAGTTTATGCCGTGGCACTGTAATGCAGTTTTACATTAGGCTGAGAAGTGAGACTTGAAATGCTGTTTTCTGAGAAATTGCAGACACAAAGTGACTTGAAACCACTTTGGCCATGTAGTGTATCCCATTTGCCATAGTACTGATGAAGAAATTTGTTCGGAAACACTTAGTTTAAGTCATGGAACTGTAATGCAGTTTTATGCTGTATTTGAGCTTCTCTCACTGAGATAAGGCTGTTTTTGAAACGTTGTGTTTTCTGTGAAATTGTCAACACAAAGTGACTTGAAACCACTTTGGCCATGTCGTGTATCCCATTTGCCATAGTACTGATGAAGAAATTTGTTAGTAAACACTTAGTTCAAGTCATGGCACTGTAATGCAGTTTTACATTAGGCTGAGAAGTGAGACGTGAAATGCTGTTTTCTGAGAAATTGCAGAAACAATGTGACTTGAAACCACATTGGCCATGTAGTCATATTTTAGACGAAATGCTATAGTATGATTTTTTTTGGTCATATTTTAGACGACATGCTATAGTGTGACTTTTTTTATCATATTTTGGACGACATGCTCTCGTATGACTTTTTTATCATATTTTGGACGACATGCTATAGTATGACTTTTTTTTTTTATCATATTTTAGACGACATGCTATAGTATGATTTTTTTTGGTCAAATTTTAGACGACATGCTATAGTGTGACTTTTTTTATCATATTTTGGACGACATGCTATAGTATGACTTTTTTGGTACAGATGAAGAAATTTGGTCGTAAACCCTTAGTTGAAGCCGTGGCACTGTAATGCAGTTTTACATTAGGCTGAGAAGTGAGACTTGAAATGAAGTTTTCTGAGAAATTGCAGACACAAAGTGACTTGAAACCACTTTGGCCATGTAGTGTATCCCATTTGCCATACTACTGATGAAGAAATTTGGTCGTAAACCCTTAGTTGAAGTCATGGCACTGTAATGCAGTTTTACATTAGGCTGAGAAGTGAGACTTGAAATGCTGTTTTCTGAGAAATTGCAGACACAAAGTGACTTCAAACCACTTTGGCCATGTAGTGTATCCCATTTGCCATAGTTCTAAGAAGGAAGCTTGTATGTAAACACTTAGTTTAAGCCTTGGCACTGTAATGCAGTTTTATGCTGTATTTGAGCTTCTCTCACTGAGATAAGGCTGTTTTTGAAACATTGTGTTTTCTGTGAAATTGTCAAAACAAAGTGACTTGAAACCACTTTGGCCATGTAGTGTATCCAATTTGCCATACCACTGATGAAGAAATTTTGTCGTAAACCTTAGTTTATGCCGTGGCACTGTAATGCAGTTTTACATTAGGCTGAGAAGTGAGACTTGAAATGCTGTTTTCTGAGAAATTGCAGACACAAAGTGACTTGAAACCACTTTGGCCATGTAGTGTATCCCATTTGCCATAGTACTGATGAAGAAATTTGTTCGGAAACACTTAGTTTAAGTCATGGAACTGTAATGCAGTTTTATGCTGTATTTGAGCTTCTCTCACTGAGATAAGGCTGTTTTTGAAACGTTGTGTTTTCTGTGAAATTGTCAACACAAAGTGACTTGAAACCACTTTGGCCATGTCGTGTATCCCATTTGCCATAGTACTGATGAAGAAATTTGTTAGTAAACACTTAGTTCAAGTCATGGCACTGTAATGCAGTTTTACATTAGGCTGAGAAGTGAGACGTGAAATGCTGTTTTCTGAGAAATTGCAGAAACAATGTGACTTGAAACCACATTGGCCATGTAGTCATATTTTAGACGAAATGCTATAGTATGATTTTTTTTGGTCATATTTTAGACGACATGCTATAGTGTGACTTTTTTTTATCATATTTTGGACGACATGCTCTCGTATGACTTTTTTATCATATTTTGGACGACATGCTATAGTATGACTTTTTTTTTTTATCATATTTTAGACGACATGCTATAGTATGATTTTTTTTGGTCAAATTTTAGACGACATGCTATAGTGTGACTTTTTTTATCATATTTTGGACGACATGCTCTCGTATGACTTTTTTATCATATTTTGGACGACATGCTATAGTATGACTTTTTTTTTAATCATATTTTAGACGACATACTATAGTGTGACTTTTTTATCATATTTTGGACGACATGCTATAGTATGACTTTTTCATCATATTTTCGACGACATGCTATAGTGTGACTTTTTTGGTCATAATTTTGACGACATGCTATAGTGTGACTTTTTTGGTCATAATTTAGACGACATGCTATAGTGTGACTTTTTTGGTCATATTTTAGATGACGTGCTATAGTATGACTTTTTTGTTACAGATGAAAAAATTTGGTCGTAAACACTTAGTTCAAGTCACGGCACTGTAATGCAGTTTTACATTGGGCTGAGAAGTGAGACTTGAAATGCTGTTTTCTGAGAAATTGAAGACACAAAGTGACTTGAAACCACTTTGGCCATGTAGTGTATCCCATTTGCCATACTACTGATGAAGAAATTTTGTCGTAAACCTGAGTTCAAGTCATGGCACTGTAATGCAGTTTTACATTAGGCTGAGAAGTGAGACTTGAAATGCTGTTTTCTGAGAAATTGCAGACACAAAGTGACTTGAAACCACTTTGGCCATGTAGTGTATCCCATTTGCCATAGTACTGATGAAGAAATTTGTTCGGAAACACTTAGTTTAAGTCATGGAACTGTAATGCAGTTTTATGCTGTATTTGAGCTTCTCTCACTGAGATAAGGCTGTTTTTGAAACGTTGTGTTTTCTGTGAAATTGTCAACACAAAGTGACTTGAAACCACTTTGGCCATGTCGTGTATCCCATTTGCCATAGTACTGATGAAGAAATTTGTTAGTAAACACTTAGTTCAAGTCATGGCACTGTAATGCAGTTTTACATTAGGCTGAGAAGTGAGACGTGAAATGCTGTTTTCTGAGAAATTGCAGAAACAATGTGACTTGAAACCACATTGGCCATGTAGTCATATTTTAGACGAAATGCTATAGTATGATTTTTTTTGGTCATATTTTAGACGACATGCTATAGTGTGACTTTTTTTATCATATTTTGGACGACATGCTCTCGTATGACTTTTTTATCATATTTTGGACGACATGCTATAGTATGACTTTTTTTTTTTATCATATTTTAGACGACATGCTATAGTATGATTTTTTTTGGTCAAATTTTAGACGACATGCTATAGTGTGACTTTTTTTATCATATTTTGGACGACATGCTCTCGTATGACTTTTTTATCATATTTTGGACGACATGCTATAGTATGACTTTTTTTTTAATCATATTTTAGACGACATACTATAGTGTGACTTTTTTATCATATTTTGGACGACATGCTATAGTATGACTTTTTCATCATATTTTCGACGACATGCTATAGTGTGACTTTTTTGGTCATAATTTTGACGACATGCTATAGTGTGACTTTTTTGGTCATAATTTAGACGACATGCTATAGTGTGACTTTTTTGGTCATATTTTAGATGACGTGCTATAGTATGACTTTTTTGTTACAGATGAAAAAATTTGGTCGTAAACACTTAGTTCAAGTCACGGCACTGTAATGCAGTTTTACATTGGGCTGAGAAGTGAGACTTGAAATGCTGTTTTCTGAGAAATTGAAGACACAAAGTGACTTGAAACCACTTTGGCCATGTAGTGTATCCCATTTGCCATAGTACTGATGAAGAAATTTGTTCGGAAACACTTAGTTTAAGTCATGGAACTGTAATGCAGTTTTATGCTGTATTTGAGCTTCTCTCACTGAGATAAGGCTGTTTTTGAAACGTTGTGTTTTCTGTGAAATTGTCAACACAAAGTGACTTGAAACCACTTTGGCCATGTCGTGTATCCCATTTGCCATAGTACTGACGAAGAAATTTGTTAGTAAACACTTAGTTCAAGTCATGGCACTGTAATGCAGATTTAAATTAGGCTGAGAAGTGAGACGTGAAATGCTGTTTTCTGAGAAATTGCAGAAACAATGTGACTTGAAACCACATTGGCCATGTAGTCATATTTTAGACGACATGCTATAGTATGATTTTTTTTTGTCATATTTTAGACGACATGCTATAGTGTGACTTTTTTTTATCATATTTTGGACGACATGCTCTCGTATGACTTTTTTATCATATTTTGGACGACATGCTATAGTATGACTTTTTTTAAAATCATATTTTAGACGACATACTATAGTGTGACTTTTTTTATCATATTTTGGACGACATGCTATAGTATGACTTTTTTGGTCATATTTTCGACGACATGCTTTAGTATGACTTGTTTGTCATATTTTAGACGACATGCTATAGTATGACTTTTTTGTTACAGATGAAAAAATTTGGTCGTAAACACTTAGTTCAAGTCACGGCACTGTAATGCAGTTTTACATTAGGCTGAGAAGTGAGACTTGAAATGCTGTTTTCTGAGAAATTGCAGACACAGTGACTTGAAACCACTTTGGCCTTGTAGTCATATTTTAGACGACATGCTATAGTGTGACTTTTTTTTTTATCATATTTTGGACGACATGCTATAGTGTGACTTTTTTGGTCATATTTTAGACGACATGCTATAGTATGACTTTTTTATCATATTTTTGACGACATGCTATAGTCTGACTTTTTTGTTACAGATGAAGAAATGTGGTCGGAAACACTTAGTTCAAGTCATGTCACTGTAATGCAGATTTACATTAGGCTGAGAAGTGAGACTTGAAATGCTGTTTTCTGAGAAATTGCAGAAACAAAGTGACTTGAAACCACTTTGGCCATGTAGTCATATTTTAGACGACATGCTATAGTGTGACATTTTTTAATCATATTATGGACGACATGCTCTCTTTTAATTTTTTTTTAATCATATTTTAGACGACATGCTATAGTATGATTTTTTTGTGGTCATATTTTAGACGACATGCTATAGTGTGACTTTTTTTTATCATATTTTGGACGACATGCTCTCGTATGACTTTTTTATCATATTTTGGACGACATGCTATAGTATGACTTTTTTGGTCATATTTTAGACGACATGCTGTAGTAAGACTTTTTTGGTCATATTTTAGACGACATGCTGTAGTGTGACTTTTTTTTATCATATTTTAGACGACATGCTATAGTATGATATTTTTTTGGTCATATTTTAGACGACATGCTATAGTATTACATTTTTTTTTATCATATTTTGGACGACATGCTCTCGTATGACTTTTTTTTATCATATTTTAGACGACATGCTATAGTATGACTTTTTTAACATATTTTGGACGACATGCTATAGTATGACTTTTTTTTTTATCATATTTTAGACGACATACTATAGTATGACTTTTTTTTATCATATTTTAGACGACATGCTATAGTGTGACTTTTTTGGTCATAATTTTGACGACATGCTATAGTGTTACATTTTTGGTCATATTTTAGACGACATGCTTTAGTATGACTTGTTTGTCATATTTTAGACGACATGCTATAGTATGACTTTTTTGTTACAGATGAAAAAATTTGGTCGTAAACACTTAGTTCAAGTCACGGCACTATAATGCAGTTTTACATTAGGCTGAGAAGTGAGACTTGAAATGCTGTTTTCTGAGAAATTGAAGACACAAAGTGACTTGAAACCACTATGGCCATGTAGTGTATCCCATTTGCCATAGTTCTAAGAAGGAAACTTGTTTGTAAACACTTAGTTTATACCGTGGCACTGTAATGCAGTTTTACATTAGGCTGAGAAGTGAGACTTGAAATGCTGTTTTCTGAGAAATTGCAGACACAAAGTGACTTGAAACCACTTTGGCCATGTAGTGTATCCCATTTGCCATAGTACTGATGAAGAAATTTGTTCGGAAACACTTAGTTTAAGTCATGGAACTGTAATGCAGTTTTATGCTGTATTTGAGCTTCTCTCACTGAGATAAGGCTGTTTTTGAAACGTTGTGTTTTCTGTGAAATTGTCAACACAAAGTGACTTGAAACCACTTTGGCCATGTCGTGTATCCCATTTGCCATAGTACTGATGAAGAAATTTGTTAGTAAACACTTAGTTCAAGTCATGGCACTGTAATGCAGTTTTACATTAGGCTGAGAAGTGAGACGTGAAATGCTGTTTTCTGAGAAATTGCAGAAACAATGTGACTTGAAACCACATTGGCCATGTAGTCATATTTTAGACGACATGCTATAGTATGATTTTTTTTTGTCATATTTTAGACGACATGCTATAGTGTGACTTTTTTTTTATCATATTTTGGACGACATGCTCTCGTATGACTTTTTTATCATATTTTGGACGACATGCTATAGTATGACTTTTTTTTAAATCATATTTTAGACGACATACTATAGTGTGACTTTTTTATCATATTTTGGACGACATGCTATAGTATGACTTTTTTGGTCATATTTTCGACGACATGCTTTAGGATGACTTGTTTGTCATATTTTAGACGACATGCTATAGTATGACTTTTTTGTTACAGATGAAAAAATTTGGTCGTAAACACTTAGTTCAATTCACGGCACTGTAATGCAGTTTTACATTAGGCTGAGAAGTGAGACTTGAAATGCTGTTTTCTGAGAAATTGCAGACACAGTGACTTGAAACCACTTTGGCCTTGTAGTCATATTTTAGAAGACATGCTATAGTGTGACTTTTTTTTTTTATCATATTTTGGACGACATGCTATAGTGTGACTTTTTTGGTCATATTTTAGACGACATGCTATAGTATGACTTTTTTATCATATTTTTGACGACATGCTATAGTCTGACTTTTTTGTTACAGATGAAGAAATGTGGTCGGAAACACTTAGTTCAAGTCATGTCACTGTAATGCAGATTTACATTAGGCTGAGAAGTGAGACTTGAAATGCTGTTTTCTGAGAAATTGCAGAAACAAAGTGACTTGAAACCACTTTGGCCATGTAGTCATATTTTAGACGACATGCTATAGTGTGACATTTTTTAATCATATTATGGACGACATGCTCTCTTTTAATTTTTTTTTTATCATATTTTAGACGACATGCTATAGTATGATTTTTTTGTGGTCATATTTTAGACGACATGCTATAGTGTGACTTTTTTTTATCATATTTTGGACGACATGCTCTCGTATGACTTTTTTATCATATTTTGGACGACATGCTATAGTATGACTTTTTTGGTCATATTTTAGACGACATGCTGTAGTAAGACTTTTTTGGTCATATTTTAGACGACATGCTGTAGTGTGACTTTTTTTTATCATATTTTAGACGACATGCTATAGTATGATATTTTTTTGGTCATATTTTAGACGACATGCTATAGTATTACATTTTTTTTTATCATATTTTGGACGACATGCTCTCGTATGACTTTTTTTTTATCATATTTTAGACGACATGCTATAGTATGACTTTTTTAACATATTTTGGACGACATGCTATAGTATGACTTTTTTTTTTATCATATTTTAGACGACGTACTATAGTATGACTTTTTTTTATCATATTTTAGACGACATGCTATAGTGTGACTTTTTTGGTCATAATTTTGACGACATGCTATAGTGTTACATTTTTGGTCATATTTTAGACGACATGCTTTAGTATGACTTGTTTGTCATATTTTAGACGACATGCTATAGTATGACTTTTTTGTTACAGATGAAAAAATTTGGTCGTAAACACTTAGTTCAAGTCACGGCACTATAATGCAGTTTTACATTAGGCTGAGAAGTGAGACTTGAAATGCTGTTTTCTGAGAAATTGAAGACACAAAGTGACTTGAAACCACTATGGCCATGTAGTGTATCCCATTTGCCATAGTTCTAAGAAGGAAACTTGTTTGTAAACACTTAGTTTATACCGTGGCACTGTAATGCAGTTTTACATTAGGCTGAGAAGTGAGACTTGAAATGCTGTTTTCTGAGAAATTGCAGACACAAAGTGACTTGAAACCACTTGGGCCATGTAGTGTATCCCATTTGCCATAGTACTGATGAAGAAATTTGTTCGGAAACACTTAGTTCAAGTCACGGCACTGTAATGCAGTTTTACATTGGGCTGAGAAGTGAGACTTGAAATGCTGTTTTCTGAGAAATTGAAGACACAAAGTGACTTGAAACCACTTTGGCCATGTAGTGTATCCCATTTGCCATACTACTGATGAAGAAATTTTGTCGTAAACCTGAGTTCAAGTCATGGCACTGTAATGCAGTTTTACATTAGGCTGAGAAGTGAGACTTGAAATGCTGTTTTCTGAGAAATTGCAGACACAAAGTGACTTGAAACCACTTTGGCCATGTAGTGTATCCCATTTGCCATAGTACTGATGAAGAAATTTGTTCGGAAACACTTAGTTTAAGTCATGGAACTGTAATGCAGTTTTATGCTGTATTTGAGCTTCTCTCACTGAGATAAGGCTGTTTTTGAAACGTTGTGTTTTCTGTGAAATTGTCAACACAAAGTGACTTGAAACCACTTTGGCCATGTCGTGTATCCCATTTGCCATAGTACTGATGAAGAAATTTGTTAGTAAACACTTAGTTCAAGTCATGGCACTGTAATGCAGTTTTACATTAGGCTGAGAAGTGAGACGTGAAATGCTGTTTTCTGAGAAATTGCAGAAACAATGTGACTTGAAACCACATTGGCCATGTAGTCATATTTTAGACGACATGCTATAGTATGATTTTTTTTTGTCATATTTTAGACGACATGCTATAGTGTGACTTTTTTTTATCATATTTTGGACGACATGCTCTCGTATGACTTTTTTATCATATTTTGGACGACATGCTATAGTATGACTTTTTTTTAAATCATATTTTAGACGACATACTATAGTGTGACTTTTTTATCATATTTTGGACGACATGCTATAGTATGACTTTTTTGGTCATATTTTTGACGACATGCTTTAGGATGACTTGTTTGTCATATTTTAGACGACATGCTATAGTATGACTTTTTTGTTACAGATGAAAAAATTTGGTCGTAAACACTTAGTTCAAGTCACGGCACTGTAATGCAGTTTTACATTAGGCTGAGAAGTGAGACTTGAAATGCTGTTTTCTGAGAAATTGCAGACACAGTGACTTGAAACCACTTTGGCCTTGTAGTCATATTTTAGACGACATGCTATAGTGTGACTTTTTTTTTATCATATTTTGGACGACATGCTATAGTGTGACTTTTTTGGTCATATTTTAGACGACATGCTATAGTATGACTTTTTTATCATATTTTTGACGACATGCTATAGTCTGACTTTTTTGTTACAGATGAAGAAATGTGGTCGGAAACACTTAGTTCAAGTCATGTCACTGTAATGCAGATTTACATTAGGCTGAGAAGTGAGACTTGAAATGCTGTTTTCTGAGAAATTGAAGACACAAAGTGACTTGAAACCACTATGGCCATGTAGTGTATCCCATTTGCCATAGTTCTAAGAAGGAAACTTGTTTGTAAACACTTAGTTTATACCGTGGCACTGTAATGCAGTTTTACATTAGGCTGAGAAGTGAGACTTGAAATGCTGTTTTCTGAGAAATTGCAGACACAAAGTGACTTGAAACCACTTGGGCCATGTAGTGTATCCCATTTGCCATAGTACTGATGAAGAAATTTGTTCGGAAACACTTAGTTCAAGTCACGGCACTGTAATGCAGTTTTACATTGGGCTGAGAAGTGAGACTTGAAATGCTGTTTTCTGAGAAATTGAAGACACAAAGTGACTTGAAACCACTTTGGCCATGTAGTGTATCCCATTTGCCATACTACTGATGAAGAAATTTTGTCGTAAACCTGAGTTCAAGTCATGGCACTGTAATGCAGTTTTACATTAGGCTGAGAAGTGAGACTTGAAATGCTGTTTTCTGAGAAATTGCAGACACAAAGTGACTTGAAACCACTTTGGCCATGTAGTGTATCCCATTTGCCATAGTACTGATGAAGAAATTTGTTCGGAAACACTTAGTTTAAGTCATGGAACTGTAATGCAGTTTTATGCTGTATTTGAGCTTCTCTCACTGAGATAAGGCTGTTTTTGAAACGTTGTGTTTTCTGTGAAATTGTCAACACAAAGTGACTTGAAACCACTTTGGCCATGTCGTGTATCCCATTTGCCATAGTACTGATGAAGAAATTTGTTAGTAAACACTTAGTTCAAGTCATGGCACTGTAATGCAGTTTTACATTAGGCTGAGAAGTGAGACGTGAAATGCTGTTTTCTGAGAAATTGCAGAAACAATGTGACTTGAAACCACATTGGCCATGTAGTCATATTTTAGACGACATGCTATAGTATGATTTTTTTTTGTCATATTTTAGACGACATGCTATAGTGTGACTTTTTTTTATCATATTTTGGACGACATGCTCTCGTATGACTTTTTTATCATATTTTGGACGACATGCTATAGTATGACTTTTTTTTAAATCATATTTTAGACGACATACTATAGTGTGACTTTTTTATCATATTTTGGACGACATGCTATAGTATGACTTTTTTGGTCATATTTTTGACGACATGCTTTAGGATGACTTGTTTGTCATATTTTAGACGACATGCTATAGTATGACTTTTTTGTTACAGATGAAAAAATTTGGTCGTAAACACTTAGTTCAAGTCACGGCACTGTAATGCAGTTTTACATTAGGCTGAGAAGTGAGACTTGAAATGCTGTTTTCTGAGAAATTGCAGACACAGTGACTTGAAACCACTTTGGCCTTGTAGTCATATTTTAGACGACATGCTATAGTGTGACTTTTTTTTTATCATATTTTGGACGACATGCTATAGTGTGACTTTTTTGGTCATATTTTAGACGACATGCTATAGTATGACTTTTTTATCATATTTTTGACGACATGCTATAGTCTGACTTTTTTGTTACAGATGAAGAAATGTGGTCGGAAACACTTAGTTCAAGTCATGTCACTGTAATGCAGATTTACATTAGGCTGAGAAGTGAGACTTGAAATGCTGTTTTCTGAGAAATTGCAGAAACAAAGTGACTTGAAACCACTTTGGCCATGTAGTCATATTTTAGACGACATGCTATAGTGTGACATTTTTTAATCATATTATGGACGACATGCTCTCTTTTAATTTTTTTTTTATCATATTTTAGACGACATGCTATAGTATGATTTTTTTGTGGTCATATTTTAGACGACATGCTATAGTGTGACTTTTTTTTATCATATTTTGGACGACATGCTCTCGTATGACTTTTTTATCATATTTTGGACGACATGCTATAGTATGACTTTTTTGGTCATATTTTAGACGACATGCTGTAGTAAGACTTTTTTGGTCATATTTTAGACGACATGCTGTAGTGTGACTTTTTTTTATCATATTTTAGACGACATGCTATAGTATGATATTTTTTTGGTCATATTTTAGACGACATGCTATAGTATTACATTTTTTTTTTTTCATATTTTGGACGACATGCTCTCGTATGACTTTTTTTTTATCATATTTTAGACGACATGCTATAGTATGACTTTTTTAACATATTTTGGACGACATGCTATAGTATGACTTTTTTTTTATCATATTTTAGACGACGTACTATAGTATGACTTTTTTTTATCATATTTTAGACGACATGCTATAGTGTGACTTTTTTGGTCATAATTTTGACGACATGCTATAGTGTTACATTTTTGGTCATATTTTAGACGACATGCTTTAGTATGACTTGTTTGTCATATTTTAGACGACATGCTATAGTATGACTTTTTTGTTACAGATGAAAAAATTTGGTCGTAAACACTTAGTTCAAGTCACGGCACTATAATGCAGTTTTACATTAGGCTGAGAAGTGAGACTTGAAATGCTGTTTTCTGAGAAATTGAAGACACAAAGTGACTTGAAACCACTATGGCCATGTAGTGTATCCCATTTGCCATAGTTCTAAGAAGGAAACTTGTTTGTAAACACTTAGTTTATACCGTGGCACTGTAATGCAGTTTTACATTAGGCTGAGAAGTGAGACTTGAAATGCTGTTTTCTGAGAAATTGCAGACACAAAGTGACTTGAAACCACTTGGGCCATGTAGTGTATCCCATTTGCCATAGTACTGATGAAGAAATTTGTTCGGAAACACTTAGTTCAAGTCACGGCACTGTAATGCAGTTTTACATTGGGCTGAGAAGTGAGACTTGAAATGCTGTTTTCTGAGAAATTGAAGACACAAAGTGACTTGAAACCACTTTGGCCATGTAGTGTATCCCATTTGCCATACTACTGATGAAGAAATTTTGTCGTAAACCTGAGTTCAAGTCATGGCACTGTAATGCAGTTTTACATTAGGCTGAGAAGTGAGACTTGAAATGCTGTTTTCTGAGAAATTGCAGACACAAAGTGACTTGAAACCACTTTGGCCATGTAGTGTATCCCATTTGCCATAGTACTGATGAAGAAATTTGTTCGGAAACACTTAGTTTAAGTCATGGAACTGTAATGCAGTTTTATGCTGTATTTGAGCTTCTCTCACTGAGATAAGGCTGTTTTTGAAACGTTGTGTTTTCTGTGAAATTGTCAACACAAAGTGACTTGAAACCACTTTGGCCATGTCGTGTATCCCATTTGCCATAGTACTGATGAAGAAATTTGTTAGTAAACACTTAGTTCAAGTCATGGCACTGTAATGCAGTTTTACATTAGGCTGAGAAGTGAGACGTGAAATGCTGTTTTCTGAGAAATTGCAGAAACAATGTGACTTGAAAACACATTGGCCATGTAGTCATATTTTAGACGACATGCTATAGTATGATTTTTTTTTGTCATATTTTAGACGACATGCTATAGTGTGACTTTTTTTTATCATATTTTGGACGACATGCTCTCGTATGACTTTTTTATCATATTTTGGACGACATGCTATAGTATGACTTTTTTTTAAATCATATTTTAGACGACATACTATAGTGTGACTTTTTTATCATATTTTGGACGACATGCTATAGTATGACTTTTTTGGTCATATTTTTGACGACATGCTTTAGGATGACTTGTTTGTCATATTTTAGACGACATGCTATAGTATGACTTTTTTGTTACAGATGAAAAAATTTGGTCGTAAACACTTAGTTCAAGTCACGGCACTGTAATGCAGTTTTACATTAGGCTGAGAAGTGAGACTTGAAATGCTGTTTTCTGAGAAATTGCAGACACAGTGACTTGAAACCACTTTGGCCTTGTAGTCATATTTTAGACGACATGCTATAGTGTGACTTTTTTTTTATCATATTTTGGACGACATGCTATAGTGTGACTTTTTTGGTCATATTTTAGACGACATGCTATAGTATGACTTTTTTATCATATTTTTGACGACATGCTATAGTCTGACTTTTTTGTTACAGATGAAGAAATGTGGTCGGAAACACTTAGTTCAAGTCATGTCACTGTAATGCAGATTTACATTAGGCTGAGAAGTGAAACTTGAAATGCTGTTTTCTGAGAAATTGCAGAAACAAAGTGACTTGAAACCACTTTGGCCATGTAGTCATATTTTAGACGACATGCTATAGTGTGACATTTTTTAATCATATTATGGACGACATGCTCTCTTTTAATTTTTTTTTTATCATATTTTAGACGACATGCTATAGTATGATTTTTTTGTGGTCATATTTTAGACGACATGCTATAGTGTGACTTTTTTTTATCATATTTTGGACGACATGCTCTCGTATGACTTTTTTATCATATTTTGGACGACATGCTATAGTATGACTTTTTTGGTCATATTTTAGACGACATGCTGTAGTAAGACTTTTTTGGTCATATTTTAGACGACATGCTGTAGTGTGACTTTTTTTTATCATATTTTAGACGACATGCTATAGTATGATATTTTTTTGGTCATATTTTAGACGACATGCTATAGTATTACATTTTTTTTTATCATATTTTGGACGACATGCTCTCGTATGACTTTTTTTTATCATATTTTAGACGACATGCTGTAGTAAGACTTTTTTGGTCATATTTTAGACGACATGCTGTAGTGTGACTTTTTTTTATCATATTTTAGACGACATGCTATAGTATGATATTTTTTTGGTCATATTTTAGACGACATGCTATAGTATTACATTTTTTTTTATCATATTTTGGACGACATGCTCTCGTATGACTTTTTTTTATCATATTTTAGACGACATGCTATAGTATGACTTTTTTAACATATTTTGGACGACATGCTATAGTATGACTTTTTTTTTTATCATATTTTAGACGACGTACTATAGTATGACTTTTTTTATCATATTTTAGACGACATGCTATAGTGTGACTTTTTTGGTCATAATTTTGACGACATGCTATAGTGTTACATTTTTGGTCATATTTTAGACGACATGCTTTAGTATGACTTGTTTGTCATATTTTAGACGACATGCTATAGTATGACTTTTTTGTTACAGATGAAAAAATTTGGTCGTAAACACTTAGTTCAAGTCACGGCACTATAATGCAGTTTTACATTAGGCTGAGAAGTGAGACTTGAAATGCTGTTTTCTGAGAAATTGAAGACACAAAGTGACTTGAAACCACTATGGCCATGTAGTGTATCCCATTTGCCATAGTTCTAAGAAGGAAACTTGTTTGTAAACACTTAGTTTATACCGTGGCACTGTAATGCAGTTTTACATTAGGCTGAGAAGTGAGACTTGAAATGCTGTTTTCTGAGAAATTGCAGACACAAAGTGACTTGAAACCACTTTGGCCATGTAGTGTATCCCATTTGCCATAGTACTGATGAAGAAATTTGTTCGGAAACACTTAGTTCAAGTCATGGCACTGTAAGGCAGTTTTACATTAGGCTGAGAAGTGAGACGTGAAATGCTGTTTTCTGAGAAATTGCAGAAACAATGTGACTTGAAACCACATTGGCCATGTAGTCATATTTTAGACGACATGCTATAGTATGATTTTTTTTGGTCATATTTTAGAAGACATGCTATAGTGTGACATTTTTTTATCATATTTTGGACGACATGCTATAGTGTGACTTTTTTATCATATTTTAGACGACGTGCTATAGTATGACTTTTTTGGTACAGAAGAAGAAATTTGTTCGTAAACACTTAGTTTAAGCCGTGGCGCTGTGATGCAGTTTTACATTAGGCTGAGAAGTGAGACTTGAAATGCTGTTTTCTGAGAAATTGCAGACACAAACTGACTTGAAACCACTTTGGCCTTGTAGTCATATTTTAGACGACATGCTATAGTGTGATATTTTTTTTTATCATATTTTGGACGACATGCTATAGTGTGACTTTTTTGGTCATGTTTTAGAAGACATGCTATAGTGTGACTTTTTTGGTCATAATTTAGACGACATGCTATAGTGTGACTTTTTTTATCATATTTTAGACGACATGCTATAGTGTGACTTTTTTGGTCATAATTTAGACGACATGCTATAGTATGACTTTTTTATCATATTTTAGACGACATACTATAGTGTGACTTTTTTATCATATTTTGGACGACATGCTATAGTATGACTTTTTTATCATATTTTAGACGACGTGCTATAGTATGACTTTTTTGGTACAGAAGAAGAAATTTGTTCGTAAACACTTAGTTTAAGCAGTGGCGCTGTGATGCAGTTTTACATTAGGCTGAGAAGTGAGACATGAAATGCTGTTTTCTGAGAAATTGCAGACACAAACTGACTTGAAACCACTTTGGCCTTGTAGTCATATTTTGGACGACATGCTATAGTGTGACTTTTTTGGTCATGTTTTAGACGACATGCTATAGTGTGACTTTTTTGGTCATAATTTAGACGACATACTATAGTGTGACTTTTTTATCATATTTTAGACGACATGCTATAGTGTGACTTTTTTTTATCATATTTTGGACGACATGCTCTCGTATGACTTTTTTTTATCATATTTTGGACGACATGCTATAGTATGACTTTTTTTTTTATCATATTTTAGACGACATACTATAGTGTGACTTGTTTTATCATAATTTAGACGACATGCTATAGTGTGACTTTTTTGGTCTTAATTTTGACGACATGCTATAGTGTGACTTTTTTGGTCATATTTTAGACGACATGCTTTAGTATGACTTGTTTGTCATATTTTAGACGACATGCTATAGTATGACTTTTTTATCATATTTTAGACGACATGCTATAGTATGACTTTTTTGTTACAGATTAAAAAATTTGGTCGTAAACACTTAGTTGAAGTCACGGCACTGTAATGCAGTTTTACATTAGGCTGAGAAGTGACACTTGAAATGCTGTTTTCTGAGAAATTGAAGACACAAAGTGACTTGAAACCACTTTGGCCATGTAGTGTATCCCATTTGCCATAGTTCTAAGAAGGAAACTTGTTTGTAAACACTTAGTTTATGCCGTGGCACTGTAATGCAGTTTTACATTAGGCTGAGAAGTGAGACTTGAAATGCTGTTTTCTGAGAAATTGCAGACACAAAGTGACTTGAAACCACTTTGGCCTTGTAGTCATATTTTAGACGACATGCTATAGTGTGACTTTTTTTTTATCATATTTTAGACGTCATGCTATAGTATGATTTTTTTTGGTCATATTTTAGACGACATGCTTTCGTATGACTTTTTTTATCATATTTTGGACGACATGCTATAGTATGACTTTTTTTTTTTATCATATTTTAGACGACATACTATAGTGTGACTTTTTTATCATATTTTCGACGACATGCTATAGTGTGACTTTTTTGGTCATAATTTTGACGACATGCTATAGTGTGACTTTTTTGGTCATATTTTAGACGACATGACTTGTTTGTCATATTTTAGACGACATGCTATAGTATGACTTTTTTATCATATTTTAGACGACATGCTATAGTATGACTATTTTGTTACAGATGAAAAAATTTGGTCGTAAACACTTAGTTCAAGTCACGGCACTGTAATGCAGTTTTACGTTAGGCTGAGAAGTGAGACTTGAAATGCTGTTTTCTGAGAAATTGAAGACACAAAGTGACTTGAAACCACTTTGGCCATGTAGTGTATCCCATTTGCCATAGTTCTAAGAAGGAAACTTGTTTGTAAACACTTAGTTTATGCCGTGGCACTGTAATGCAGTTTTACATTAGGCTGAGAAGTTAGACTTGAAATGCTGTTTTCTGAGAAATTGCAGACACAAAGTGACTTGAAACCACTTTGGCCATGTAGTGTATCCCATTTGCCATACTACTGATGAAGAAATTTTGTCGTAAACCTTAGTTCAAGTCATGGCACTGTAATGCAGTTTTATGCTGTATTTGAGCTTCTCTCGCTGAGATAAAGGTTTTTTTGAAACATCGTGTTTTCTGAGAAATTGCAGACACAAAGTGACTTGAAACCACTTTGGCCATGTAGTGTATCCCATTTGCCATACTACTGATGAAGAAATTTTGTCGTAAACGTTAGTTCAAGTCATGGCACTGTAATGCAGTTTTACATTAGGCTGAGAAGTGAGACTTGAAATGGTGTTTTCTGAGAAATTGCAGGAACAATGTGACTTGAAACCACTTTGGCCATGTAGTCACATTTTAGACGACATGCTATAGTGTGACTTTTTTTTATCATATTTTGGACGACATGGTCTCGTATGAATTTTTTTTTATCATATTTTAGACGACATGCTATAGTGTGACTTTTTTGGTCATATTTTAGACGACGTGCTATATAGTATGACTTTTTTGGTACAGAAGATGAAATTTGTTCGTAAACACTTAGTTTAAGCTGTGGCGCTGTGATGCAGTTTTACATTAGGCTGAGAAGTGAGACTTGAAATGCTGTTTTCTGAGAAATTGCAGACACAAACTGACTTGAAACCACTTTGGCCTTGTAGTCATATTTTAGACGACATGCTATAGTGTGACTTTTTTTTTATCATATTTTGGACCACATGCTATAGTGTGACTTTTTTGGTCATGTTTTAGACGACATGCTATAGTGTGACTTTTTTGGTCATAATTTAGACGACATGCTATAGTGTGACTTTTTTATCATATTTTAGACGACATGCTATAGTGTGACTTTTTTGGTCATAATTTAGACGACATGCTATAGTATGACTTTTTTATCATATTTTGGACGACATGCTATAGTGTGACTTTTTTATCATATTTTCGACGACATGCTATAGTGTGACTTTTTTGGTCATAATTTTGACGACATGCTATAGTGTGACTTTTTTGGTCATATTTTAGACGACATGCTTTAGTATGACTTGTTTGTCATATTTTAGACGACATGCTATAGTATGACTTTTTTTATCATATTTTAGACGACATGCTATAGTATGACTTTTTTGTTACAGATGAAAAAATTTGGTCGTAAACACTTAGTTCAAGTCACGGCACTGTAATGCAGTTTTACATTAGACTGAGAAGTGAGACTTGAAATGCTGTTTTCTGAGAAATTGAAGACACAAAGTGACTTGAAACCACTTTGGCCATGTAGTGTATCCCATTTGCCATAGTTCTAAGGAGGAAACTTGTTTGTAAACACTTAGTTTATGCCGTGGCACTGTAATGCAGTTTTACATTAGGCTGAGAAGTGAGACTTGAAATGCTGTTTTCTGAGAAATTGCAGACACAAAGTGACTTGTAACCACTTTGGCCATGTAGTGTATCCCATTTGCCATAGTACTGATGAAGAAATTTGTTCGGAAACACTTAGTTTAAGTCATGGAACTGTAATGCAGTTTTATGCTGTATTTGAGCTTCTCTCACTGAGATAAGGCTGTTTTTGAAACGTTGTGTTTTCTGTGAAATTGTCAACACAAAGTGACTTGAAACCACTTTGTCCATGTCGTGTATCCCATTTGCCATAGTACTGATGAAGAAATTTTGTCGTAAACCTTAGTTCAAGTCATGGCACTGTAATGCAGTTTTACATTAGGCTGAGAAGTGAGACTTGAAATGGTGTTTTCTGAGAAATTGCAGGAACAATGTGACTTGAAACCACTTTGGCCATGTAGTCATATTTTAGACGACATGCTATAGTGTGACTTTTTTTTATCATATTTTGGACGACATGCTCTCGTATGACTTTTTTTTTTTATCATATTTTAGACGACATGCTATAGTGTGACTTTTTTGGTCATATTTTAGACGACGTGCTATAGTATGACTTTTTTTGTACAGAAGAAGAAATTTGTACGTAAACACTTAGTTTAAGCCGTGGCGCTGTGATGCAGTTTTACATTAGGCTGAGAAGTGAGACTTGAAATGCTGTTTTCTGAGAAATTGAAGACACAAACTGACTTGACACCACTTTGGCCTTGTAGTCATATTTTAGACGACATGCTATAGTGTGACTTTTTTTTTATCATATTTTGGACGACATGCTATAGTGTGACTTTTTTGGTCATGTTTTAGACGACATGCTATAGTGTGACTTTTTTGGTCATAATTTAGACGACATGCTATAGTGTGACTTTTTTATCATATTTTAGACGACATGCTATAGTGTGACTTTTTTGGTCATAATTTAGACGACATGCTATAGTATGACTTTTTTATCATATTTTAGACGACATACTATAGTGTGACTTTTTTATCATATTTTCGACGACATGCTATAGTGTGACTTTTTTGGTCATAATTTTGAAGACATGCTATAGTGTGACTTTTTTGGTCATATTTTAGACGACATGCTATAGTATGACTTTTTTGTTACAGATGAAAAAATTTGGTCGTAAACACTTAGTTCAAGTCACGGCACTGTAATGCAGTTTTACATTAGACTGAGAAGTGAGACTTGAAATGCTGTTTTCTGAGAAATTGAAGACACAAAGTGACTTGAAACCACTTTGGCCATGTAGTGTATCCCATTTGCCATAGTTCTAAGGAGGAAACTTGTTTGTAAACACTTAGTTTATGCCGTGGCACTGTAATGCAGTTTTACATTAGGCTGAGAAGTGAGACTTGAAATGCTGTTTTCTGAGAAATTGCAGACACAAAGTGACTTGTAACCACTTTGGCCATGTAGTGTATCCCATTTGCCATACTACTGATGAATAAATTTTGTCGTAAACCTTAGTTCAAGTCATGGCACTGTAATGCAGTTTTACATTAGGCTGAGAAGTGAGACTTGAAATGCTGTTTTCTGAGAAATTGCAGACACAAAGTGACTTGAAACCACTTTGGCCATGTAGTGTATCCCATTTGCCATAGTACTGATGAAGAAATTTGTTCGGAAACACTTAGTTTAAGTCATGGAACTGTAATGCAGTTTTATGCTGTATTTGAGCTTCTCTCACTGAGATAAGGCTGTTTTTGAAACGTTGTGTTTTCTGTGAAATTGTCAACACAAAGTGACTTGAAACCACTTTGTCCATGTCGTGTATCCCATTTGCCATAGTACTGATGAAGAAATTTGTTAGTAAACACTTAGTTCAAGTCATGGCACTGTAATGCAGTTTTACATTAGGCTGAGAAGTGAGACTTGAAATACTGTTTTCTGAGAAATTGCAGAAACAATGTGACTTGAAACCACTTTGGCCATGTAGTCATATTTTAGACGACATGCTATAGTGTGACTTTTTTTTATCATATTTTGGACGACATGCTCTCGTATGACTTTTTTTTTTATCATATTTTAGACGACATACTATAGTGTGACCTTTTTAACATATTTTCGACGACATGCTATAGTGTGACTTTTTTGGTCATAATTTTGACGACATGCTATAGTGTGACTTTTTTGGTCATATTTTAGACGACATGCTTTAGTATGACTTGTTTGTCATATTTTAGACGACATGCTATAGTATGACTTTTTTATCATATTTTAGACGACATGCTATAGTATGACTTTTTTGTTACAGATGAAAAAATTTTGTCGTAAACACTTAGTTCAAGTCACGGCACTGTAATGCAGTTTTACATTAGGCTGAGAAGTGAGACTTGAAATGCTGTTTTCTGAGAAATTGAAGACACAAAGTGACTTGAAACCACTTTGGCCATGTAGTGTATCCCATTTGCCATAGTTCTAAGAAGGAAACTTGTTTGTAAACACTTAGTTTATGCCGTGGCACTGTAATGCAGTTTTACATTAGGCTGAGAAGTGAGACTTGAAATGCTGTTTTCTGAGAAATTGCAGACACAAAGTGACTTGAAACCACTTTGGCCATGTAGTGTATCCCATTTGCCATAGTACTGATGAAGAAATTTTGTCGTAAACCTTAGTTCAAGTCATGGCACTGTAATGCAGTTTTACATTAGGCTGAGAAGTGAGACTTGAAATGGTGTTTTCTGAGAAATTGCAGGAACAATGTGACTTGAAACCACTTTGGCCATGTAGTGTATCCCATTTGCCATAGTTCTAAGAAGGAAACTTGTTTGTAAACACTTAGTTTATGCCGTGGCACTGTAATGCAGTTTTACATTAGGCTGAGAAGTTAGACTTGAAATGCTGTTTTCTGAGAAATTGCAGACACAAAGTGACTTGAAACCACTTTGGCCATGTAGTGTATCCCATTTGCCATACTACTGATGAAGAAATTTTGTCGTAAACCTTAGTTCAAGTCATGGCACTGTAATGCAGTTTTATGCTGTATTTGAGCTTCTCTCGCTGAGATAAAGGTGTTTTTGAAACATCGTGTTTTCTGAGAAATTGCAGACACAAAGTGACTTGAAACCACTTTGGCCATGTAGTGTATCCCATTTGCCATACTACTGATGAAGAAATTTTGTCGTAAACCTTAGTTCAAGTCATGGCACTGTAATGCAGTTTTACATTAGGCTGAGAAGTGAGACTTGAAATGGTGTTTTCTGAGAAATTGCAGGAACAATGTGACTTGAAACCACTTTGGCCATGTAGTCACATTTTAGACGACATGCTATAGTGTGACTTTTTTTTATCATATTTTGGACGACATGGTCTCGTATGAATTTTTTTTTATCATATTTTAGACGACATGCTATAGTGTGACTTTTTTGGTCATATTTTAGACGACGTGCTATATAGTATGACTTTTTTGGTACAGAAGATGAAATTTGTTCGTAAACACTTAGTTTAAGCTGTGGCGCTGTGATGCAGTTTTACATTAGGCTGAGAAGTGAGACTTGAAATGCTGTTTTCTGAGAAATTGCAGACACAAACTGACTTGAAACCACTTTGGCCTTGTAGTCATATTTTAGACGACATGCTATAGTGTGACTTTTTTTTTATCATATTTTGGACCACATGCTATAGTGTGACTTTTTTGGTCATGTTTTAGACGACATGCTATAGTGTGACTTTTTTGGTCATAATTTAGACGACATGCTATAGTGTGACTTTTTTATCATATTTTAGACGACATGCTATAGTGTGACTTTTTTGGTCATAATTTAGACGACATGCTATAGTATGACTTTTTTATCATATTTTAGACGACATACTATAGTGTGACTTTTTTATCATATTTTGGACGACATGCTATAGTGTGACTTTTTTATCATATTTTCGACGACATGCTATAGTGTGACTTTTTTGGTCATAATTTTGACGACATGCTATAGTGTGACTTTTTTGGTCATATTTTAGACGACATGCTTTAGTATGACTTGTTTGTCATATTTTAGACGACATGCTATAGTATGACTTTTTTTATCATATTTTAGACGACATGCTATAGTATGACTTTTTTGTTACAGATGAAAAAATTTGGTCGTAAACACTTAGTTCAAGTCACGGCACTGTAATGCAGTTTTACATTAGACTGAGAAGTGAGACTTGAAATGCTGTTTTCTGAGAAATTGAAGACACAAAGTGACTTGAAACCACTTTGGCCATGTAGTGTATCCCATTTGCCATAGTTCTAAGGAGGAAACTTGTTTGTAAACACTTAGTTTATGCCGTGGCACTGTAATGCAGTTTTACATTAGGCTGAGAAGTGAGACTTGAAATGCTGTTTTCTGAGAAATTGCAGACACAAAGTGACTTGTAACCACTTTGGCCATGTAGTGTATCCCATTTGCCATAGTACTGATGAAGAAATTTGTTCGGAAACACTTAGTTTAAGTCATGGAACTGTAATGCAGTTTTATGCTGTATTTGAGCTTCTCTCACTGAGATAAGGCTGTTTTTGAAACGTTGTGTTTTCTGTGAAATTGTCAACACAAAGTGACTTGAAACCACTTTGTCCATGTCGTGTATCCCATTTGCCATAGTACTGATGAAGAAATTTTGTCGTAAACCTTAGTTCAAGTCATGGCACTGTAATGCAGTTTTACATTAGGCTGAGAAGTGAGACTTGAAATGGTGTTTTCTGAGAAATTGCAGGAACAATGTGACTTGAAACCACTTTGGCCATGTAGTCATATTTTAGACGACATGCTATAGTGTGACTTTTTTTTATCATATTTTGGACGACATGCTCTCGTATGACTTTTTTTTTTTATCATATTTTAGACGACATGCTATAGTGTGACTTTTTTGGTCATATTTTAGACGACGTGCTATAGTATGACTTTTTTGGTACAGAAGAAGAAATTTGTTCGTAAACACTTAGTTTAAGCCGTGGCGCTGTGATGCAGTTTTACATTAGGCTGAGAAGTGAGACTTGAAATGCTGTTTTCTGAGAAATTGAAGACACAAACTGACTTGACACCACTTTGGCCTTGTAGTCATATTTTAGACGACATGCTATAGTGTGACTTTTTTTTTATCATATTTTGGACGACATGCTATAGTGTGACTTTTTTGGTCATGTTTTAGACGACATGCTATAGTGTGACTTTTTTGGTCATAATTTAGACGACATGCTATAGTGTGACTTTTTTATCATATTTTAGACGACATGCTATAGTGTGACTTTTTTGGTCATAATTTAGACGACATGCTATAGTATGACTTTTTTATCATATTTTAGACGACATACTATAGTGTGACTTTTTTATCATATTTTCGACGACATGCTATAGTGTGACTTTTTTGGTCATAATTTTGAAGACATGCTATAGTGTGACTTTTTTGGTCATATTTTAGACGACATGCTTTAGTATGACTTGTTTGTCATATTTTAGACGACATGCTATAGTATGACTTTTTTTATCATATTTTAGACGACATGCTATAGTATGACTTTTTTGTTACAGATGAAAAAATTTGGTCGTAAACACTTAGTTCAAGTCACGGCACTGTAATGCAGTTTTACATTAGACTGAGAAGTGAGACTTGAAATGCTGTTTTCTGAGAAATTGAAGACACAAAGTGACTTGAAACCACTTTGGCCATGTAGTGTATCCCATTTGCCATAGTTCTAAGGAGGAAACTTGTTTGTAAACACTTAGTTTATGCCGTGGCACTGTAATGCAGTTTTACATTAGGCTGAGAAGTGAGACTTGAAATGCTGTTTTCTGAGAAATTGCAGACACAAAGTGACTTGTAACCACTTTG
Source organism: Embiotoca jacksoni (assembly GCF_022577435.1). NCBI lineage: Eukaryota > Metazoa > Chordata > Actinopteri > Embiotocidae > Embiotoca > Embiotoca jacksoni. The sequence goes on from NW_027185397.1 coordinate 3,119,800, forward strand.
GCCATGTAGTGTATCCCATTTGCCATACTACTGATGAATAAATTTTGTCGTAAACCTTAGTTCAAGTCATGGCACTGTAATGCAGTTTTACATTAGGCTGAGAAGTGAGACTTGAAATGCTGTTTTCTGAGAAATTGCAGACACAAAGTGACTTGAAACCACTTTGGCCATGTAGTGTATCCCATTTGCCATAGTACTGATGAAGAAATTTGTTCGGAAACACTTAGTTTAAGTCATGGAACTGTAATGCAGTTTTATGCTGTATTTGAGCTTCTCTCACTGAGATAAGGCTGTTTTTGAAACGTTGTGTTTTCTGTGAAATTGTCAACACAAAGTGACTTGAAACCACTTTGTCCATGTCGTGTATCCCATTTGCCATAGTACTGATGAAGAAATTTGTTAGTAAACACTTAGTTCAAGTCATGGCACTGTAATGCAGTTTTACATTAGGCTGAGAAGTGAGACTTGAAATACTGTTTTCTGAGAAATTGCAGAAACAATGTGACTTGAAACCACTTTGGCCATGTAGTCATATTTTAGACGACATGCTATAGTGTGACTTTTTTTTATCATATTTTGGACGACATGCTCTCGTATGACTTTTTTTTTTTATCATATTTTAGACGACATACTATAGTGTGACCTTTTTAACATATTTTCGACGACATGCTATAGTGTGACTTTTTTGGTCATAATTTTGACGACATGCTATAGTGTGACTTTTTTGGTCATATTTTAGACGACATGCTTTAGTATGACTTGTTTGTCATATTTTAGACGACATGCTATAGTATGACTTTTTTATCATATTTTAGACGACATGCTATAGTATGACTTTTTTGTTACAGATGAAAAAATTTGGTCGTAAACACTTAGTTCAAGTCACGGCACTGTAATGCAGTTTTACATTAGGCTGAGAAGTGAGACTTGAAATGCTGTTTTCTGAGAAATTGAAGACACAAAGTGACTTGAAACCACTTTGGCCATGTAGTGTATCCCATTTGCCATAGTTCTAAGAAGGAAACTTGTTTGTAAACACTTAGTTTATGCCGTGGCACTGTAATGCAGTTTTACATTAGGCTGAGAAGTGAGACTTGAAATGCTGTTTTCTGAGAAATTGCAGACACAAAGTGACTTGAAACCACTTTGGCCATGTAGTGTATCCCATTTGCCATACTACTGATGAAGAAATTTTGTCGTAAACCTTAGTTCAAGTCATGGCACTGTAATGCAGTTTTACATTAGGCTGAGAAGTGAGACTTGAAATGGTGTTTTCTGAGAAATTGCAGGAACAATGTGACTTGAAACCACTTTGGCCATGTAGTCATATTTTTGACGACATGCTATAGTGTGACTTTTTTTTATCATATTTTGGACGACATGCTCTCGTATGACTTTTTTTTTTATCATATTTTAGACGACATGCTATAGTGTGACTTTTTTGGTCATATTTTAGACGACGTGCTATAGTATGACTTTTTTGGTACAGAAGAAGAAATTTGTTCGTAAACACTTAGTTTAAGCCGTGGCGCTGTGATGCAGTTTTAAATTAGGCTGAGAAGTGAGACTTGAAATGCTGTTTTCTGAGAAATTGCAGACACAAACTGACTTGAAACCACTTTGGCCTTGTAGTCATATTTTAGACGACATGCTATAGTGTGACTTTTTTTTTATCATATTTTGGACGACATGCTATAGTGTGACTTTTTTGGTCATGTTTTAGACGACATGCTATAGTGTGACTTATTTGGTCATAATTTAGACGACATGCTATAGTGTGACTTTTTTATCATATTTTAGACGACATGCTATAGTGTGACTTTTTTGGTCATAATTTAGACGACATGCTATAGTATGACTTTTTTATCATATTTTGGACGACATGCTATAGTATGACTTTTTTATCATATTTTCGACGACATGCTATAGTGTGACTTTTTTGGTCATAATTTTGACGACATGCTGTAGTGTGACTTTTTTTTTATCATATTTTAGACGACGTGCTATAGTATGACTTTTTTTAATCATATTTTGGACGACATGCTATAGTATGACTTTTTTGGTACAGATGAAGAAATTTGTTCGTAAACACTTAGTTTATGCCGTGGCGCTGCGATGCAGTTTTACATTAGGCTGAGAAGTGAGACTTGAAATGCTGTTTTCTGAGAAATTGCAGACACAAAGTGACTTGTAACCACTTTGGCCATGTAATGTATCCCATTTGCCATAGTTCTAAGAAGGAAACTTGTTTGTAAACACTTAGTTTATGCCGTGGCACTGTAATGCAGTTTTACATTAGGCTGAGAAGTGAGACTTGAAATGCTGTTTTCTGAGAAATTGCAGACACAAAGTGACTTGTAACCACTTTGGCCATGTAGTGTATCCCATTTGCCATACTACTGATGAAGAAATTTTGTCTTAAACCTTAGTTCAAGTCAAGGCACTGTAATGCAGTTTTACATTAGGCTGAGAAGTGAGACTTGAAATGCTGTTTTCTGAGAAATTGCAGACACAAAGTGACTTGAAACCACTTTGGCCTTGTAGTCATATTTTAGACGACATGCTATAGTGTGACTTTTTTTTATCATATTTTGGACGACATGCTCTCGTATGACTTTTTTTTATCATATTTTAGACGACATGCTATAGTGTGACTTTTTTGGTCATATTTTAGACGACGTGCTATAGTATGACTTTTTTGGTACAGATGAAGAAATTTGTTCGTAAACACTTAGTTTAAGCCGTGGCGCTGTGATGCAGTTTTACATTAGGCTGAGAAGTGAGACTTGAAATGCTGTTTTCTGAGAAATTGCAGACACAAACTGACTTGAAACCACTTTGGCCTTTTAGTCATATTTTAGACGACATGCTATAGTGTGACTTTTTTGGTCATATTTTAGACGACATGCTATAGTATGACTTTTTTGTTACAGATGAAGAAATGTGGTCGGAAACACTTAGTTCAAGTCATGGCACTGTAATGCAGATTTACATTAGGCTGAGAAGTGAGACTTGAAATGCTGTTTTCTGAGAAATTGCAGAAACAAAGTGACTTGAAACCACTTTGGCCATGTAGTCATATTTTAGACGACATGCTATAGTATGATTTTTTTTGGTCATATTTTAGACGACATGCTATAGTGTGACTTTTTTATATCATATTTTGGACGACATGCTCTCGTATGACTTTTTTATCATATTTTGGACGACATGCTATAGTATGACTTTTTTTTTTTTTATCATATTTTAGACGACATACTATAGTGTGACTTTTTTATCGTATTTTGGACGACATGCTATAGTATGACTTTTTTATCATATTTTCGACGACATGCTATAGTGTGACTTTTTTGGTCATAATTTTGACGACATGCTATAGTGTGACTTTTTTGGTCATATTTTAGACGACATGCTTTAGTATGACTTGTTTGTCATATTTTAGACGACATGCTATATTATGACTTTTTTATCATATTTTAGACGACATGCTTTAGTATGACTTGTTTGTCATATTTTAGACGACATGCTATAGTATGACTTTTTTATCATATTTTAGACGACATGCTATAGTATGACTTTTTTGTTATAGATGAAAAAATTTGGTCGTAAACACTTAGTTGAAGTCATGGCACTGTAATGCAGTTTTACATTAGGCTGAGAAGTGAGACTTGAAATGCTGTTTTCTGAGAAATTGCAGACACAAACTGACTTGAAACCACTTTGGCCTTGTTGTCATATTTTAGACGACATGCTATAGTGTGACATTTTTTTTATCATATTTTGGACGACATGCTGTAGTGTGACTTTTTTGGTCATGTTTTAGACGACATGCTATAGTGTGACTTATTTGGTCATAATTTAGACGACATGCTATAGTGTGACTTTTTTATCATATTTTAGACGACATGCTATAGTGTGACTTTTTTGGTCATAATTTAGACGACATGCTATAGTATGACTTTTTTATCATATTTTGGACGACATGCTATAGTATGACTTTTTTATCATATTTTCGACGACATGCTATAGTGTGACTTTTTTGGTCATAATTTTGACGACATGCTGTAGTGTGACTTTTTTTTAATCATATTTTAGACGACGTGCTATAGTATGACTTTTTTTAATCATATTTTGGACGACATGCTATAGTATGACTTTTTTGGTACAGATGAAGAAATTTGTTCGTAAACACTTAGTTTATGCCGTGGCGCTGCGATGCAGTTTTACATTAGGCTGAGAAGTGAGACTTGAAATGCTGTTTTCTGAGAAATTGCAGACACAAAGTGACTTGTAACCACTTTGGCCATGTAATGTATCCCATTTGCCATAGTTCTAAGAAGGAAACTTGTTTGTAAACACTTAGTTTATGCCGTGGCACTGTAATGCAGTTTTACATTAGGCTGAGAAGTGAGACTTGAAATGCTGTTTTCTGAGAAATTGCAGACACAAAGTGACTTGTAACCACTTTGGCCATGTAGTGTATCCCATTTGCCATACTACTGATGAAGAAATTTTGTCTTAAACCTTAGTTCAAGTCAAGGCACTGTAATGCAGTTTTACATTAGGCTGAGAAGTGAGACTTGAAATGCTGTTTTCTGAGAAATTGCAGACACAAAGTGACTTGAAACCACTTTGGCCTTGTAGTCATATTTTAGACGACATGCTATAGTGTGACTTTTTTTTATCATAATTTGGACGACATGCTCTCGTATGACTTTTTTTTATCATATTTTAGACGACATGCTATAGTGTGACTTTTTTGGTCATATTTTAGACGACGTGCTATAGTATGACTTTTTTGGTACAGATGAAGAAATTTGTTCGTAAACACTTAGTTTATGCCGTGGCGCTGCGATGCAGTTTTACATTAGGCTGAGAAGTGAGACTTGAAATGCTGTTTTCTGAGAAATTGCAGACACACAGTGACTTGTAATCACTTTGGCCATGTAATGTATCCCATTTGCCATAGTTCTAAGAAGGAAACTTGTTTGTAAACACTTAGTTTATGCCGTGGCACTGTAATGCAGTTTTACATTAGGCTGAGAAGTGAGACTTGAAATGCTGTTTTCTGAGAAATTGCAGACACAAAGTGACTTGTAACCACTTTGGCCATGTAGTGTATCCCATTTGCCATACTACTGATGAAGAAATTTTGTCTTAAACCTTAGTTCAAGTCAAGGCACTGTAATGCAGTTTTACATTAGGCTGAGAATTGAGACTTGAAATGCTGTTTTCTGAGAAATTGCAGACACAAAGTGACTTGAAACCACTTTGGCCTTGTAGTCATATTTTAGACGACATGCTATAGTGTGACTTTTTTTTATCATATTTTGGACGACATGCTCTCGTATGACTTTTTTTTATCATATTTTAGACGACATGCTATAGTGTGACTTTTTTGGTCATATTTTAGACGACGTGCTATAGTATGACTTTTTTGGTACAGATGAAGAAATTTGTTCGTAAACACTTAGTTTAAGCCGTGGCGCTGTGATGCAGTTTTACATTAGGCTGAGAAGTGAGACTTGAAATGCTGTTTTCTGAGAAATTGCAGACACAAACTGACTTGAAACCACTTTGGCCTTTTAGTCATATTTTAGACGACATGCTATAGTGTGACTTTTTTGGTCATATTTTAGACGACATGCTATAGTATGACTTTTTTGTTACAGATGAAGAAATGTGGTCGGAAACACTTAGTTCAAGTCATGGCACTGTAATGCAGATTTACATTAGGCTGAGAAGTGAGACTTGAAATGCTGTTTTCTGAGAAATTGCAGAAACAAAGTGACTTGAAACCACTTTGGCCATGTAGTCATATTTTAGACGACATGCTATAGTATGATTTTTTTTGGTCATATTTTAGACGACATGCTATAGTGTGACTTTTTTATATCATATTTTGGACGACATGCTCTCGTATGACTTTTTTATCATATTTTGGACGACATGCTATAGTATGACTTTTTTTTTTTTATCATATTTTAGACGACATACTATAGTGTGACTTTTTTATCGTATTTTGGACGACATGCTATAGTATGACTTTTTTATCATATTTTCGACGACATGCTATAGTGTGACTTTTTTGGTCATAATTTTGACGACATGCTATAGTGTGACTTTTTTGGTCATATTTTAGACGACATGCTTTAGTATGACTTGTTTGTCATATTTTAGACGACATGCTATATTATGACTTTTTTATCATATTTTAGACGACATGCTTTAGTATGACTTGTTTGTCATATTTTAGACGACATGCTATAGTATGACTTTTTTATCATATTTTAGACGACATGCTATAGTATGACTTTTTTGTTATAGATGAAAAAATTTGGTCGTAAACACTTAGTTGAAGTCATGGCACTGTAATGCAGTTTTACATTAGGCTGAGAAGTGAGACTTGAAATGCTGTTTTCTGAGAAATTGCAGACACAAACTGACTTGAAACCACTTTGGCCTTGTTGTCATATTTTAGACGACATGCTATAGTGTGACATTTTTTTTATCATATTTTGGACGACATGCTGTAGTGTGACTTTTTTGGTCATGTTTTAGACGACATGCTATAGTGTGACTTATTTGGTCATAATTTAGACGACATGCTATAGTGTGACTTTTTTATCATATTTTAGACGACATGCTATAGTGTGACTTTTTTGGTCATAATTTAGACGACATGCTATAGTATGACTTTTTTATCATATTTTGGACGACATGCTATAGTATGACTTTTTTATCATATTTTCGACGACATGCTATAGTGTGACTTTTTTGGTCATAATTTTGACGACATGCTGTAGTGTGACTTTTTTTTAATCATATTTTAGACGACGTGCTATAGTATGACTTTTTTTAATCATATTTTGGACGACATGCTATAGTATGACTTTTTTGGTACAGATGAAGAAATTTGTTCGTAAACACTTAGTTTATGCCGTGGCGCTGCGATGCAGTTTTACATTAGGCTGAGAAGTGAGACTTGAAATGCTGTTTTCTGAGAAATTGCAGACACAAAGTGACTTGTAACCACTTTGGCCATGTAATGTATCCCATTTGCCATAGTTCTAAGAAGGAAACTTGTTTGTAAACACTTAGTTTATGCCGTGGCACTGTAATGCAGTTTTACATTAGGCTGAGAAGTGAGACTTGAAATGCTGTTTTCTGAGAAATTGCAGACACAAAGTGACTTGTAACCACTTTGGCCATGTAGTGTATCCCATTTGCCATACTACTGATGAAGAAATTTTGTCTTAAACCTTAGTTCAAGTCAAGGCACTGTAATGCAGTTTTACATTAGGCTGAGAAGTGAGACTTGAAATGCTGTTTTCTGAGAAATTGCAGACACAAAGTGACTTGAAACCACTTTGGCCTTGTAGTCATATTTTAGACGACATGCTATAGTGTGACTTTTTTTTATCATAATTTGGACGACATGCTCTCGTATGACTTTTTTTTATCATATTTTAGACGACATGCTATAGTGTGACTTTTTTGGTCATATTTTAGACGACGTGCTATAGTATGACTTTTTTGGTACAGATGAAGAAATTTGTTCGTAAACACTTAGTTTATGCCGTGGCGCTGCGATGCAGTTTTACATTAGGCTGAGAAGTGAGACTTGAAATGCTGTTTTCTGAGAAATTGCAGACACACAGTGACTTGTAATCACTTTGGCCATGTAATGTATCCCATTTGCCATAGTTCTAAGAAGGAAACTTGTTTGTAAACACTTAGTTTATGCCGTGGCACTGTAATGCAGTTTTACATTAGGCTGAGAAGTGAGACTTGAAATGCTGTTTTCTGAGAAATTGCAGACACAAAGTGACTTGTAACCACTTTGGCCATGTAGTGTATCCCATTTGCCATAGTACTGATGAAGAAATTTTGTCTTAAACCTTAGTTCAAGTCAAGGCACTGTAATGCAGTTTTACATTAGGCTGAGAATTGAGACTTGAAATGCTGTTTTCTGAGAAATTGCAGACACAAAGTGACTTGAAACCACTTTGGCCTTGTAGTCATATTTTAGACGACATGCTATAGTGTGACTTTTTTTTATCATATTTTGGACGACATGCTCTCGTATGACTTTTTTTTATCATATTTTAGACGACATGCTATAGTGTGACTTTTTTGGTCATATTTTAGACGACGTGCTATAGTATGACTTTTTTGGTACAGATGAAGAAATTTGTTCGTAAACACTTAGTTTAAGCCGTGGCGCTGTGATGCAGTTTTACATTAGGCTGAGAAGTGAGACTTGAAATGCTGTTTTCTGAGAAATTGCAGACACAAACTGACTTGAAACCACTTTGGCCTTTTAGTCATATTTTAGACGACATGCTATAGTGTGACTTTTTTGGTCATATTTTAGACGACATGCTATAGTATGACTTTTTTGTTACAGATGAAGAAATGTGGTCGGAAACACTTAGTTCAAGTCATGGCACTGTAATGCAGATTTACATTAGGCTGAGAAGTGAGACTTGAAATGCTGTTTTCTGAGAAATTTCAGAAACAAAGTGACTTGAAACCACTTTGGCCATGTAGTCATATTTTAGACGACATGCTATAGTATGATTTTTTTTGGTCATATTTTAGACGACATGCTATAGTGTGACTTTTTTATATCATATTTTGGACGACATGCTCTCGTATGACTTTTTTATCATATTTTGGACGACATGCTATAGTATGACTTTTTTTTTTTAATCATATTTTAGACGACATACTATAGTGTGACTTTTTTATCGTATTTTGGACGACATGCTATAGTATGACTTTTTTATCATATTTTCGACGACATGCTATAGTGTGACTTTTTTGGTCATAATTTTGACGACATGCTATAGTGTGACTTTTTTGGTCATATTTTAGACGACATGCTTTAGTATGACTTGTTTGTCATATTTTAGACGACATGCTATATTATGACTTTTTTATCATATTTTAGACGACATGCTTTAGTATGACTTGTTTGTCATATTTTAGACGACATGCTATAGTATGACTTTTTTATCATATTTTAGACGACATGCTATAGTATGACTTTTTTGTTATAGATGAAAAAATTTGGTCATAAACACTTAGTTGAAGTCATGGCACTGTAATGCAGTTTTACATTAGGCTGAGAAGTGAGACTTGAAATGCTGTTTTCTGAGAAATTGCAGACACAAACTGACTTGAAACCACTTTGGCCTTGTTGTCATATTTTAGACGACATGCTATAGTGTGACATTTTTTTTATCATATTTTGGACGACATGCTGTAGTGTGACTTTTTTGGTCATGTTTTAGACGACATGCTATAGTGTGACTTATTTGGTCATAATTTAGACGACATGCTATAGTGTGACTTTTTTATCATATTTTAGACGACATGCTATAGTGTGACTTTTTTGGTCATAATTTAGACGACATGCTATAGTATGACTTTTTTATCATATTTTGGACGACATGCTATAGTATGACTTTTTTATCATATTTTCGACGACATGCTATAGTGTGACTTTTTTGGTCATAATTTTGACGACATGCTGTAGTGTGACTTTTTTTTAATCATATTTTAGACGACGTGCTATAGTATGACTTTTTTTAATCATATTTTGGACGACATGCTATAGTATGACTTTTTTGGTACAGATGAAGAAATTTGTTCGTAAACACTTAGTTTATGCCGTGGCGCTGCGATGCAGTTTTACATTAGGCTGAGAAGTGAGACTTGAAATGCTGTTTTCTGAGAAATTGCAGACACAAAGTGACTTGTAACCACTTTGGCCATGTAATGTATCCCATTTGCCATAGTTCTAAGAAGGAAACTTGTTTGTAAACACTTAGTTTATGCCGTGGCACTGTAATGCAGTTTTACATTAGGCTGAGAAGTGAGACTTGAAATGCTGTTTTCTGAGAAATTGCAGACACAAAGTGACTTGTAACCACTTTGGCCATGTAGTGTATCCCATTTGCCATACTACTGATGAAGAAATTTTGTCTTAAACCTTAGTTCAAGTCAAGGCACTGTAATGCAGTTTTACATTAGGCTGAGAAGTGAGACTTGAAATGCTGTTTTCTGAGAAATTGCAGACACAAAGTGACTTGAAACCACTTTGGCCTTGTAGTCATATTTTAGACGACATGCTATAGTGTGACTTTTTTTTATCATATTTTGGACGACATGCTCTCGTATGACTTTTTTTTATCATATTTTAGGCGACATGCTATAGTGTGACTTTTTTGGTCATATTTTAGACGACGTGCTATAGTATGACTTTTTTGGTACAGATGAAGAAATTTGTTCGTAAACACTTAGTTTAAGCCGTGGCGCTGTGATGCAGTTTTACATTAGGCTGAGAAGTGAGACTTGAAATGCTGTTTTCTGAGAAATTGCAGACACAAACTGACTTGAAACCACTTTGGCCTTTTAGTCATATTTTAGACGACATGCTATAGTGTGACTTTTTTGGTCATATTTTAGACGACATGCTATAGTATGACTTTTTTGTTACAGATGAAGAAATGTGGTCGGAAACACTTAGTTCAAGTCATGGCACTGTAATGCAGATTTACATTAGGCTGAGAAGTGAGACTTGAAATGCTGTTTTCTGAGAAATTGCAGAAACAAAGTGACTTGAAACCACTTTGGCCATGTAGTCATATTTTAGACGACATGCTATAGTATGATTTTTTTTGGTCATATTTTAGACGACATGCTATAGTGTGACTTTTTTATATCATATTTTGGACGACATGCTCTCGTATGACTTTTTTATCATATTTTGGACGACATGCTATAGTATGACTTTTTTTTTTTTATCATATTTTAGACGACATACTATAGTGTGACTTTTTTATCGTATTTTGGACGACATGCTATAGTATGACTTTTTTATCATATTTTCGACGACATGCTATAGTGTGACTTTTTTGGTCATAATTTTGACGACATGCTATAGTGTGACTTTTTTGGTCATATTTTAGACGACATGCTTTAGTATGACTTGTTTGTCATATTTTAGACGACATGCTATATTATGACTTTTTTATCATATTTTAGACGACATGCTTTAGTATGACTTGTTTGTCATATTTTAGACGACATGCTATAGTATGACTTTTTTATCATATTTTAGACGACATGCTATAGTATGACTTTTTTGTTATAGATGAAAAAATTTGGTCGTAAACACTTAGTTGAAGTCATGGCACTGTAATGCAGTTTTACATTAGGCTGAGAAGTGAGACTTGAAATGCTGTTTTCTGAGAAATTGCAGACACAAACTGACTTGAAACCACTTTGGCCTTGTTGTCATATTTTAGACGACATGCTATAGTGTGACATTTTTTTTATCATATTTTGGACGACATGCTGTAGTGTGACTTTTTTGGTCATGTTTTAGACGACATGCTATAGTGTGACTTATTTGGTCATAATTTAGACGACATGCTATAGTGTGACTTTTTTATCATATTTTAGACGACATGCTATAGTGTGACTTTTTTGGTCATAATTTAGACGACATGCTATAGTATGACTTTTTTATCATATTTTGGACGACATGCTATAGTATGACTTTTTTATCATATTTTCGACGACATGCTATAGTGTGACTTTTTTGGTCATAATTTTGACGACATGCTGTAGTGTGACTTTTTTTTAATCATATTTTAGACGACGTGCTATAGTATGACTTTTTTTAATCATATTTTGGACGACATGCTATAGTATGACTTTTTTGGTACAGATGAAGAAATTTGTTCGTAAACACTTAGTTTATGCCGTGGCGCTGCGATGCAGTTTTACATTAGGCTGAGAAGTGAGACTTGAAATGCTGTTTTCTGAGAAATTGCAGACACAAAGTGACTTGTAACCACTTTGGCCATGTAATGTATCCCATTTGCCATAGTTCTAAGAAGGAAACTTGTTTGTAAACACTTAGTTTATGCCGTGGCACTGTAATGCAGTTTTACATTAGGCTGAGAAGTGAGACTTGAAATGCTGTTTTCTGAGAAATTGCAGACACAAAGTGACTTGTAACCACTTTGGCCATGTAGTGTATCCCATTTGCCATACTACTGATGAAGAAATTTTGTCTTAAACCTTAGTTCAAGTCAAGGCACTGTAATGCAGTTTTACATTAGGCTGAGAAGTGAGACTTGAAATGCTGTTTTCTGAGAAATTGCAGACACAAAGTGACTTGAAACCACTTTGGCCTTGTAGTCATATTTTAGACGACATGCTATAGTGTGACTTTTTTTTATCATATTTTGGACGACATGCTCTCGTATGACTTTTTTTTATCATATTTTAGGCGACATGCTATAGTGTGACTTTTTTGGTCATATTTTAGACGACGTGCTATAGTATGACTTTTTTGGTACAGATGAAGAAATTTGTTCGTAAACACTTAGTTTAAGCCGTGGCGCTGTGATGCAGTTTTACATTAGGCTGAGAAGTGAGACTTGAAATGCTGTTTTCTGAGAAATTGCAGACACAAACTGACTTGAAACCACTTTGGCCTTTTAGTCATATTTTAGACGACATGCTATAGTGTGACTTTTTATTTATCATATTTTGGACGACATGCTCTCGTATGACTTTTTTTTTTTATCATATTTTAGACGACATGCTATAGTGTGACTTTTTAGGTCATATTTTAGACGACGTGCTATAGTATGACTTTTTTGGTACAGATGAAGAAATTTGTTCGTAAACACTTAGTTTAAGTCATGGAACTGTAATGCAGTTTTATGCTGTATTTGAGCTTCTCTCACTGAGATAAGACTGTTTTTGAAACATCGTGTTTTCTGTGAAATTGTCAAAACAAAGTGACTTGAAACCACTTTGGCCATGTAGTGTATCCCATTTGCCATACTACTGATGAAGAAATTTTGTCGTAAACCTTAGTTCAAGTCATGGCACTGTAATGCAGTTTTACATTAGGCTGAGAAGTGAGACTTGAAATGCTGTTTTCTGAGAAATTGCAGGAACAATGTGACTTGAAACCACTTTGGCCATGTAGTCATATTTTAGACGACATGCTATAGTGTGACTTTTTTTTATCATATTTTGGACGACATGCTCTCGTATGACTTTTTTTTTATCATATTTTAGACGACATGCTATAGTGTGACTTTTTTGGTCATATTTTAGACGACGTGCTATAGTATGACTTTTTTGGTACAGATGAAGAAATTTGTTCGTAAACACTTAGTTTATGCCGTGGCGCTGCGATGCAGTTTTACATTAGGCTGAGAAGTGAGACTTGAAATGCTGTTTTCTGAGAAATTGCAGACACAAAGTGACTTGTAACCACTTTGGCCATGTAATGTATCCCATTTGCCATAGTTCTAAGAAGGAAACTTGTTTGTAAACACTTAGTTTATGCCGTGGCACTGTAATGCAGTTTTACATTAGGCTGAGAAGTGAGACTTGAAATGCTGTTTTCTGAGAAATTGCAGACACAAAGTGACTTGTAACCACTTTGGCCATGTAGTGTATCCCATTTGCCATACTACTGATGAAGAAATTTTGTCTTAAACCTTAGTTCAAGTCAAGGCACTGTAATGCAGTTTTACATTAGGCTGAGAAGTGAGACTTGAAATGCTGTTTTCTGAGAAATTGCAGACACAAAGTGACTTGAAACCACTTTGGCCTTGTAGTCATATTTTAGACGACATGCTATAGTGTGACTTTTTTTTATCATATTTTGGACGACATGCTCTCGTATGACTTTTTTTTATCATATTTTAGACGACATGCTATAGTGTGACTTTTTTGGTCATATTTTAGACGACGTGCTATAGTATGACTTTTTTGGTACAGATGAAGAAATTTGTTCGTAAACACTTAGTTTAAGCCGTGGCGCTGTGATGCAGTTTTACATTAGGCTGAGAAGTGAGACTTGAAATGCTGTTTTCTGAGAAATTGCAGACACAAACTGACTTGAAACCACTTTGGCCTTTTAGTCATATTTTAGACGACATGCTATAGTGTGACTTTTTATTTATCATATTTTGGACGACATGCTCTCGTATGACTTATTTTTTTTATCATATTTTAGACGACATGCTATAGTGTGACTTTTTAGGTCATATTTTAGACGACGTGCTATAGTATGACTTTTTTGGTACAGATGAAGAAATTTGTTCGTAAACACTTAGTTTAAGTCATGGAACTGTAATGCAGTTTTATGCTGTATTTGAGCTTCTCTCACTGAGATAAGACTGTTTTTGAAACATCGTGTTTTCTGTGAAATTGTCAAAACAAAGTGACTTGAAACCACTTTGGCCATGTAGTGTATCCCATTTGCCATACTACTGATGAAGAAATTTTGTCGTAAACCTTAGTTCAAGTAATGGCACTGTAATGCAGTTTTACATTAGGCTGAGAAGTGAGACTTGAAATGCTTTTTTCTGAGAAATTGCAGGAACAATGTGACTTGAAACCACTTTGGCCATGTAGTCATATTTTAGACGACATGCTATAGTGTGACTTTTTTTTATCATATTTTGGACGACATGCTCTCGTATGACTTTTTTTTATCATATTTTAGACGACATGCTATAGTGTGACTTTTTTGGTCATATTTTAGACGACGTGCTATAGTATGACTTTTTTGGTACAGATGAAGAAATTTGTTCGTAAACACTTAGTTTATGCCGTGGCGCTGCGATGCAGTTTTACATTAGGCTGAGAAGTGAGACTTGAAATGCTGTTTTCTGAGAAATTGCAGACACAAAGTGACTTGTAACCACTTTGGCCATGTAATGTATCCCATTTGCCATAGTTCTAAGAAGGAAACTTGTTTGTAAACACTTAGTTTATGCCATGGCACTGTAATGCAGTTTTACATTAGGCTGAGAAGTGAGACTTGAAATGCTGTTTTCTGAGAAATTGCAGACACAAAGTGACTTGTAACCACTTTGGCCATGTAGTGTATCCCATTTGCCATACTACTGATGAAGAAATTTTGTCTTAAACCTTAGTTCAAGTCAAGGCACTGTAATGCAGTTTTACATTAGGCTGAGAAGTGAGACTTGAAATGCTGTTTTCTGAGAAATTGCAGACACAAAGTGACTTGAAATCACTTTGGCCTTGTAGTCATATTTTAGACGACATGCTATAGTGTGACTTTTTTTTATCATATTTTGGACGACATGCTCTCGTATGACTTTTTTTATCATATTTTAGACGACATGCTATAGTGTGACTTTTTTGGTCATATTTTAGACGACGTGCTATAGTATGACTTTTTTGGTACAGATGAAGAAATTTGTTCGTAAACACTTAGTTTAAGCCGTGGCGCTGTGATGCAGTTTTACATTAGGCTGAGAAGTGAGACTTGAAATGCTGTTTTCTGAGAAATTGTAGACACAAACTGACTTGAAACCACTTTGGCCTTTTAGTCATATTTTAGACGACATGCTATAGTGTGACTTTTTTGGTCATATTTTAGACGACATGCTATAGTATGACTTTTTTCTTACAGATGAAGAAATGTGGTCGGAAACACTTAGTTCAAGTCATGGCACTGTAATGCAGATTTACATTAGGCTGAGAAGTGAGACTTGAAATGCTGTTTTCTGAGAAATTGCAGAAACAAAGTGACTTGAAACCACTTTGGCCATGTAGTCATATTTTAGACGACATGCTATAGTATGATTTTTTTTGGTCATATTTTAGACGACATGCTATAGTGTGACTTTTTTATATCATATTTCGGACGACATGCTCTCGTATGACTTTTTTATCATATTTTGGACGACATGCTATAGTATGACTTTTTTTTTTTTATCATATTTTAGACGACATACTATAGTGTGACTTTTTTTATCGTATTTTGGACGACATGCTATAGTATGACTTTTTTATCATATTTTCGACGACATGCTATAGTGTGACTTTTTTGGTCATAATTTTGACGACATGCTATAGTGTGACTTTTTTGGTCATATTTTAGACGACATGCTTTAGTATGACTTGTTTGTCATATTTTAGACGACATGCTATATTATGACTTTTTTATCATATTTTAGACGACATGCTTTAGTATGACTTGTTTGTCATATTTTAGACGACATGCTATAGTATGACTTTTTTATCATATTTTAGACGACATGCTATAGTATGACTTTTTTGTTATAGATGAAAAAATTTGGTCGTAAACACTTAGTTGAAGTCATGGCACTGTAATGCAGTTTTACATTAGGCTGAGAAGTGAGACTTGAAATGCTGTTTTCTGAGAAATTGCAGACACAAACTGACTTGAAACCACTTTGGCCTTGTTGTCATATTTTAGACGACATGCTATAGTGTGACATTTTTTTTATCATATTTTGGACGACATGCTATAGTGTGACTTTTTTGGTCATGTTTTAGACGACATGCTATAGTGTGACTTATTTGGTCATAATTTAGACGACATGCTATAGTGTGACTTTTTTATCATATTTTAGACGACATGCTATAGTGTGACTTTTTTGGTCATAATTTAGACGACATGCTATAGTATGACTTTTTTATCATATTTTGGACGACATGCTATAGTATGACTTTTTTATCATATTTTCGACGACATGCTATAGTGTGACTTTTTTGGTCATAATTTTGACGACATGCTGTAGTGTGACTTTTTTTTAATCATATTTTAGACGACGTGCTATAGTATGACTTTTTTTAATCATATTTTGGACGACATGCTATAGTATGACTTTTTTGGTACAGATGAAGAAATTTGTTCGTAAACACTTAGTTTATGCCGTGGCGCTGCGATGCAGTTTTACATTAGGCTGAGAAGTGAGACTTGAAATGCTGTTTTCTGAGAAATTGCAGACACAAAGTGACTTGTAACCACTTTGGCCATGTAATGTATCCCATTTGCCATAGTTCTAAGAAGGAAACTTGTTTGTAAACACTTAGTTTATGCCGTGGCACTGTAATGCAGTTTTACATTAGGCTGTGAAGTGAGACTTGAAATGCTGTTTTCTGAGAAATTGCAGACACAAAGTGACTTGTAACCACTTTGGCCATGTAGTGTATCCCAATTGCCATACTACTGATGAAGAAATTTTGTCTTAAACCTTAGTTCAAGTCAAGGCACTGTAATGCAGTTTTACATTAGGCTGAGAAGTGAGACTTGAAATGCTGTTTTCTGAGAAATTGCAGACACAAAGTGACTTGAAACCACTTTGGCCTTGTAGTCATATTTTAGACGACATGCTATAGTGTGACTTTTTTTTATCATATTTTGGACGACATGCTCTCGTATGACTTTTTTTTATCATATTTTAGACGACATGCTATAGTGTGACTTTTTTGGTCATATTTTAGACGACGTGCTATAGTATGACTTTTTTGGTACAGATGAAGAAATTTGTTCGTAAACACTTAGTTTAAGCCGTGGCGCTGTGATGCAGTTTTACATTAGGCTGAGAAGTGAGACTTGAAATGCTGTTTTCTGAGAAATTGTAGACACAAACTGACTTGAAACCACTTTGGCCTTTTAGTCATATTTTAGACGACATGCTATAGTGTGACTTTTTTGGTCATATTTTAGACGACATGCTATAGTATGACTTTTTTGTTACAGATGAAGAAATGTGGTCGGAAACACTTAGTTCAAGTCATGGCACTGTAATGCAGATTTACATTAGGCTGAGAAGTGAGACTTGAAATGCTGTTTTCTGAGAAATTGCAGAAACAAAGTGACTTGAAACCACTTTGGCCATGTAGTCATATTTTAGACGACATGCTATAGTATGATTTTTTTTGGTCATATTTTAGACGACATGCTATAGTGTGACTTTTTTATATCATATTTTGGACGACATGCTCTCGTATGACTTTTTTATCATATTTTGGACGACATGCTATAGTATGACTTTTTTTTTTTTATCATATTTTAGACGACATACTATAGTGTGACTTTTTTTATCGTATTTTGGACGACATGCTATAGTATGACTTTTTTATCATATTTTCGACGACATGCTATAGTGTGACTTTTTTGGTCATAATTTTGACGACATGCTATAGTGTGACTTTTTTGGTCATATTTTAGACGACATGCTTTAGTATGACTTGTTTGTCATATTTTAGACGACATGCTATATTATGACTTTTTTATCATATTTTAGACGACATGCTTTAGTATGACTTGTTTGTCATATTTTAGACGACATGCTATAGTATGACTTTTTTATCATATTTTAGACGACATGCTATAGTATGACTTTTTTGTTATAGATGAAAAAATTTGGTCGTAAACACTTAGTTGAAGTCATGGCACTGTAATGCAGTTTTACATTAGGCTGAGAAGTGAGACTTGAAATGCTGTTTTCTGAGAAATTGCAGACACAAACTGACTTGAAACCACTTTGGCCTTGTTGTCATATTTTAGACGACATGCTATAGTGTGACATTTTTTTTATCATATTTTGGACGACATGCTATAGTGTGACTTTTTTGGTCATGTTTTAGACGACATGCTATAGTGTGACTTATTTGGTCATAATTTAGACGACATGCTATAGTGTGACTTTTTTATCATATTTTAGACGACATGCTATAGTGTGACTTTTTTGGTCATAATTTAGACGACATGCTATAGTATGACTTTTTTATCATATTTTGGACGACATGCTATAGTATGACTTTTTTATCATATTTTCGACGACATGCTATAGTGTGACTTTTTTGGTCATAATTTTGACGACATGCTGTAGTGTGACTTTTTTTTAATCATATTTTAGACGACGTGCTATAGTATGACTTTTTTTAATCATATTTTGGACGACATGCTATAGTATGACTTTTTTGGTACAGATGAAGAAATTTGTTCGTAAACACTTAGTTTATGCCGTGGCGCTGCGATGCAGTTTTACATTAGGCTGAGAAGTGAGACTTGAAATGCTGTTTTCTGAGAAATTGCAGACACAAAGTGACTTGTAACCACTTTGGCCATGTAATGTATCCCATTTGCCATAGTTCTAAGAAGGAAACTTGTTTGTAAACACTTAGTTTATGCCGTGGCACTGTAATGCAGTTTTACATTAGGCTGTGAAGTGAGACTTGAAATGCTGTTTTCTGAGAAATTGCAGACACAAAGTGACTTGTAACCACTTTGGCCATGTAGTGTATCCCAATTGCCATACTACTGATGAAGAAATTTTGTCTTAAACCTTAGTTCAAGTCAAGGCACTGTAATGCAGTTTTACATTAGGCTGAGAAGTGAGACTTGAAATGCTGTTTTCTGAGAAATTGCAGACACAAAGTGACTTGAAACCACTTTGGCCTTGTAGTCATATTTTAGACGACATGCTATAGTGTGACTTTTTTTTATCATATTTTGGACGACATGCTCTCGTATGACTTTTTTTTATCATATTTTAGACGACATGCTATAGTGTGACTTTTTTGGTCATATTTTAGACGACGTGCTATAGTATGACTTTTTTGGTACAGATGAAGAAATTTGTTCGTAAACACTTAGTTTAAGCCGTGGCGCTGTGATGCAGTTTTACATTAGGCTGAGAAGTGAGACTTGAAATGCTGTTTTCTGAGAAATTGCAGACACAAACTGACTTGAAACCACTTTGGCCTTTTAGTCATATTTTAGACGACATGCTATAGTGTGACTTTTTTGGTCATATTTTAGACGACATGCTATAGTATGACTTTTTTGTTACAGATGAAGAAATGTGGTCGGAAACACTTAGTTCAAGTCATGGCACTGTAATGCAGATTTACATTAGGCTGAGAAGTGAGACTTGAAATGCTGTTTTCTGAGAAATTGCAGAAACAAAGTGACTTGAAACCACTTTGGCCATGTAGTCATATTTTAGACGACATGCTATAGTATGATTTTTTTTGGTCATATTTTAGACGACATGCTATAGTGTGACTTTTTTATATCATATTTTGGACGACATGCTCTCGTATGACTTTTTTATCATATTTTGGACGACATGCTATAGTATGACTTTTTTTTTTTTATCATATTTTAGACGACATACTATAGTGTGACTTTTTTATCGTATTTTGGACGACATGCTATAGTATGACTTTTTTATCATATTTTCGACGACATGCTATAGTGTGACTTTTTTGGTCATAATTTTGACGACATGCTATAGTGTGACTTTTTTGGTCATATTTTAGACGACATGCTTTAGTATGACTTGTTTGTCATATTTTAGACGACATGCTATATTATGACTTTTTTATCATATTTTAGACGACATGCTTTAGTATGACTTGTTTGTCATATTTTAGACGACATGCTATAGTATGACTTTTTTATCATATTTTAGACGACATGCTATAGTATGACTTTTTTGTTATAGATGAAAAAATTTGGTCGTAAACACTTAGTTGAAGTCATGGCACTGTAATGCAGTTTTACATTAGGCTGAGAAGTGAGACTTGAAATGCTGTTTTCTGAGAAATTGCAGACACAAACTGACTTGAAACCACTTTGGCCTTGTAGTCATATTTTAGACGACATGCTATAGTGTGACATTTTTTTTATCATATTTTGGACGACATGCTATAGTGTGACTTTTTTGGTCATGTTTTAGACGACATGCTATAGTGTGACTTATTTGGTCATAATTTAGACGACATGCTATAGTGTGACTTTTTTATCATATTTTAGACGACATGCTATAGTGTGACTTTTTTGGTCATAATTTAGACGACATGCTATAGTATGACTTTTTTATCATATTTTGGACGACATGCTATAGTATGACTTTTTTATCATATTTTCGACGACATGCTATAGTGTGACTTTTTTGGTCATAATTTTGACGACATGCTGTAGTGTGACTTTTTTTTTATCATATTTTAGACGACGTGCTATAGTATGACTTTTTTTAATCATATTTTGGACGACATGCTATAGTATGACTTTTTTGGTACAGATGAAGAAATTTGTTCGTAAACACTTAGTTTATGCCGTGGCGCTGCGATGCAGTTTTACATTAGGCTGAGAAGTGAGACTTGAAATGCTGTTTTCTGAGAAATTGCAGACACAAAGTGACTTGTAACCACTTTGGCCATGTAATGTATCCCATTTGCCATAGTTCTAAGAAGGAAACTTGTTTGTAAACACTTAGTTTATGCCGTGGCACTGTAATGCAGTTTTACATTAGGCTGAGAAGTGAGACTTGAAATGCTGTTTTCTGAGAAACTGCAGACACAAAGTGACTTGTAACCACTTTGGCCATGTAGTGTATCCCATTTGCCATACTACTGATGAAGAAATTTTGTCTTAAACCTTAGTTCAAGTCAAGGCACTGTAATGCAGTTTTACATTAGGCTGAGAAGTGAGACTTGAAATGCTGTTTTCTGAGAAATTGCAGACACAAAGTGACTTGAAACCACTTTGGCCTTGTAGTCATATTTTAGACGACATGCTATAGTGTGACTTTTTTTTTATCATATTTTGGACGACATGCTCTCGTATGACTTTTTTTTATCATATTTTAGACGACATGCTATAGTGTGACTTTTTTGGTCATATTTTAGACGACGTGCTATAGTATGACTTTTTTGGTACAGATGAAGAAATTTGTTCGTAAACACTTAGTTTAAGCCGTGGCGCTGTGATGCAGTTTTACATTAGGCTGAGAAGTGAGACTTGAAATGCTGTTTTCTGAGAAATTGCAGACACAAACTGACTTGAAACCACTTTGGCCTTTTAGTCATATTTTAGACGACATGCTATAGTGTGACTTTTTATTTATCATATTTTGGACGACATGCTCTCGTATGACTTTTTTTTTTTATCATATTTTAGACGACATGCTATAGTGTGACTTTTTTGGTCATATTTTAGACGACGTGCTATAGTATGACTTTTTTGGTACAGATGAAGAAATTTGTTCGTAAACACTTAGTTTAAGTCATGGAACTGTAATGCAGTTTTATGCTGTATTTGAGCTTCTCTCACTGAGATAAGACTGTTTTTGAAACATCGTGTTTTCTGTGAAATTGTCAAAACAAAGTGACTTGAAACCACTTTGGCCATGTAGTGTATCCCATTTGCCATACTACTGATGAAGAAATTTTGTCGTAAACCTTAGTTCAAGTCATGGCACTGTAATGCAGTTTTACATTAGGCTGAGAAGTGAGACTTGAAATGCTGTTTTCTGAGAAATTGCAGGAACAATGTGACTTGAAACCACTTTGGCCATGTAGTCATATTTTAGACGACATGCTATAGTGTGACTTTTTTGGTCATATTTTAGACGACATGCTATAGTATGACTTTTTTTTATCATATTTTAGACAACATGCTATAGTGTGACTTTTTTGGTCATATTTTAGACGACGTGCTATAGTATGACTTTTTTGGTACAGATGAAGAAATTTGTTCGTAAACACTTAGTTTAAGCCGTGGCGCTGTGATGCAGTTTTACATTAGGCTGAGAAGTGAGACTTGAAATGCTGTTTTCTGAGAAATTGCAGACACAAACTGACTTGAAACCACTTTGGCCTTTTAGTCATATTTTAGACGACATGCTATAGTGTGACTTTTTTGGTCATATTTTAGACGACATGCTATAGTATGACTTTTTTGTTACAGATGAAGAAATGTGGTCGGAAACACTTAGTTCAAGTCATGGCACTGTAATGCAGTTTTACATTAGGCTGAGAAGTGAGACTTGAAATGCTGTTTTCTGAGAAATTGCAGACACAAAGTGAATTGTAACCACTTTGGCCATGTAGTGTATCCCATTTGCCATACTACTGATGAAGAAATTTTGTCGTAAACCTTAGTTCAAGTCATGGCACTGTAATGCAGTTTTACATTAGGCTGAGAAGTGAGACTTGAAATGCTGTTTTCTGAGAAATTGCAGACACAAAGTGACTTGAAACCACTTTGGCCATGTAGTGTATCCCATTTGCCATAGTACTGATGAAGAAATTTGTTCAGAAACACTTAGTTTAAGTCATGGAACTGTAATGCAGTTTTATGCTGTATTTGAGCTTCTCTCACTGAGATAAGGCTGTTTTTGAAACATCGTGTTTTCTGTGAAATTGTCAAAACAAAGTGACTTGAAACCACTTTGGCCATGTAGTGTATCCCATTTGCCATACTACTGATGAAGAAATTTTGTCGTAAACCTTAGTTCAAGTCATGGCACTGTAATGCAGTTTTACATTAGGCTGAGAAGTGAGACTTGAAATGCTGTTTTCTGAGAAATTGCAGGAACAATGTGACTTGAAACCACTTTGGCCATGTAGTCATATTTTAGACGACATGCTATAGTGTGATTTTTTTTATCATATTTTGGACGACATGCTCTCGTATGACTTTTTTTTATCATATTTTAGACGACATGCTATAGTGTGACTTTTTTGGTCATATTTTAGACGACGTGCTATAGTATGACTTTTTTGGTACAGATGAAAAAATTTGGTCGTAAACACTTAGTTGAAGTCATGGCACTGTAATGCAGTTTTACATTAGGCTGAGAAGTGAGACTTGAAATGCTGTTTTCTGAGAAATTGCAGACACAAACTGACTTGAAACCACTTTGGCCTTGTAGTCATATTTTAGACGACATGCTATAGTGTGACATTTTTTTTATCATATTTTGGACGACATGCTATAGTGTGACTTTTTTGGTCATGTTTTAGACGACATGCTATAGTGTGACTTATTTGGTCATAATTTAGACGACATGCTATAGTGTGACTTTTTTATCATATTTTAGACGACATGCTATAGTGTGACTTTTTTGGTCATAATTTTGACGACATGCTGTAGTGTGACTTTTTTTTTATCATATTTTAGACGACGTGCTATAGTATGACTTTTTTTAATCATATTTTGGACGACATGCTATAGTATGACTTTTTTGGTACAGATGAAGAAATTTGTTCGTAAACACTTAGTTTATGCCGTGGCGCTGCGATGCAGTTTTACATTAGGCTGAGAAGTGAGACTTGAAATGCTGTTTTCTGAGAAATTGCAGACACAAAGTGACTTGTAACCACTTTGGCCATGTAATGTATCCCATTTGCCATAGTTCTAAGAAGGAAACTTGTTTGTAAACACTTAGTTTATGCCGTGGCACTGTAATGCAGTTTTACATTAGGCTGAGAAGTGAGACTTGAAATGCTGTTTTCTGAGAAACTGCAGACACAAAGTGACTTGTAACCACTTTGGCCATGTAGTGTATCCCATTTGCCATACTACTGATGAAGAAATTTTGTCTTAAACCTTAGTTCAAGTCAAGGCACTGTAATGCAGTTTTACATTAGGCTGAGAAGTGAGACTTGAAATGCTGTTTTCTGAGAAATTGCAGACACAAAGTGACTTGAAACCACTTTGGCCTTGTAGTCATATTTTAGACGACATGCTATAGTGTGACTTTTTTTTTATCATATTTTGGACGACATGCTCTCGTATGACTTTTTTTTATCATATTTTAGACGACATGCTATAGTGTGACTTTTTTGGTCATATTTTAGACGACGTGCTATAGTATGACTTTTTTGGTACAGATGAAGAAATTTGTTCGTAAACACTTAGTTTAAGCCGTGGCGCTGTGATGCAGTTTTACATTAGGCTGAGAAGTGAGACTTGAAATGCTGTTTTCTGAGAAATTGCAGACACAAACTGACTTGAAACCACTTTGGCCTTTTAGTCATATTTTAGACGACATGCTATAGTGTGACTTTTTATTTATCATATTTTGGACGACATGCTCTCGTATGACTTTTTTTTTTTATCATATTTTAGACGACATGCTATAGTGTGACTTTTTTGGTCATATTTTAGACGACGTGCTATAGTATGACTTTTTTGGTACAGATGAAGAAATTTGTTCGTAAACACTTAGTTTAAGTCATGGAACTGTAATGCAGTTTTATGCTGTATTTGAGCTTCTCTCACTGAGATAAGACTGTTTTTGAAACATCGTGTTTTCTGTGAAATTGTCAAAACAAAGTGACTTGAAACCACTTTGGCCATGTAGTGTATCCCATTTGCCATACTACTGATGAAGAAATTTTGTCGTAAACCTTAGTTCAAGTCATGGCACTGTAATGCAGTTTTACATTAGGCTGAGAAGTGAGACTTGAAATGCTGTTTTCTGAGAAATTGCAGGAACAATGTGACTTGAAACCACTTTGGCCATGTAGTCATATTTTAGACGACATGCTATAGTGTGACTTTTTTGGTCATATTTTAGACGACATGCTATAGTATGACTTTTTTTTATCATATTTTAGACAACATGCTATAGTGTGACTTTTTTGGTCATATTTTAGACGACGTGCTATAGTATGACTTTTTTGGTACAGATGAAGAAATTTGTTCGTAAACACTTAGTTTAAGCCGTGGCGCTGTGATGCAGTTTTACATTAGGCTGAGAAGTGAGACTTGAAATGCTGTTTTCTGAGAAATTGCAGACACAAACTGACTTGAAACCACTTTGGCCTTTTAGTCATATTTTAGACGACATGCTATAGTGTGACTTTTTTGGTCATATTTTAGACGACATGCTATAGTATGACTTTTTTGTTACAGATGAAGAAATGTGGTCGGAAACACTTAGTTCAAGTCATGGCACTGTAATGCAGTTTTACATTAGGCTGAGAAGTGAGACTTGAAATGCTGTTTTCTGAGAAATTGCAGACACAAAGTGAATTGTAACCACTTTGGCCATGTAGTGTATCCCATTTGCCATACTACTGATGAAGAAATTTTGTCGTAAACCTTAGTTCAAGTCATGGCACTGTAATGCAGTTTTACATTAGGCTGAGAAGTGAGACTTGAAATGCTGTTTTCTGAGAAATTGCAGACACAAAGTGACTTGAAACCACTTTGGCCATGTAGTGTATCCCATTTGCCATAGTACTGATGAAGAAATTTGTTCAGAAACACTTAGTTTAAGTCATGGAACTGTAATGCAGTTTTATGCTGTATTTGAGCTTCTCTCACTGAGATAAGGCTGTTTTTGAAACATCGTGTTTTCTGTGAAATTGTCAAAACAAAGTGACTTGAAACCACTTTGGCCATGTAGTGTATCCCATTTGCCATACTACTGATGAAGAAATTTTGTCGTAAACCTTAGTTCAAGTCATGGCACTGTAATGCAGTTTTACATTAGGCTGAGAAGTGAGACTTGAAATGCTGTTTTCTGAGAAATTGCAGGAACAATGTGACTTGAAACCACTTTGGCCATGTAGTCATATTTTAGACGACATGCTATAGTGTGATTTTTTTTATCATATTTTGGACGACATGCTCTCGTATGACTTTTTTTTATCATATTTTAGACGACATGCTATAGTGTGACTTTTTTGGTCATATTTTAGACGACGTGCTATAGTATGACTTTTTTGGTACAGATGAAGAAATTTGTTCGTAAACACTTAGTTTAAGCCATGGCGCTGTGATGCAGTTTTACATTAGGCTGAGAAGTGAGACTTGAAATGCTGTTTTCTGAGAAATTGCAGACACAAACTGACTTGAAACCACTTTGGCCTTGTACTCATATTTTAGACGACATGCTATAGTGTGACTTTTTTTTTTATCATATTTTGGACGACATGCTATAGTGTGACTTTTTTGGTCATATTTTAGACGACATGCTATAGTGTGACTTTTTTGGTCATAATTTAGACGACATGCTATAGTGTGACTTTTTTATCATATTTTAGACGACATTCTATAGTGTGACTTTTTTATCATATATTGGACGACATGCTATAGTATGACTTTTTTATCATATTTTCGACGACATGCTATAGTGTGACTTTTTTGGTCATAATTTTGACGACATGCTATAGTGTGACTTTTTTATCATATTTTAGACGACATACTATAGTGTGACTTTTTTATCATATATTGGACGACATGCTATAGTATGACTTTTTTATCATATTTTCGACGACATGCTTTAGTATGACTTGTTTGTCATATTTTAGACGACATGTTATAGTATGACTTTTTTATCATATTTTAGACGACATGCTATAGTATGACTTTTTTGTTACAGATGAAAAAATTTGGTCGTAAACACTTAGTTCAAGTCACGGCACTGTAATGCAGTTTTACATTAGACTGAGAAGTGAGACTTGAAATGCTGTTTTCTGAGAAATTGCAGACACAAAGTGACTTGAAACCACTTTGGCCATGTAGTGTATCCCATTTTCCATAGTACTGATGAAGAAATTTGTTCGGAAACACTTAGTTAAAGTCATGGAACTGTAATGCAGTTTTATGCTGTATTTGAGCTTCTCTCACTGAGATAAGGCTGTTTTTGAAACGTTGTGTTTTCTGTGAAATTGTCAACACAAAGTGACTTGAAACCACTTTGGCCATGTCGTGTATCCCATTTGCCATAGTACTGATGAAGAAATTTGTTAGTAAACACTTAGTTCAAGTCATGGCACTGTAATGCAGTTTTACATTAGGCTGAGAAGTGAGACTTGAAATGCTGTTTTCTGAGAAATTGCAGAAACAATGTGACTTGAAACCACTTTGGCCATGTGGTCATATTTTAGACGACATGCTATAGTGTGACTTTTTTTTATCATATTTTGGACGACATGCTCTCGTATGACTTATTTTTTTTTATCATATTTTAGTAAACATGCTATAGTGTGACTTTTTTGGTCATATTTTAGACGACGTGCTATAGTATGACTTTTTTGGTACAGATGAAGAAATTTGTTCGTAAACACTTAGTTTAAGTCATGGAACTGTAATGCAGTTTTATGCTGTATTTGAGCTTCTCTCACTGAGATAAGGCTGTTTTTGAAACATCGTGTTTTCTGTGAAATTGTCAAAACAAAGTGACTTGAAACCACTTTGGCCATGTAGTGCATCCCATTTGCCATACTACTGATGAAGAAATTTTGTCGTAAACCTTAGTTCAAGTCATGGCACTGTAATGCAGTTTTACATTAGGCTGAGAAGTAAGACTTGAAATGCTGTTTTCTGAGAAATTGCAGGAACAATGTGACTTGAAACAACTTTGGCCATGTAGTCATATTTTAGACGACATGCTATAGTGTGACTTTTTTTTATCATATTTTGGACGACATGCTCTCGTATGACTTTTTTTTTATCATATTTTAGACGACATGCTATAGTTTGACTTTTTTATCATATTTTCGACGACATGCTTTAGTATGACTTGTTTGTCATATTTTAGACGACATGCTATAGTATGACTTTTTTGTTACAGATGAAAAAATTTGTTCGTAAACACTTAGTTTAAGCCGTGGCGCTGTGATGCAGTTTTACATTAGGCTGAGAAGTGAGACTTGAAATGCTGTTTTCTGAGAAATTGCAGACACAAAGTGACTTGAAACCACTTTGGCCTTGTAGTCATATTTTGGACGACATGCTCTCGTATGACTTTTTTTTATCATATTTTAGACGACATGCTATAGTTTGACTTTTTTGGTCATATTTTAGACAACGTGCTATAGTATGACTTTTTTGGTACAGATGAAGAAATTTGTTCGTAAACACTTAGTTTAAGCCGTGGCGCTGCGATGCAGTTTTACATTAGGCTGAGAAGTGAGACTTGAAATGCTGTTTTCTGAGAAATTGCAGACACAAAGTGACTTGTAACCACTTTGGCCATGTTGTGTATCCCATTTGCCATAGTTCTAAGAAGGAAACTTGTTTGTAAACACTTAGTTTATGCCGTGGCACTGTAATGCAGTTTTACATTAGGCTGAGAAGTGAGACTTGAAATGCTGTTTTCTGAGAAATTGCAGACACAAAGTGAATTGTAGACATTTGCCATACTACTGATGAAGAAATTTTGTCGTAAACCTTAGTTCAAGTCATGGCACTGTAATGCAGTTTTACATTAGGCTGAGAAGTGAGACTTGAAATGCTGTTTTCTGAGAAATTGCAGACACAAAGTGACTTGAAACCACTTTGGCCATGTAGTGTATCCCATTTGCCATAGTACTGATGAAGAAATTTGTTCAGAAACACTTAGTTTAAGTCATGGAACTGTAATGCAGTTTTATGCTGTATTTGAGCTTCTCTCACTGAGATAAGGCTGTTTTTGAAACATCGTGTTTTCTGTGAAATTGTCAAAACAAAGTGACTTGAAACCACTTTGGCCATGTAGTGTATCCCATTTGCCATACTACTGATGAAGAAATTTTGTCGTAAACCTTAGTTCAAGTCATGGCACTTTAATGCAGTTTTACATTAGGCTGAGAAGTGAGACTTGAAATGCTGTTTTCTGAGAAATTGCAGGAACAATGTGACTTGAAACCACTTTGGCCATGTAGTCATATTTTAGACGACATGCTATAGTGTGACTTTTTTTTATCATATTTTGGACGACATGCTCTCGTATGACTTTTTTTTATCATATTTTAGACGACATGCTATAGTGTGACTTTTTTGGTCATCTTTTAGACGACATGCTTTAGTATGACTTGTTTGTCATATTTTAGACGACATGCTATAGTATGACTTTTTTATCATATTTTCGACGACATGCTATAGTGTGACTTTTTTGGTCATAATTTTGACGACATGCTATAGTGTGACTTTTTTGGTCATCTTTTAGACGACATGCTTTAGTATGACTTGTTTGTCATATTTTAGACGACATGCTATAGTATGACTTTTTTATCATATTTTAGACGACATGCTATAGTATGACTTTTTTGTTACAGATGAAAAAATTTGTTCGTAAACACTTAGTTTAAGCCGTGGCGCTGTGATGCAGTTTTACATTAGGCTGAGAAGTGAGACTTGAAATGCTGTTTTCTGAGAAATTGCAGACACAAAGTGACTTGAAACCACTTTGGCCTTGTAGTCATATTTTGGACGACATGCTCTCGTATGACTTTTTTTTATCATATTTTAGACGACATGCTATAGTTTGACTTTTTTAGTCATATTTTAGACGACGTGCTATAGTATGACTTTTTTGGTACAGATGAAGAAATTTGTTCGTAAACACTTAGTTTAAGCCGTGGCGCTGTAATGCAGTTTTACATTAGGCTGAGAAGTGAGACTTGAAATGCTGTTTTCTGAGAAATTGCAGACACAAAGTGACTTGTAACCACTTTGGCCATGTAGTGTATCCCATTTGCCATAGTTCTAAGAAGGAAACTTGTTTGTAAACACTTAGTTTATGCCGTGGCGCTGTGATGCAGTTTTACATTAGGCTGAGAAGTGAGACTTGAAATGCTGTTTTCTGAGAAATTGCAGACACAAAGTGACTTGAAACCACTTTGGCCTTGTAGTCATATTTTGGACGACATGCTCTCGTATGACTTTTTTTTATCATATTTTAGACGACATGCTATAGTTTGACTTTTTTAGTCATATTTTAGACGACGTGCTATAGTATGACTTTTTTGGTACAGATGAAGAAATTTGTTCGTAAACACTTAGTTTAAGCCGTGGCGCTGTAATGCAGTTTTACATTAGGCTGAGAAGTGAGACTTGAAATGCTGTTTTCTGAGAAATTGCAGACACAAAGTGACTTGTAACCACTTTGGCCATGTAGTGTATCCCATTTGCCATAGTTCTAAGAAGGAAACTTGTTTGTAAACACTTAGTTTATGCCGTGGCACTGTAATGCAGTTTTACATTAGGCTGAGAAGTGAGACTTGAAATGCTGTTTTCTGAGAAATTGCAGACACAAAGTGAATTGTAACCACTTTGGCCATGTAGTGTATCCCATTTGCCATACTACTGATGAAGAAATTTTGTCGTAAACCTTAGTTCAAGTCATGGCACTGTAATGCAGTTTTACATTAGGCTGAGAAGTGAGACTTGAAATGCTGTTTTCTGAGAAATTGCAGACACAAAGTGACTTGAAACCACTTTGGCCATGTAGTGTATCCCATTTGCCATAGTACTGATGAAGAAATTTGTTCAGAAACACTTAGTTTAAGTCATGGAACTGTAATGCAGTTTTATGCTGTATTTGAGCTTCTCTCACTGAGATAAGGCTGTTTTTGAAACATCGTGTTTTCTGTGAAATTGTCAAAACAAAGTGACTTGAAACCACTTTGGCCATGTAGTGTATCCCATTTGCCATACTACTGATGAAGAAATTTTGTCGTAAACCTTAGTTCAAGTCATGGCACTGTAATGCAGTTTTACATTAGGCTGAGAAGTGAGACTTGAAATGCTGTTTTCTGAGAAATTGCAGGAACAATGTGACTTGAAACCACTTTGGCCATGTAGTCATATTTTAGACGACATGCTATAGTGTGACTTTTTTTTATCATATTTTGGACGACATGCTCTCGTATGACTTTTTTTTATCATATTTTAGACGACATGCTATAGTGTGACTTTTTTGGTCATCTTTTAGACGACATGCTTTAGTATGACTTGTTTGTCATATTTTAGACGACATGCTATAGTATGACTTTTTTATCATATTTTAGACGACATGCTATAGTATGACTTTTTTGTTACAAATGAAAAAATTTGTTCGTAAACACTTAGTTTAAGCCGTGGCGCTGTGATGCAGTTTTACATTAGGCTGAGAAGTGAGACTTGAAATGCTGTTTTCTGAGAAATTGCAGGAACAATGTGACTTGAAACCACTTTGGCCATGTAGTCATATTTTAGACGACATGCTATAGTGTGACTTTTTTTTATCATATTTTGGACGACATGTTCTCGTATGACTTTTTTTTATCATATTTTAGACGACATGCTATAGTGTGACTTTTTTGGTCATATTTTAGACGACGTGCTATAGTATGACTTTTTTGGTACAGATGAAGAAAGTTGTTCGTAAACACTTAGTTTAAGCCGTGGCGCTGTGATGCAGTTTTACATTAGACTGAGAAGTGAGACTTGAAATGCTGTTTTCTGAGAAATTGAAGACACAAAGTGACTTGAAACCACTTTGGCCATGTAGTGTATCCCTTTTGCCATAGTTCTAAGAAGGAAACTTGTTTGTAAACACTTAGTTTATGCCGTGGCACTGTAATGCAGTTTTACATTAGGCTGAGAAGTGAGACTTGAAATGCTGTTTTCTGAGAAATTGCAGACACAAAGTGACTTGTAACCACTTTGGCCATGTAGTGTATCCCATTTGCCATACGACTGATGAAGAAATTTTGTCGTAAACCTTAGTTCAAGTCATGGCACTGTAATGCAGTTTTACATTAGGCTGAGAAGTGAGACTTGAAATGCTGTTTTCTGAGAAATTGCAGACACAAAGTGACTTGAAACCACTTTGGCCATGTAGTGTATCCCATTTGCCATAGTACTGATGAAGAAATTTGTTCAGAAACACTTAGTTTAAGTCATGGAACTGTAATGCAGTTTTATGCTGTATTTGAGCTTCTCTCACTGAGATAAGGCTGTTTTTGAAACATCGTGTTTTCTGTGAAATTGTCAAAACAAAGTGACTTGAAACCACTTTGGCCATGTAGTGTATCCCATTTGCCATACTACTGATGAAGAAATTTTGTCGTAAACCTTAGTTCAAGTCATGGCACTGTAATGCAGTTTTATATTAGGCTGAGAAGTGAGACTTGAAATGCTGTTTTCTGAGAAATTGCAGGAACAATGTGACTTGAAACCACTTTGGCCATGTAGTCATATTTTAGACGACATGCTATAGTGTGACTTTTTTTTTATCATATTTTGGACGACATGCTGTCGTATGACTTTTTTTTATCATATTTTAGACGACATGCTATAGTGTGACTTTTTTGGTCATCTTTTAGACGACATGCTTTAGTATGACTTGTTTGTCATATTTTAGACGACATGCTATAGTATGACTTTTTTATCATATTTTCGACGACATGCTATAGTGTGACTTTTTTGGTCATAATTTTGACGACATGCTATAGTGTGACTTTTTTGGTCATCTTTTAGACGACATGCTTTAGTATGACTTGTTTGTCATATTTTAGACGACATACTATAGTATGACTTTTTTATCATATTTTAGACGACATGCTATAGTATGACTTTTTTGTTACAGATGAAAAAATTTGTTCGTAAACACTTAGTTTAAGCCGTGGCGCTGTGATGCAGTTTTACATTAGGCTGAGAAGTGAGACTTGAAATGCTGTTTTCTGAGAAATTGCAGACACAAAGTGACTTGAAACCACTTTGGCCTTGTAGTCATATTTTGGACGACATGCTCTCGTATGACTTTTTTTTATCATATTTTAGACGACATGCTATAGTTTGACTTTTTTAGTCATATTTTAGACGACGTGCTATAGTATGACTTTTTTGGTACAGATGAAGAAATTTGTTCGTAAACACTTAGTTTAAGCCGTGGCGCTGCGATGCAGTTTTACATTAGGCTGAGAAGTGAGACTTGAAATGCTGTTTTCTGAGAAATTGCAGACACAAAGTGACTTGTAACCACTTTGGCCATGTAGTGTATCCCATTTGCCATAGTTCTAAGAAGGATACTTGTTTGTAAACACTTAGTTTATGCCGTGGCACTGTAATGCAGTTTTACATTAGGCTGAGAAGTGAGACTTGAAATGCTGTTTTCTGAGAAATTGCAGACACAAAGTGACTTGTAACCACTTTGGCCATGTAGTGTATCCCATTTGCCATACTACTGATGAAGAAATTTTGTCGTAAACCTTAGTTCAAGTCATGGCACTGTAATGCAGTTTTACATTAGGCTGAGAAGTGAGACTTGAAATGCTGTTTTCTGAGAAATTGCAGACACAAAGTGACTTGAAACCACTTTGGCCATGTAGTGTATCCCATTTGCCATAGTACTGATGAAGAAATTTGTTCAGAAACACTTAGTTTAAGTCATGGAACTGTAATGCAGTTTTATGCTGTATTTGAGCTTCTCTCACTGAGATAAGGCTGTTTTTGAAACATCGTGTTTTCTGTGAAATTGTCAAAACAAAGTGACTTGAAACCACTTTGGCCATGTAGTGTATCCCATTTGCCATACTACTGATGAAGAAATTTTGTCGTAAACCTTAGTTCAAGTCATGGCACTGTAATGCAGTTTTACATTAGGCTGAGAAGTGAGACTTGAAATGCTGTTTTCTGAGAAATTGCAGGAACAATGTGACTTGAAACCACTTTGGCCATGTAGTCATATTTTAGACGACATGCTATAGTGTGACTTTTTTTTTATCATATTTTAGACGACATGCTATAGTGTGACTTTTTTGGTCATCTTTTAGACGACATGCTTTAGTATGACTTGTTTGTCATATTTTAGACGACATGCTATAGTATGACTTTTTTATCATATTTTAGACGACATGCTATAGTATGACTTTTTTGTTACAGATGAAAAAATTTGTTCGTAAACACTTAGTTTAAGCCGTGGCGCTGTGATGCAGTTTTACATTAGGCTGAGAAGTGAGACTTTAAATGCTGTTTTCTGAGAAATTGCAGGAACAATGTGACTTGAAACCACTTTGGCCATGTAGTCATATTTTAGACGACATGCTATAGTGTGACTTTTTTTTTATCATATTTTGGACGACATGTTCTCGTATGACTTTTTTTTATCATATTTTAGACGACATGCTATAGTGTGACTTTTTTGGTCATATTTTAGACGACGTGCTATAGTATGACTTTTTTGGCACAGATGAAGAAATTTGTTCGTAAACACTTAGTTTAAGCCGTGGCGCTGTGATGCAGTTTTACATTAGACTGAGAAGTGAGACTTCAAATGCTGTTTTCTGAGAAATTGAAGACACAAAGTGACTTGAAACCACTTTGGCCATGTAGTGTATCCCATTTGCCATAGTTCTAAGAAGGAAACTTGTTTGTAAACACTTAGTTTATGCCGTGGCACTGTAATGCAGTTTTACATTAGGCTGAGAAGTGAGACTTGAAATGCTGTTTTCTGAGAAATTGCAGACACAAAGTGACTTGTAACCACTTTGGCCATGTAGTGTATCCCATTTGCCATACTACTGATGAAGAAATTTTGTCGTAAACCTTAGTTCAAGTCATGGCACTGTAATGCAGTTTTACATTAGGCTGAGAAGTGAGACTTGAAATGCTGTTTTCTGAGAAATTGCAGACACAAAGTGACTTGAAACCACTTTGGCCATGTAGTGTATCCCATTTGCCATAGTACTGATGAAGAAATTTGTTCAGAAACACTTAGTTTAAGTCATGGAACTGTAATGCAGTTTTATGCTGTATTTGAGCTTCTCTCACTGAGATAAGGCTGTTTTTGAAACATCGTGTTTTCTGTGAAATTGTCAAAACAAAGTGACTTGAAACCACTTTGGCCATGTAGTGTATCCCATTTGCCATACTACTGATGAAGAAATTTTGTCGTAAACCTTAGTTCAAGTCATGGCACTGTAATGCAGTTTTACATTAGGCTGAGAAGTGAGACTTGAAATGCTGTTTTCTGAGAAATTGCAGGAACAATGTGACTTGAAACCACTTTGGCCATGTAGTCATATTTTAGACGACATGCTATAGTGTGACTTTTTTTTTATCATATTTTGGACGACATGTTCTCGTATGACTTTTTTTTATCATATTTTAGACGACATGCTATAGTGTGACTTTTTTGGTCATCTTTTAGACGACATGCTTTAGTATGACTTGTTTGTCATATTTTAGACGACATGCTATAGTATGACTTTTTTATCATATTTTCGACGACATGCTATAGTGTGACTTTTTTGGTCATAATTTTGACGACATGCTATAGTGTGACTTTTTTGGTCATCTTTTAGACGACATGCTTTAGTATGACTTGTTTGTCATATTTTAGACGACATGCTATAGTATGACTTTTTTATCATATTTTAGACGACATGCTATAGTATGACTTTTTTGTTACAGATG
Source organism: Embiotoca jacksoni (assembly GCF_022577435.1). Taxonomy (NCBI): domain Eukaryota; kingdom Metazoa; phylum Chordata; class Actinopteri; family Embiotocidae; genus Embiotoca; species Embiotoca jacksoni. Next base: position 3,155,603 of record NW_027185397.1, read on the forward strand.
AAAAAATTTGTTCGTAAACACTTAGTTTAAGCCGTGGCGCTGTGATGCAGTTTTACATTAGGCCGAGAAGTGAGACTTGAAATGCTGTTTTCTGAGAAATTGCAGACACAAAGTGACTTGAAACCACTTTGGCCTTGTAGTCATATTTTGGACGACATGCTCTCGTATGACTTTTTTTTTATCATATTTTAGACGACATGCTATAGTGTGACTTTTTTTTTTATCATATTTTAGACGACATGCTATAGTGTGACTTTTTTGGTCATCTTTTAGACGACATGCTTTAGTATGACTTGTTTGTCATATTTTAGACGACATGCTATAGTATGACTTTTTTATCATATTTTAGACGACATGCTATAGTATGACTTTTTTGTTACAGATGAAAAAATTTGTTCGTAAACACTTAGTTTAAGCCGTGGCGCTGTGATGCAGTTTTACATTAGGCTGAGAAGTGAGACTTTAAATGCTGTTTTCTGAGAAATTGCAGGAACAATGTGACTTGAAACCACTTTGGCCATGTAGTCATATTTTAGACGACATGCTATAGTGTGACTTTTTTTTTATCATATTTTGGACGACATGTTCTCGTATGACTTTTTTTTATCATATTTTAGACGACATGCTATAGTGTGACTTTTTTGGTCATATTTTAGACGACGTGCTATAGTATGACTTTTTTGGCACAGATGAAGAAATTTGTTCGTAAACACTTAGTTTAAGCCGTGGCGCTGTGATGCAGTTTTACATTAGACTGAGAAGTGAGACTTGAAATGCTGTTTTCTGAGAAATTGCAGACACAAAGTGACTTGTAACCACTTTGGCCATGTAGTGTATCCCATTTGCCATAGTTCTAAGAAGGAAACTTGTTTGTAAACACTTAGTTTATGCCGTGGCACTGTTATGCAGTTTTACATTAGGCTGAGAAGTGAGACTTGAAATGCTGTTTTCTGAGAAATTGCAGACACAAAGTGACTTGTAACCACTTTGGCCATGTAGTGTATCCCATTTGCCATACTACTGATGAAGAAATTTTGTCGTAAACCTTAGTTCAAGTCATGGCACTGTAATGCAGTTTTACATTAGGCTGAGAAGTCAGACTTGAAATGCTGTTTTCTGAGAAATTGCAGACACAAAGTGACTTGAAACCACTTTGGCCATGTAGTGTATCCCATTTGCCATAGTACTGATGAAGAAATTTGTTCAGAAACACTTAGTTTAAGTCATGGAACTGTAATGCAGTTTTATGCTGTATTTGAGCTTCTCTCACTGAGATAAGGCTGTTTTTGAAACATCGTGTTTTCTGTGAAATTGTCAAAACAAAGTGACTTGAAACCACTTTGGCCATGTAGTGTATCCCATTTGCCATACTACTGATGAAGAAATTTTGTCGTAAACCTTAGTTCAAGTCATGGCACTGTAATGCAGTTTTACATTAGGCTGAGAAGTGAGACTTGAAATGCTGTTTTCTGAGAAATTGCAGGAACAATGTGACTTGAAACCACTTTGGCCATGTAGTCATATTTTAGACGACATGCTATAGTGTGACTTTTTTTTTATCATATTTTGGACGACATGCTCTCGTATGACTTTTTTTTATCATATTTTAGACGACATGCTATAGTGTGACTTTTTTGGTCATCTTTTAGACGACATGCTTTAGTATGACTTGTTTGTCATATTTTAGACGACATGCTATAGTATGACTTTTTTATCATATTTTAGACGACATGCTATAGTATGACTTTTTTGTTACAAATGAAAAAATTTGTTCGTAAACACTTAGTTTAAGCCGTGGCGCTGTGATGCAGTTTTACATTAGGCTGAGAAGTGAGACTTGAAATGCTGTTTTCTGAGAAATTGCAGGAACAATGTGACTTGAAACCACTTTGGCCATGTAGTCATATTTTAGACGACATGCTATAGTGTGACTTTTTTTTATCATATTTTGGACGACATGTTCTCGTATGACTTTTTTTTATCATATTTTAGACGACATGCTATAGTGTGACTTTTTTGGTCATATTTTAGACGACGTGCTATAGTATGACTTTTTTGGTACAGATGAAGAAAGTTGTTCGTAAACACTTAGTTTAAGCCGTGGCGCTGTGATGCAGTTTTACATTAGACTGAGAAGTGAGACTTGAAATGCTGTTTTCTGAGAAATTGAAGACACAAAGTGACTTGAAACCACTTTGGCCATGTAGTGTATCCCATTTGCCATAGTTCTAAGAAGGAAACTTGTTTGTAAACACTTAGTTTATGCCGTGGCACTGTAATGCAGTTTTACATTAGGCTGAGAAGTGAGACTTGAAATGCTGTTTTCTGAGAAATTGCAGACACAAAGTGACTTGTAACCACTTTGGCCATGTAGTGTATCCCATTTGCCATACGACTGATGAAGAAATTTTGTCGTAAACCTTAGTTCAAGTCATGGCACTGTAATGCAGTTTTACATTAGGCTGAGAAGTGAGACTTGAAATGCTGTTTTCTGAGAAATTGCAGACACAAAGTGACTTGAAACCACTTTGGCCATGTAGTGTATCCCATTTGCCATAGTACTGATGAAGAAATTTGTTCAGAAACACTTAGTTTAAGTCATGGAACTGTAATGCAGTTTTATGCTGTATTTGAGCTTCTCTCACTGAGATAAGGCTGTTTTTGAAACATCGTGTTTTCTGTGAAATTGTCAAAACAAAGTGACTTGAAACCACTTTGGCCATGTAGTGTATCCCATTTGCCATACTACTGATGAAGAAATTTTGTCGTAAACCTTAGTTCAAGTCATGGCACTGTAATGCAGTTTTATATTAGGCTGAGAAGTGAGACTTGAAATGCTGTTTTCTGAGAAATTGCAGGAACAATGTGACTTGAAACCACTTTGGCCATGTAGTCATATTTTAGACGACATGCTATAGTGTGACTTTTTTTTTATCATATTTTGGACGACATGCTCTCGTATGACTTTTTTTTATCATATTTTAGACGACATGCTATAGTGTGACTTTTTTGGTCATCTTTTAGACGACATGCTTTAGTATGACTTGTTTGTCATATTTTAGACGACATGCTATAGTATGACTTTTTTATCATATTTTCGACGACATGCTATAGTGTGACTTTTTTGGTCATAATTTTGACGACATGCTATAGTGTGACTTTTTTGGTCATCTTTTAGACGACATGCTTTAGTATGACTTGTTTGTCATATTTTAGACGACATGCTATAGTATGACTTTTTTATCATATTTTAGACGACATGCTATAGTATGACTTTTTTGTTACAGATGAAAAAATTTGTTCGTAAACACTTAGTTTAAGCCGTGGCGCTGTGATGCAGTTTTACATTAGGCTGAGAAGTGAGACTTGAAATGCTGTTTTCTGAGAAATTGCAGACACAAAGTGACTTGAAACCACTTTGGCCTTGTAGTCATATTTTGGACGACATGCTCTCGTATGACTTTTTTTTATCATATTTTAGACGACATGCTATAGTTTGACTTTTTTAGTCATATTTTAGACGACGTGCTATAGTATGACTTTTTTGGTACAGATGAAGAAATTTGTTCGTAAACACTTAGTTTAAGCCGTGGCGCTGCGATGCAGTTTTACATTAGGCTGAGAAGTGAGACTTGAAATGCTGTTTTCTGAGAAATTGCAGACACAAAGTGACTTGTAACCACTTTGGCCATGTAGTGTATCCCATTTGCCATACTACTGATGAAGAAATTTTGTCGTAAACCTTAGTTCAAGTCATGGCACTGTAATGCAGTTTTACATTAGGCTGAGAAGTGAGACTTGAAATGCTGTTTTCTGAGAAATTGCAGACACAAAGTGACTTGAAACCACTTTGGCCATGTAGTGTATCCCATTTGCCATAGTACTGATGAAGAAATTTGTTCAGAAACACTTAGTTTAAGTCATGGAACTGTAATGCAGTTTTATGCTGTATTTGAGCTTCTCTCACTGAGATAAGGCTGTTTTTGAAACATCGTGTTTTCTGTGAAATTGTCAAAACAAAGTGACTTGAAACCACTTTGGCCATGTAGTGTATCCCATTTGCCATACTACTGATGAAGAAATTTTGTCGTAAACCTTAGTTCAAGTCATGGCACTGTAATGCAGTTTTACATTAGGCTGAGAAGTGAGACTTGAAATGCTGTTTTCTGAGAAATTGCAGGAACAATGTGACTTGAAACCACTTTGGCCATGTAGTCATATTTTAGACGACATGCTATAGTGTGACTTTTTTTTTATCATATTTTAGACGACATGCTATAGTGTGACTTTTTTGGTCATCTTTTAGACGACATGCTTTAGTATGACTTGTTTGTCATATTTTAGACGACATGCTATAGTATGACTTTTTTATCATATTTTAGACGACATGCTATAGTATGACTTTTTTGTTACAGATGAAAAAATTTGTTCGTAAACACTTAGTTTAAGCCGTGGCGCTGTGATGCAGTTTTACATTAGGCTGAGAAGTGAGACTTTAAATGCTGTTTTCTGAGAAATTGCAGGAACAATGTGACTTGAAACCACTTTGGCCATGTAGTCATATTTTAGACGACATGCTATAGTGTGACTTTTTTTTTATCATATTTTGGACGACATGTTCTCGTATGACTTTTTTTTATCATATTTTAGACGACATGCTATAGTGTGACTTTTTTGGTCATATTTTAGACGACGTGCTATAGTATGACTTTTTTGGCACAGATGAAGAAATTTGTTCGTAAACACTTAGTTTAAGCCGTGGCGCTGTGATGCAGTTTTACATTAGACTGAGAAGTGAGACTTGAAATGCTGTTTTCTGAGAAATTGAAGACACAAAGTGACTTGAAACCACTTTGGCCATGTAGTGTATCCCATTTGCCATAGTTCTAAGAAGGAAACTTGTTTGTAAACACTTAGTTTATGCCGTGGCACTGTAATGCAGTTTTACATTAGGCTGAGAAGTGAGACTTGAAATGCTGTTTTCTGAGAAATTGCAGACACAAAGTGACTTGTAACCACTTTGGCCATGTAGTGTATCCCATTTGCCATACTACTGATGAAGAAATTTTGTCGTAAACCTTAGTTCAAGTCATGGCACTGTAATGCAGTTTTACATTAGGCTGAGAAGTGAGACTTGAAATGCTGTTTTCTGAGAAATTGCAGACACAAAGTGACTTGAAACCACTTTGGCCATGTAGTGTATCCCATTTGCCATAGTACTGATGAAGAAATTTGTTCAGAAACACTTAGTTTAAGTCATGGAACTGTAATGCAGTTTTATGCTGTATTTGAGCTTCTCTCACTGAGATAAGGCTGTTTTTGAAACATCGTGTTTTCTGTGAAATTGTCAAAACAAAGTGACTTGAAACCACTTTGGCCATGTAGTGTATCCCATTTGCCATACTACTGATGAAGAAATTTTGTCATAAACCTTAGTTCAAGTCATGGCACTGTAATGCAGTTTTACATTAGGCTGAGAAGTGAGACTTGAAATGCTGTTTTCTGAGAAATTGCAGGAACAATGTGACTTGAAACCACTTTGGCCATGTAGTCATATTTTAGACGACATGCTATAGTGTGACTTTTTTTTTATCATATTTTGGACGACATGCTCTCGTTTGACTTTTTTTTATCATATTTTAGACGACATGCTATAGTGTGACTTTTTTGGTCATCTTTTAGACGACATGCTTTAGTATGACTTGTTTGTCATATTTTAGACGACATGCTATAGTATGACTTTTTTATCATATTTTCGACGACATGCTATAGTGTGACTTTTTTGGTCATAATTTTGACGACATGCTATAGTGTGACTTTTTTGGTCATCTTTTAGACGACATGCTTTAGTATGACTTGTTTGTCATATTTTAGACGACATGCTATAGTATGACTTTTTTATCATATTTTAGACGACATGCTATAGTATGACTTTTTTGTTACAGATGAAAAAATTTGTTCGTAAACACTTAGTTTAAGCCGTGGCGCTGTGATGCAGTTTTACATTAGGCTGAGAAGTGAGACTTGAAATGCTGTTTTCTGAGAAATTGCAGACACAAAGTGACTTGAAACCACTTTGGCCTTGTAGTCATATTTTGGACGACATGCTCTCGTATGACTTTTTTTTATCATATTTTAGACGACATGCTATAGTGTGACTTTTTTTTTATCATATTTTAGACGACATGCTATAGTGTGACTTTTTTGGTCATCTTTTAGACGACATGCTTTAGTATGACTTGTTTGTCATATTTTAGACGACATGCTATAGTATGACTTTTTTATCATATTTTAGACGACATGCTATAGTATGACTTTTTTGTTACAGATGAAAAAATTTGTTCGTAAACACTTAGTTTAAGCCGTGGCGCTGTGATGCAGTTTTACATTAGGCTGAGAAGTGAGACTTTAAATGCTGTTTTCTGAGAAATTGCAGGAACAATGTGACTTGAAACCACTTTGGCCATGTAGTCATATTTTAGACGACATGCTATAGTGTGACTTTTTTTTTATCATATTTTGGACGACATGTTCTCGTATGACTTTTTTTTATCATATTTTAGACGACATGCTATAGTGTGACTTTTTTGGTCATATTTTAGACGACGTGCTATAGTATGACTTTTTTGGCACAGATGAAGAAATTTGTTCGTAAACACTTAGTTTAAGCCGTGGCGCTGTGATGCAGTTTTACATTAGACTGAGAAGTGAGACTTGAAATGCTGTTTTCTGAGAAATTGAAGACACAAAGTGACTTGAAACCACTTTGGCCATGTAGTGTATCCCATTTGCCATAGTTCTAAGAAGGAAACTTGTTTGTAAACACTTAGTTTATGCCGTGGCACTGTAATGCAGTTTTACATTAGGCTGAGAAGTGAGACTTGAAATGCTGTTTTCTGAGAAATTGCAGACACAAAGTGACTTGTAACCACTTTGGCCATGTAGTGTATCCCATTTGCCATACTACTGATGAAGAAATTTTGTCGTAAACCTTAGTTCAAGTCATGGCACTGTAATGCAGTTTTACATTAGGCTGAGAAGTGAGACTTGAAATGCTGTTTTCTGAGAAATTGCAGACACAAAGTGACTTGAAACCACTTTGGCCATGTAGTGTATCCCATTTGCCATAGTACTGATGAAGAAATTTGTTCAGAAACACTTAGTTTAAGTCATGGAACTGTAATGCAGTTTTATGCTGTATTTGAGCTTCTCTCACTGAGATAAGGCTGTTTTTGAAACATCGTGTTTTCTGTGAAATTGTCAAAACAAAGTGACTTGAAACCACTTTGGCCATGTAGTGTATCCCATTTGCCATACTACTGATGAAGAAATTTTGTCATAAACCTTAGTTCAAGTCATGGCACTGTAATGCAGTTTTACATTAGGCTGAGAAGTGAGACTTGAAATGCTGTTTTCTGAGAAATTGCAGGAACAATGTGACTTGAAACCACTTTGGCCATGTAGTCATATTTTAGACGACATGCTATAGTGTGACTTTTTTTTTATCATATTTTGGACGACATGCTCTCGTTTGACTTTTTTTTATCATATTTTAGACGACATGCTATAGTGTGACTTTTTTGGTCATCTTTTAGACGACATGCTTTAGTATGACTTGTTTGTCATATTTTAGACGACATGCTATAGTATGACTTTTTTATCATATTTTCGACGACATGCTATAGTGTGACTTTTTTGGTCATAATTTTGACGACATGCTATAGTGTGACTTTTTTGGTCATCTTTTAGACGACATGCTTTAGTATGACTTGTTTGTCATATTTTAGACGACATGCTATAGTATGACTTTTTTATCATATTTTAGACGACATGCTATAGTATGACTTTTTTGTTACAGATGAAAAAATTTGTTCGTAAACACTTAGTTTAAGCCGTGGCGCTGTGATGCAGTTTTACATTAGGCTGAGAAGTGAGACTTGAAATGCTGTTTTCTGAGAAATTGCAGACACAAAGTGACTTGAAACCACTTTGGCCTTGTAGTCATATTTTGGACGACATGCTCTCGTATGACTTTTTTTTATCATATTTTAGACGACATGCTATAGTGTGACTTTTTTTTTATCATATTTTAGACGACATGCTATAGTGTGACTTTTTTGGTCATCTTTTAGACGACATGCTTTAGTATGACTTGTTTGTCATATTTTAGACGACATGCTATAGTATGACTTTTTTATCATATTTTAGACGACATGCTATAGTATGACTTTTTTGTTACAGATGAAAAAATTTGTTCGTAAACACTTAGTTTAAGCCGTGGCGCTGTGATGCAGTTTTACATTAGACTGAGAAGTGAGACTTGAAATGCTGTTTTCTGAGAAATTGAAGACACAAAGTGACTTGAAACCACTTTGGCCATGTAGTGTATCCCATTTGCCATAGTTCTAAGAAGGAAACTTGTTTGTAAACACTTAGTTTATGCCGTGGCACTGTAATGCAGTTTTACATTAGGCTGAGAAGTGAGACTTGAAATGCTGTTTTCTGAGAAATTGCAGACACAAAGTGACTTGTAACCACTTTGGCCATGTAGTGTATCCCATTTGCCATACTACTGATGAAGAAATTTTGTCGTAAACCTTAGTTCAAGTCATGGCACTGTAATGCAGTTTTACATTAGGCTGAGAAGTGAGACTTGAAATGCTGTTTTCTGAGAAATTGCAGACACAAAGTGACTTGAAACCACTTTGGCCATGTAGTGTATCCCATTTGCCATAGTACTGATGAAGAAATTTGTTCGGAAACACTTAGTTTAAGTCATGGAACTGTAATGCAGTTTTATGCTGTATTTGAGCTTCTCTCACTGAGATAAGGCTGTTTTTGAAACGTTGTGTTTTCTGTGAAATTGGCAACACAAAGTGACTTGAAACCACTTTGGCCATGTCGTGTATCCCATTTGCCATAGTACTGATGAAGAAATTTGTTAGTAAACACTTAGTTCAAGTCATGGCACTGTAATGCAGTTTTACATTAGGCTGAGAAGTGAGACTTGAAATGTTGTTTTCTGAGAAATTGCAGAAACAATGTGACTTGAAACCACTTTGGCCATGTAGTCATATTTTAGACGACATGCTATAGTGTGACTTTTTTTTATCATATTTTGGACGACATGCTCTCGTATGACTTTTTTTTTTTATCATATTTTAGACAACATGCTATAGTGTGACTTTTTTGGTCATATTTTAGACGACGTGCTATAGTATGACTTTTTTGTTACAGATGAAGAAATTTGTTCGTAAACACTTAGTTTAAGTCATGGAACTGTAATGCAGTTTTATGCTGTATTTGAGCTTCTCTCACTGAGATAAGGCTGTTTTTGAAACATCGTGTTTTCTGTGAAATTGTCAAAACAAAGTGACTTGAAACCACTTTGGCCATGTAGTGCATCCCATTTGCCATACTACTGATGAAGAAATTTTGTCGTAAACCTTAGTTCAAGTCATGGCACTGTAATGCAGTTTTACATTAGGCTGAGAAGTAAGACTTGAAATGCTGTTTTCTGAGAAATTGCAGGAACAATGTGACTTGAAACCACTTTGGCCATGTAGTCATATTTTAGACGACATGCTATAGTGTGACTTTTTTTTATCATATTTTGGACGACATGCTCTCGTATGACTTTTTTTTATCATATTTTAGACGACATGCTATAGTATGACTTTTTTATCATATTTTCGACGACATGCTATAGTGTGACTTTTTTGGTCATAATTTTGACGACATGCTATAGTGTGACTTTTTTGGTCATCTTTTAGACGACATGCTTTAGTATGACTTGTTTGTCATATTTTAGACGACATGCTATAGTATGACTTTTTTATCATATTTTAGACGACATGCTATGGTATGACTTTTTTGTTACAGATGAAAAAATTTGTTCGTAAACACTTAGTTTAAGCCGTGGCGCTGTGATGCAGTTTTACATTAGACTGAGAAGTGAGACTTGAAATGCTGTTTTCTGAGAAATTGAAGACACAAAGTGACTTGAAACCACTTTGGCCATGTAGTGTATCCCATTTGCCATAGTTCTAAGAAGGAAACTTGTTTGTAAACACTTAGTTTATGCCGTGGCACTGTAATGCAGTTTTACATTAGGCTGAGAAGTGAGACTTGAAATGCTGTTTTCTGAGAAATTGCAGACACAAAGTGACTTGTAACCACTTTGGCCATGTAGTGTATCCCATTTGCCATACTACTGATGAAGAAATTTTGTCGTAAACCTTAGTTCAAGTCATGGCACTGTAATGCAGTTTTACATTAGGCTGAGAAGTGAGACTTGAAATGCTGTTTTCTGAGAAATTGCAGACACAAAGTGACTTGAAACCACTTTGGCCATGTAGTGTATCCCATTTGCCATAGTACTGATGAAGAAATTTGTTCGGAAACACTTAGTTTAAGTCATGGAACTGTAATGCAGTTTTATGCTGTATTTGAGCTTCTCTCACTGAGATAAGGCTGTTTTTGAAACGTTGTGTTTTCTGTGAAATTGGCAACACAAAGTGACTTGAAACCACTTTGGCCATGTCGTGTATCCCATTTGCCATAGTACTGATGAAGAAATTTGTGAGTAAACACTTAGTTCAAGTCATGGCACTGTAATGCAGTTTTACATTAGGCTGAGAAGTGAGACTTGAAATGTTGTTTTCTGAGAAATTGCAGAAACAATGTGACTTGAAACCACTTTGGCCATGTAGTCATATTTTAGACGACATGCTATAGTGTGACTTTTTTTTATCATATTTTGGACGACATGCTCTCGTATGACTTTTTTTTTTTATCATATTTTAGACAACATGCTATAGTGTGACTTTTTTGGTCATATTTTAGACGACGTGCTATAGTATGACTTTTTTGTTACAGATGAAGAAATTTGTTCGTAAACACTTAGTTTAAGTCATGGAACTGTAATGCAGTTTTATGCTGTATTTGAGCTTCTCTCACTGAGATAAGGCTGTTTTTGAAACATCGTGTTTTCTGTGAAATTGTCAAAACAAAGTGACTTGAAACCACTTTGGCCATGTAGTGCATCCCATTTGCCATACTACTGATGAAGAAATTTTGTCGTAAACCTTAGTTCAAGTCATGGCACTGTAATGCAGTTTTACATTAGGCTGAGAAGTAAGACTTGAAATGCTGTTTTCTGAGAAATTGCAGGAACAATGTGACTTGAAACCACTTTGGCCATGTAGTCATATTTTAGACGACATGCTATAGTGTGACTTTTTTTTATCATATTTTGGACGACATGCTCTCGTATGACTTTTTTTTATCATATTTTAGACGACATGCTATAGTATGACTTTTTTATCATATTTTCGACGACATGCTATAGTGTGACTTTTTTGGTCATAATTTTGACGACATGCTATAGTGTGACTTTTTTGGTCATCTTTTAGACGACATGCTTTAGTATGACTTGTTTGTCATATTTTAGACGACATGCTATAGTATGACTTTTTTATCATATTTTAGACGACATGCTATGGTATGACTTTTTTGTTACAGATGAAAAAATTTGTTCGTAAACACTTAGTTTAAGCCGTGGCGCTGTGATGCAGTTTTACATTAGACTGAGAAGTGAGACTTGAAATGCTGTTTTCTGAGAAATTGAAGACACAAAGTGACTTGAAACCACTTTGGCCATGTAGTGTATCCCATTTGCCATAGTTCTAAGAAGGAAACTTGTTTGTAAACACTTAGTTTATGCCGTGGCACTGTAATGCAGTTTTACATTAGGCTGAGAAGTGAGACTTGAAATGCTGTTTTCTGAGAAATTGCAGACACAAAGTGACTTGTAACCACTTTGGCCATGTAGTGTATCCCATTTGCCATACTACTGATGAAGAAATTTTGTCGTAAACCTTAGTTCAAGTCATGGCACTGTAATGCAGTTTTACATTAGGCTGAGAAGTGAGACTTGAAATGCTGTTTTCTGAGAAATTGCAGACACAAAGTGACTTGAAACCACTTTGGCCATGTAGTGTATCCCATTTGCCATAGTACTGATGAAGAAATTTGTTCGGAAACACTTAGTTTAAGTCATGGAACTGTAATGCAGTTTTATGCTGTATTTGAGCTTCTCTCACTGAGATAAGGCTGTTTTTGAAACGTTGTGTTTTCTGTGAAATTGGCAACACAAAGTGACTTGAAACCACTTTGGCCATGTCGTGTATCCCATTTGCCATAGTACTGATGAAGAAATTTGTTAGTAAACACTTAGTTCAAGTCATGGCACTGTAATGCAGTTTTACATTAGGCTGAGAAGTGAGACTTGAAATGTTGTTTTCTGAGAAATTGCAGAAACAATGTGACTTGAAACCACTTTGGCCATGTAGTCATATTTTAGACGACATGCTATAGTGTGACTTTTTTTTATCATATTTTGGACGACATGCTCTCGTATGACTTTTTTTTTTTTTATCATATTTTAGACAACATGCTATAGTGTGACTTTTTTGGTCATATTTTAGACGACGTGCTATAGTATGACTTTTTTGTTACAGATGAAGAAATTTGTTCGTAAACACTTAGTTTAAGTCATGGAACTGTAATGCAGTTTTATGCTGTATTTGAGCTTCTCTCACTGAGATAAGGCTGTTTTTGAAACATCGTGTTTTCTGTGAAATTGTCAAAACAAAGTGACTTGAAACCACTTTGGCCATGTAGTGCATCCCATTTGCCATACTACTGATGAAGAAATTTTGTCGTAAACCTTAGTTCAAGTCATGGCACTGTAATGCAGTTTTACATTAGGCTGAGAAGTAAGACTTGAAATGCTGTTTTCTGAGAAATTGCAGGAACAATGTGACTTGAAACCACTTTGGCCATGTAGTCATATTTTAGACGACATGCCATAGTGTGACTTTTTTTTTATCATATTTTGGACGACATGCTCTCGTATGACTTTTTTTTATCATATTTTAGACGACATGCTATAGTATGACTTTTTTATCATATTTTCGACGACATGCTATAGTGTGACTTTTTTGGTCATAATTTTGACGACATGCTATAGTGTGACTTTTTTGGTCATCTTTTAGACGACATGCTTTAGTATGACTTGTTTGTCATATTTTAGACGACATGCTATAGTATGACTTTTTTATCATATTTTAGACGACGTGCTATAGTATAACTTTTTTGGTACAGATGAAGAAATTTGTTCGTAAACACTTAGTTTAAGCCGTGGCGCTGTGATGCAGTTTTACATTAGGCTGAGAAGTGAGACTTGAAATGCTGTTTTCTGAGAAATTGCAGACACAAACTGACTTGAAACCACTTTGGCCTTGTAGTCATATTTTAGACGACATGCTATAGTGTGACTTTTTTTTTTATCATATTTTGGACGACATGCTATAGTGTGACTTTTTTATCATATTTTAGACGACATACTATAGTGTGACTTTTTTATCATATTTTGGACGACATGCTATAGTATGACTTTTTTATCATATTTTCGACGACATGCTATAGTGTGACTTTTTTGGTCATAATTTTGACGACATGCTATAGTGTGACTTTTTTGGTCATATTTTAGACGACATGCTTTAGTATGACTTGTTTGTCATATTTTAGACGACATGCTATAGTATGACTTTTTTTATCATATTTTAGACGACATGCTATAGTATGACTTTTTTGTTACAGATGAAAAAATTTGGTCGTAAACACTTAGTTCAAGTCACGGCACTGTAATGCAGTTTTACATTAGACTGAGAAGTTATACTTGAAATGCTGTTTTCTGAGAAATTGAAGACACAAAGTGACTTGAAACCACTTTGGCCATGTAGTGTATCCCATTTGCCATACTACTGATGAAGAAATTTTGTCGTAAACCTTAGTTCAAGTCATGGCACTGTAATGCAGTTTTACATTAGGCTGAGAAGTGAGACTTGAAATGCTGTTTTCTGAGAAATTGAAGACACAAAGTGACTTGAAACCACTTTGGCCATGTAGTGTATCCCATTTGCCATACTACTGATGAAGAAATTTTGTCGTAAACCTTAGTTCAAGTCATGGCACTGTAATGCAGTTTTACATTAGGCTGAGAAGTGAGACTTGAAATGCTGTTTTCTGAGAAATTGCAGGAACAATGTGACTTGAAACCACTTTGGCCATGTAGTCATATTTTAGACGACATGCTATAGTGTGACTTTTTTTTATCATATTTTGGACGACATGCTCTCGTATGACTTTTTTTTATCATATTTTAGACGACATGCTATAGTGTGACTTTTTTGGTCATATTTTAGACGACATGCTATAGTGTGACTTTTTTATCATATTTTAGACGACATACTATAGTGTGACTTTTTTATCATATTTTGGACGACATGCTATAGTATGACTTTTTTATCATATTTTCGACGACATGCTATAGTGTGACTTTTTTTTTATCATATTTTGGACGACATACTCTCGTATGACTTTTTTTTATCATATTTTAGACGACATGCTATAGTGTGACTTTTTTGGTCATATTTTAGACGACGTGCTATAGTATAACTTTTTTGGTACAGATGAAGAAATTTGTTCGTAAACACTTAGTTTAAGCCGTGGCGCTGTGATGCAGTTTTACATTAGGCTGAGAAGTGAGACTTGAAATGCTGTTTTCTGAGAAATTGCAGACACAAACTGACTTGAAACCACTTTGGCCTTGTAGTCATATTTTAGACGACATGCTATAGTGTGACTTTTTTGGTCATATTTTAGACGACATGCTATAGTGTGACTTTTTTATCATATTTTAGACGACATACTATAGTGTGACTTTTTTATCATATTTTGGACGACATGCTATAGTATGACTTTTTTATCATATTTTCGACGACATGCTATAGTGTTACTTTTTTGGTCATAATTTTGACGACATGCTATAGTGTGACTTTTTTGGTCATATTTTAGACGACATGCTTTAGTATGACTTGTTTGTCATATTTTAGACGACATGCTATAGTATGACTTTTTTTTATCATATTTTAGACGACATGCTATAGTATGACTTTTTTGTTACAGATGAAGAAATTTGTTCGTAAACACTTAGTTTAAGCCGTGGCGCTGTGATGCAGTTTTACATTAGGCTGAGAAGTGAGACTTGAAATGCTGTTTTCTGAGAAATTGCAGACACAAAGTGACTTGAAACCACTTTGGCCATGTAGTGTATCCCATTTGCCATAGTTCTAAGAAGGAAACTTGTTTGTAAACACTTAGTTTATGCCGTGGCACTGTAATGCAGTTTTACATTACGCTGAGAAGTGAGACTTTAAATGCTGTTTTCTGAGAAATTGCAGACACAAAGTGAATTGTAACCACTTTGGCCATGTAGTGTATCCCAT